>NC_088677.1:33506125-34189696 GCF_950023065.1 Planococcus citri
AATACAAAAAATTAAAAAACAATTTTTTCCAAGAGTTTTACAATTCTGAGTATTTATAACTTTTTTTCCATCGCTCAGATAACTGTCAAACGTACCTAATTTTGTAGAGAATTTTACTTTCCTTACATTTTTTTTCTTCCTTTATAAAAACAAAAAAAATCAGTGCATTTCGTTGTGACGTCAGCTCTAACATGCTTGAATGTAAGGCTCACCACTACAAATACAGTACAAATTCCACCACTCGAACATTTTCAGTGTATTTCAACTCTCACTACCACAAACATACAGCGTCTTGTAAACGTCTTGTAAACGCCTTACTAACACTTCTCCGACTTTTGAGTCCGTTTGCTCGTCCACTACCTGCGAATCCGAGAGTTATTGATAGGAGGGTGGGTAGAAGCACTGCCACAAACACAGATTTCTAAAAGCAGGAACCTAAAAAATGAATATTTTTGCATTTTTGAAATATTTCACCAATATGTAGATGGACATGTGAAAAAATCTCCCCTCCACCCGCCTCCAATTTTAGTTGAAAGCTTATAAAGAAGTGATGAAGTATTCGTTTCTCTATTTCATTTGAAAAACCAGTTAGATGTGATGAGATATAATTACGAGTAGATCATAAGAATGTCCGAATCTGATCTGATCAAACAGTTCTTAACTGGTTTGATTAAATTTAAATGTAAGATCTACTCTTATATGGTAATTTTTGTGATCTGATCAGACTCAATCTTTTCTAGCTGGAAAAACAAAGCGTTTTATAGAAAAAAAAAAACGTCGAAAATTCACTAAAGCAACTTTTTTGATTTTTAGTAAGTCCTCAAAAATTCAAAAATGAACTCAAGCGCCCAAAACCTTACGAATAACCGCATTCAAAACCTATTGTGGTTACTTTACTTTATTTACCACCAAACCTTAACCTGTACAAATTTCAATTTTGCGGTTTTATGTACGAGGAGCACTAAAACAAGATGAAACCACCCGTATCTTTTAATCAAATTTTTGTAAAAAGGTAGCAAAAATGATGAAATTTTTCACTATTTAAAATAATCCCGATTGGCACATTTCTGGTGATATCTGACTACTCATTTCTGCAGTCAGAAATTGCCGTTTTGACAGTCAGTTTCGCAGTCTGACTACAATCAACCAATCAGAAACGAGTATTTTTTTGATATTCCAAGATGGCACTGACTTGTCAGAAAACTGAGTGGAGATACACACTCAGAACCACAGTCAGATATTGCCGTTTTGGCAGTCAGAAAATACACATTTTAATTATTTCATTAAACATTGGTCATTACAAATTGACTCAAAAGTGATTTAAACATGTTTAATATCCATTCCTCTTCCTTCCAAATGCAAGTTGATGCTACACGATGCAAATATGTTAATAAATTTGCCTACCCAGTTTGCCGTAAATGTGCAGTTTCTTCCCTTTCAAATCCAGTTGGCATCGTTTAATGAGGACCAAACAAGCGCGACTCCTTAAAATCATTCACTCAAATTAAAAAATATTATCAATGATTATAAAATAAGTCGATATGTCTAATGAATGCCTGGCGTTAGCCGAGTCAAAAGTGACATAACTACCTATAGGTATTTGTAATTTAAATGCTGGTTGAGATGGGAAAAGAGAATAATTGAAATTTTCCAATATTTCAGTCGTGATTTGCGGGTGACAAAAGAGTAGAAAAAGAACGGAGACTTTTCGATACACGCCAGACCAGGTTTCTGTAGCGATATACGAGTGAAACTTGGTGCGGCGTGATTCTCGAGCTCGACGAGTATTAATTGAAATTTCATCGAAACGCGAAAAACGCCCGGCATTGGCATCGGTACTGGTGAATTAAAACAAAAATAACGTCATACTAATATAAAGTTTTTGGTAAATTATTTTTCGTGTCAGCCGTACGGAAATAAACTTGACGTAATATCTGAAAAGGAGCGACGTTAAAAATATATATTTATGTTAGAAATTGGTGAACTGGAAAAGTGAAAGTTGACGTTGCATGCCTTTGGGACGTAAATCTGTTTTCGATGCATAATGGTAAGACGATGTCCCACGCCTTTTTTCAAATTCAACCAGGGCCTTCCGCGTTTTCTCTTATAAATGTCAAAAGGTTGACACATCTAGCAACAAAAAAAATTTCTTTTTTTTTGCATGTGTGTGCGGTGTAGTTGGAGGGTCGTTACATTAGGCTGCATGTTGATACGCGACCTCACGGACGCTACATGGCACCTTCTGGCTTCTGCGGCTTTATTTGTAGTACGCGTTGCAAAGGTTACGGCCGTTATACACTCCTCGCGTACGAGTATACACAGCACACAACACATACAGAGTTTTATACCGCAACTCCGCATGCCTGTATCATCGTGTTCAAGCGCCCGAAACCGTACACTCTTATCAACATCCTACGGGCAATTTCGCAATAATTATTCCGAACGTCGCACTCGTTTCTCAAATAGCGGCGACATATTTGTAATGAGATTTTATGGTCGCAAAATGTCAGCCTTGATAAACGTTACTTTTTACTCGTTATGCTTCGGCCATTACTCGTGAGATTGAGCGCAACCGCTGCGTTCGACTTCGTTAAAATTAAATTGGCCGCATTTCAACGCAAACCGAAATCTCACCTAAATTAGTATCACTCATATGAAGACCCTTTGTCAATAATTACAAATTAATGTTTCATATTTTTCGAACCCAACTATTCCGCTTTTCATTCGATGCCGACTAGATAGCCAACAAGCCCATCTACCTATTGTTTAAATTCAACATCCGTTCGCTACCATGTTTCTTTTTTCTCGACAGAATTGTAGGTGAGTTTTCCCCTTGAATCTTTTTCCATCTCCGCGGACTGCGAATCAGTGATAATTCAATTTGTACGATTTCATTCGTAGGTACCTGCTCTCCCTGTGCTATTTTTTTCTCAAAATATGTTAAATTTAATTTTCTTCAGTGAAAACTAAATTTACAATACTTACCTACATAAGTAGATTTCAGTCCGCTGGGTGTATTTTGAAATAAATAGAGAAAGGTGAGATGAAAGGGGAAGGGAATGTTCAGATATGTCTGTAGGATCAAGAAAAAAAAACAGCTGAGAAAAATTTAACATTCAATTGCCTCTCCTGATCTTGGGTATAATTTTTAAAAATGTGAATAGGTACGAATAAGTCCTACGTGCCCATTGAATGAAGCAAAGATAACTTGAATTTCAACAAAAATTGGCAAGGAAGTTTTCTTTGAGTGGAAGACTCCAGAAAAATGTAGAGTTTTTTGACCAAACAGGAGACTAGGCAAGGGATCAACCTCACGGTAAAGGTAATTATTGGAAGGAAAACGTAAATTCTTGACCCCCTCCCCTGGATGGATTTGAATTTTTACTCTCTACACCTCTTTGATCCACAGAACTTGAAATTCGATAACCACTTAACTCTCTTCCGGCATTTTTATGAGAAATGATTCGCAAAAATTACGATTTCTTAAATTATTTTATGACATTTTCTTGCATTAAACGTTGAATTTTGGAAAAATTACTGCTGGATTTTGTGCTCAATAGGTTGAAATAGCCTAACAGGCAACCTTTTCTCACAATCATATTTCGCGACTGTCAATTCTGATCAATGATCATTCATATCAAAATCAGATATGCACGTACCTATCTCTGTACTTACTACATATAAAGCTGCAAGAAAAATAAATACCCCAAAAATACCCGAAAAATCAGAAAAAAAATTCCCAGCCTGATCTATGGCACATAGAGAGCTAATTTTTTTTTTAATCGACAGCTTAACGTCTTATCTCTAGAATATTGAAAAAACGCGGGGCAAAAATTTTAAAGGGCCCAAATGTTCAGTTGAAATGGGTTGTTCTTTCTTGCCGTTCTTTTGATTATTCTCAAATATATCAAGAACGAAAAAAGCTAGAAAAGTGGTTAATATCTCATTTTGAAGAGCATTGAATTCTGAACATTTCCCTCGCTTACATTACTCTTCTAGGGTTTTTAGTTTTTGAGCTATTTCGAATCCAAATTTGAATTGAATTATCTTGAAAACTAAATATTCTAGATGGGTACTGCAAGTGAGGGAAATGTTCAAAATTTCATGTACATTAACATGGTGAAAACAGATTAGCAAAAAGTTTATTAGATCGTGCAATTTTGATAGTTTTTTTAAGGTATTTTAAAACAAAAATCCGTTAAGAGAATGCATGCACTTACACACCCACACAAGCACACACATCACAACCAACGTACGCGACAACGCATCGCAATGCATGTCGTTATACCAGTGACCAGACGAGATGTGCGCACCCAAAAAATAAATTCTTGCATATGCAAGGATTATGCAAATGGAATACTGCCTTATGAAGCTAGAAATTATTATTAAAATGATGATGCTTTCGTATTTTTTAACGTTGAGCATTCAATTGGAGTGAGTGGTGTGCTTTTAATAGGCGAGTTCCTCGGGCTTTGTCCGAGGAACGAGCAGTCACGTCGAGCGCCCAAGCGAAGCGAGGGCGTGAGCAGAGCCCCCTAGTCTATTATAAAATTTCAAACAGCATTTGTATTTGTATATTAATGTAAGTACCTATGTACCTACCTAAATACAAATTTTGCATTGAATTTAAAAATTCGTCTTTTATACGTCTACGTGATATCGTAAAGTAAATACGGAACGCATATAATATACAAATGGGTATTCGTAGTTAATCTTTATAATTTTCTGAATATTTTAATGAATTAACATCGTTCTGTTCGTACTAGCAATCTTAATTCGGATGAAATTATTTATTCAAAACATAGTTTTGCGGATGTCTTCGCTTAGTTATTCACCATAACACAACTTCTTATACATGCGTAAAGAAAATGCCAAAAACAATTTGAACTTTCACTGAAATAATGAAAGTAAATTCGCAGTGACTGAGAAAAGCCTAGAATTTTCAGAAACAATTTATCGAATAAGTAGGTATACTAGTGTAAAGAGATTTTATTGTCAACTGAACTAACGTAACAGAAGTATATGTAGAGGTACAAGATATACCACCTATGGTTTAGATTTATAACAAAAACAATTATTAAAAGATTATAATTTTTTTTTAATGAAAGAATTTTCATTTTCATTAGTCAAAAATGTTTAATATGTATGAAAATTATCACGCATGATTTTCAACGTAGGTACCTACTTACCTACCTAACTTTTCAAAAATTAATAATCTGTAGCCTTTTTGATTCTTATAGGTAATAATTAATCGTATCATCTATAAATAGGTACATAATATAGCTTTACACCATAGGTATGTACTTGATTTTCTGCGTTCAGAGAATTTCATCTTTTTGTTATAAAGTTCACTTGAAATAAGCATAGGTATTTACCGTTCAAAAAAGAATACACTCTTCATGTTTATTATTGTAGAAACCTCTTTTATAAATTTTTCACCGTTTCTGTCCTTTAGCTTCCTTTGAATAAATTTATTGAAGCGACGAAAAGCTTATAAAAATACTAAACAGCAAACTCGAGCGCTTGTATCATTTATAACTTTCCATTGGTAAAATTACTAAACGTGTTTTTTTTCGAAATAATAATAAAAACGAAATTCTAAGACGTATGGTAAATAGCTAGGGTTGCTAGGTACCCTGCCTACTCCTTTTTCAAACCTCAAATCTGAAATTCCGCCAACTACGTTTTAAATAATGCGGTGATTACGTTTTTAACGCAAGTTTTTTTATAAACAAATCTGATTTCGATCGAGTTTTCTTCGTTCATCTTCGTTTCGGGTTGAAGTATACTGTAATTCGGCCATTGAAAAAATTTAACAGTTTGGCAAGAGTAATTTTCCCTTGCTTGTAGATTTCCATTACATTGTAACGTCAGTTTAGTAGAACAGAGTGGAATACTCGATAAGGGTTTTTTCCGGTGAGGTAACGTTTTTTTTTTGTTTTTTTTTAACGAACATTTTTTTCGTTTTTGTTTGTTTGTTTTTTTTTTCTTAAGAACGTGTTTAAAAAATTATTCTTTACAGTTTTTTCATTTCTCATGATAAAAAACAAAAATAAAAATAAAAAAATAGACAAATATTGGAAAATTACTCAAATGTCATATAAGCAGACAAAGTTAAGCTAATATTGCGAAAATTGAAAGAAAAAATCTAAAAAAATGCCTAAGATGTGGTAAAAATTGTTGAAAATGACTGCAAAAATTGCTTCAAATAGGTACGTAATATTATGAAAGAAATTGCGGGAAGTTTCTAAAAAAAAATGTGATTTATGAGATTCATCATTTTTTAATAATGGTTTTAAAACCAAAATCATACGTTTTTTCAATGTTTTGCATTAATTGTGTTTTTCTTACACGTAACTTAGTTATATTAAAATAAAAATGAAAAAAAATTAAATTTTTGTATCTATAGTTTTGAATGGCTTTGAAAATTAAGAATAGCATCACCTATCTTCAAAGAGTTGAAATATGTATCTTGGAACAAACAAACTATGATATGTACATAAAAATGATGAATATTCCACATCAATTTTAACTCAGTTTATCGAGTAAAGTCGATGAAAACGTAATCAGAAAAATATGTAGGAAAAAACTTTCGATATTCAGTAGGTACCAATGGATCTTCTAACCAATGGCAAAAAAAATTCGGGTCAAATAGGTGACTGCGAGTTATACAGGAAACATTGCCTCGTTAGTGGAGACTAAAATCAAACATAATATTGATTGAATACGAAGCATACTGTGTAGCTTGTAGGCCTGCCATCAAGGAAAATGCGTCAGCTACAATAAAACATCGCATCTTTATTCTTTAGCGATAAAAAAAAATAAAAATCACGATGTGAAGGTATTTCATATTTATAGTTATTTAATAAACCGTGAGATAAGGCTGGTGGAAGTTGGAAAATAGTTCTAGAAGGTGTACATCTGCACACAGCGATATGTTCTGTATAAAAATTACGCTAGAATATCATAAATTAGGTAATCTTTTCATTCTCATTGCACCTAAGGGAAAAGAAATCAACAAAATTATCTTTGCTTTATATAACCTGTTAACGTGGTAGTTTAATGCCATTATAGGTAGGTACTTACCATTTAATGGCTGACAAGAGAATAGCGATTTCAATTTTCCAGCAGTTTTGTATACGTAGGTATTGTATACCTATGCTTACTACGTAGGTACTCATTCTTGCAACTTTCTTTTTTCATTCGACGAACTAAGATAGGTCCTCGGTTTGAGAAATTCAATTCAGTTAAAGAGCAGAATAATGACGAAAGTAATTGTATAAAAATTTATTGATTTGTCCAACTGTATAGAATATTCCATTCTATACATACTTATAAGTAGGTACGAGTAGATAAGAAACAAGCTTCCGTTGATTATGTACGTGATGTTGCATTTTTCATTATGCTGCTGCAAGAAGAAGAAAAAGCGAATAGTTGAAATTGTTTGATTTCATTATACCTGTTTCAACGCAAATAAGAGCTTTAGAGAAACTTAAGAATTGTAGAAATGTATTCATAAAAGTTTTCCTATGTGTTGTTCCCGCGAGAGTATATGTAGTAGCTCATTCAATATGCCAGAACATTCAACTATCATGCGAAAGCTTTTATCACAATTTATTTGATCTTTGAAAAACATTGAATATTTTTTTTATTTAGTTTTCGTTATTTATTCCGTTTTCCGTTTCGACTCAAATAATATCTACGAGTACCTACCTACGTTTTGGAGTCTGCTTCCTTTACAGATAAGTCGCGGCGAACTATTCTCAAACAAAAATATGATTAATAAAATATAAGTCGAGTAATCATTATTTTACTTGGGTTTTTTCAATAATAGAACTTCAAATGCTGCTGTAGTTTGTTGAGTAAGTAAATAAATAAAATGAATGAATGATCAAAAAACATAAAACATTGTACGACAAGTGGCGCAGAGTGGCTCAGAATAAGTGTAGGGTGACATGGATTAGTTCTGAATAAATTAGAGGCATTGTAGAAAAACTGCTGAATCGTAGGAACCCAGCTGGCAAAGTGCTGCTAATTTGTAAGAAATGCTGCTAATCATGCTGCGGAAGCATGGATAGCAGCGCGCGAACTGGTTTCATAGCTGTGCTGCTATGTTTTGCACCCATTTACGCTACCATACGCTACTAGGTGTACCCTAGTGGCACGTAAGGGTGTGCACTACCAAAGGTTAAAAAGTATCCGCATTCTCTATACATTTATCTTGCACTCCCATAGTGCTCCTATGTATACAGCCATAGTGCTGCTATGCACTGCTGTTCATGCTACCATAGCGCTAATATAAATGTACTCCTCTTTGTGCTACCATAGCGCTGCTATATGTGCTATTATAGCGATTACCATATGCGCTACCATGGTGCTACTATGCGCGCTGCTGTACGCATTACTATAGGTGTATGCTGCGCGTTGCTGGTGTAAAATAATTATTATAATAATTTAATTTCAAATATTTTTAAAAAATAGTAGGACAGTTCTAATCGCATTTATAGGGCCTATTTCAGGATCCTCTCATCTAGGCCTATTATTAGGGATTTTTTTCTACACTGAAAATTTCCTATGCCTGAGGGGGGATTCGAACCTGCGACCTTTCGTTCCTAACTACCTATTCCTAACCATTTAGCTACGAAGACCTGTCTGCAAGATGGACAGTAAAGGCAGTATATTCATTTATGCTTGCGATATGAGTGCTTGTAGGCTCGAAACATGGTTACAAAATAAGAATGAAGGTAAATGCAAGTTTAGTTCTCATACACAGGGCTTTTTTTGTGGGGGGACTTAGGGGGACACCGTCCCCCCAAAGAAAATTTCGAAATTATCAAAAAATTTCCATAAAAACTAAAAAAAATGAACGAATTTGAAAAAAATGAAAAAATGAATAAATCTTGGTAACTTTTTAAAAAAAATGTTGAATTATCGGAATAGTAAAGTGCGAAAACGAGATCAGAATAATTACGATGAAAATTCGTAAATCTAAAATTTAGCATTCAAGTTTGTACCTCAGTACTTATCTTGCACGTCGGGGAGCCCGCTCAAGAATTATTGCACCCCCTCCCCCCGGTCGATCCTTTGGGACAACTTTTTTCTTAAAGGGGAAGTTCTGAGGAACATTTCTAGCCCTTGTACTAAAAAAAAAGTGGCCCTACTTACAAAATGGGGGACAGTTTGATTGACAGATCAGCCGAAATCGCAGATTTTGCGTTCCAACATAGGCCTTGCACAAAATTTTTTAAACCTTTCAAAGGTAGATCGAAAGATCAGGCAAAAATTTTTCACCTGTCAAAATTTCAAGTGCTAAAGTGCATTTTTCGATTTTTGGTGAATTTTTAAAAATCAAATGCAGGCCAAAAATGAGGGGAAAAATCAAAATTTTACCTAACTGACCAAGAAAGCTAAAATTTGGAATATACCATATTTTCGACATGCCAAATCGATTGGAAACTGTTTCAAACCGTTTTGAGCAGTTTTGGAGCCTCCAGAAAATGTTTGAAATCAAAATTTCCACAAAATTTCATCAAAATGGAGTTGGAAAGCAGAAATTTTTCCTGCAAACTAATTTCAATGCGCTACAAAGTACTGCAGGTAAATTTCAAATCGTTTTGGAGCCTCCAGCGATTTTTCAAAAATTCTGGAGCCTCCACTAGATTTTTTAAATTTTGAATTTTTACAACATTTCATCAAATGGAGATGAAAAGCTGAAATTTACTCCACACTCCAATTTTAACACTCTCTGAAGACGACTTCAGCATCTATGGAGATGGAAAGCTACTTTTTGGAAATTTCAATTTTCCAAAAAACTCCATACGACCTTTCAAAAAGTCACTGGAGGCTCCAAAACAACTTGAAATCCACCAGCAGTCGACTTCGTAGCGTATTGAAATTAGTTTGCAAAATGAATTTCGACTTTCCATCTCCGTTTGATGAAATTTTGTAAAAATTCAAAGATTCAATAAAAATTTCAATTGTCAAAACGAAAAGTAAACTATCAGAAGCAAAGCAAGAGCGAAATCTCGTGATAGTTAATCGCTAGTTTGAGGAATTAAAAATTATTTGTTTTAGCTGCATTTTCTAAAAAATTTCAATTTTGAAATAGAAAAGCAACATTGGCATAAGCGAAGCAAGGGCAACATTTTTAAAAATTTATATCAATTCAAAAACTGAAACTGCATCATTTTAGGTGTAAAAATTTAATTTGGCTGATTTAGATACAGGTTTTAAAAATTTGAACAATACGTAATTTTCAAAAAAAATTAATTTTGGAATAGAAAAGTGAATTGGTCTAAGTAAAATGAGGACTAAAGCTGAAAAGTTCGTTACAAAAAATATCAGTTTTAAGTGATCCTTGGTATTTTTGAAAGCCTATATAGAAATAGTTTTCACTTTTCAATATTGCCTTCAACATTAGGTTAAAAAAATAATAACTTTATCAGACAGATTATTGTTCAAAGTTTACTGTACACAAATTTATATTTTTGATTTTTAAATGCTTCATTCTACTTTTTTGAGGATTCGGTCCAGAAAATTTGATGATTTTTGATATCCAGTGTTACACTCAGACTAACATCAACGAACATTTCACTCATGCAATAAAAAAAAATCATTTGCTGATATTTTAATTTTACATGTAGGCCAATGACACTGCAATTTTTTTCATCTGAAATTTTCTCAGTAGTAGGTATAGGTATTTTCAAAGTCTTCTTCCAAAAATCGTCGAATAAATCTTTGCAATATACCTGTATAGTGTACAATACCCTACCTGACTGAAAACAATGTGATTTCAACGCATTGTTACCTGCACATGTTTTCAATAGCTTGCCAATGCTCATCCACGTTTATGTACCTACGTATACCTATGTGTTATGTACTAATACTAATGTAAGCATTTCAACAAAATCTGAAAAAGACACAGTCTGTTGTCTGTCTACGTGTTTGTATCTTACAAACATAGGTTTAAAAAAAAACTGAATAGAATTCCATTATTAGGGTGAGTAACAGGAAGTCAAATGGAGGGGAAAGGGGGGGCCTTTGTGATTTACTCCTTCGCGATCGTGAACAGTCCAAGTGTCCAACTAAAAGGAATTTGTCGGCAGTAGCGTGAATGGAAGTGCAGTTAGCTGCACTACTAGCTGCACTACTGCAGATGCCGCTAAATTATTTAGAGGTGCGATGCCGCTGTACGCTTCTATTCGCGCTTCTAGCTGGGTGATTGGTAGCGCAAAGCGGCATTCACTACCATAGCGTGAGTGGAAGCATAGACAGCTGCACTACTAGTTGCGCTTCCGTAGCGAGTCTTTTTTTTCTTTGATGGTGAGTGCTGCTAAACGCACCCATTGTTGCCGCTAGCAGCGTGATTAGCAGCGCTTAAGCAACAGCGCTTCTAGCTGGGTGAATAGCAGCAGAGATAGCTGCACTGCTAGTAGTGCAGTGGTAGCATGACATATTACGCCATGGTAGTGAGCACAGCTATATACTACCAATTTCACCGCCACTTCTCATACTACAACAGTGCAAGTAATAACGTATTTTACTTGAAAATTTGTGAATGTGTTAGTAATAGTAGCGGTGCTACCATACGCTACTAGTAGCGCAGCTAATTCTTTGCCAGCTGGGAAGTGATTAGTTGATACCAAATTTGCTGTTGCAAAAAACAAAAGAAAAATTTATATGTTTTATATCGTAACTAAATAATACTAGTGTAAGAAAAAGCAGATATAAGACATGACACACATGTAACTCTCCAACCTTTCCATCACGAGATATTTTTTATTATGCATGCAATAAAAATCTTTGCAAAAACATACGTATAAAAAAAAGAAGAGAATGACTTTTGTTTATTTTCGGTTTTTATTTTCTCAGGGGGATGGAAAAAATTTAATTTTTTTCTGTCTCAAGGGAGAGAACAACTAAAAAAAACTAAAAAAAAAAAAATAAGAAAGCGTTGGTTAGTATTTTTAACGAAGGCTTGCTCGTGTTTGTAATACATGGTTACTTTTACTCACTCTCAGTTAATTGGATACCTAGCTACCTACTACCTACATTCTTCATCGTTCACCTTAGATCAAATCTGGTCTGACTATAGATTCAATTAGTTTGTCCTAATTACTGTTTGGATCTGATCGGATTCGGATCAAATCAATTTCTCCTGGAAATGAATCGTGTTTTTTCTTTTTAAATAAAATATGTATGTACCATATTAGGTACCTTATATCTCAGGGGAAAATGATGAGATCTAAACTTTGAAGCTCATATCTCCAGATTGGATAGTCTTGGAGCAAATCCGTTGACGGAGTTTTAAAGAAAATACCTACCTATTTAACATTCAAAATCAGTAATTAAAATTCTAATAATTTAAAATTGAACTTACTAGGCAAAAGCTCAACTTTTCATAAAAAGTAAAACATTGTTGAAAGGTATGTACGATGATTTAAAAATTTGGCACTGATCAATCCAATCAAGCCTCCCTTGTTTGGATCTGATCTAGTCCGATCAAAATGTTGACCTGATCAGATCTGCCAAATTGAATCCATGGAATGTCCGGATCTTACCAGACTTGTTAAGATCCTATCATTTTTCTGTGGGGAAGATGCTCTACGTAATACGTATTTTCAAGCAGCAGCTTTCATTTTTTATATTTTTCTTGTGAAAAGTTGAGCCACCTTAAAATATGAATTTTGAGTAGGTAAATCTAATTTCAATTTCTGATTTAAAACGACCTATCCTAACATTGTTTTTGGTCTATTCTCATTTAATTTTTCGATTAAGTAGCCCTTTTATGTAGTTCTCAAGCTCAGAGAAATTCTGAATATAGAAAAATATACATAGTGCATTACATATCTAGACCTACTATGTGTCATATTTTCAGAAATTATAAGTCCAAATTTTTGCTCAATTTTCTGATTCGATTCCTTATCTCTTCAATAACATTTGATACCCTTGCAATTCAACGTGTGGTTTCCATATAAATTCTCCTATTTTAGGAACACATTATTTCATTCAGTTTCTATTGTTTGTTCATGTAAAATCTAAATTTATCAGAGCACCTGCGAATGAAATCCATAAAACAAGAAAAATATTGTTTAGACGATAACTTCAAGTACATACATAGTATATCCGCGGCATGTGTAAAATATTATTTATAAGAATGGAAAAAAATATTGAATTTCATTCCGCTTTAAAAACGATCTTACTTTAGTAGGTGGAGTATACAGAACAAATGTTTTTATGTTCAATTATTTCTAGAGAGATTAAAAATATCGTAATGATAGTTTCTGCATATGTATTTCTTTCTATCGTTATATTTTCCGATGCTTATGAATAGATAGATAGGTATAGTAGGTATACCTTCGTAGCCTATATATTTTATAAAGAAAAAGAAAACGCTTGCATAAAAAAACATCTTCTCAGATAAGAAAAGTATTGCATACATTTTTATAATTGTAAATAGTGTAAAATCAACGAGAAAACGTTTTATTAAAGTTTTTATTCAAAATTCAAATCAACGTCAAAAAGAGAAATAAATATACAACTAAAGTTTAGTTTGATTTTAAGTTATTTTATTATGATAAAAGTTTCCACAGCTTCGAGAATTTCAATATTTGCTCACGTTTATTAAATTCCACTCGGCGTTTCAGGCACTACATTGAATTGAAAATCACAGTAGACATGTAAATACGAAATAACCGTCAACAGTTTTGTGTACTTTGGATTGAGGAGATTCTTTGACCTTGCCGAAACTAAAAATTAAAAACGAACAATTTCGCGAAATAAACGATCGAATCGATTCTTCCATTAAGTAAATATATGTCGTAAAATTTCAACGGTTTATTGTTAATAGTCGTTCAACTTATAAAATGGCGAATTTTTTCAAAAGTGTTAGGTTTGCCGTGCTTTCGCGCGAATTCTCAATGCACTCGCTTGGTTTTTTACCATCTGTATAATCACTGGCAATTTATATCTGTCTGTGTAATTTCCAGTCATCGTGCGATACTGCGTGAATAGAAGAAGGTACCTCTGCATGGTATATCTATCTTTTGATTAATGTCTGATTTGTGAACGAGATTACACTGGTGAAAAAATGAAAGTTTAATTTTATCATTTTGGAATTTTTCGTAATTTTTTAAATCCGAGTTTTTTTTTGGGAAAATTTACTTAGTTGGTCCCCTATTTTTTTTTTAGAGCATTTTAACTATTTCAAAAAGTCAAATTAAAAATTAGGCTGTAGGTAAGTTAAGTACGTTGTATGATAAAAAACTTGAAAATTATTTTTGGCTTTCATTTCATCAAACTTTTGGTGAAATTGATAGGTACATACCTAATTTTTGATAGTACAATATACATACATATATTTACCGTAAGGTACCTACATACAATTATTTAAATATCGGTCCGGTACTTATTGTAATAGTTATTTTCTGGTTTAAGGAATTTACGAGTAGGTATGGTTAGTAGGTAGTAAGTACAGTATACGTTTTGTTCAAAACTGAAAAATTTGTACCGATAAGTGTATTTACAAACAGAATTCCATTTTATGGATGCTTGCTAGACGTAGAAAAAAACGAATTCTTTTACTTCATTTATATGCGGGCTTTTTTATATATTATTTATCAGAAATATAGTGCTTGCGCGTGTTTCGGATATGCAATGTAAGGATTGTACTTAGGTACACATATACTGATGCATTGCGCCGTGAAAAAAATATAATGTATATTTAAGGTTACATGCACATTTGAAGCGCATTTGGTTTCATTATTTTTACATCGTGGTATAGGTAATCATATGGCGAAATTATCTCAAATAGGCACAGTTTTTAAAATGAAATTGCGACGAACAAATGAAGAGTGATATTCCAAAACTCGCTTTGTCCATTTTTATCAAAGTTGGGTTTTCAGTGGTACCTGGTAGATGAACTATTAACTCACATTCCTACATCATCAACCTACCAAAATGAGGTGTTAAACTCACCTAAATAGCCAATTCAATAAAAAATTTTAAAAAAATAATGTTCCAAAACGCGCTTTGTTCATTTTTATTGAAATTTTTTTCAGCAGTATTTAGTGGATGAAATGTATACCTACACTCCTACATCATAAATCCACCCAAATAAAGTGCTAAACTCGCCTAAAAAGCCAATTTACCCGTTTAAAGGGAAACTGTTTTTCCTCTCTCCTGAAAAGTTGTGAAAATGGACAAAGCGAGTTTTGGAATATCACTCTTCAAATAGAATTTGATTAATATGTAATTGTCTACCCTATCGTCACATGATTATTGATGGTAAAACAAAGATTTTCCATATTACTGATGCCATGTTTCTCTTTACATTTTCAAATACGTTTTCTTTTAGTGAACTAAGAATTCAGTTGGAATTAATATCGCTCAAGGAGGTATCTCTAAAATATAAACCAAGCTAATTAGCAACACATTAAAGAAAAGAAAATTGATGTATCTACATTTTCAAAAATTTCCAATAAGATCCCCGCGGAAAATGATTGAATCTGATATCATCAGATCAAATCACAGTTTTGATCAGATAAGATCTGCTCTGAGCTATCAGATTTGAGGAGACCTGACGATTGATTTGATCAAATCAGATTGGCATTGATCTTATTACCCCCCCCCCCATTCAATTTTATTTGACCAGAACCAGAGTCCATCTGACCAGATCCAAACAATAATCTGAACGAACTAATTGAATCTAGTCAGACCAGATTTGATCTAGGAGAGAATGTTTGGATCGGATTTATTCAGATCTGATCAAACGTCCCAGAGAAAAATGATTGGATCTTGTCAGGTGTGATCAGATCCGGGCATTCCGCAGATCCAATTAGACCTGACTCAATCGAATCAAAATCTGTTCAGACTTGATACGATGCAATAGGAGAAACCTGATTGCATCTGGCCAGATCTGAATAAATCTGATTTTGATCAGACCAGATGAGATCTGATCAAATCCGGACATTCCCGGATCCGAATGGACCTGACCAGATATGATTAGATCTGTTCAGTCCTGGTGAGATGTAGGTACTAAAAACATGTCTAACCAGGTGTGATCACATTTACTAGTATGTAATTGTAGAATGTAATCACGTCTGATCGCTTCCCACTGGTGAGAATTGATTTTATCAGTTCAAATAATTGCATGCCTGATCAGATCTAATCAAATCTGCTCAGATATGGTCAATTTTCTGAACTGATCAGGTGAAATTGGAATTTCGCTTAAAGTTTTCATCTTCTATAGTTTCCAGTCAAATGTTTTCAAATTTGTAGGTGTGTTCGATGCTATTTGTGAAACTTTTTTGAAACTTTTTCAAAAGTATCTTCTCAAAAATACACTCTTTTGTTACAACGTTAATTTTATTGAGTTCTTTCAGAGATGCTATTACTATGACAAAAATATATTTTGCTCACCTATGTGATATATTTTTTTTTTGAAATTTCCTATTTAAATGGAAGACCTTCAAAAATACGAATAATACCTAGTTCTCTTACGATTTTTTCGACCTTAAGTGATTAAATTTTGGTCGAATTTGTTTTCTCATCACAATGTACCTACTTTTATTCATCATAAAAGACTTTCAACTACCCCATTAACTGAATTTAAATCAAATTCGGAGTTTTTTTCTCCATTGTATTCTCAATTTTTATTTATTAAAAATAGAATCGTGCTATTTTAGGAACCCCTGACTCGTCTTTTGGTCGACTCACCGATTAAGAATTCGTGTCCAAACTAATTCCAGCAACTCAGTTTGAAATTTTCGAAACCCATATCTGTTGGTATTTGAACTAGAGCACGAATCACTCGAGACAAATTCGAGAAATTTCTACCTACATATCTCAACTACCTCGGTGCAAGTTATAGAATATTTCATTAAAAAAAATTAAACATTTCTGAGGACCACTGTAATTGATCCTTACCTACATAAGATGATTCGCAAACGATGAATTATTGAAAACCCCACAAACAACATTGAAGAATTTTCTCCGAAAACGAGATATGTAGTCTCACAGGTTATTGAAAGTGAATAGATTCTGAAAGGATAGAATTTTTGTATCGATACGATGCTATACGTATTTACCCAAAGAGCGCCATTCATTTCGAGGTATTACTTAGTTCAATGTTTAAATTTATTATGAAATTACACGTTTCGACGAAAAGTATATACGAAATGCATTTCGATTTGAAAATTGCCTTCTTTGATTTAGGTTTGGCTTGGATGCTGCTTTTTTCTTGGTTTCTTTTCGAAAGATGCGATGGAAAATCGAGAAAGCCTTTTTCTTATGATTGATGTAATATATGTATACCTACCCATACGTATCAGTTAGATACCTATATAATAAATTTTTTTAGATTTATTGCGGTACTGGTATAGTACCTCGTATACTTGTGCCTACGTATGTTTAAAAAAAAAACACGAACATTTTACTCGCTATATATACGTAGGTACCTACACAAAAGTTTGATGTATTTGTGGTATTAATATACATTATAAATATAAAAAAAATGAGAGAGATAGAAGAAGTGACTGTCAAAGAAACATCTTCAAAAGAACGATCATTTATTCACATTACATATTTGTGAGAGTCGTTTAAGAATAACAGTTCAAGCGTACTCATAAGGAAATGAATGAAACAAAAAAAAATTGAATAACGATAAAATTTATCAGATACTTATTGCTTTATAGTGTAATTCAGGTCTATTCCTTTTACTCGCAAAGTTTTGATGTTCATTGCACCCATCTACGAGTATTTTTTCACCACAAGATAGTTTTGAAAAAAAGAAGAGAAAAATCCTTCAATGACTATCATTTCAGTACCCAAGTAGAAAATTTTTCAACGATAAACGGAAATGTTTAATAAAATTGACGCATCGTGAAAACGCATATCCGGAGGGAAACGAATTCCCCGAACTTGGAAGTTTAAGTTTACATCAATTTGAATGCCAAGTTGAAATTTTTTATGAGGAATTTTTAATGCAGAACGTCGTTTGCGCTGTGACGGGTAAAAGAGCTAGAGATTCACCGGGGTATTTCGTTATACTTGAAATGTACTTAACGCTAAGCAGCTGCCGATGCATGTATGAATTTCAATAGCATTTGTATTAATTTGTCGCATGGTTGTATGTTTATATCGCACGAGGTGACTTTTTCCCTCTATTTTTTTCCTCCCTAATACATCCAACGAGAAAAATATTCAGCAGAGTAAAAATTCCACTACCGTGTTACTTTTTGCCCGAGTCTTTCGAGCAAAACGGCGAACAATTCGAGTATTTTTCTCGCAGTTTTTAAAACTGTTACCATTCGTATTTAGTTTTTACACGATTTGAATTACGAAGTAAATTTCTTCGACGATGGAAATTGAAATAATGTACAATCTAGATTGTTTTTTCCTTGATTCGTTTAATGGAGATCCCCTTGAAAAAGCTTTTCAAAACTTTTACTCGAGTGCAGCTTGACAAATATTTCACTGTGAAACATCGTCGCGTCCTGGACAATTAGTTGACCCTTTGGCTTTTTACATAGCAGCCGTCAAACGATAAAAACCTTGGTGAAAAGTTCGCAGCCGAATAAATTCAACTTTCGTGTATTTGAAAAACTCGTCTTATCTGCGTGTAATGTATCTTTTTTCTCAACGTAATACGACTAATAATATTTGTCTTGACTCGAAAGCTTTTTTTAATCGGATTTTTTCCCCATTATATGTAAATAAGGCAAAGTTTAAGTTATTGTGCTTACTTGGTACATGTATTTTTTTTTTTCAAAGGTAAGAATGCATATATTTGTATAAGATACAGGAATATATAATCGTGTATAACTTAGGAAGGTAGCAAGATACCTACTCGTATATGTACGCACTTTGGACAGACCCTTTTCTTCGAAACTGTGATAATAAATGACTATGGTGAAATGAGTACATTGTAACACGATATTTTTGCAATCATTCAAAACATTATGAAATAATAAACAAACCCCGGTGATCAATGAAAATATTTTCCTTCGTTTTTCTTGTTCGAATAAAACTTTGTTTTAAAAATTATTATGTACTTTTCGCGTACCTCCAACACTACGGTAAATTGAATCTCGTGTTACCTACCGGAACAATAATAACAATAACTAGGTATATACCTACATAGTACTTCGTTTTAAAACAAGAAAAATATACTTTTGTATAAAAAATAAGGGTGCATAATATAGAATACATTTTTTTATGAGACGAATAAGTATTAAATGAATCGTGCTGCAAGGTAAACAAAGTATAGGTACGTACATATAACGTACGTATATTGATCTATAAATAGAGTATCTAGTTACTAAATGCATAAAATACAATGTCTGAAATTTCCCAAACAAACCGTAAATGTTGTTCTTATATTTGGCTCGTTGTTTCCTCTTCGCTATACCATTTTACAATTTTCCCTATAGCAATCATAAATATTTTCGAAATTAATCCAGTTCTCATGAATTTACCGAAGTATGATTTGGAACCCTAATTTTAAATCTTTTCCCTAAAAACATGCTTTTTTGGCGCTCTATCCGATATCGAAATTCATTATTTACTCGGAATTTATTTTTTTCCCAAATAATTTTTTATTTCCATACCCTGCGCTGTTGAAACGTTTGTATTTTTGGCATATTTTCTACGCTATGTTTTTTATATTTTTGCGAATTGGGATGCGAGATAAAAGGTGTCATTTCATGAGAACTACGTTGGTAATGTCCTCTTAATACCTTTACCTTCTTGTTAGGCTATTCTATTAATTCGGCTATAAAGTTTTGATTTCACTTCCTGCGATTAGGTTACAATTTGGGTAGATAGGTATAGGCTTATTAAAAGGTCTACCTATCCGCATAACATCTAAGAAAACCATCATTTAGATATAGGTAGGTACTTTGGAAGAGTGAAGAGAGAGAGAGAACGATATTGTTAATTTTCTTGAAATCTGATAATACTTACTCCACTCCAGCAGTGTATAATTTCACGAACAATAATATGTAAAGCGTTTATTAACAAAGGAACCACTTGAGGTGAGGTAGCCGAGTCCAATTTCATCGAAATTTGTACCTATTTCGGGAAAGGGCATGTTTCAAATCTCTCGTTTTACCAAAATTTTAGCTGCTATGTTTGATGTTTCAATTTTGAATACTCGGAAAATTATTTTTCCTGATAAAAGTACAATTTTTAAAAGCAAAAACACAAACATATAAAATTTTTAATGTCGTAATTTTTTCGGCTGGCCAAGGTTGATGACAATAACCATTTGCTCTTGACTTGAAATCGACCTTTTTTAAACAAAGGACACAACTGAATGAAAGAATGAAATGTGCATCTCGTATGGTCAGAACCCCCAGAGAGGTCAAAATACAATTTTCAGATAGCTAAGTCATTTCTAACCTTTCCATAACGATGAAAGGAGTAAAATTGCAATTTTCGATTGAAATTTTCTTTTTTCACAATCTTGGACCCTACCAAGAGACACAATTGTGGAAGCAGAATGGCTCGATATGATCAAATTTGAATCCATGAGTTAGCTTAAGACACGATTCAGTCGTTCTTGTCAATCTAAAAAATTTTCCTACGAATAGAAAATTTTCGATTTCGTCCCTTAAAATATTGGTCAAAGAAACACACTCAGCAGCGCCGAATCTGCCTAGAAATCGACTCAAATACCATACTACTTACCTACATAATTATGTTTTTAACTAGGAATTTTTAATTCATCCGATCTGGGAAAGGGGAAATTTACCACATTCGCCTTCTGCCACTTCCCTATTAAACTGGTTTTAATTGCTGATTTAACGATTAAAAATCGTTTGTTTAAAAACATGATAAGAATACCTACCTACTGCAATAACTAACCATAATTTGTACACGTATAATTCATACGATTGTCTAAAATGCACTATTTATTACCATTTCACCTGAACTTTTGAAATTGCTACGCAAACAGAACCTTATGTAATTTTCTTTTACCACGGTTGAAAAAACAAACTATATTTCTTGGTGATTTGTATTGTTTACAGATGGGGAAGCATTATCATCGTACTTCCTTACTTATAAAAGCTTTCAGCCATAAATTTCGATTGGATTTAGAACTGAACACGTAAGTAGACGTTATAATTTATTTATTTATTTATTTTAGTTTCCATCCTACGACAAATTGTCACTTCAAAGGTTTCATCGATAAAATTAATGCGAGCATGAATTCTGCTGATTCGTCGCAAATGTAATTTAATGCAGACGGTATTGATTTCGAAAATGAGAATTTTTCGTATTCAATTAAGGATGTAATCTGCAGGATACGTGTATTTGCCAGTCGCCTCTATTGCATTTCAAACTATACACTTGGGGTGCGAAGTGTAATTTGATGCAATTCGGTGGATGGATAATTTTTAAAAGGAAATTCTAGACACATGTTTAATTTGAAAAAAATTCATTTCAGGGGTTCTTAAAAATGTTTCTTTTTTTGTGTCGGGAAATTAAATGTATTTAAATGCCGAAGGGTCTATATTTACTTTTTATTTATTAATTTTTGATTTAAATGTCATATAAGATACCCTTCTCTATACTTGATTGATAGGATAATTTCATTATATGTACCAAGTACATATTAACCTAATGTAATTTTTCATTTTTCAGGCAACTATTGGCACCCAATTTGATGCAAAAACACTACCTACCACATGGTGCCGAACAAGTTTCAAAACAAGTAAGCTCGAGTCGAGTTGAAATTTTAATTCATTAATTTTAGTTTGACTTTTCTCTCCCGTTTTCCACATCTTTCATCTTTCGTAGGTAATTCTCAGGTTTTTGCTGCAAAGTTAATGCTTATACTACGTTGAAAAATAATTAATGTAGGTAAATAGATCTCGTAAGCATCTCAACTAGTTGAAAAAAAAATTGAAATTTCTTGGCTTTTAGAAAATGGTTGAGCGAATTTCGATGGTAAATTTGTATCAGACGCTTAAAGCTTATTAATTATTCAGGGTGAACTTCGTCTGCGAATTTTCAAATATCAGTTGGACTTTTCAGAAGTCAGAAAATCCGAAAATTTTCAAATGTCTTATTGTGTATTCGAATTAATATTGTACGAGTAAGTTTATTTTAAAGTTTTTAAGAGGCTTTAGAGGTGAGATTTTTTATTCGAGTCGCCGTTTCGTGGAGAGAGGTCGAATGAGAAACATTCAAACATTGGCGATGTTATTGATTTTAAAAAAGGAGTCATTGTTGAGAAAAATGAGCTAGAATCTCTGCCTTCCATTTTCGAATGCAAGTTGATAGCTAACATGTTCATAATGTTGCATACCCTGTTCGCCGTAAATTTTACAACATTTTCCAGTGCTTTTAAAATTTTAATTTTTGATTTTTTTTTACTGAAAATGATGACAAAACTAGAACTTGAATGAAAAACCCAAAACTGAAACTGAACTGCAAAACTGAAAATTAAATAATGTAAACTAAAAATGTTATTTTTCAGTTTTCGCATCCCTGTCTTTCAATCAGAATCAATGTTTTTTGGGAACAAAAACAGAACGTGACCATATAACTATGAGAAACTCATTAGTAAAAATTAAAAAAAATCACACCGCACACGTAAAATGGTACTCAATATGGACATTTATTTACGAAACGAATGCAATTTTCATTTAAAAATGCCTTTCTCAATCGATTCTAAGTTTTTATTTATTTTTTATTTTTTCAAACACAAAGTTCAAAACTTTCCTTCTTTTTTTTTTAGATGAAATTTTCATCTATAGGTACCTAATTTATTTTGATGGATTTATAAAATTATAGATAGAAAATTAATTCCGTTCACACCGGTTTTAAAGTTATGAAAATAATAATAGTAATAATGACTGACGTCGAAGTACAAAGTATAAGTAACTAAGACTTAATCAATGAAAGCGTTAACATGGCTGAAGTTGGATTTCCGTCAAAACGTAATTTACTGTAGCATACTTAAAGTATATCAATACCAAACAAAAGCGATATTGCATGAAGCATTAAACTCACTCCAAACTGTTGCAAATGAAAGGGAAACTTGAACAATTTAATAATAAAAAAGAGGGGCAACTTTTGTTCTAACTGGGAAAATACGTACTATAAGTGAACTTTTATGAAGCGTTGAGTTTTTTCTCTCGTCATCCATAAAGCCACATTGTGAAATCTGCTAGAAAAATATCGCTACATGAAATGCGTGTGTATAGTGTATGGATATATAAACAAATCAAACACATGGATTCGGATCGCTATGACCATAAAAAATTGTGTTCAATGAAGCTATACTTAATAGATTTGAAATTTACCTACCCCGTAATAAAAGAAGTTTAATTTTTTTCAAACTATACTGAAAAATATAATAAAAACATAACACCCTTTCATTCGCGATATTCCCCCATAAAAACATCATTTCACGCCTGCAGATATATGTCAAGTAGAGTGCCTCCTCTTTTAAATTTTTCATCTTTTTTTACCGCTACCCCCAGTAATAAAATTACTTTTAGGAAAAACTTCATTTGTAGAGATTCGTATCTTTATAAACACGAAACGCAAATTCTACGAGGTTTAAAAAATTTACCTATTTTTAAATTCGAATACCTATAATAAAACGAGAAAAAAAAAGAACGTCGCTCGAGGAAACAACGCTAAAATTTTATTAAAACAACGAAAATGAGAGAAAAAATAAGCGTTATAAAAAACACGTTTTAAATTTTTTTCTCGGCTCTCTTTTGTGCCTTTTGGCCATCTACGCTTTTGGATGTTTTCGCGTTTTTGCGCTCAAGGTAAAATCCTCGTAGGTATTTTTTTTCCTTTATTAAAAATGAATGGTTTAAGTAATTTTAATTTCGATATACCTACAGGTATTCGACAAAAGAAGTAGGTACACGTGATATAAAGCATCTATTTAACATTATAAAAACATATGACAAATTATTGCCAAAAAAAATGTTGGTTTGTATTTGCATAATCGATTTTTACCGGCAAGTTCTCTCATCTCATCCAAAAACAGGTCGTTTCGAGTAATACTGCAAATACGAAGGATAACAACTTTAGCGCGTGTGCACCTGTTAAGCACCTTCTTGAAGAGGTACAAGTTTTTTCGAAAATCGATTTGTGTGATTACGACACCGAAACAGTATTTAATTTTTTCCTCGAGTACGAGGTGTACCTATAGTATCTACGCTTTCTTCTGCGATATACAAAATTGAGTGATTTTAAAGTTATTTTTGAAATTTATAGGAACCACTTACTAAAATAGATATGTTTATTTGTGTTAATTTGGGTGAGATATTTTTTTCGTTTGGGTAAATGAAATGAAGACAGGCCTGGGTCGCTCTTCCTTTCCCTTTTTTTTAATTCACTTGAAAGTTACGTAAAAATATTCTTGCACTCGTAGCTTATTACGTCTAGTGTTTTCAGGAAAATTTGATAATAAATGAAATCCTCTTACTCAACAGTTGCATTTTCTCAATCTTATCATCGAAGAGTTTTAAAAATAGGCGAGAACTCGAAAATTTGTGAAAATTATTCGATAATCGATAAAAAAGTAAAGGTAAAATTTCCTCTGCAGAAAAAGTTTTAATTCATAGATACCTACTTATGATTTTCGCTTGAAACTTGATTATGAAATACCAACTATAGGAACTTAAGGTACATCATCTTTTCCAAGTTTCAAAAGTTTAACAAAATGTCTGACATTCAACAAGATTTTCTCCCGGTTTCAAAACCCTGACGAAATGTCAAAAAGTCGTTCTTAAAAGTTTGATGTGGTTTTAGCAATTAATTAATTTTTTTCCAAATTCTCAAAGGTCAGATTCTATATCTAAAAAATATGTACTTCAATGATGGTACCCAACTGGAAGTGTCCAGAATTGGTCATTTTTTTTCAAAGTTCGATTGAAAGTCAAAGCAAAATATTGCACATTGTTACACTTATTATAGGTAGCTATGTACCTAAGATACCTATACCTATCAGAAATCACCTAATATTGGGAATTTCATAATTTTTCCCCATATTTTCAAGTGTCGACGTCCGTTTGACCAGTGATGACTACCTAGTAACTTAAGAAAAATTACAAGAAGTCCATCAAAATTACTACTTATATAAGTGACAATTCACCAAAAATTACCAGTTTGTAATTTAAAAAAATTACCACAAAATTTGCAACAAATTACCACTACCACTACCAGTAATTTGCAAACAGTTACTAGTAAGCCTAATCCGACGATTCACAAAAAATTACCTGTATTTGTAGGTAGCTTACAAAAAAATTACCAATACTTTACCACAAAATTACCAGTAATTTACCAAAAAATTACCAGTAATTTACCAAAAAATTACCAGTAATTTACCAAAAAATTACCAGTAATTTACCAAAAAATTACCAGTAATTTACCAAAAAATTACCAGTAATTTACCAAAAAATTACCAGTAATTTACCAAAAAATTACCAGTAATTTACCAAAAAATTACCAGTAATTTACCAAAAAATTACCAGTAATTTACCAAAAAATTACCAGTAATTTACCAAAAAATTACCAGTAATTTACCAAAAAATTACCAGTAATTTACCAAAAAATTACCAGTAATTTACCAAAAAATTACCAGTAATTTACCAATAAATTACCCGTGATTTACAAAAAAATTACCAGTAATTTGCCAAAAACTTAGACCAGTGATTTACCAAAAAATTACCAGTAATTCGCCAAAAAAAATTACCAGTAATTTACCAAGAAATTACTAGTATGTAATTTACCCAAAAATCGTCAATAAATACCAATAATTCGCTAAAAAAATTACCAGTCACTTACCAAAAAATTACCTGTAATTTACCAATAAATTACCAATAATTTACCAATAAATTACCAATAATTTATCAATAAATTACCAGTAATTTACCAATAAATTACCAGTAATTCGCCAAAAAATTGCCTGTAAATTACCAAAAAATTACCAGTAAATTACTAAGAAATTATCAGTAGGTAAGTTCCCAATGAAAAATTACAAATTTTGTAAAATGGATAAAAATTTACCGTCGGGCTTAGGTATGTACTCTAAATGTGGGAAATTGGCCATATTTTTTGGAATTTAATGAGATGAAAAAATATTGCAATCGGATTTTTGTCAAGTATGTAAAAGTCAAACCAAATACCTACCTACCTATTGTGATACACCTACATTACTGTCTCAATATTGGAAATTGATTTTAAAAAAAATGTCAAGTTGTTGAAAGTTTTCAAAAGTCAGTGTGACGCGGATTGTGTTTCAAAATCATGTCAGATGACTGTTAGTCTTTTTTCTTTTTTGGAAGCACTTGACTAAAAAGTGTAATTTTTCATCATGTTACAATCCACAAAATTCACGAACGCAATCATGAACACTGAGAAACATTTCATAGTAATTTGGAAGCAGTAGAAATGAAATAATTACTTTCATTCATAAAAATTATGAACAGTAATTTTACATTTTCTAATTAGGTACCTACTTCTAATTTTGTGCTTGTTAAATTGCATCCACTGATTTTGAAATTTCAGTCAATTTTCTTCAAAACTCAGGGAACAAAATATTGTTTCAAGTTCAACTTATGTTGAGATGAGCCTGTAAAGCTCAGTTGTTTTGTAAGAAATCTCAAATGCATGAAAATTACATGCCCCTCCCCTGATTCTGGAGGACTTTCTCTATAGAAACTCGTGGGAAAAAATGAACGAAATTCACCTTTGGCTCGATGTTAATGAATTTGCATGCTTAGTTTGCCGTAAATTTGCAATAGGTACCTGCATTAATAGATTTGCGAAATCAGTTCGCCGTTTTTTTAAAATTCTGTCTTTTATTGAATTCATCACCGATATAATACTTATATCGATTCAGGTGTGTTGTCTCACTTTGATAATTATTTTTAAAAAAATGCTTGTGGTACGTATATCTATCCAAGCACGAAAAAATTCTTCGTTACATTTTTCCTGTTTTTTGCTTCGGTTTATATTATCGTGTGGGGTTATTATAAAATAGAAACTTTAATTTACTATGCAAATTATGCGTGTTTTTTATTTTATACAAGATTCAAAAGTACCAAGTAGGTACATTATTACATGGTAGACAAAGAGAGGATTTCTGCTAGTAGTAAAACCAGCACCTGAGCAGTTTTGAAACCAACATTAATTAAATATTTTAATAGATTACTTCTTGTTAATCCATTAACACCACCTGCACTCTGGAATACTTTTGGTGTTTATATTACTCGTACATTGATTCGAGGTTGTAAAAAGAGGCAAAGTAAGGCTGCTAAAGTGCTCGAAAGTGTTGTAAGGGCTGCGTAAGTTAACGAATAAAAAATGATTGTACAGTTGTAGCCTATCTAGTCTCTACTCTTGGAAACATTTAAGGCTTTGTGCGAATATTGTTAGGTCTATGTTTTTGCTTCGAGGAGACAATGCTACCAAATACAGGGATAGTGAAAAAAATCGCAATTTTTTCGATTCGTTTTTGAAGAAATTTGTACCTATTTCTGAAAAAAAAAAATGTAGGTAGGGTATCTCCTTAGTAGAAGGTTCGGATATGTACATAGCTGTAGCTCTAGAATGTACATACGAGTACATTTGTAAAAACAAACAAATGAGTACAGTCTAACTGAGAGAAAACCCCAAACAAATGTTAACACTGAGAAAGCGGACTATAGTACGAAACGAAGCAGTCCGCAAGTTCTCTACTTAATCTTATTATCTGCTTTGGATGTGATGCCAAACTAATTTCATTTCGTCACGAAGGTAAACAGAGGCTATGAGATAGATACATGTCGGTCCGAAGTAAAAATTCACTTAAACGATTTCTCTTTTCATTGGCATAGGCGGTAATCGCATTAAAATGTGCTTCCATTTCTAATACATGTACAATATCTACGTTGTTTTCGCAGCCCGAACGACCAAAAGTTCAGACTTTTTAAGCTTTCGCGTCCATCTGCTGATGAAAAACTAACGAATTTTGCAATTTAGGTTTTCAACGCGCGCATTAGGTACCTATCTACCTACTTCGTACATGGTTGTGAAAAATTATGTGTTATTGTTTTTAGGAAATTGAACATTGCTACTATCACGGAACGGTGAAGGATATTCCAGGTGCGACAGCTGCTTTTCACACATGTAATGGGATCTCTGGAGTTATTCATATTGGAAATGAGACTTTCATCATACATCCGTTCTATGGTGGTGATCTCGCCGTGAGTATTCGATTAATTCATCATTTAACGATACTTAAGTTACGTATAATATGAACATAAGTATAGGTACTATAAACTAAGTACCTACCTATACCTAATTAGTACCAAAGTCGATGAAAAAATTGAAATGAAATGAAACTTAATTATCAAGATGGTGAATTTTTTATACTTCTATCCAATCTCTGGCTCATTATTATACAGTCAAACTTGGATAAGTGGAACCCATGTAAGTGGAAAACCTCTATAAGTGGAATAAAACTCGTTTCCCTAGCACTTCCCTATGTAAACCCATGTTAAAGTCACCTCTTTAAATGGAAACAGAACCTATGTAAGTGGAATTTTGTTTTGAGTAGCAGAACTTCTGGAACTGAAATGTTGCTTTCGTTTTACCTCTATAAGTGAAATTCTTTTCCTTCTTACCTCTATAACTGAAACATTTATCATAACAGCACCTCCAGAAGTGGAATTCGTTCCAGTTAACGAGGTAAGAAGGAGGGGAATTTCACTTATAGAGGTAAAACGAAAGCAACATTTCAGTTCCAGAGGTCCTGCTACTCAGAATACAATTCCACTTATATAAGACTTTAACATAGATTTAGATGGGGAAGTGGTAGGGAAACGAAACCCTCCATAACTGGAATTCCAATTTGTTCAACCTCTATAAGTGAAACCTACTTTAGTGGAAAACCTATGTAAGTGGGAAAAAATCCGTTTCCCTTGCGATTCCACTTATCCAGGTTTGACTGTACTTACTACATATATGATCGAACTATTTTTTATTTACCAATTTGTAAAGCTTATTGTAACGAAAATTAGCCATTTGAACGTTCGGTGAATTTCATATCAAAAAAAAAAATGTGGTTGAATTAGAAAGAATAATGTTACAAATGAACGAATCAATAGATATTGGAACTATTCGATGTGGAAATAGACAAATGTAAAAGTGTAATCGAATCCCAATTGTTGTTTCCGTAGGTACCTATCTATAATGCACTTTGCAACTTTTAATTTGGCTAACGATGGCGTATCCGGTATCCGATAAGGGTGAACTTTTCTGCGGGTTTACTGCCCTATGTAACAGGTGCTAAAGAGCGGTCTCTAAAATTAATAACGCACGATATTTTATTAATTAGTAAAATCAATATCGAATAAAATTCCTTTACTAGTGAAATTTTGAAATTAATTATGTTTAACGATGTCTTCCTGCAACATACGTGGTCTGTTTATCGGTTAGTTCGACATTCTTTTCAGTTATGTAGAATTTTTGGGGAGAAAAATGTTGAAAATTGAATAGTTGGGGTACCTATTAAAAAATAAGCTCTGCTTTCTTTGCAAATTTGATTAGTAAATTATCGTTATAATTTACCTATTTCATAAAATGCAGTTCTCAGAATTTTTACGGTCATATGAAAAATGCACACGTTTCGAATCTTTTCCCCTCAATTTTATTTTTGTGGGACTAAACTTTGAAAAAAAAAAGTAGGCCCTATATGAACCGCGCCATACACGAATAATTACGATTAATCAATCTAATTAAGTCTACGTATAATTCTAAATTGTCGATTTTAAAATGCAAAACGTTTAAAAGCGTTTGAAATTCAAAAAGTTCTTTACATCGAAAATTTCATCACCTTGAATGAATTCTCCGGAGACGTTGTAAGACTAACGTGTTGGGTTTTTAAGTACTCGTACTATATGCGAAACCGTTTAAAAAACTTGCTATACGAATAGAAAGACGAAAGCGTAAATGTGAAAATTTTTATTTTTTCCATTTAATGAAACTTTATTGAAAACTGTTTTCCCATTTTACTCGTCATTGTGTAGTAAAATCTACTTAGGCTCAACTACGAAAGAAAAGTTTACGTTTGAATAACTTTACCCAGCAGATCGGTTTGACTATTCTGCCTACAATTTTATTTACCTACCTACGGTTTTTAAAACCGACAATAATCAGATTCCCAGTTCCCAGAGAGTATGTGGATGTGAAAATGCAAGGTTGCCTATTTTTCGTTTGATAAAAACACCCTCGGGATGAATTTTCGACGTGTTGAATCCGAAATGCTTGACATTTTTATATGTAGGTAAGTATAGGATTCATTATTTTAGAAGAACAATTTACTACTCGAATGAGAAAGAAATAATGTTATTGCGATTTTGAAGTTTCAATGAAAATGTATAGGTAGGTATGTAGATTTTGCATAATAAATATTAAATGGTTCATTCGTGCTCATCTTTTGATGAGATTTCTATGAGAAAAATTGAACAAACGGCCATTAGGTTTGATTTAAAAAATCAAGTGGGTACATATTTATTTCACATGCAACTGTTTAAATATTATCCTCCCATCACCCCCCCCCCCAATAAAAAACATATTTTATATCCAAAACTGATTAACAAAATTCAAAAATGAATGCATAATTTTCAATGCTTACCACACTCGTAGGTACGATGAAATCAAGATACCAAATCTAGTAGGCAGTTTACTTCCCTCAAACCCTATCAGCAATCGAATCTCGTCGCGATCAAACAGAGTTTATGTACCTTTGTATAATTTATCTCGTTTTAGGAACATCTCACATTGGATTTTTTCCTTCAATTTCACACAAGTAGTCAGTTTAATAGCAACCAAAATGCGCTACATTTAACGAATGAATTTGATGGGCATGAAAATTGGTTGGGTAGTTTTAACTTGTGTTACCATGTTCAGTTTTCTCAAATTACTCAATGTTAAACTAGATAGGCTGTGCGATCATTACATCATTCAGAAAGGAAATTAATGATTTCGACAAATGATGCTGAAATTATTTTGTAAACGAGACCATAGAACTAGAGAGAAAAAAATATAATACTCATCGCTTATCTAATACCTACCTAAACTACCGACTGGTTACTCACAAGAAAGGTATACTTTGACCTCTTGAATTGATTTTACTGGAGGTTTTCCCCCAAAAAAGTTGAAAAAAATATTCTCGCGTAAAAATGAATGGGATGTGGATATAGCAGAAAAAAATTATCGTTTTTCTAATTTTTCCAAGGGCCGCAACAAAAAAAAATTTAAAACACATTTTAATGTAATCAAAAAATTTAAAATTATTGCGGTCCTGTTTTGTGTAACTTATTCTGCAATGACCGCATACCAGCCTACAAAGGAATCGAGTTATGCATCACTGAAATTTTTTTACCAAAGGAGAGAAGAACTTTACATATTTGGTAGCTATAGCTGCTCTTAGCTCGCTTTGGAAATAAAGTTATGGAACTTTATTGATAGTAAACTTTTGTCGGTGAGTTTTAGTTTGAAGTTTAAAATGTTTTCATTACACGCTCTATGGACATAAATTAATGCGCTCTTAGTTGTCTCCTTTGTCACGGGTGAAATTGATATAGAATCATTTAATTTACTATGCGAAGTTGTGTGGAAAACTTCATTTTGAACTAGAGTATTTCGGGTACACTATAAATTGTTTCGTATATGACTATAAAAATAGCGCACTTAAACTCATATGAAGTAGATGCGCATACACTTAGATCGTTTGATGTATTTCAAAGTTGATTTAAAGTGCTCAAATGTGGCCTTTGTGGCCATTTATGTTTTTTTTAAAAGATAAATTCAATCTGGATAACCATCCATAGATCATCTTACTAGCTTCAAAACCAAAAAGCAGAGAGAATTTCGCATGTATTGAACATCTTATTTTTGAAAAATAAATCAAATTTGCGGACAAAATTTCTTTTTGAAAATTACAATTTTTTTCACAGAAGTGGCCATTTTAAAACTGCAAAAATCCAGAAGTGGTCATCAAAAAGTGCCCAAAATATAAATTTCAAGAAATTTTTTCCAAGTTGCAATTTCCACAAAATGTTACCATCTATGTTTAGCATTCATTGATTTTGAAAAAGCACTTGACTCTTTGAAAATGGTGTCCATGATGACAGCTCTTGAAAAGATTGGAATTGATCCTGCTTACCTACATGTGATCGAGTATATCTACAGAAATGTCACAGCTTCTATTACAGTCAATGGAGAAACAGCAAAAATATAGCTCAAAAAGGGAATAAGACAGAGAGATGCCCTTTCACCTAAATTGTTCACAGCCACACTCTATAACAGCATCAGAGATTAAGGGCCATATTCATAGACGTTACTTAGGGATCACTTGGCTAAGTGGTGAATTTTGAAGCAATTTTTCCAGGCATGATTGAATTTTTGAAATTTTGTTTTTGAATAAATTGAGAGATTGGACTCCGAAGTGTTGATTTATCATTTTAAAAATATAAAATTTTTATTCGTTCGTGAGAAAAATTGAATCAAAATTCACCACTTAGCCAAGTGTCCCTTAAGTAACGTCTATGAATTCGGCCCATATTATGAGGAGATGGAGGACTAGAGATCTCAGAGAAGAAAAATCGACCCATTTGCTATATGTGACCATCCGCAATAAAACCGACCATTGGTCGCAAAAAATCAAAAAAAAAATTTTGCAAATTTTTCTCCTCTAAACCATTTAGAGGCCAAAAATAGGTGAAAAAAACATTTTTTGATTTTTGCAATTGATGGTTGGTTTTATTGAGGATGGTCACATATGCTGATGATGTGGTGCTGATAGCACAGGATATGGATGAACTTCAGGGAATGCTAGACAAGGTGAGAGATGCATGTCTAAAAGTAGGACTGAAAATTAATAAAGGGAAGACCAAGACTATGTGCAATGGGTTTGTAACTGATAAAAAATGTGTCCAGCTGGAGGATGATGAAAATGAAATGGTTGATGGATTAAAAAATGTGTCCAGCTGGAGGATGATGAAAATGAAATGGTTGATGGATTTGTGTACCTGGGCCAAGATATGACAATGAATAACAATTTCAACAGAGAGATATCCAGGAGAATAAAGGCATCATGGGCACCATACTCAAGGCTGTGAAGAATAATCAGAGAGAAGTTGATACTAATATGTATGTCTGAGAAGGAAGGGCTAATCAATGCATCATCTCAGTGGCCTCATATGCTAGTGAGACATGGACATTTACAAAGAAGCTGGAAGTTTGAATTGTCAAGATGCAGAGGCGTATGCAGGGATGCGATGATACCGTATCAATATGGTATCGATACTTCTGAAAATATCATGATAGTATGCATCGATAAATATTGTGATACTTTTGTTTGTTTATTTTAGCTTAAAAAGTTGGCTGAAATGCCAAAACTTTCACAGATAAAAAAACCAAAAACAAAAAAAATTCAAAAGCTCGGTATTAAGTTTGGATTGATACGTATCGATACAATACTGATCTGATACATATCGATAAGTATCATGATATATCAGGTATCATCGCATCCCTGGGTGTATGGAGCAATCAATGCTGGGGATAACACTTTGAGACAAATGGATGGTGGAGAAAATTTGGGAGACCATAGGGATGACTGACATTATGGAGACAGTTAAGCGGAGTATGTGGTGTTGGTCAGGTCATGTTGTTAGAAGTGGGGGTCAACGATGGGTGGTAAAGACTACTCAGTGGAGATCAGACAGAAAATGGGCACTGGGGGAGACCAATATGGAGATGGGAAGATGAGATACAGACATGTTATGGAGAATGGTGGCGTACAGCCCAAAACCAGAGCTCATGGAAAGAAGTTGGGGAGGCTTTCATCCCGCAGTAGATTGAGAAAAAGGGCTAAAAAGAAAGAAAGAAAGAAAGAAAGAAAGAAAGAAAGAGGTTGAATAGCTAACTTTAGATGATGACTCCAACTTGCTGAGTCGACTGAAGGTGGTTTCTAGCCGTTTGGAAACCGCAATTTGTATTTTGGAAACTTCAGAATTTCATAGAGCTGCATAATTATAAAGGGTATAATGCAAATTTTAACTTTCCATTTTCATTACCTAGGTAAAATTTTGCGGAAAATTCATCTTTGAAAAATCTGATTGAGGCTCCAGAACGACTCAAAACGTTTTGAACCAGTTTTCAATTGATTCGGGGTGGGAGGGGGGGGTCAAAAATAGGGTAAGTATACCAAAATTCAACGTTCCAGGTCAATTTGGAGAAATTTTGTTCTTTACTCTCAAAGTGGCCACTTTTGGGCAGAGTTGGGAAAATTTATGCTAAACTTGGTCACCAAAACCATTTGGTCTAAGTCTCAAAATTTAATACGATCCAAAAAAGCACGTCGATATTTGATTTAAGACCTCTCAACTCAATTGATGAGGATTTCGAGATTTTTTAAAGCTTTCAATAAATTTTCGACTTTTCCTTTGTTGTAAAATTGTTGTATGTATTTCATTTCGACCCATTTTATGAGAATTTTCTGAAAGTCTTGAAAATCTAAAAATCTGCTAAAGGCTCCAAATAGAGCTCATAAGTCTTATGGATTGTTTGAACTTTCAAAAATTTCTCAAAAGTTGCAAAATGAAATTCACAGAAAAACAAAAATTTATGTGTAAAAGATCTGAGACTTTTTTTACTCTACCTTTGTAAAATACTGTAGAACGTTCACTTTTCTTTCTTATTTTTTTGCGAACAAAATTCTCAAAATGATTAGGTACTTTTTTCAGCTTATCTACGCTATAAAGTAACCTACTTTTGTTCATTATATCTATGTACTTACTGTAACACATCTAAGATAACTATGCATAGGAATCAGACGTACACATGTCGAAGTACCTACCTCTTATTTACATGAAAAAAGAGCAATTCAGAGCTGGTCACAACGCACATGCACTTCCACTTGCAAGCATCTTGAATGTTTTGTCGCGTTGCTCTTGCAAGAGAGCACCGAGAGTAAAATTCGCCATTATAGTTACATGTAGGTGGGTATGTTGTGGCATGTCATCGTATATGCAGCCTGCAGCTTGTTCGTTTAATTGAAATTCAACTCACTTGCCTGGTAACCGAGCCTTATACTGATATCATTTCATTATAGGGTGCCTAAAAACGCTAACAGATATTTAGCTACTTTTTCTTGTGAAATTTCATAAAACGTCATGATGTCACTTTTTTCAGAGGCTTCGCTTGGAAAAACAATATTTGTTTACACTTTATGTCATTTACTTACTCTTCTTTGTAAAAATTATCGCTTGGCTAGGTCTGCCGAGAAAGTTATTTTTGTTCTGAAGCATAAAACTGTCAGCTCCGGTTCATTTAAAATTCAAAGCATTTGAACTTTAATTGGACAACGGTTAGACTTATATCATAATGTAATATTTGCAATTTGAATTTCGCGAGTTATACTCGTACCTAATATACTTACTTCGAGTGTTCTTTAAAGATGTTTGTTTGACGATAAACTTTTATACTTATTTCATAATTGAAAGTAGGTAATAAGTTTTTCTTTCGAATAACGATAAGACTACGTACCTCACTTACGTTCACTGTACGTAGGGTACAAAGATGAAGCGAATATTCGAAAGTTTGCTAGTTTCAAAATTATTATAGTTTATACAGGATTAAAGCGCTAATTTCAACTTATACCAATCGCGTTAGAATATCTATCTGTAGTATACCCAAAATTATGCCAACTTCATAACCACTGATGCTCGTATTTCACCAAATACTTAATTATTCTGGTTTACGCAAATACCTTGTACCACTAGGTGATTTCAATTCTCGAGTAGACGTGTACACAGTATAGGCTACACCCTTAAATTGAACACGAACTAAATAGAGACCTAATGTATAGGCTCCGTTTTCCGTAGCTTTTTAAATATTCGATCAAGTTATTAACAAAATGCACGAGGAAATAACATTTTGGCAAATAAATATCGTTATTTTTTCCCCAGTCCCTGGCATAATACGTTCTCCAGACTAAAAGGTTTTTCGGCGGAAAAAACGAGAGCATTCGGAGATACGAAAGTATTCGAAATTTCGTTATGTTGATAACTTAATACGATGCTGTGTAACATAAATTAGTCGAACTGTGCCGCCTAAATGTTATATAACGTTTCTAGCAGCAAAAAAGGGGTTGATATAAAGCCTAAATCGTAGTATCTAAGGGAGGAACAAAGTTCATGTTGGTGCGAAAAACCAAGTGTACCCTCTCGCGGTGATTTAATATAGGTAACATAATAAAAAGTTGCAATTTATAAATCTTGCCGGAGGCTGTAAAGTGATTTTTGAAATAAGTATCCGTCTCGATTCATCCACCATACGGGGTTATTAATACTCGTATTATATTGTTGCTAATCATTAATATAGCTGTTTGCTTTGTTAATTTTCTTGAAAATTGAGTGGAAAAAATTAAAGTTAGGATGTTCATAAAAATTAAACTTCTTACGTAGGCAAGTATGTGAAATTTTAAAGCACATTGTGAGCTACCAGATTTAAGCTCTGAAGGTGTAAATACTTCAAAATATTCATTCCTTCTCAACTATACACTCTACAGGCAATTTTGTTTTTCGAAAATTGTCCAAAAATTAAACGTTATAATTTAATATCCTTAATTTGCCAATAAACTTTCATCGTATTCGAGTAAATTTAAAACGACTGCAATTTGTTAATTTTTATCGCTAGAGATGACACTTTTATGCTTTTTTGGTTGGGAATGAGAAATACGAGCATTTTTGTCAACATGCTGTATTAACTTACCAATGTTTAAAAAATTTCGTTCGAATTAAAAGTTGAAATTTATCGATAAACCTACGTAAGCGAGTATATATTACCACCAGTATATACCATTTGGTCGACTTTTCAGATAAAATTCTCGATATTTGTGGCACGTTATAACGAAACGAAATACACCGCTTTGAAAAAATCATTTATTAGACATTGTTAGTGTGTTTTTCACCAAAATATATAGGACTCCGGTTCTAATTCTAATTGCCATCTTTTATCTGTAATATATTTAGGACACTTGTCAAGTCTCGTTAACTGTTAACATTTCCTTTAAAACTATATAAGAAAGACATTTTCAGTAGTTCGTCCTTTAACGTTTAGTTTTCTTGCTTTTTTCCACTACTGCAGCATTAAAAATTCAATTTTCTTTCTCTCTTGGCCATTTTTCTTTGCTTTTCTTTTCCTTCGGCAAATGGTTTCATGTTCGATTTAAAAAAGATTTTTCACTTTACGCCTTGGCTTGGCGAAGACTGCGCGTATACCTAACTAAATCGATGGTGCTAATTTGTGGCGAAAAAATAAGAAAAGAGAAAAAAAACTTTCAAACGATTTTGCAAAATGTTTCGAAACCCTAAAACGAATTTCCCGCTGGTTTATCTACCTACTTAGCGGAGTAATAAAACCGAAAGGAAAACGTGAAATATAATTACTAGTGGCCGAATGGGACCGATTTTGAAGCAGCGTGACCCTCGCCCTGTTGAGCTGAAAAACTGGAAATATTGACTGAGGAATGCAAATTTTCGAAATTTTTCACTCTAGTAATTTTTCGTCGTATTGCGCGCGATGGGAGAATATTTTATGCAAATTCACGTTTTCTAGATTAAGGAGGAAAAAAATGCAACATTTTCGCCTTTTCGTCTTGTTTTGCTCGAGCATCATTTCTCTTCTGCTTATCTTTATAATATACAGTTTATATAAAACAGATGTAACATTTTATACAAGGCGAAGGTTATTCATTAATAACTTTTTTCAAATGTGAAAGCTTAAGATGAGAAAAAAATACAGTTATTTGTGACTAGCGGCGGCACGTGGAATTTCATTCCAGTTTGCGAATAAATTTGACCTTTTTTTTCGAAATAAAACCTTTAAAATTTTTGTGAAAAAAATTCTATTTAGTTCGAAACGAATATTTTTTTTCATGAATATCGCACATGCGACATGTGAAATAATATGGTAAGTGTAGGTCGTCTACCTTGTACGGTGTATGGTTGTCGTATTGCCCTTTGAGAGAAAATGAAAATCTCTTTATAGAGCTTGATGGTGGTTTGGCTATATATATTATGTACTTAGGTATCGGATATCGTTTAATTTGAATATCAAGGCTAGCGATGAAGAACAGAATCCGTGTGATCATGATTTCTGAATAACATTTGATTAAATTAAAAGGTGTGAGATACCCTTATGTAGCTATCTCCGTGGATTTTACTTGGCTTTGGTACGATATACGTATAATTTCCTTTGTAAATAGGTTAGCCACATATATCAAATAGGCTAGTGATCTATTGTTTCATTTACTTACCTAAGTATCTACTTATTTACCATACCTACATATACTGATGCATATAGTATGTATGTACATGAGAAAATACTAAATAGTCATTCGGTATATATATGTATTGGGCCTAATTGCTTGTAAATTAATTCCGTAACATTCAGCTAATGACAGATAGGAGTCCGCTGGGACAAACGATAGACATTGTTTATGAAATGAAAGTTCTGTAACCTCTTATATACCTAGTAGATAATTTAGATCAAATGTCTAGACGGAGTATTTTTATAGGGAGAGTCTTATTCAATTACACTGGGCAACGGCAAATTTGTGTTCGGGTTGAAAATGGGCTTGATCACTACTTAGACCCTAAATCAAAAAACAGAGTGGCGTTTTTCGATTTGTTTTTGTAGTCAGGAGAGATGATCAATGTTGCAAAAATGGCCGTTTATGCCCTACTTCAAGAGTTTGTAGCGACATCAGAATTATTTTACGAAAAAATCCAAGGTCATTTTCGGATTCTACGCACTTTTTTAAGTAAACTACTTTTCCCGATTTTTGATTTTTGAAGTTTCAAGCGCGTACGGAAGATTTTTATTTGTATAATATTTTAAAACTCAGAGCGCGCGACGCTGGCGTTACTCCACCACGTAACCGTGGCGCGGAACTGTGTTCACCCGAAGTTCAAGTTGAGTTTTTCGTATTTAGAAAAATTAGTTCTATGCGATTAAAACTTCGAAAACCAAAAATCGGGGAAAGTAGTTTACTTAAAAAAGTGCGTAGAATTCGAAAATGACCTTGGTTTTTTTCGAAAAACAATACTGATGTCGCTACAAGCTCTTGAAGTAGGGCAAAAAACAACTCAAATTTGAAAAACTCACTCTTGTTTTTTTTTAGGGTCCAAACTATCGATTAAGCTCATTTTCAATCCAAACACCAAAAAAAAGTTCATAATTGTTGCCTAGTGTTATAAGTATTTCAAAAGTTTCGCAAGTTTAAGATCAAAAAAATCAGTTCAAAAAAAATGTTTCATCTTCAAAATTTTCTAAAATTCAGGATAACTTATGTCATATAAATTTTAGTCAATTTTGGAGAATAAAAATTTTTAGAATTTTTTTTGTTACTCAACACTTCTACATTTGAAACGTAATATCTACTTATACAGAGTGGCTAAAAAAGTCAGTATTCCGAATTTCACATTTCAAATACCTAGTTTTAGTTTTTTGTAAAAAAAATCAAAAACAAAGCATCCTAGAAAAAAAAGTGATGACATTATGTCGAATGGAAATTCAAATTTCAAATCTCTACAATCATGATCATGGTGTAATTTTTTTGCAGGACGCTTAGTTTTGCCTCCATAAGTCCAGATCAATTTTTATGAAACTCAGTTTGTAAATTTTTGAAATGAACTTTTGAAAAATTTGCAAACTGAGTTTCATAAAAATTGACCTGGAGGCGAAACTAAGCATTCTACAGAAAAATGGTGTGAAGGAAAATTGTAGAGAATTAAATTTCCAAACGACCTAATGTCATAAGTTTTTTTCTAGGATGCTTAGTTTTTGATTTTTTTACAAAAAACTAAAACTCTTTGAAATGCGAAAATCAGAATATTGACTTTTTAGCCACTTTGTATGATGTATGGTATGAATTTAAATTTGACATCAACATCTTAGCCGGAAAATGGGAAAGGGTGTCCTGCTCTTTCTCGTTGCGAGCTCCATTTTGAAAATATTACATTTCAAATCAACAAAAAATATGATAAGTACCTATGTAGTTTTGGATCAAAAATTACATTCAGGCAATAAGAACAATGCGGTGGCATTTTGCCTTCGAATCTCTGTTTCGAAATATTTCAAAGGTGTTAATAAAATTGCATAACCAGTTCGCCGCAAATATGCAAGTTTATTTCCATTACGTGACGTCTTATTCAATGAAATCTTGTATTTATTCTGATTTTGTTCAATTTTTTCAATATGTAGGTAGGTACTTAATTTTTTTTTGGAGGTTCAATGAAATATCCATCATCATTTTCACATCAACTTTCTGAGAAGTGGGGGGAACCCCTTATAATTCACATGCATTCGTGATTTTTTTTCGCCAAGCTGCCAAACCTTGAAGGTTTATATCTCAAGAATGGACGAATTTCGAGACAATATTTTTGCAGGTTTTCAAAGAGAATGAATAATCCTGAACTTCCATCAAATTTTCAAAAAATGAAAATTGAAGTACCGCTAGCATTGATTCTTTCTAATTTAAAGGTGCCAAGTTAAAACATGGCCTTATTTTTTCAATCTGGTCACATTGATTGTCCCTCATCTCTTCAACATTTTTTGAGTGCGATCATGGATTCGTTCTCTTAGCCTCCCTCCAGTTATTTTCAAGGGTTCCAATTTGGGAGAGTTCATTTCTCAAATGCAAGCTCTGGGTTTATTTTTTTTATTGGTAAAAAAAAGTATGAGCCATGAAGAATTAGGGAGGGGAAGAATTCAGAGTAAAGTATTTATTAGTGGGAAGGCGGGTATACGTTCTCATTCTACTTATCCTCTTATAATTTAGTTCATACGTGTGAATATAAATAAGTAGGTACTTTTTGAAGAAAGTCTAATATTCAATCTGTTGGAGCTATTTCGATTAAAAAAATTGATTCAAAAAAGCAAATATCATCGAGCTTTTTCTTTTCTCCTTATTTTGTGTCCACTACTCCACTAGGTATATACAATGATTAATTATAAGATACCTACCTACGTTATATGTACACCTACTTAATTAAATTTATACCTTACGACGAATGTGTGTTTTCAGAAACATCCTCATGTGATATTCGAATCTCACGCCAAGTTCAATAGTGGTTGTGCTAACAAAGGTAATTTAGAATGGAGAATGAAAGGTCATTCTAGGAAACCGAAACGTGGAAGCTCATTTTTCAATTTAAATCGTACCAAAAGAGACGTCAGAGAGGCTACAAAATACATAGAAACAGCGCTCATCGTCGACAGATCAATGGTAAGATATTCACAGCATGATCGAACTAGATTATATCATAATAGCATACTAATGAAGCTGTTAACTATCTACCTACGTACCTACTACCTTCGCGTAATGATGTGTGTGTCGTGCGTACCTACCTACATCGTACAAAGGTAGATATAGGTACCATATACACCTATATATAGATGGGAAAAAAATAAATAAAATAAATAAAAAAAGAAAACTAGAAGGAAAAAATACACTTATGCATCCCTTAAAATCGGTAGTTACGGAGGCAGGAAAGCAGTTGCTATGACTACGAGTCGACCATGGTGTCGATAGCTTGCAGTGTATGAGTTTTAACGTTGTAAACAACTCTTTGAGGTTGAATTCTAATACCTTTCATATTTCTGAAAGGTTCACAATCATGTCATTGACAATTAAATATCGATTAATAGAGTTAGATTTTATATTGTTGCCTCGTCGTACACGTGTCCTAAGTTTGTCGTCGAAAATATACTAAAGATATACGTGTACCTGCTGCATGTTTCTTACAATCGTCTACATGTTGATAGGTAATTGCATTCTTTAACGGGTAATATCATCTATTATGTGTATTTTTTTATAGTTCGATCGCCGTAACGGCAGTACCAGAGCTATTGTGATACAGGATGCGTTACAGATAGCAAATATTGTTGATCTAGTAAGTTATCTGATGAATTTTTGCACGGTTTATGATTTATGAAACCTCTATTGCATTCTTATATCACATTTTTGCTTCCATTTTATAAGCATTTACAGTCGATAAATCGACTGAATATTTACCGGTTATTACCTTTTAGTCGATTACGATGTGATAAAATTCAAATTTCCATATCCTCGGGTTCATATTCTCTAATTTGGTTACGTACGTTGCGAATTTATCGAGATTATTTATAAACATAATTTACAATACCGGTCTACCTATACTCCTCATTCTTCCATTAGTAATTTTTTTTAGGGTTGATTTGTATTTCTTGTGAACGAATTGAACAAATTTGTGGGGCGTTGATAGTACTGTAGGGTGTATTCATACCACGTGTTTCGAATATTGTAGTCCCTTGCCTTTTATTTGATGATGCAGCAACCTTAAATACACGAGTGTAAATTGGTCTTCAGACCGTGGGATTTGATGGAACGAAGTTAGTTGATATAGAATATAGGTAGTGCTTGTATGTATGTGTGTGTGTGTTTTTTACAATAACCTGCCGAGTCAGGGTTGCCAACGGTGATGATGTATCACTATTTATGTGCGGAGGATTTCATTCTTTGAAAAATTGTAATGTTATTGGAGTGATTTATCACTAAACAGTGATTTTTTTGACAAAACTTGGTGATTTCATTAACTACGCGTAATTGATAAATTTAATTAGAAATCTTATTCGCAAATGCTTGGGGCGATTTACCCTTAACCGAGAGAATCGAGGAAAAAATGAAAACGAGTAATACAACAGTTTCTACCAATCAATTTTCATTTCCATTCCACATATTTAGGGTTCCTATATACATAACGTAAGTAGCTAAAAATAGCGATTCAATTTTCAAAAAATTAATTTGAAATTTCAAAAGCTGCCAAAATTATACCAAGAGATGTTAATAAAAACACTTCGTGACACTGTCATCTCTTCAAATCTCAATGTACAAGCAAACCTATCAACACTTGTGTATTTTAGCTTGCTTCACTCATTGAAATAGGTATTGAATATTCACCACTCACGTACCTATAGTTAACCTTCCGGTATATACAAACTCGTTATTAATTTTTATCGTGAATATTTTAATTTCAGTATTTTCGGACAATAAATACTAGAGTATCAGTAGTTTACATAGAAACTTGGCAAGGTGCCAATCAAATTTCAATTGATAAAAATGCCGAAATTAGCCGCGCATTGCTCAATTTTAACGAATATGCTTCACGTCAACTTTTTACCGTAGATAGAGACACCGTTCAATTAATTACGTAAGTTTTTCCATTCATTATCTCTATTTTGACGCTTTAGATTTAATGAATATGTGTAAGTTAGTTGTATAAGTCTGAACCAAATCATTTTCTGAGGGTAATGACTATATTCGATATAAAACATAAATTCAAACAACAGTTTTTACTGAAAAATCAATAAACCAAAAATCTAATGAAATAAATAATAAATGATTAAAATTAATTTCACCGTGAGCCAAACATCCATTATATAGGTATCATTGTAGGGGGAATACATTTAATTTAACCAGCATCTGCCCTCTTTGTGCCAACACTGGCTACAGACCTGAGAATGGGAACTTCATCAAAAGTGTTATGAATGGATTTGACCTTTTTTTTTTTCAAGTTTCTATTTTTACAACATAGGTAGATATTGTAAGCCTCTTGTTGTTTCTTACTTCTGAAGTACATTTGGTGCCTAGAACCCATTACAATCATCAAAATCAAATAAATTTTTTTCCAGGATGAAATTTTGCAATGAATTGCTTAGCCTACAACAATTTCAAAAGATAAATTTTATTTGTCAATTTGAGGCGAATTTTTGAAAATAGAAACCAAGTCATTCATTATTTTTAAAAATCAAACTGCGATGGAGAGCTAAAATTAATGTTAGGTACCTATGCCATATTTCTGACTTCTAAAATCGATTAGAGATGTTTTGAACCGTACAAATTATGTTTTTCTTTCAAAAAGCGATTTTTGTAACAGATTTTTACGTTTCTGATTTCGATCCTGAAAAGTTATCATTTATCAATATCTCTTGAAAGATGATCAGGACTCAGACGGTCTGGAAAATATACTTTTTGAATTTTTTAGAAGAGAATCGCAAAAAGAATCGCATGGGCGCGATTCTTCAGAAAATATGAATTCGGTTCTCAACAATTCCTCCCCAAAAAGAATGCAATTCGAATCGCCAAAGGAACCGATTCTCGCAATTTTCTTGCGATTCTTTTTTGCGATTCGAATCGTCCCGTCTCCGTATAAAAATGAGAGTAACGATGGAAAAAATCGTTGAAGATGCCAAAAAATATTTTGAAGAAAAGTAAAATTGTAAAAATAATTTAATCTAAAAAAATATCTTCGAAGTTGAATTTTCAAAAAATTTAAAATTTTCTGTTGACGAAAAGATGTCTCAAAATTAAAAAGAATAGACACAAAAATAAAACATTTTTACAAACGTAGGTTTTTTTGTTTTTTTTTTAAAACAAAAAATGATAAGTATTTTCAAATTAAAGAAATGATTTTATCTAACAAAATACTTAATACCTTGATATCCTGTTGAAATTTTAGAAAAATCAAATTATTTTTCCAATTTAAAAAAACAAACAAACAGATATTTTAAACAAAATGCCGGATACCATCTCACGATGTGATTAATATACCTACATAAAATGAGCTTACTTATCTGTAAAGATATCAGTTATTTACGTCATTCGGAAGTTTATTCGATCTACTTTCTTATAGTTAATAATATTTGGCAAAAATGTCTGCAGAAAAAAAGGGGAAAGATCACTCAAAGTAACGATAATTTGTTGAACTGTCAATAATATTATGATCCTAATACCGAGATTTTTGTCAAAATGTCAAAGAGTAAAGCCTTAAAACGTGGTTACGATTTCCAGTTAAAAATTTCATTTTTTTTCTGTGTACTTTGAGATACCTACCTATAAGTAGATCCAGTTCCTCCACTTGAAAAAATAGCGGTCAAATCCATTAATGACTTCTTACAAAGCTCTATCGCAACACTATGAACAAAAAATATCCTCAAAACACCCCTATTAATTATTGTTTAACAGTTTATTCAAATGAAAATCATTACTACTATCGACATAGAGGCAATTTCTCGTGCTCTTTTACCACACACAAAAAAAAAATCATTGAAATTGAAAAAAAAAGGGAACCACGTAACAACAATACAACGTTCAGATTACCTATTTACGAACTCGTTAAAATAATACGAAATTAAAAACGAAGTACTTAGCACGCGCTTATTAGCTTATTGTTCACACTTCGATGGCACAAAATGTGTATGTGGTGCTTTTGCGCAATTTACGGGCAGATCTTTTTTTCTCTCTCTTGGTCGTTCTTTATTACCGAGAAAAAGGCTACGTGTATTCATTCAAATTGCATAGGAAATTGTAATATCGTACAGTTTTATAGGATGGTGTCGTTCTCGCTGGTTTTTGCATACAGGTTCTCGTTTTCTCAACAAAACATTTTAGGTGGTAAATGGTTGGTTCTTTGTACTAATTAATGCAAAAATACCTAGTACGTCGGATCTGCCCTGTATGTTTTGTTTCGCTGGTGAAATGACGTAAATTATGCACTCATTTGTATGTTATAAATTTCAATGGCTACGTAACAAAATGTAACCGTGTATAAATTCAAACGAAATAACCTAATAAACTACGAGTTTAATTTTTGTAGTCGCACGGCCCGCGCGATATAGGTACCTGAAAAATGGTCGAATACGTAGGTATATATTCATTTTAAAAATAATAAATCACGTAAGTGTGTATACCTACGTACCTCGTACCTTTAGGTACAAAAACAAAACTTTATTTTGTCGTCTTTTTTTTTTACTTTTTTTTTCTTTTTTGAAATTCACATTTTTCGTATATTTTTAAAGAGGGGAGCGTTTTGCCGGTAATGAAGCTGGTATGGCTGTACCTGAATCAGTATGCACCGCAAAATCATTAGCTATTATTGTTGATTTAAATGCATATGAACCTCACATCACGGCTGCTACAATGGCACACATGATTGGGCATAATGTTGGAATGGGTCACGATGATGGAAGTAAGTAGTACATTGAGTAGATTTGCATTTTTCGTCTACAGACTTTTTTTTTTTACGTTGCTTAACTTTTCTATTCAAGAATACTTACTACGTGTTGAGAATCGTTGGCTTATTTTCATTTTTTATTTTATTTTTTTCGATAAACCCAATTTCGTATTTTTATTCGACGTCTTGCTGCGTGTAAAGGCGAATTTTCAGAATGAATTGGGTCGATTTAGAGGTTTATAATTTTTTTATATCCTTATACGTCAACGATGTAATCTATTACCTATATTAGTTATTTTTTGTTTCCACTTTTTTTAATGTGCTTTGTTAATTTCATACTCATCAGTCTGTTTTTGATCGAGTACGTTAAATTATACCTATTCGATTTTTGACGCGATAATTGGATTTTTATAGGAAGCGAATGCTTTTGTCGAGACTGGCACGGATGTATAATGCAGCAAAGTATTGTCGGTCAAGACAATATTCATCCTTATAAATTTAGCGAATGTAGCTTAGACGATTACATCGCTGGGTTTAGAGATAGCAGAAGCATGTGTTTACTAAATAAGCCTAACGAGGTAATTTTTTTCTTCTTTAAATAAAATAGGTACTTTATTATTCGAATAGTGGAGTCCAATTTGGACTGCGTGCATTTACTCGGGAGAAGGGATGTGATCAAAATGTGGTGGTGGTTTCTTTTTAGAGTACCTATGCAGCATTTTTTTAAAGGTTATCTGAACTTGAAACTTTTCAGTGGCCTGTTTCATTACTTGAAAATGAATACGGATATCAATATTTATTTCATTGAGAAAAAATTTCCGCTCAAGTGAGCTCTATAAAATACGATTATTTGTGCAATTTTATCCACCTTTGGCGTTTAAAAAATTTATCGAGTAAGTATTCAAAGACTGGAAATTCTTTTACCCTTTAAATAAAACGATTAAAACAGAAACGAAGCGAAGCGCAAACGTAACCGTGAAATAAAATCATTGCGGTAAGTATTTATGCGCTTGCAATAGTTGCCAAGGACGTTTTTCAAATGACGTCATAACTCACAAGTGCATCTTCTCATTTGACATTCGTTGGAGGAAATCTGCTTCAAAAATTACTCGAACATAGAAAAATTACAGTAGGAAAAAAATTATTCTCGAGAGGACATTTTTCGCAATGGAATTTTTACGGAGGGTAAATGTGTTAATTTTCGAAACGTTCTTTCGACATTTGGTTGTTGTTTCAAGAAGAGTAGGTGATGAGAAGGTTACCTATATGTCGGGAACATTCTTTAGCACGAAATGTAATAGTGCAAATCTCATCAATTTAAACTGCAGGTTATGCATATTAGTTTCATTTACATATTATAACTTTTGTGGAACCTTTAGATTTTTATGCAAAGATTATTAACTAAAAATTTCAAAAAAGTGGCAGTCTAGTTGTATTTTCAGTTCTTTACCCATGGAATAAGAAAGAAATGAATGCAATGTCCATTAAACTTTAAAAAAAATTAGTATTTTTTTTAAAAAATTAAATTTGATTTTTCCAGTTTTAAAACAATACAGAAGTTTTCAAATTTGATTATATCTACTGATCTAATCGCATCCATGGGAACTTTCTGATTCTGATCTGGTCTAATCAGATCTATTCAGATCTAGTCGAATTCAATATTAGGTCTCGTCCTTCCCATTGTATCTGATCAGGGCTGCACTGACCCAAAATTTGATCAAAACTCTGATCTAATTGGGTCTGATCATTGCAGTCTGACCATATCTTTTCAAAACTGCTCAAATCTCATCAACTTTCCTCTATTGGATCTAATCAAGTCTGAATAGATCTGATGCGATCAAAACTTCAATTCGACGTTGATGGGATCGAAAAGTCTGTAAATCAGCTTGATGAAAACTTAGGACCATTGCTAAATTGATGCCCATATAATTCTAGGGAAATGTAATGGTAGTGGTTTCCCATTGTCTTCCACCATGATTTTCAGTTGGGGTTTACTCCCTTAGCTGAATTTGCCAGTTTTAGGGGCTGGTATTCGCCTTCTCACTCTGAAGCTCTGCACTTCCCTGGGGCTATAAACTGGTGAGTTGTTGGTGTTCAGCAGCTCTTATGCATTCTTGTTTGCAATCCATGTTTAGATAGAGGCTTGGCCTTCGGCTTGCCACTCCTCCCCAATCTCCCCATCGTTCCACCAACTGGAGAATTCTGCTTTTACCATGTCGATGGCTTGGTTTAAATAGCACATAAGTCCGGGTTTTTTGAAAATGCTTTTTTTGTGGTTTCTTTAGTAAAAAAAAACAACTAGGAATCTGAATTTAAAAACCTCGTAAGTCGAAAATGCACCCTAGCGCTGTAACCCTTTCGATAAAAATTATGCAATAGCATGCTAAGACACATGCTTTTATGCATAGCACAAGCAATGCGTGAATTTGGACTTTTTTCAAAAAAAGCATGTGATTCAGCCTGCGAATGCTGAATACCATGTGTAAAAGTAATGTTAAAGCATGTAAAATGAAAGAAAAATTTAAAAAATGTTTGCCCTGGGTGGGGATCAAACCTGGGACCTGCAGATTATATTTTTCCGCATTACCTACCTAGCTCACTTGGCCACTCCGGCTGCTGTTTGCGAAGAGTGGAGTAATTTCCCCATAAATGTTAACACTTTTTGGGCTTGAGAGAAAAATTTAGTAAGTTCACAACACACTAACGTTTATGCGGAAATAACTGCACTCTTCACAAGCAACGAAGTGGCTGAGTGAGTTAGGTAGCGCAGAAAAATAGAAACTGCAGATCAGGGCAAAATTTTTTTTCAATTTTTCTTTTATTTTACATGCTTCAACATTACTTTTATGCATGCTAAGTATTTGCAGGCTGAACAGCATGTTTTTTTTTTTTTTTTTGTTGAAAAAAGTCCAAATTCACACATAGGCATCTACAAGCCTGTTTTTATACATAATTTTGTCAATAGGGAATCGACGAAAAGCAAAAATCCAAGATTGAAAAACACATAAGTCCGACATACGGGGTTTCTACGTATCATAAAAACCATGTAACTACGTATCATAAAAACCATGTAACTACAAGAAGTTCATCAATTTTAAATTTGAAAACCTCGTAAGTCCTTGTTAAAATTAAAAAACATGTAAGTCCTATGTAAGTCATCGACCTTTTAGTTAACCTAGACGACTACTCCAATGCAAACTAAGGCCACTGGTTATGTCGCCAACTCTGTGGATTTCAAATTAGAGACAAACGCATCTGCGCATGTCTCACGAATTGATGCTTGTGAACTGTTGTGAACAGTAAACGGAAACACCATCAGCACCCCACTTCCACCACTAATCTACTGACAACAAAAATACACACACACACGTTTCCTGAGACATGCGCAGATGCGTTTGTCTCTAATTTGAAATCCACAGAGTTGGCGACATAACCAGTGGGATAATTTTGCGTATGAGTAGCCGTCTAGGTTAACTAAAAGGTCGATGATGTAAGTATGATGAAAATCTCATATGAGTCTGGACTCTGGAGTCATATGTGGTCTTTAGAAACCTTGTATGTCCTTTCAAAGCACTTCAATTACTACTTATAAATGCTCAACAGTGGCATAGCCGAGGGGGGCGAAGGGGGCCATGCCCCCCTTACGAGCAAAAATTTGAAAGAAAACATGCAAAAAATGGACGTTTTTTCGTTGTTTGGACCCATTTTTTCTAAAAAATTTTGCTCTCGCTTCGCTGGAGCAGTAATTTTGCCTTCGTTTTCATAAAATCACCACACATCACAATAGATTTCCAGAAAACTACCCCTCATTTTGATTTTTCATGCCTAAAACTCTGGTTTTGCTCCCTCCTTGAGAAAATCCTGGCTACGCCACTGATGCTCAACCTATAAAATGTCATCAGGCCATACCATTAAGACTTCTAAAATATAATAATGCAATCTAAAACTGCAAATAACAACATTTGAATGTTAGGTATAAATGTTTTTTTGCTCTCCTGAAAAATTTATGATTTTGGACTTACATGCTATTTAAGGCTATTCTCTACCCCTGTGAAAACATTGGAAATATGAAGCCGAATCGTTTGTTATTTTCATCATTCATTCATAAGATTACGTGTAATCGAGTGAACGAATTTAGTTGTACTTATGTACCGCAACCCGCTCCCATCACAACTTTGGGCAGAGATTTCTCCGTGAATTTTCAAAATTCTTTCAATTTTTTTTCACCAATGCTAATACTTTATCATTGAAAGTGAGGGTATGTAGCCATATTTTCTAATTTAGCTTTTCCAATGGAGATCTGAGCAGTGAGCATCAATAGTATCTCCATTCAATTCCCAATGACGGCCACAAAATGACATAAATCAAAAATATCTCAACATACCCTCGCTTTTCATGTTTTCTGAGTAAAATAAACCAAACCCCACAAAAATCCGTCCAATAGTTCTCGCACAATCCCTGACCAAAGTTCATCGTTTTCATCAAAAATTGCTACTGATAACAGGGGGTAGAGAGTAGCCTTAAACCAAGCCATTAAATGTTTATCAATTCCAAGTCCATCAAACAGCAACATGTTACCACCTTGCATGACATGGATGTGCAGAATACCCCTGGTGTTGTCTTCTCCTTCTCATCTGTCCTACTAGGGGACTGGCTCCTCTTGATGATCCAAGCTACTACCTAGAGACTACTTACCTCTTGCGCCAACAACCTATGCCCTCGCTATAGGCATTTTTTTGGTTTTTATCAACAGTTGAAAGTCTCTTTTAGATTTTTAACTATGTATTTACCCATTTTAAATGATATGTGGGTGTTTCATCAAACGTATTATAAAACTTACACCTATACCTACCACTTATTTGAAGATTTTACTATGGGAAATTACATGATAATAATCAACAGATAAAGTATTTAAAACGATACAATCATGTTAAAAACACATTGTTTTATTCAACTTTAGGTTACCAGTCCTCATCAACACTGTGGAAATAAAATTATAGAAGAAAACGAAGACTGTGATTGCGGAAGTTTAGAAAATTGCGAAGAAGTTGACCCATGCTGTGATCATATAACTTGTAAATTAAAAAAGGAATCAGAGTGTTCCGCTGCTCATAAATGTTGTTCCAAATGCAAGGTAGGTAGAACATACTCAGTCTATAGGTAATAACATAATACGAAAATTGAATGAAACGAACTCGTACACGAGAATAGGTACCTACCTATACCTATACCTACCTCACATTTAAAGCTAGGAATTTAACACGGATCTTGCATTCTACTCGGTTGTTGTAGTATTTACCTCGCGGAACTTTATGTAGACCAGCCTCCAACGAATGTGATTTACCAGAATATTGTTCCGGTAATAATGGAGAATGTCCGGTGGATGCTCATAAAAAGAATGGCCATCCGTGTGAGAAAAATAGGGGAATTTGTTACAACGGATTTTGTCCAACATTGATCCAACAATGCGAATACGTTTGGGGAAAAGGTAATCATTCGTGAGGATGATTTGAAAATACCTTATCTTTTGTCGCGGTTTATTTTTAAACCTACGTACCTATGCTTATACTTTTTTTTTGCTCTTCTTAGGTGGTAAAGCGGCTGATAAAAAATGTTACGATCAGTTTAATTCGAAAGGCTCGATAAGTGGAAATTGTGGAATGGACGGACACGGGAATTATATTCAATGCGAACCGAAGTGAGTATTTGTGGTAGATTTCGGCCGGAATTATTTTATAAATTATTAATTCCGATGGGCTTTGTTTGACAGCAATGTTTTATGCGGATCGTTACAATGCGCCAATGGAAGTCAGTATCCTGCATCGCATTTAGGACACGAATACACTAGAACGATAATATCTATCAAAGGTTACGAATACGAATGCAAGTGAGTACCTACCTACCTATCTATTAGTAATACGAATGTTTTTAAAAATTCTCAATTTATGACTTATCTAAGCATAGAGTGAATATGCTTATATTCGATTGGTGCATATTTGAATTTAATTTTCGCAGGTCGACTAGAAATAGAAACGTAACCACAGTTAAAGGATTGGTTCGCGATGGAACCCCTTGTGGCACAGACTTAGTAATATAACCATTTCCATACCTACTTCTAATCTAAAATATGTTCGCAGTACTCAATTTTTTTTCTTTTTGATTGGCTTGTTTTAGATTTGTATAAATCAAACGTGTACCAGTATTTTTCCTCACGTTGATCATGGCAAATGTCCCAGTAATCATAAAAACCTGGAGTGTTCTTCACACGGAGTAAGTATAACGGTATTCTTTCATCTCTTTTGTACTATGCTTAGTCAGCAGAATATCACAATATCACAATATGGTGGTTTTCTTCTGGGTTACAGCTTTGCTCAAATTTAAATACTTGTCATTGTGAAGACGGTTGGACTGGGCCAGATTGCTCAATTAAACTAGAGTTGATACCAACTACTCCGCCGGCACCTACTGTCAGCCAATCAACGGCGGCTCCGTCAAATGAAACTGTCAAAAAAGATTCCCTGGAATCTCAAATGAAAAGGAAGGAAACACCATACGGTAAGATGCTCGATTTTTCGATCTGTTTACTCGATCACGTATTACATACATAATGAGATTAATATTATACCTACTTTTAGGTAGAAGTATATTATTTTCTCACGTTAACGTATATTATTATAAAGTAATTTAATAGTAATATAACGGTATTATAAATTGCCCTTCGTATGAGTTGGTACCTAACTAGTTTTCCGAAATTTATTGTCGTTGGTACAAAAATATACCTATAGGCTATCTTTTAACAATACGTAAACAAATAGGTATTTGTAGCAAACCCCCTTGTGCCTTTTGAGTTTCTCTACTGTTGCATCGAATGAATTTTACATATATAATTCATACGTGTGCGTTAACGTGATTGATATGAAGGAATCCCCGTTGACGTGTTTGGCATTTTCTTTTTACATCCGCAGGGCAATGTCGGTCGTCGGTCGTCGTTGGTTTGGCTGGCAAGTTGCTAACTTTTAGCATGAATTCGAAACTTGGAAGGGTGTACATTTATTCTCGCAGTATACGAAGTATCCTCGAAAAAAAAACTCTAGTCAACTTTTCTACTTTTATTTACGTTTGTATTTGATTGATGAAGGGGTAGGAGGAGGATGTCAAGCAGCATATGCATATTTTCTACTATGTACAACTTTGGACGTTAAAAAAACTTATTTTTACATTAAATTCGACGGGAAAAAACCATGTGGTGGAGATATTTTTGAAAATTCGGTCAATTTTTCGATAAGACGGTCTTTGAAATATTATTCAAAATTTCTATGTGACCTCCAAATAGTAGGTTCCTGCTAAATGAATGAATTCTGCAAAAACAGATGGATGAAGTAGGTACAAAAAGGATTACTTGCCTTTATAGTTCATTTTCTCAAACGTTTTTGAAAAAAAAATTCTCGAAAGCTGAATATTATTGCCGTTAAAATGGATGGGTGGCCTTTTTTTTTTTTTTTTTTTGCTATTCTGTAATATTGCAGCATACAACATGGATTTTTTAATTTTACAGCTTTCGAAAAATATTATCAACTTGAAAATTTAAAGCAATTACTTACCCAATTACCTAATAGTCATATTATTTTTAAATTTTGCTGAAATAGCCCGAAAAAGTCACTAACGATGGCCAATTTGAGTTCATAAGTTAGTGCTGAATTTCATTTTGCCCTTTTTAGGGAAATTTTTCCAATAATAGAAACACCAAAAATCTGCTGAAAGTTCCAGACCGGTTTGAAATCTCCCCCAATCAATTTTGGAAGTCAAAATAAAGTGTAAAAATCGGATTTGATGAAATGTTTTGAAACAGATTTTTAAAAATGGTGCATGAACTGACAGAGTCCCAAACATAGCATATTGATAAATTTTATCTGTGGTGAATTTCATTTTAGTCCGGCAGGCTTCATAAGCTCATAAAATCCACTACCCTTCCCTTTCAAAATTGATCCATCTACTTTCAATTGCCTTGTGCACAATTAGGTCTCTCGCAGGAAAACGAGACCGAGTTGGCTGTAAAGATTTCCACGGTGGTCTCGTGGTAATTTGTTCAAATACGCGCTCCCATAAAGGATCGCCTAAATCCTCGTGGATTTCTTTACGTTTGGGACATGGATATACTACTATGTAGTACATAGTACATCATGTCTAAATTCAAACGAGGCACAAAAATTATCTCGTGAAATCTTCTTTCTCATAAACATGCTTCCAGCTCTAAAATTTAAAAGGTCAAGGCCAGCATCCGCAACCATAATTGGTTTATCTATCCTCCCAATGGAAGATGTTGTCTTTATGTGTATGCCTAAAAATTCTTCACAATACCAAAATTCTAGACCAATTCCTCCAAATTACAAGCTCCAATCACGTTTCTCTGCAGTATATAAAAAAAAAAAAAATGCCAAACTCGAAACGAAATGTATCGCACGAGTTTTTGAAAAATCACACGTTTGAGCACACTTATGAGAGCCATAGATTCGATGCGAGATAAAATAGGTAAGGTGCCTTAATTTAAAACGCTGAATTATTGTGTATGTGTAATGTGTACACGGCCTGCGATAAAATATATTAACATATTAGCACTCTCAAAGTACACATTTGTGTGAAGATAGTGGCAAGTTGAAAAACATTGTGGTACGTTCGTGTGTAATCCAAAAGGCTTCCGCACACATTCAATTTCTTTCAACTTATTTATCTCATCATCATCATCCGCTAATCAGCAATAAAATCGCAATTAGTTTAAACTTTAGGGGTAAAAGATACGAAAGTTTTTAGTCGCGGGCTTTATCTGTTCCGTATGTATAACACTACATCTTCTAGCGAGTTTAAAACTACACATGGTGCTAACTAGAAGCGGTTATTTTCGCAGGTATATACTCGTATAAGAGCGTAGGTATAAAAGGCAATAAATTTTTGTCTGGTGCATGAACGTGTGCGTACGCGACGACGCAACGTGTGCACGCTTGTTGTAATTGTTATTGTGTTTTTCGGGTAATTTTTCGCATTTAAAGATCATCTTTGCAGGAGGTCAAAAAGAGGGCTTAAGTACTCTTGCCATGGTGGTCATATTAACAATAGCCGTGAAAGGTGTTTTCCTTTGTTTTGCACTGATGGCAGTGTGTTACAGGTATCGTAATAAGGGATTCGTATTTCGCATCACAAACATTTATTTCTTCTTTGTGACTGTACTTACTTTTTTTTTACATTGTCTGTGTTCTGTGTTTGAAAAGTGCTTTGTTTGGTTTTTCTGTTTTCCTTTTTATTTGTATAATTGTTTGATAGCTTAAAGGCTGGAATAAAAGCTCGGGCCAATTAATATAAAGAATTTTGCGTATCAGGATCTATAGGATCTATAGGTTTTCGAGGAGTGTGCCTATAAATCGTATAATGAAGATCCCCCCTTTGTCAGTGTTTACGTATCTATAAGTGTATCGAATATTAAAGTAGGTACGTGTATAAACGTTAGGGAAAAATCCGGCCACATTTATGAAAAGTGAGGTACTTTTAGGACCCAAGTTGAAAATAAAATAAATATTTTGGTCCAAGATTTCCAAGAACACGTATTTATCCATCAAAAGCTGAACTAGTTTCATAATTAATACGAATTCGGAACAGCCTATCCGAAGTAGTGATGCTTCATCATGCTCGTGGCATAGAATCAAAATTTAATAAAAAATTTTTATTCGTATTGAAATAATTTGTATAGAATTATTCAACCTAATAAATCAGGTTACTCATAGGCATCAATTTTTGATACAAAAAAAAAATCATACTTTTCACACAATTTTTTTCATCGTTCAAAAACACGAACAAATACCTCCTCAATTTTTAAGGATTCATCATCGTAAAATAACTTGATACGACTCGTATCCTCACACATTATACTGCAAAATTACAAACGAAGCCCCTATAAGTACATTGTATCGCATACTTGTTCAATCTTACAGCCAAAGAGGTTTATTCAACGAATCAGTTAGATGGTAAAATGAATAATCAACTGCTTGTGTTCATCGAATGAACTTAAAAGAAAAATGAGATTCTCGTAGGTACCTTGGAATAATTATCGTTTAAAGCGATATACGGAGTAGGTATATGAGGATGAGGAAACCTAATGAAAGGTTGAGTGAACATTTACATGTACAGATACGTGTGGCGGCTGACCAGGAAAATCGAGCTATATTAAATCGATGTTGACTATGCATATAGTGTACGATGTTAATAGTATATAGGTAGGTATTGTGCTCCGTATAACAAATTCTCGGTGAAGTGGATCGTGATTTCTATATTGTAAATAGGAAATTGGCAATTTGCTGTTGTACTTTTCAATGCATAAATACAACAATGAAACTTGTACGGTACATATACTCGCGCTGAAAACTGTAAAAATAGGTACTATTATTGCAGTAGGTACGCTCAAAATGTGAGCGAAATTCAATGCTTAAACTGAGTTTTTTTCCTTCCTGCTTTTATAGTAAGTTTGTGTGACCTAATAACAATTTATGACAATTTTACATAAAACGTCAGTATATAAGCGCTGATGTCGGGATAAGTATCGAAGATATAAGTTCAGTAACCTCGACTTTGGATTTTATGTGAATGTCTTTCAAACTTTGGTTTCGAGTAAATTTTCAAATTTTTATAAGACTTTGGCGTAAAATGTGTACCTATTTCAACTTCATGTCGTCATAAATGAACTAATAAAATGGCTGAAGAATTATCTTATCAATAATTTAGGTATGTTTTTTTCGGATAAACGTTGAAACTGAAAACGGTTATCGAAATTGAAATCGAAACTGTTATTTTTCGGTTTGGCGATCCCTACCTACTTTGGTTACGTTAAGTACCTAGCCCTAGCTGAAGAGTGAATGACTAAAAAATCAGGAGTATTGGCACAAAACGAATACTTACTTACTTTTTTCAAAGATCAACCATCAAAGACAAAAAAAAAGTCCAGACCAAAAACCTGAATAAACAAGCTATTGAAAAAATTGACAAAAAATAAAAAAGTAACCGAACCAATAATTCCCATCAATTTTGACTTTTGAGCATGATGCATGACCGAATGACCAAGGCTAAATCTGAATAGATATGGTGAGGCCAACTTGATTCATCAGACAAGATCAAACTAACTTGACTGGATTTGATCAGATTTAGAGAGATCAAAGTGTTGATCCAATTGGATCTGCTCAAACCTGATCATATCCATTGAGGAAGATCTGATCAAATCAGGCCTAATAGAAAAACGGTCATTTTTATTATCAAAATTTACATTCACATTTGGAAAAAAATTTTTTTGCAAGACAAGCATTTTTACATTCACAGATCTAACTGTGAGCAGAGCTGTGGGTCCGAAATGATTTCGAGATTGGGTTTCGGTTTTGGGATCAAATTTTATTCATTTCGGAATTGGATTTGTTTTAGTATTGTTCTTCTAAATTTTTATTTCAGTTTCTGGATTGGTTTCGAGATTGAAAAAATTATTTTGGTTCCGGGATGAATCGGTTCTGGTTTCAGGATTTTCAATTTTCAACCAATTTTAAGCCCAAATTGTCTAATGGATCCTGCAAGGGGTCTAAAAATGGAAGGTTTTGACATGGGGAATCCGATGGCGTAAATTATTTCAATGTTTTAAATGCATATTCTGCTTAATTCGTCAAGTAATTTCTATTATAATCTGAAATCTGAATGAATGATGATGCCCTAATGATGATAAATGATGTAAAAAATGACAATCTATCAAAATCAAATTAGGGAAAAAATCAAAAATTGAAATTCCAAAACCAAAACGATTTTGTTTCAGTTCTGGGATTGTTTCGGGTTCAAAATTATATCGGTTCTGGGATTTTTTCAGTTTTGGGATCAAGAAAAATAATGATTTCGGTTTTGGGATGGGATTTGAATCCGGATTTAATCGGTTCTGATTTCGGGATCGTTTCGGACCCACAGCTCCGATTGTGAGCAAAAATATCCAGAAAAAATAGTTCAAGAAGTTTGTTAAAACATGATGGAAACTATTATAGGTAAAAATGGCGAGCAGTCGATGACAAATTGAACAAATATTATCAAAAGGAAAGAAATATTGCAGAAATCACAAACAATATTTTTTAAAAACAGCATGGTCAACAAAGAATTTCTAAAAATAATCCAATAGGTAATTAATGCAATTTGAATGAAATTGAACAAAATTTATCAGGGAATTGAATCATAAAAATATGTACTAAGTTTTCCTTGTCAACAAGCAAAATCTATTCCAATGGGTCAAAAAAGGAAAAAAGGTCGTCCATCAAAGTCCAAGAAAGTGTTTTGATTCAGTTTATTTTTCACTGTTTTTTCAACGTTTATTTTTGTCTGGTAAAATGTCTCTTTTTGACAGAAAAAGTTTGTCAAGCATTGCCTTATATGGCTGTTTTAAGTAATGAAATGTGAATTTTTTTATCTGTCATTTGATACATTACCTACTTTTTCGTTTGAATAGGTACGTTTTTTTTGTCTGGGTAAGCTCTTTACTGTCGGAAATTCACAATTTAGTCGTGGTAATGGCTTTTTTACCATGAAAGTGCCTATGCTTGTCGTGCTGACGCTTTTTTTGTCCTAGTCTAAAATCACACCCTTCACATTTTGCCATTACATATCAATCCTAAAACGCATTCTAATCTGTCTCCAGTTCAATATCCTCTCAGATTTCCCTCTGATCCGGTCTGAACACATCTATTTTTTCTGCTAAGCAGGTACAGGGTGGGGCATAATTAGCGCAACCCTGTTATTAAAACTTCAACTTGATTCGACATAAATGGTGCAAATACCAAAGAAAATTAAAATTAAAGTAAATATTGGAAGTGACCTCCATCAGCCATAAAAAAACTGTTTTGAATAATTTTGTTCTGAAATGATCCCGCAAATTGAAAAGACGCTGCTCTACGTTTTGTATGTGCAACGTTTATGTTCAAAAGTGAAACACATACGCTCGGGCAGGTAGCTCCAGCAGGTATGCTCCATAAACAAACAAATCAACACTGATCAACTCCAACCGCTTAAAGCTCTTTAATACAAGTATGGAAATAGATTATGCTCTTAAGATAGTCTTAGCATTTTGCGTAAGTTTTACCTACTGCGCCCGCATCAAATCTGTTCACATTGTACAACGTCGCACCCCATTGGTTGCTCCAACACGTGATGACACCAACCTGCCATGCGCAGTAACACATACGTAAAATGCTATGACTATCTTGAGAGCATAATCTATTTCCATACTTGTATTAAAGAGCTTTACAACCGCTGGGATAGGACCAGTGTTGCCTCTTTGGCCAAAATTAAATGTTCCAAGTCGAACAGGTTGCTGCTAAAGCTCTTTAATACAAGTATGGAAATAGATTATGCTCTTAAGAAAGTCATAGAATTTTACGTAAGTTTTACGTACTGCGCACGCATCAGATCAGCTGTTCCTGTTCGCATACAACGTTGCACCCCATTGGTTGCTCCACTGCGTGACGACATCAACCTGTCATGCGCAGTACGTAACACATGTACGTAAAATGCTATGACTTTCTTAAGAGCATAATCTTTTTCTATACTTGTATTAAAGAGCTTTAGTTGCTGCACCAGCGCCTTATATTTAGGGTTGTGTTAATTCTGCTCCACCCTGTATAATCTTAAATCCGTCTGATCAAAAAATATATGTACCTACGTATAATCAGACCTGATCAAATCAAATCCCAATTTTCTCCAGATTCAATCAGATCTGACCATTAGAGTCTTAATTGGATTAGATGTATTCAGACAGGATCATCAGATCAAATCATTTTCCCCGGGTCGGTAAATATAAGTAGGTAGATTACATGCACTTATCAACATTACACGCCAAGTACTGAGGGACCACCAGTTATTAGCCGAGCTAACAGATCATGCACACCATCTGTTAGCAGAATCAAAAAGCTGAAACTGGTTCGAGCGTCTATAGAGGTCAACACTGAGGAGCTCAGGGTCTCTAAACAACCCAGCTAGCTCCAAGGTACTTGTGTAGATGTCACTAGTAAGCAAGTGGGAAACTAGTAATGGAAGGTTGAAAATCCATGAGATTCATAATCAACGCAATAGAGGCAACCCCAACATAAAGTATGTTAGCCCAAATACCCAATTCGGCATAAGGGTATGCGTTGATTTGTATGCAGTACCACCTCGAGCGGTTATACGACTTGATGAGATATATTCTACATAGGTTTGATATCTTTAGACACCTATTTCAATGATTGAAATACAGTTTTAGTTACCTATCTAGAATTTACTCCCTTTAAAGAATATTTTTAAGAATTCAAAATTTGCAAAACTATAAAATCTACCTACTCAATTTGAAGAAAACTGAAGTCAAAGATGATTTTGACGCGTTCTTCTCATCTATCTCGTGATCCCTTTGCCATTTAAATTCGCGACAGTCAGTTCAGACGATTTTCTTGTTAGTAAAATACCACCTTGGGAGAGATAATAAAACTCATCGCGCGAGATATGAAACTTCCAAAAATACATTTAATTCTCATTTGTTACATCATTTTCCATTTACCTGCTATCTTTTTCATTAAATGGTCGATTAGTATGCGCCACACGTAGCCTTTAATGGTATCCTTGTCTTCACATAGGTAAAGGTAACCTACCTTATATAATGTAACATGAGCCGTACTTAGGTAGTCTACGTTATTCGCCTGCTATGCCTACCATTTTTACATATATTGATAATTAATTATGTGAACATGCGTAGGCGGCAAAATTCGCTAGGTAGGTTTAGTTTCATATGTATGTACCTACCTGTGCAAGTCATCAACCTATTTAGGATCTCTTCTCTGCCTACAGTGTGTATAGCGTGTACTTTAATGTTAGGTATGTCACTCATGAATCATTCTTGTTGAGATTGTATTTTGCAAAGGTCGCGTAGGTAAATATTAAGATCTCTTCATTGTGGTACCTTACTTACTTGGCCTGGGTATTCTGACTATACATACAATAATTAGGCATATAAAATATTACATAATTATTTATACCTATAGTACAGATATAATTTGATACCTGATTCGAGTTATTTATGGTGAAGTCCTGTGAAATTTTTAAAAAAAGTGAAAAATGAAAAGAAATTGAAGATTGACTGAAGAAATAAAAAGGAAAGCGCTTGATAGGTGCTTGGTGTTTATGAACAACACTGATGTGTTTACCGTGAACAGCAATTTTTTTGCGTGGATTAGACTTTTTTTCTATTTTGTTTAGTTAGTCGTGTTACACGAGAATATATTGTTTGTTACGTATACATAATATACGTATGAGATATTTACACGAGTGTGAACTACATGTGATCGCTTTTCACGGAACTTCATTTTACATTTTATTTGATTTACGAGATATTTTTGTTGATTTTTTATTTTGCGTCAAATTTTTATTTTGGTTTTTGTTTTCTATAATTTGTGTTTTTCTTTTATGTCTGTGCATGGCGCTGGCTGGATTTATCAACTACGCGGATAAATGCCGTTCAATATATTTAAATTTCAATAACCGGCCAATAAATTGCGTTGAATTATTAAAAATCTTAAAGAAAATGCCCACAGTACAAACACAGTTAACTTGGTTGGGGTATTGATGGCGGCTTGTGGGGGGGTTTTCACTGTTTTCACTACTGTTGCTCTTTGCTACAGGTCAGTTGTGGTGCACAAAAGCTTCTCTCATTGCCTAATAAGGTTAGTTTGCGATTATTCAACCTTTATAAAAATTCCTTTAGAATTCTGTAGGTTTGTTAAATGATTTAGTGAATTTGTTAATAAAATTATTTCTACCCTACCGAACAGGTGTATGAGATGACGTTATCATATCTACGTAAGTAATTTTTGTACAAAATCCACAATATTATGAGTTAAATAATCGTAATTTCTATAATTATCAAAAAATATTCGAACCCATGTGATATTCAGGTATTTACTTTTGTCTTTTGTTTTATTCATTCATTATATCTACGTGTTATGAAGATTGAGATTCAGATTTTTGATAGGTAATGAATATATAAACCCTTATTTTGACTAGAAAACTTATCAATTTGACAGATAAGTATTTTTTCATTTTCTATCAAAAATTTGAATCATTCATTAACGTCATCGAATTGAACCTACATCCAGAGTGATATTTTTCATACTTATTCAAAGAAAATAATATGTGATATAAATTACCTATACCTACATACTTATTTACAGAAAAAAAGTCCAGCACAAAAAAAATTGAAGTGTAACTAGTGAGTATCAGAATACCTATCTAATGAAATAGATATTGATAAGACAACTTGTAATTTCTTAGCCTTTCAAAAAAAAAAAAAAAAACAGCGTTGCCAATTTTGAATAACGTGAAGCATAGCATATTTTTTCAAATAAGGGAAATCCTCTGAATTGAACTTTTTTCAAAAGTAATTTTCATTTTTCATGAATTATGTTATTGGTATTGCTTTTCTGAAAAAAATAATCACGAAGGAGTCAGAGTTTATATCAACGATATTTTTGGATTAATTATTAGGTTATTTCATTCTAAATTTCAAAAATATTCAAATTGATATAAAATTATTCAAATTTTAAGGTCAAATGGGAAAGAGTTAACATTGAGTTGGGATGGGATACTATTGATTCACTTATTTTCAAGTCCGAAATCAGGAGTAGGTATGAGAAAACTTAAATACAATCTTGAAAAACTGTAAAAAAAAAAAAAAAAAAAAAAAAAAAAAAGGGGAAAAAATTAATTTGATTACCTTTTACAAAGTTATTTTATTGAAGGTAATTCTCGCTATAAAAACTACGGTAGGTAGTTTATATCACATTTGTTTTCCGAAATTGATAAATATCTACCAATGCCCACCTACAAATCTTTTTTTTTTAAAGAAAAGAATAATAAAAATAAAAAATGATTCAGAATATTAAAATACTTTTAGGATACTTGATATTGTTTAATAGATACCTACTTAATTAAATTTCGAATAAGCTCATGACAAATATTTTCCATTCAAACGAATAATTGAAATAATTTCTCATATTTGATAAAAAAAATTCTATTCTAAAGTAAATTTTCAATTTAAAAAAAAAAAAAAAGACCATTAAACTAACGAAAGTTTTTGTTTGATTATTAAAACTTTTTTGAAACTTCATCTTCATAAAAACAATCACTAAATCATTTGATCTTATTATTTTCTCTATTATTTTTCTTTTTCTTTTTTAGCTTTCCGAATCGCTTTTTAGCAAGCTTTTTAGTAAAAAGTAATATTTGAATTGCATGTGAATTCCTTGTGTTGAGGTATAGTCTAATTTTAATCATTTAGTATACTTTATAAATACTCATACATGTGCACGATCACATTGCATGGATATCATTTCGTGTATATACTTACCTATACCTATCTATTACGTATTTAAATTTGATTATTATTTTCTTAAATTAATTGTGAAAAAAACATTTGAAGAAAACTATCGTAAATATGTTGTGAATCCTTTTTTATTTACCACATACTATTATTAGAAATTAGACACATATGTAGAGTTCTAAAAACGGTCTCATTTCATCCGCTTTTAACAAAACAAAACTAATATTTAGTATAGCTAATAGAACCTCAACCAGTAAAAATACAGTACGTAGGTACCTACATTACCTATTGAATTTCATTTAAATACGTATGTCGTTTTCATAATATTCCTATAAAGAACATCTATATAAGGCAAAGTTTTGAAAAACAGCACATGCAGCTTTGATTTAAAAAGTATAAACGTTGAAGAATTAGAAGCATATGTACATAATTTATATTTTACCTGAGAAATCGACTAAAAAATGATTTTTGTTTTTCAAAATCAAGTCAAAGGTCGTTCAAAACACTACAGGATTGTACGAGTCATTTTTATATCTATTTGAAAAATTTCCAATCGAAATTGTTTATGGATCTTTCAATTGTAAGTAAATTATTGCAGACATTTTCAAAAAAAATACCACGAATTCAACGACTTCTGTACCTATTCAAGTATTTTCAATAAACCAGTATCGTCCTTGAAATTATTATTCTATACACCCTGTTTAGCTATATTTCATCTAAAACAGATGGATCTACATAGATTATTTTATGCTAGGAAACATTCCATTCGGGAAACTGGAATCGGGACAATGTCCCAGAATCCCACGAAGGGGATACTTTGACATTTCGTTTCTTTTTTCGAAAAAGCATAAAAATACAATTTTTGCATGGGTAACTGGTTTTACCTACTTTTTATTAGAAAATATTACCAATCCTCAAAAAGATTTCGAGATAGAAAAACTGTACAAATCTTAAATTTCACTTCTGAATTTTTTTACAAAATAATCAATCTACTTTATGTAATCCAAAGAAAAAAAATTGACGAAATAAAATTGGGATTTGGGAAATTTATCGAAGAAGAATTATTATAATCACACCCATTTCTCGCCATTTCTCCAAAATTTTCAAATAAAATCGTTGGATTCGTGGTATTAGGTATTCAGATTCAAATTTTTGGGGAATCGTCCTGGAAAATATTCAAGAAAATCGAGATTCAGGTTTGACTACTTTAAAATATATTAATTTTTCATTCATTTACAAAAAAATTCATCCATTTTTGAACATTATTTCGATAAAATCACATTAAAATAATTCGAAATCAACTCACAATTTGAATGATTATTAAATTTAATTTTTTTTTCGCTATTTTCAGAATACCTTACTATACACACAGATTTTCTAGGTATGTTTAAAAATATTTTATCTACCTACCTAGTACCTAATACCTATCTACCAAAATCACTTTTGTTACTCCTTTTAAAAAAATATTCTGTTCCGTTGATTCAAACTTTTTGTTCTTGTTTTTATTTTTTTTCCCCCATTTCTTCAAATCACATTTATGGTGCTTCAATATAAATCCCAAAGAGAGAGAGAAAAAAATTGTTTTTAATGAGGAAAAAAGGAGTAACAAAAATACCATGTAAATATTTTTATCCATTTACCTAATATATTATTTTTTACACTACTACCTATCACCATCACACCACCACCAATCCACAATCTAAAACAAGAAAAAATAACGGGTAATAAAGTCATTATATTATTAAAAAAATATAAAAGATACGTAATGAAATTGTAAAAACAAAAAAAACCACATCACTCACAATTCTTACATTTATTGTAGAAAATTATGGATTTTTTTTTTTGAAAAATCAGTTCGGCTCAAAGTAAGTACAAGTACCCTTTTTTCAAACGATCCTCGATTCAAAAGGTAATAACGTTATTTTTACGAATAATTATTCGATAAACTAGTAATTTTGTTTGCAAAAAAAAAAAATGAAGCAACTTTTAAAAAATATTTCGCGCAATGACGCGTTTATTCTTCAGTTGAATGAAGAGGAAGGGAAGGGAAGGGGGTTAGAAATTATATTAATGCGTTTTTTCGCTACCTACTTCTAAAACATTTAACTCGAGCAAAAGAAATGAAAAAGCTCACGCTATGCGAACCTACTTATTGAGTAGGTATTTTACGGGGGCTGAAGCTGAAGACAGATAAAAAACGCACTTAGAACATTCTTTCGTTGATCGAGCTTCTCTAAATTATTCATATAATTACAGGGTTTACAATTTTAATGAGATTTGTTATCTGTTTCGGTATAAAAATAATTTTTCCTCCAAGGTACATAGGCCTAAATATAATTCAACATTAAATTCAACGCCGTAATTAGGAACTTGTTATCTTTGTTAATCGTCACTGGAGAGCGATGTTTTTAAGCCATTCATAACGCAACTTCCCCATTATGAATGTGTAAAGATGGCATTTTGTTTTCGTAAAAAAAAAAATAATAAAGGAGGGATGAAAATTGTTATAAAGATATTCCTCTAAAAGACAGATCGTCGTGCTGGTATTTTTTTCATTACAAATAGGTGCCGATTAAATTGATATCTGGATAATCTTTGGGCCTATTTACTGGAAAAAAATAAGCACCAACGTATTCCTAATGATACGACGAATTTGCTTGAAATTCGCTGAGTAGGTAATTTGGTTGGTTGTGGTAACAATTTTCTATACAATTTTTTTCTCGGTGAAAATTTACATAGGTAATTTTAAATCTTTATTCGACGTTTTTTTCAAAGTCTTTTTTTATACTACTACGCTTGAATTGAAAATTTTTTAAATGACTATATGTTTTTTCGATTGCTTGATTTTTTTTATATTAGGTAATATAAAACTGCTGACGCTCTCTGATTCAACATATTGCATTTACGCAAAAAACGATTTTTTGATATTTTTCTTTGACTGTTTTTTTCTCTTGTTTTTTTTTACTCTTTTATTATTTTCAATAGCTTTTTTTTTTAATTTCGAAAAAAATATACGAAATATGTAATACGTATTTGATGACTTTTTTCTGTAGAAAAACTACTATGCCTAAAATAAAATACGATTCGCCTTACGATAGTAAGAAGAAGAAAAAGAAATCGGAATCTTTGCCGGGGGCGGAAGAAGACGAAGAAATTGTAGTCGAAATACCAGGAGGAGATAAAATACCTACTTATCCTGGAACGCCTTCTTGCAGGTTATTATTTCTTATTATCTTTGTTTTTATTTTATAATTATTTTTGCAACGTTTATAATTCAACGTAATCGGGTGCACTCTGTTGGAGCAAGTTTAGCTTTGTTACTTTAATTGCTTTACTCGTTAACCGTCGCGAAAGCATTTTATCTTCGTGACGACTTAAAAGTTTGTTTCGTAAATTATGAAAAATAGTTTGACGTTTTTGTAGCGTTAAAAGGTGAAAAAAGGGCGTCGGAATTACCAAACATACCCGATACTCGCGTTTTAAAAGCTGCTAATTATTGCGAATGTCGGAGCCTTTGAGTAAATTAACTTAACCGTTTAAAAAACTTTCGCTTTCGTATTTTAGCCAAAGACCTGGAAGTAGTACCAGCAGCGATAGTCAGCATAGAGTCTTTTACCGTCCATCGAGCCAGCAAGGTTCTACCTCTGCTCCATCTGCGATGACGTCGTTGAATCAGTACGTATACCTAGTGGAATTGTTGATTTATAGCACAAATAAATTAGAATTTTATATAATTTGTACGCTGGACTGAATGTTTTTCTTATATAGATACGATTTAAAACCGTCCTATTCTAGGGAATTCAATGTGCAAAATTTTAGAAAATCTGATAGCAGAAGCTGTCTTGATGAACAGATACCACACCACCATCATCATCATCACCATCATCATCCACAACACCACCATCATCATCATCAATCAGGTATACTTGAAAACAAATAATAAAACAATTGTCATTATATACAGAGTGACAGATTACACTTCTACAGGGTGTTGAGAAAGCCATTAACCAATGTAAAAATTTGATTCAATTTAAAAAAAAAAAAAAAATTTCTATTAGGTTATAGGTACCTACTAAAATTATTCGCAAATCAATCGAAAAATTGTTCAATTCAACTAATTTAGGATTTCTGCGATTTCAAAAAGTTGACAAAATCTTATTTTAAATTTAAACTTTTGTTCCGTACTTACCAATTTACCCTTATGAAATATTTAACGTATGATTATTTAACAGAAGAAGACGAAGAAGATGATGACGAATCCGGACCAATTCGTATACGTAATTTAGAAGATCTAATTCGACAATTAGAACACCATTCTATTAAACATTCAAACCCCATTGTTGGTGTTGAAGATTTAAGATATTCAGAGACTGAAGCTGATCGCCAGTATAGAGTTGAAATACCATCCGGGTAGGTCAAAAAGTTTTGTGCATTGTATTACTCGCCTACTTACCTATTACAAATAAAATTTAAAGTTTATTACTTTGCTTTATCATCTGATCTGTTTTTTTCTTTTTTACTGAAAAAATATAACCCGGATTGTTTTTGTTCTTAGAAACGAAGAATTAAGATTCGTTTTCGGTAGGTTTAGACATCCTAGTCGGACACAAACCCCTTCCTACCATAGTATGCCCGATGAAGAAAGACGTTTTCCTTCTTCAGCGGACCATACGAACAGGGGCCAGCATGTAGTGGATATTCACGTCGATATTCACGATAATGAAAGGTAACTTGGTTTAATTTTCACCTCGCATAACATTTTGTTAATCCATGAAGCTTTATAATTTCGTGTTTCGTTTAACCCCTTCCCCCTCCCCAAATAACGTTGCGGTAATTTTAAAAAAATATTATAAATTTTCCATTTTTGATGCTCGAAAAGTTAAATACCCACGGTTTAAATTCCCTTTATAATATAATCATTCTTGACGGAAATGCTCGCTTTATATATTTAATTATTATTTTTCTTACGTAACGCTAATTAGCTTGGACAAAATGCTTTTTAGATGGCAGATCAAACGAGTTGTTTGAATAATACTGTAGAAATTATTTTTGCCTTGTATGAAAATGTGCTATTTTTGTAAAATGGTCGTCATGTGCGTGACGCATGCAATGAATCACAAATGCTGAACATAAAATGAGTAGCGAATTAGATAGGTATCAAGTACCACAAACATTGACCATTGTGGTACATGATGCAAAAGTTTATTGAAATGAATGAAAAGTATCATAAATTTTTATTGAGAGTTGGTTTCTCCTAATCAACCATATTAAAATGAGAATAGGTAATGAGTTCTTGGAGAAAAAAAGGCACGAAACTGGAGTAGGTACTTGAAAAGTGTTTTAGACGAACCTTTATCGATGTAAAATCAAAATATCCACATCTCCTCGTTGTATCCATTCCTCCACTGAAACAAATATTCCTCTTTCGTAGATCCTATAAAGAACTGTCTGTCTTGATGGCATCGAATAGGACATCTTTTGGGCTGTGTCGAGTTTCCCCAAAATTATTATTTTCAATCGGTGAACCCTCATCACTCTTCAAATTCTATCAGATCAAGCAAAATTTCAATAAAAAGTAATGAGCTAAGTTCCAAAAATTTTAAACATTCGCTAAATTTTTTTAAAAAAATGAAAATTTCCTATTTGTGAGCCAATACATTATTTTTGAATGTTTAATGTAAGCAGAAGTTTTAATCTCGTGCTTCTGTTTCAACTTCTACTTGAATGCTTCCATTTTTACGGCGAACAGAGAGTATGCAATTTATTTTAAACCAGTGTACCGAGTGTACCGAAATAACATTTTCACGGCGAATTGAGTACCTATGCAACTTATTAGGTAGGAACTTGTACATACCTAAGCATTTCAATTATTCAAGTGTAGTTACTTCAAGAACTGGAAATAATACAAATGCAGACGTCTGAAGGGAGCACAAAAAACGCTGGAAAATGTGATCCAAAGTGAATGTAAAATTATGTTTGACATTGAAATAATTATGATCATATTTTGAAAAAAACATTTGAAAATAAAAGAAAAACTTGACAAAATTTTTTTAAAAAGACGTTAATTTGAAAACATTTTTGCAGAAGGGAAATAACGATGTAAAAAAAAACAAAAATTAAAACAATAAAACAGTTTTTAAAAAGAAAAAGAAAAAAAACATGAAAAATTTGAACAAAATTTTGGAAAACAAAGTAAAAAATTTCAGAATTCAAGTAGGAAAAAAACAACTAAAGAAATCAAAATGGCATTTTAGTGAAATAAGAACCACTTTCCTAATACAAGAAGACCTGAAATTTTTCCTGCAATGGCATTGAATAACATGAAAAGTAAATTTGAAACAATTGAAAAAGAAAATAAAAATACTATAAAAAGATTTAAAACTGAAATGATTCATGAGAAATGAAAAAAATTGAGTGATGAATTTTCTTTAAAAAATGGAAAAAATAACTTTGTTTGATCATAGAAATATTATATAAGGTTTAAAAATAATGAAAGACTGGAAAATAATTTGATAAGAAATATGAGAAATGGTATAAAAATTGAGGAAAATATTTATTATTGCGTGAGTAATTTACATAAGGAAACTCGAATAAGTTAAAGTAAATGAACATGAAAACTTGAAAATATTTACTTTTCAAAAATGCATTTAAAACTATAAAATTGGTCAAAAAGTTTTTAAAAGATCAAATTAAAAAAAATAAAAAATGTCTAAATATGATAAAATTGTTACAAATATCTTATCAAGATGACGAAAAATATTAAAAACGCTGAAATAGGTAGGTATTGAGAAAAATTAGAAAAAAATGTGAAAGACTCGAAAGAAATTTCAAAAGTGATACTTCTTATGCTTTGAAAAAACGAAAAATCATTACCAAAAAGTGTTATACAATAATTATTCATTTAAATGATTCAATATTTTGTAGAAATATGCATCGAAAAATGAAGCAATTTTCCTCACATGAAAAACGTTTAAAAAATTAAAAATATTGACATGTGAGCAGATACTGAAAAAAATTGTTAGTTGGAAAAATGCTGAAATAATGTCTATTTTATTATTTACTCATTTTAATTTTAAAAACAATTCTTGTGTAAAAAAAATTTAGATTATTTTGTCTCGCCTCAACTAGCCCTCTCTTTCTTATCTCACCCTTCTAGTTCCAATCTTTTACTTGAACTTATGGATAATCGATTCACAAAATTAACATTTAAGAAGATAATGTTTGAGTTTCATCAGAATTTAGCGTCATTTTTATTGCCAAAAGATGAAATAAAACAGCTCATAAAAAGCCAAGTGACTGCAGTTTTTGGACGTTTCTCATACCTAGGCTGTTTTTTTTTCCTTAAAACCTGAAGGAAGTTGTTGATCTAAAATTTTTAACTCGCATAATGTTTGATGTAGGCACCTATAGTATTCAATGACTCGATCTGCCATCTAAATAATTGCGATAAGATATTTTCGAGAATTGATTTACTAGATTAACTTTTAAAAATTCCCCCTAAGCAAAGAATAGTTCAAAATGTAGCTTGGTAGGGAATTTGATTCAAATTAGCTTGAGCTAGCCTACCCAAAAAAAAATAATCCCTGAAAATAATTTTCGTAACCTTATTCAAATTTCATAACTCTAATTCACGCACAATTTGAAGCACATTATCTACTTGTTTTTTTTTGCAAAAATAAACAAAACAAAAACCAAAAAAAAAATGGTTAAAAATTGAAATAAAAAACCTAATATATTGTATGGCTTATCGCAGTAGTAGTAACGGATTTATCGATCATCATCGGCCATTAGGCCGTTCGGCGAGCGAAGATCTGATGCCAATAATTCAAACTCCTCGCAGTTCAAGGCACGGATCTCCTGCACCACCGCCGCTTTTTTACAATGAACAAGAAAGACCAAGTTTCTCAGCGGATTCTGAATTTCGCAGAATATCCTCTACGTCCTTACATCGCAATGTTTCCGTCGAAGAATGCTCGTCTCGTGATACAATAGAATCTTCCGGTAACGAGAACTCTGCATTGCTAAGAACGTCTACAAAATATCCTGAATACAAACATTGAAAATGAAAGACAAATTTTATACTTTTGTTTTTTAATACGTATAATTAGTTCCTGATTTTTAGTTTTAAAAAAAAATGCAAAAAATTAAAAAAAATTACATAAATTTTTATTTTTGTCGTTTGAAAATCATAACGTACTCGTATTTTGAATAAAAATTGAAAGATCTCAAATTATGTTGTTCGTATATCGTCGTAATAATATTACGCCATTATCATTATGTATAGCGTTATTTGTTTTTATCATTATTTTTATTATTACGTAATATTCGTGTGTATATGAAAAAAATCGATCGTATTTAATTATAAAAATCGGTAATTTCGCGTTACGGTTTTTTTCTTTCTTTTTTTTGATACTCGCTCAAATTTTGTAGAATATTTAATGTTTTTAACATCAAACTTTTTGTTTTATTGACTGAAACATTGTTATACGCTGAGTGTTTTTTTCTTTCGTAGTAGGGCCTAATACATTATATTAATTTTTTTTAAATTACTCGTAAGTACCTATATAAATAATATTTATATCACAGAAATGGGCATAGATCGATAACGATGCAAAAAACGTTCTTGAATTGAAGGTTAGATATTTACAATTCTGAAAATGATTCGTCAAAACACCAAGGTACCTTAACTATCCTAACATGCACTGTCATTCGAGTCTAAAAAGTTATACCAACACCTATACCTATATAATTAAGAGCCTTTTCTGTCGCAAAATTGTATTATTCAAAATCACAAATGAAAACTGAACAAAAATATGTTTACTTTAATTGTGAACACTTTTAAAAATTCATCTATTCGTATGAGAAAAAAATATTAAAGAAATTCTTCAGCTAGTTGAATTTATTCTTTTAAAACTTTGAAATCTTCATCGTGCCTAACGTACTACATTCAACCGCTGAGCATGAATTATTATTATATTTCCGTCATATTCGCCATTAGATGAGCTTGGTATGAGCCTTTTTATTCTTTTTTTTTTTTTTAATAGCTAAAATTCATTTTAAAATCATATTCTTTTGCTTCTTGAATTTCAGAAAAAGTTTTACAAAAAGCAAGACAACAAATTTTAGAATATTTTCTTCATTTTACTCTCTTATGCTAAATTTATGCGCTTGTAGAAAATTTCGCTTAAAATTGTTCGTTTCTTTTGATTTTTATGCGAAAGTATAATATATTTTTGAAATTTCAAGTTGCTTGCGATCAAAAATTTCAAGTTACGAAATTATAAAGCTCTTAATTCATAATAACGCCTTTCTTGACATAGGTACCTATTAATTACTTTTTTTATTATATCGAAATCATTATTTCAGATTTAAAATATTAAACCGTCTTTTACAAGATATAGAAAAAAAAGACTTGAAAAACGAACAGAACGCCATTTTTAACGGTTCTTCCCCAGATTCTGCCCATTTCTGCGATAATTCAGCAAGGTGAATTTATATTTTGAATTGTTACATTCGTGAGTACTTATTATTGCGGTTGGGCATTAGAGTGTATGTCGAAAGTAGGGAGTTATTTGAAGAGAAAACAAATAAAGATTTGACAATACTTATTCGATTACGAGAAAAAAAAATTGATAAATCGATGACCTGTTGCCAGAAAGCAGAAGGGCTTTCGTTTCCTTTTGACTTTATGATTACAAAATATATAAAGTAATTTCTATTTTCAAGTCAATTTGTAGCCCAGTTCATTCCGTTTTCTACTTTTTTTAAAATTACAAATTTTTATGTTTCCTTTTGAAGTGAATAAGTTGTTGGAAATATCATCTCAACACAAATTATTTCGAAAAAGTTCAATTTTCCATCAGTTTTGATAAAAATTATCTGGCTACAGGTCTTTTTTTGTATTATGAATTTTTTAAATCGTCTCTCAGGTTACAAAACCTAAAATTTTGAAAGTATGATAATGAATTGGATTAAAATTTTTCTTGAATGATTGTACAATGTATTTGTAATTCTTGCATTTTTCAGGTATTAAAGTAACACCATTTCTCAATATACAATTACGAAGATCTTTTTCAGTAATTTTTAAGGAAGAAACTTGTCTAAAATGAACTTTAAATATTTATGTTTGATGATCATTTACACTACAGTATCATAGACATTATCCCTACTTACGTATTACCAAAATAATTTCAAATGAAATTTCATACCATAGGTAATTTTAATAATTGGCCAGTAGGTATTCGTAAAAGTGAAGCGACGAGTAGGTCTAGGTATGAAAAGATGAATTTCAAACCTACTCATCGTACAAAGATCATTTTTACTTTTTTTTGAAAAACTTTAATGCATAATTTTTTTGAAAAATTAAAACCACAAGTATGTACCTACATAAATACCCATCTCTTCGTAAATCGACTGATTTCAAACGCTGAGGAGATTCACGCAAAAACAAATTGTATTCTCATGATACGTGATCGAGTTGAAAAATACTTAATATTAAAGCATCATTATCGTGATTGTAATTCAAATTTTATACTTTGTACATACCTTTTATATTATTCGTGTGTTTGTGTGTGTATAACGTACCTACTTATTGTATTGAAAATAACGTAAAATATCAAAAAAATGAAAATTTTTTAAAGCGCTCAATGTATAAATTTTTATACTGTAATTCTTCACAGTGTTTCCAATCACTATAACTTAAGAATGTAACGATTAAGATACACAGCAGCTTTAAACACTTTTTTTTTGGTAATGAGCTTATATTTTCAATGAGAAAAATATGTAAAAAAACGTTCAAAAATTAAAAAAAATATATATACAGTAAATTATGCAGTTTTAGTACAGGGGCCATTTAACAATGTAATTCTTTAGTCAATTTTGCAATTAGATATCTGATAATTTTTTACATTTTCTTGTTTGTTTTTTATGTAAAAAATTTTTTAAAGTAGGTTTTAACTGTTTACAAAGTGAAACAGCAGTTTACATGTTTAGCACGTGACATTTTGAATTAGTTCTCCAATTATTTTCGTTTTTCGTGAAATATTTATTTGAAATAGACGCGAATAAGTGACTACATTTACAGAGCATTCGCAGGACATTTTATTATAATTAAAAAAAACATTGCAGAAAATGATGAATTTCTTTTAAATTTTTAGAACTTTCTCCTGTTTTACCTAGTTGTTATCTAAGTATTAATTATAGTAATTATTGGAAAAAGTGATGGAAATTTGAGATCTTCAAATGCAACCAATTCGGCAAGTAATTAAACTTTGATTGCATACTCATTCACTAGAAGGAAGCAACTGTATCTCACGTTAGTTATTACCGTAATATAGGTACGTAATTATTGCGTCGATATTGATCAAAACCTTTTGGAAATCATTTTGCTCCAATACTTCTGCATTTTCGAAGAAAAAAAAACAACAAAAAACATACTCACACATTTAAAAACATTTTTAAAACGGTGTTCTTTATTTATTAATTTTTAAAATTAATGGGATTTTAAAAAAAGTTGAAAAGAATATACATACATAACAAAAATATTTCTACAAGAATGAGATATTTGCTAAATAACAAATGTCCTGCTGATGCAAAACGCTGTTCCATAAATCCGGCAAATGTTTTGTTTCAAATTAATAAATAAACTCACATCGCACCTTTTTTTTTTTTTTTGATTCTATTAACCGACGTATTACATTTTCCAAATAATTCGCTCCAAGTAAACCGTGGCGTAGACTATACAAATTTAGTACCTACTTATTCGAAAGCTTTTTTTAAAACTAAGTGTTCATTATTCTGGGAATATAAGTATAAGACGAAGAAAAAAAAATGCGATAGTATTCGACACATTTTCTTACTTTTTTGCACAAAAATTGATACGCATCGACACACACGTATGAGTTAATGCAACCAATTTTGTGATTTCAATTTTAATGTTCATGTTTTCGAGACTGCCTATTAAGATCGTTTTTTAAAAGACTTACCTATTTTATTTTCTTATAAATACCTAGTTTTCTTTCTAAAATGCATATGCCTATGTGCATTTTACATAATATACTTACTTACCCCTTTTGAAAAAAACTATGAAAAAAATATTTATGTAAATGTTTCTCTATAATATGTTGTTTAGCCAAATGAAAGTTCGTGACGTGTTTTCGTGTTATTTTTTTTTTTTACATATCGGAAGTTACTTACTGGTTAAGTTTGATGTTATTTTATGCAATATTTTTCGATAAAAGAACTTTCTTGCTCGTTATAGCAGAGATTTTTTCCCAAGTTCATCGTATGTGAGTTTCGTTTTACTAGTTTTATATACTTACCTACTAATTAATGATACATTTCATCGAAACCAATCTTTCTTAATTGGTGTTCAGATTTTCTCGATGAAATTACAAACACATAAGCAAAGATGATAATATTTGGAGTATATTTGTAAAAAGACATATCCGTCCTATTGCTTTTTATTTAGGTAGGTACTTGATTTAGCTACCTTCGTGTCTTTAATAAAATATTACTCCGTCCTGTGTATTCTTTCCATCTCATAAGTTGAAATTGTTTATTGGTTGGATGTTCAATTCTTTGCCTAAATTTAACCCTTGATGAATTTTTTTCTTCGCATCTGATACATATCTTGTGAAGGATCATTCCTCCTGATGAGAGATGAGGATGAAGCTAATTCTTCTGTTCGCAAATACTAAAACAAAAATTATGGTTAAATTGAATAAGAAAACGATGGTTAATAATAAATCGACGCATTTTTCTTGATATTTTCCACTTTGGCTTGACATATTTTTTAACACTTTAAGCCATAATAAGAAGAAAATGCTTCAAAAATTCTTTCATAGTCCTCGAGCATTACTTCTTGTCGAGTTGTAATTTTATCGGAAAAATTCGAACAAACCAAAGTACATAATATAAAATCAACAACGTACCTACCTATTCCTTTATAATTTCGTGTCGTGAATTAAACGACGACAAAATTACTAATAAAAGGTATCTGCCTACTTAACGAGTAGGTTCGAAGAATAAAGTCTACAAAGATTCTTTTCGTTACACGTGTAAAAATATAGCTTTTCTAATTGAAAAAAAAAAAGGTTATTAGTAGTTTTTATTGTTGTAAGTTACCAAATGGATGTATGTATGTTGACTTGCGTAATCTTCCGCCTATTTCTTTTTTAATTTTGTTGACGACAGTTGAATATTGTGTTAGTGATAACATTTTATATTATAGATAAGTTCTAGGAATAATGTTATTTATTGTAATTGAAGTATTTACGAAATTACAGTAAATTTATTTGTCAATAAATGAACTTTTTTTCTAATTATAATGGTGTTTTTGTTTTTATATATTATAAAACCAAAATGTAATAAATGCTTTATTTTGTTTCTGCGACTATTTTTTTTTCTTTGTTAATTTCAAGATTGGAACGCTAATCAAATCGTTGACAAAGAAACGTCTTCTTTTTAACATGGAGGAATATGGTACTAATTTTTCTTCACCGGAATGAATCTCGAAATAACTGTTTTCATTTTCTAAAACCTCATGATGCGTTTTGAAACTGAAGAGGTAGTTGAACGAGGAGCAGAGCTCTCTAAAATTGATACCAAAACCGGAAAAACCAAATTACCAAATTGTATTAATTTTCGAATCGTATGAAATTGCAACAAATAATAGCTGTGAGATATTACACAAAATAAAATCTTGTATTTGGTCTAGGTAATTAAAACATGAAAATCTCACAAAACAAAAATTCACACACAAACACACAGTTCACTGGACGAGTAAATGCATTATAACAATTCAGTACACCAGTGAAAAAATAATGAAAATGTCACAAACATAAAAATCAATATGATTTCTATAGACAGCCATAATGAAAATTAGAGATTCGTAATCGTATTATCTAGAAATATAAATGCACAATAATTAAGGCTCTTCAGTCATACTTTCATGTTCCGCTAATTCATTGGTAGACATCGATATATCTTTGGTTTCAGGTAGATAAACGCTGTAAACGAATAAACACGATAATTTCTACATTTTTTCAATACACGAGGTTGTTAAGTACTTAATTAAAATTTTTATTAACCTAGTACAGATATTTCATCGAATCAAGTGCTCTACTTACGTAATGAAAGTCATCAACAAAAGTGTAGAAGCGGCGAAAAGCAGAAATATCGACTCATTTAACCAATTGTGTAGCGTCGTGTAACCCACACCGATTAAGAAATTTCCGCCCCAATTGGCAACACTTCCCAAAGCCATAACCACAGGTCGTGGTCCAATATCCACCAATTCTGTAAATTTAAAACAATCGCGATACAGATCAAATTCTTCTCAGTGAGTATTTCAAAGAGATACGCAGTATGAAAGGTTTCATTTACCTGCACCAATGAAATATGGGATCGGTCCTAATCCCAAGTCATAACAAAAAACGAAAAGCAGAACAATTCCTACTGACAAATATGGAATCCATGAAGCTAAATCCTATAACAAAACATAAAAAAACAAAATAATTAATTAAAACTTTGGAATTTTATTTTACTTATCTAGCTAGCTCATTTATTATAACGTTTTATAGGAATGGAAAAACATGGAAATGCATAAATAAATACTCAAGGAAAAAATGAGGCAAATAAAACATTCACGTTTCATTTATCGTAATAATTGATGCGAGAGTGAATTTTATAATATTCTTGATACGTATGTTACTTTTTATTCAATCTTCGCATGATGAATATTGCATAGGTAGGTATTTCGATACGAGACTTGAGAGGCATAATTTTCAATTTAAACCTGTATCAATTTAAGTAGATCTAACCTTATTTCTATAAAAAGTGGAAAAAATTACCATATATTTCGACGAAAAAGTCAGCAAAATTAAAGTCAACGAAGTCAAAGCACAACTAAATATCAGCAACGGTCTTCTACCAAATGAATTAACCAATAACAAGCTACAAGCTGTAATACAAAAGTTGATGACACCCGTTCCAATATTTGCATATTGAATGGAATCTTTGCTTAAACCGGCTGCTTCGAAAATGTTGGAAGAAAAATAAAAAATCTGCAAATTAAAAAAATGATTTATGACATGTCACGATTCGTTGAACCAAGGAAACCGGTCAATGACCTGTTGTTTCAAGATCTGATTTTTTCACAAAAATTATTTACCGCATTGATTCCAGAAAACTGTTGTCCAGCTTGTAGAGCAATCACAAGACATAATGGTATACGTAATCGAGGAGTACTTAAAACACGAATTAAATTCCAATTTTCGTGAGTAGCACGCCTAGGAGAAGTTGCATTACTAAATATTTCCCAACGAACAATATTTTCGGGTAAATCTCTTAATCTAGATAGTTCTGGAATGAAAAAAATGATTAATTAATTAGTAAAAACTCCAAGGTTTTAATAAAATGTCGGAAAAATTGTTTTTTTTTTTAAATTCAAAATTTGCATCTTTTAAAAGCTCATAAAAATTATCAGATACTTTTGTGCGATAAAAATGTAAACAGCTTACCTTTCAGTGCTTCGTCTTCCAATTTACGAACTTGATATAAATATTTTGGACTTTCTGGCAACCATGGAAGCGACGCAAAAACAAAAATTGTCATCAAAACATACCCGCTTATCAAAAATGGCCACAATTCTTCGGTACCTGCGGGAAAATAGTGCTAATTACTACAAAGTTTATTTTTTTTCATAGTTAACTCGATTATACGAACCTAATAACCAATCTAAGCCCATAACTTGAGATACCAATATACCAAAAGTTAATCCCACTGGGAATAGTACGCCCATCAGTCCGGTATACTTCGGTGGGCTTAATTCAGTTAGATACATAGGAACGACGGTTGTCATTAGGCCTGTATAACAAACAACCATTCCATTTCGATTAAAATGTCAAGTTATTTCGGTACTGTAGGTACGTAGAATATTGGCAAAAATAGATGTCAAGATTCTCTTATCGTTTGTTTCACACTTACCGGCGACAAATCCGACCATAATACGACAAACGAAAAACATTTCAATAGAAGGAACATATTTTGAACAAAAGAATAAAATACCAGATAAAACATTTAATACATTTCCTGAGATCAGTGTTCCCTTCCTGAAACAGATTTTTTTTCAAATGTAATCGTAAAAAAAAATAATATTCTTCGTAAATATACCTATTTTGTTGGTAAGCTATTACAAACGGAAAAGCTTTTACCTCCCCAATCTATCAGCAAACCAAGCGCCAGTCAGGCCACCAATAACGCCGCCAATCAGGAATACTGATACGATTAATGACCACATCACGTGGAACTTTGCGTGTGATAAATGGATTCCTCGCTCTTGTATTAGAGTCTCGTTGCACCATTCCTGTAACAACTAAAATTAGTGGCATAGAAAAATTGCACGTGGTAAGCGGGTATTATTATAAGTAGGTACCTATTGTATACTTGGTATTTTCAGCTGTCCAGCCATGCGGTAAAGATACATATTTTGGTAACAAAAAATATAAATTAAGTTTTTCATTCGTTATGTTTTGAGAATCTCTAATTGATAAAATACTCGTTACTGCGATCAATCTATGAGCATGAATGTAGCTTCAGGATTGACTCGTCATGAAAAAAAGTCGACTAAAATAACTGATATTTTTCCTTTATTTAGAAAGGAACCTCTCGATCATTTAATCATTCATTTTCCTAATTTTTTTACTCAGAGCATTGGGCAGCTCCCAAAAAAATTTCAATTGCCCATAACATCTACCTAATCAAATAAAAGTGCTTAAGTAAATAAAAAATTACTTCATTACAATAGGTATTTTGACAATTTTTAGAAATTTTCAGAGGGGGGCATCGGGTGGCTCCTAGAGACATCATTCATCGAATGATGAAAACTATTCCTAGTATCTCTCCTATCTTTCCTCTATTTTTTTTACAGTTGTACGTATATGAGTTGAATACCGCCCGAATGATTAAATATTTACTCAGATGACTGTTTGAATCCATATAGGTATGTATTTGCTTTTTCAACACGTATTTATCATGGATGAATACCACAATAGACAGGAAGTTGAAAGCAGATGAAGTTTTTTGTACAAAAAAGGTAATACCTAATTCTCAAGTTGTGGCTCAGCTAAAGAAATGATGACAAACAGCTGTATCAATTACGAGAAAAATGCACAGTTTCATTCCCTCAAAATTTTGGTAGATACCTGTCATATGGTCCAGTTACCTACCTAACCGACCAAATCGTTGCTAGGAATAAAAAGTAAACACTTGGAATTGGAAAAAAAAGTGTTTCATTTTACGTTTCTAATACAGGCAAAGCACAATGAAATACCCATTTTTCATTTCTTTAAAAAAAAAAATATTTTTGATTCAAAAATATCTTGAAAATATCTTCTTGAAACAAAATTCAAAATCATGTTGCAGAACTTTAAAAAAATTAATACTGCAACATTTTTACAAATTATCATTTTACGCAATGTAGAATTACAATTGATTAGATTAAATCTTCGTTTTTTTAGAATGCAAGTAACCCATTTTTTTTTTTTTTTTTTTTGTATCCGTCCTTGAATGCATAGATAGAGTTCTGTTGTTACTGATATGGATATTATTTTATCGACGATAAATGAATGAAAAAATAATCTCAGTTCCTGCTTTCAGTTCATGTATTAATTCTTTTTATTTTTTTGTTCAAAAAATACAACTACTTCGAGACTCTCAGTTTTAATCTAAGTTTTAACTTTCCATGTTTGATTTCACTTTCAAAAATGCCTAATTGTCATGTTTAACAAAAATATATAGGTTCAGATGGGGAGAATGTTTCCCTCTACATCAAAATTTTCCCTGTTGAAGGAAAAAAAGGATCGATTTTCATTTTCCATCTCATGAATGAGTGGATTTGTAAGTAGGTACAATTCGAAATTTACCTACACTACACCTACCTAGTTACCTTCGTACTCTGATTCACATTTGGACAGTGTCTGACTAATTTATGCTTTCTTATAAGTAGTGAAAGAATACAAGAAATTACTTACTTTGGCTGGAGTGTTCAGTACACCCAAACAGTATCCAGCAGGAACTGCGAATCCGAATGTTGACACAGCTGCACCTAAGACAAGCAAAGGAGTCCATCTATCCCCCTAAAAAAAAAGTGTTGAATTAATTAATAAAACATTAAACTAATTGAATAAACAAAATATTCATTTTAAACGCTTTTACTAGCTAAGCCATAGATTCGTTTTTGAGCTGAGATCAATTAGAGTTTAAAAATTTGCCAAGCACTAAGCAGTAATCACTTCGGTACCAAACGTAGAAATAACATTGAATTTTTGTAAATTTCTAAAAATCAATAGGTAAGTATTACTCCTACTTGTCCGAATATTTTTGAAAGAACGTAGTGGTAGGCAATCCGTTCTATGTACAAAAATTCTAAGCCCTTCACAACATTTTTTGTGAAATTATTCGCATTTGAATTTACTCTAGTATTTGAAAATCATGCAGGATATTTTCTCCAAATCAGTGTTCTAGGATATTGATGTCAGATGTTCGCTTTCTTTGAATTCTTGACACACAGAAAACCCACCTTATTTGGGGTTCAAAATGTTTAGAGGAAAAGTATTTCTCTTTATCTGTTTGAAAAGTCTCAAATCTCACAAAAATACTTACACCAAGATTACTTAATTAATGAAGAAGGTAACGTAGAAATTGTAATTGATCGATGGTTTAGCTTTTGAAGCTACATATGTGACTGTCACGAGAAAACCAACCTAGTGTCCAAAACGTAAATTTTACAGGAAGGGCATTTGAAGTTTTGAGTCTATGTATCAGGCGATCTAAAATTTGTAGGTCCGTGAAACTTGCACCACTTTTGGCCCCCATGAGTGCCAACATAACCCGATATTTTTTTTTTCAGAATCATCACATTCAAAGTTGCCAAGTCCAATAATCGAAATTATCTAAAATCGATTTTTTTGAATTTTTTGCCAAAAATGTTGCAAAAACTACCCGAGTATGAATTATTAATGAAGAATAAGTTATTATTATTAAATTTATCACGTTTCTTAACAAATTTGTTCAAGGTGAAAAGAGTTGATTTTTCCAGAGTGAACCTCATTAAAATGTCAAAAAAACGGCCTAAATCCTACAAATGTGAGCCGATATCCACAAAAATTTGCATGTTGACTCCCCCAGACATACATTTCGATTTTTTTTGTTGTTGCTCAATTTTTTGACCTTAAATTTAGGGTCAAAAGAATCGTTCGCGAACGTTTTTAGCACCGCATGCAGATTCAGCACCCTGAGTACTACCAATATCCACCATAAAAAAATATCGATTTTTTGGACACTAAGTTGGTTTTCTCGTGACAGATCACATATTATACACATATTGTATTATTGCAGAAATTTATGACTGAAAAACATTCCATTGAAACAACACTGCAGACACATTATTCGTTCATTTTTTTCAAATTCTGGTTTATCAAAACCCTATTCATTGCAATCGAGAATGGTCAAGAATATAATTTTCTTCCTAAGGTAAGTTGTATATAGTATTTCAATTTCAGTTCAACATGTTTTATTGTTTATTGATTTTTATCCTTACTCTATATTATTTGTTTCTCTGAGTAGGTAAGTGACAGAATTCATCCATTTAAGCATAGTGATGGAAAATTTAAATCTTTTTAGTTCCACTTCTAGTTCAAATTCAAATTCTATTTTTTAGGCCCAGTTTCGGTTCCAGTTTTAGTGTTTCCATCATTAAAATGACAAAAAATTAATTTAAAAAAAACTTAAATACCTATGTAGGTATTTTATTAATGAAAATTTCAATTTTTTAAACTCAAACTCTAAGAACATATTCACGATTTCTCCAAATAGGCGAATAAAACATTCCTCGATACCTTCTTTCATTCAATGAACACATTCCGTGAAAAAATAACAATGCACACAATTCAACTTCTATCTGTGCATAGATTGAGGAATGCACGGTGTACCTATCAACAATATCAGAGTTTCCATGAATAGAACACATACGTAAGCTACATACTTCAATGCGTAAAAAATGATAACAATAATTGAAAAAAAAACTCCATTTTACAAACCTAACGTACCAGTAAGTAGGTAGGTAGGTACCTACAGGGTGGCCAGAAATATCGGGTACCCCTAAAAAAGTTTTCTAACTAAATACTCTCGTCTGTTGGTCACAGTGAATGATAATAATGATAACACATGATTGGTTGTTGGACTGGAGAGATGACATTCCACCAATCATATGCATCTATTTCACGTTGCCAACCTATATTTTTAATGAAAAACTTTCTTAGGGGTACCCGATATTTCTGGCCACCCTGTAGTTAATAAAAAATAATCTATAGGTACGCAACGATAATAAAATTCAGTAGTCTACCTAACCTACTAGTGCTCTATAAGCTACCTATTTAAAAATATTCTGCACCCTGCGTGAAATATTCTTAACATTGTTCTTATCTCGCAAAAAAAATAAAAATAAAAAAATGTCAACTATAACAATCGATCAGAATAATAAAAATTCGAAGAATAAATTCCTTTCAATTTTACAATACAACATGCGAGCGACAAGTCAATGACGACAAAAGATGGAGTTATTTTCCATCTGCTTCGACCGATCGCCGAATTGGATAATATTTAATTGACACAGCTTGCAAATATTCTCACAATTATGCTGAGTGCTGTTCGCGCATAAATTCTAATTTTATAATCACGATTATAAATTGCCATAAGTGTTTAGCGTTGTTGTTTTAATTGATTTAACAGATACGCAGCAATGTGAGAAATCTATAAAAATGAATGTTTTCGAACTGAAACGAATCATGGAATTGGTAAAATTATAATTTTCGAAGATACATTACAAATCCTCCCCATTATATGTAGATACATCTAATGTAGGTGTACGGTGTAGGTGCCTATCACCCATAGCCGAGCAGAAGATCCAATATTTATGTTGATAAGAAAGAAATCCATCAAAGGACATATTTTATAACATAGACAATTTGTCATAACTGCAACGAAGTAATTACTCGTAATTGTCTCGAGTATAATATGGATATTTAGCTGCTGAACAAGGCTATCGTTTAGTTAGGTACGCGTAGATTCGTGCAGTATCTACTCTACCAATCATTTGTCTTAAATTGAGTGTAAATATCGATAGATATTTTTGAAAATGCTCTTCAAAATGTAGCTATATTTATGATACTATATGAATAACTCACTTACCCGATATGGTTTTGATAATCTTGATGTTATAGAAGTTGTCGAGTGGATAGGTAAACTATTTATATTTTCTCTCTCCGGATCCATTTTTTCTCTTTAATAGTTACATAAGAAAAGTATTTTGTGGTAACCTTTTTATATTCTGCAATACATAATACCAAAAATATGATGAGTAAATTATGAATTCAGATATTGATATATATTCATTAAATCAAACTTGCGAGGATAGATCATGATCAGTTAGTAAACAACAACTATAGATTAGATATAAAATCAGCTCACTAATGAGACGTCAAGTCAAAATTTTGCAATTATGTAGGTAAATGTTTTACTCGTCAAACACAGTATTTTCTAGAAGGCAGTTATCGAAGAATATTTAACTACTCGTATCCAGGGATGGAAGAACGAACAGGAACGAAGAACAAAAGAACAAAAGAACAACCAATTTTTGAAAGAACGAACGAACGAAAGAACGAACGCCTGGAAAAATCCCAGTGAAGAACATTGAGAACAAAGAACAGAAATTTTTATTCGTCTTTGAAAAACAGAAGAACAAGAACCGTTCTTCTGATTTTTTATCTTGTTCCTGTTCTTCTTTTTTTCACTCTGTTTTCAGTGTTTTTTCCTTTTTTTTATCCATTTTTCGAACATTTTGGGATATTTTGGGTCAAAATTTGAGAAAAAAGTGCCACAATTTGGCATATATGCAAAAAAAATTTGAAAATTACGAGAACAAGAACACTGGGAACGGAGAGCCAAAAAATCAAAGAACGAGAGAACGAACGAACGAAAGAACGAACAAAGTTTCCAAGTTTTGAGAAAGAACGAAAGAAAGAACATATTGTGAAAATTCATTTCAGGAACAAAAGAACGAAGAACGAAGAACAAAATTCCTTGTTCTTCCATCCCTGCTCGTATCTAATAATGAATTCAGACTAGACTAGGTTTGATTTCTCATCCTCTCGTTTCAAGTTTTTAGGATGGGTCAAACAGGTCAGAAAAATACATTTTTCAAAAATGTGTCTCAGATTGAAATAAGTACAGTGAAGCACGCTCAAGGTTCCAACACTTGAAAAAAATATTATTTATAAAAACGTTTAAAAAGTTGAATTTTCCAAAAATAAAATAAAATTCTTCAAAGGTTACTCGATAAAAAATATTTTTTGGCTTTTGTAATACAGCAAGGATTCTACAAGAAAGATGAATGTAAACGTAAAGTACAAAAAAAAAAAAAAACATTTTAATTTTACTTTAGGCCTTGTTTAGGAAGTATTTTTTAGAGTAAAAATGAAAAATTCAACAACAATCGATTGTTCTTAATAGTTTCAATTTTTTCATCACAAGAAGTCGGTTTTTGAGAAAAATCTAGACAACAACGACTACTACGAAAAATTGAAGAGGAATAAAACTGCCGATCATAAAATTTTCCATCAACAAGTGCAATTCATTTTTTCCATAAAGCTTTGTTTTTGAAATATTTGAGAAAAAAACAGAAAAATCCAACTCTAAGCTATGGGTTGTGATTACTCTCCAGCGAAAAATGGTTGGGTCTAATCAAATTTGATCAGATTCGGCAATAAAAGGATCTAATTTGACCTAACCCCATTAACCATTTCAACTGGATCCAATCAGATCTTACTAAATCAAAGTTTTGATCGAATTAGATTTGCTCATACCTGATCAGGTATAATACAGGACACCTGATTGGATCTGCCCAAATCTGAACAGAAACGATCAGAATTGAATGATCAGATCAGATCAGACATCAAATGTCGACATTCCCCAGATTCAATCAGATCTATGTAGTCAGATCAGAGTTTTGATTAGATACATTATATCTGCTCAAGTCTGATTAGATCCAATTAGGTATTTCCAGCTGGGTCTGGATTTATTAATAACAAAAAAGCAATCTCTAGAAAAAACCAAGAGCACTACAAAAAAGATACCCAAGGAAAAACAAAATTTTCTACCAGTGAATTGTCCTAGATTTGCTCTAGAAAGCTTTGTTTTGGAAATATGTACTTCGAGTGAAATTAAAGAAATTCGACTTCAATTTTATTGCATACTTATAGAAAGATTTTCATTTTGTTAGTTACAAAAATCGATTTTTTTAAAAATAACTCAAGGTTTTATGAAAAAAATGGAGAGATACAAAATTGTAGAGCGTACAATTTCTCATTTAGCAAAGTGCATTCAATTTTTTCCGCATGGGACTTAATTTCTGAGATATTCCGAACGTAAAATTATAAAACTCAACTATACTGGACGATCTACTCTGAACCATCACACTATTTTTATGATCGAGTTGATATTTGTAATAAAATATTTAAAGGCTAAGAACCGCAATAAAAAGTAAGTTTGGGTAGTATTTTTGCAAAAGTAGCGGGAAATCAACTTAAACCATAAAGAACGTGACCATAATGTACTTTGAATTTCAACTTACCCTTTAATACAAGGTGTGTACCTAGTAAAAGTTACATTTTTTTACTTTGCTTTATTTTGAAAAAAAAAAATATGTCAAAATGTAAAATCAAGTCGATGAGCCATAAGTAAATGATTTCAAAATGGGAATTTTATTCAGAAATAAAGCTGATTTGACCTCGTGGTAACCATTTTATCATATATATATTTTTTTTTAATACAATACCTACAGCATCACGCAAAAATCTGAAAACCTACTTAGAAATTTGAATCGTAATTTCAAAACATAGTTTTCGAATCATCGAGGGACTGAACTCGTCTATTATCTTTTATCGTAGGTATAACTGACTCATAAAATACCACACTCGTTCGAATACAATAAGAGCGAAAGGTAAGTTACCTATACTACATTATGAACTCGAAGTAATTAATGAACTCCACATGTACATGTTCATATTATAAATGATGTTTACAGCAGTTATATTTGTACGCATCAATTGGCAACACAGCACAGCCATAATTCTATAATATCACGTTTACTGTCGAATTTTTTTAAACGTTTTTTGTCATACGGGGAAAAAACTCAAAAAAATAGCACAGGCGTTGTAAATCGTTTTATCAGAGTATATCGAGTATCGACATCAGTGATTAATATCATTACACAATTGGTCCAAAATAAAATAGATTACAAAATATCATTAGGTAAATTGTGGTATCGATTTTTTTTTTATAATGACTATACTTAAGTATGAAATGAAGTAACCAAAAAAATTATCAAAAATAGAAAAAATTTTCAAACAGATAAGCACAAAAATGCCAAGTTTGTTTTAAAAAGTTCAAAAAAAAATTTAATTTCTATTTCTATTTATAAAATAAATTACGTAATTAACATTTAGAAATTACATGTTCAATTAGGTAATAAATTTTTTCAATTTAATAAATATCAAATGCACGTAGAAAGTGGTACATAGATAGGTAGGTATGTTTCTTAAAATTTGAAAACGAAGTACATATTAAAACATAGCAATTTGATAAAATTTCAATGAAATGTTGAAATAAAACAATAGTAAAAATGGTTGAATAATTTTGACTAGCAAATTGGAAAAATTTTCCAAATAATTTCAAAAATCATCATTTTTTTAAAAAGAGTAGGTAATATTTTAAAAATGCTAATTAGATTGGAAAAAAGGTGTCGATTTAATCTAAATGGTAAGAAACCATACATAGACATAGCTAATTCAATCGTAAAAACTAAAACAAAAAAGAGCAAGAACCTGAATGAGTTGAATTTTTGCCAAAAGAAAAAAAAATTTGAGTCAAAATGCCCAAATTACATTTACCGAGCAATGAATTTTCCAGAGTACTTTTCAAATGGTCGAAATACTGGAGGGAAATGCGCAGGACAATAAATTTCGGATAGGTATATGTGAAATGCCATATACATGGAGTACAATTTCAAAAACATACGTGTGTTTACATGGTTACCAATTTCAAATAGCTTCTCTACTGAAACTAAAAAACCCACCCTTAACAATTTCATACAGCCCCATAAAAAAATAAGTACACGAATACCTAGATCTATGTACATATAATCGAATAAAGTATAGGCTTAGGCAAGACATAAACGTAATAAAGGGCAAAATGAACATATACCTTGAAAATTTCAGTATTTTTTGTCGACAGTTTTTTAAAAATTAATAAAATAATCTTGCGTGTCTTCCTCGTGCTTGAATGGTACTTGAATCAAACGAACTAAAGGATTAATCACTGAAACGAGCTCGCAATTACTGCACAGTGCACAGTACGTATTGCCGAACAAAATAACCATAGAACACCGCTGTCGTATTCGCAAAGCACAAGAACTCAAGACGCTATCGCTCTAGAAAAACGAAACGCGTGCGCAGTAGCTGCTCACGTGTTCATTACCAATGAATTAGCACATAAAGCACTACTATGCAAATTTACGATTCCACCGATTTCACTTTCCGCATTATATTAAAACAATAAATTGGTCGTCTCTCGAGATGTGTGTGTATTAGGGCGGGTCAATAAAAAAACGTAGGTCTCGGAATTTTCGGAAATTCACATATGTGGTTCCTTTTGAGTTGAAACCACCCCAAAAAAATTTTTAGCCCCCCGCGGCACCATGGGGCTGAGCCACTTGGCCTCAAAATGGGGACATTTTAGCTAAAAATTCACGTTTCTCAGGTTTAAAGCTCCAAAATCGATTTTTAAAATTTAGCCTTATCACTCAATTTGTAGAGTTTGAGATGCTGAATCTCCCTGTGGAGTTCGTTTTTTTTCTCGGTGGTCGCTTACGTCCGCACAAAGTCCTTGAAAGTACAAAAACTGCTGATTTTAAGGTGTCAGGAAAACGTTTCCGCGAATTTATGCCCAAATGGTGTTTTATAGGGGGACATATCGACATAGTAGGTTGTATATGTAGTCGAGGGGTTAAATTTAGAATCATCATTTTTGATGGTCTATCATTTTTTCATATTTTTGAATTAAGGATTTTCACATTTTTCAAAAAATGTTTTGTGTACTTCCAAGATACATATGTCATTCAAAATTGAATTTAAGTATAAAAAATGAAATGAAAATTGTTTTGAAAACATGAAAAAAGTAGGTAGAAGCAATCTGATGAAATTTTCAAATTGATGAAGTCCTAAAATGTTGTACAAAAGTTGAATCATGTGCCCTATCAGCGATCTGAGGGCATATTGATGATTCTAAATTTAACCCCAAGGTTACTTTGAAAATTATAAAAATTTTCATTCTATTGAAAAAATGCAAAAAAATCTGTGGAAAAAATTAGGTAAGAAGAAAGCAAAAACAACCCCACAGTAATCCATGGAGATCGACAGTTTTTTAGCCACTGCTTCCTCATTTTAGGGTTCCAAAAATCTTGATCAGCATCATAAAAGAAGAAGTATTGTCAAAAAATTAGTACATCTACAGTAGAGTCTGTCAAATCTCAAAAAGCGAAATTCTTCACCTTTTTCACTTGAAAGCAATCATTTTTTAAAACCCCTTCCTCTCCCTTCACTTCCTACAGAAATATATTTGTTTCTGTTTTTATAGACTTCAACATCAATGTTCCAAAATCAAAAACTGTGGGTAAGTAACATGAATGCAACTTCAGTACTTTGATCCCTGATGTACTAACTGATAAGACTTGCTACTAATTTTGAATATTTCAATAGCTTACTGTTCAAATGCTTTCAAAAGATATTGAAACGTTATACTCTTTATAGGCACCTACATAGTTACCTACTATGTACCTACGAGTACAATAAAAAAATTAATATTTACTTTAAGCATTCTTTTCCCATGAAATGCAAAGGAAATAAGCTCAGTGAACACTGATTAGATAAATACAGTACGAAGGAAACAAATATTGTAGATAGTAAATTCAGGTGTCTCATTTTTTTTATGCAGTTAGGTAGGTACTCATTAATCATAAATAAACTATCAAAGTATAAAACTGAAAAATGTATACAAAATTATAAAACATTTACTCGTTATTTCTTTGTACAAAATCTGAACAACAAATTGGCACAGTAGACAATTACAACCTAATCTTGAGTTTTTTTTCCTCAACATAAATGTAGTTGAGATATTCTACACTCGTATTACTCAGCAAGCAATACGTTTAACAACCATCATATTAGTAATGATACAGATCTCCACAAACCCTGGAATAAAGCTGCATAAGAAGAAAACCCACCAGAAGAAAACGCAATCCCATGTATCAATTAGCCAATACGACAGCAGTACGCAAGCAAACGAATGAGCTGCAACAGCTGAACAACTAATTAAGGAAAACATAACGAAAAATTATTTATGAAGCATGTTAGAAAACGCAACTCTTTGAAATATCAACAAAAAATACAAGAAAAAAAGGGATACAAATCGATGCCGCTAAAGGCATAAACATTGAAAATCCAAACAAAAAACCGAATATTTCAACCCCGAGGAAAGCTAAGCCCAATGATAATCCGATCACTAATCTGAAACAAGTTCATTAGACAGTATATAGAAATCTTGCAAAATTATATACTCGTAACTGATGCAATTGAATCTTACAAGAACGAAAATTGCAAACAATTGAAGGTGAAATAAAATGTGAACAAATGAGGTGCGAAAAAACTGAATCAAAAAAGTGAAGAAAACCAACGTGATTGTTTTGAAATTATACCGCACCTCGGGAGTAATAAGGTGACATCTCAAAAAAGTGAAATTTTACAGGAGAGTGATTTTCTTTTTTTTAAAAAACTTGATTCATTATTTTTATCAACTTATAATTAATTGTGAGGAATGAATAGCACCCCATTTTAAAGATCTGGTATCCTACTTTCATTTAGTATAAGAACACCTTGAAAAATAAAATCTTGAGGAGGAAATATTTCAATGTTTGGAAAACATTTTGAGTTAGAACCTTTCATTAAAGTTGATGTGGAGGCGAAAGGAAGCGTCCAAAAAAATTTCCAGTTGTAGAGAATTAAATTTCCAACCGACATAATGTCGTTAGTTTTTTTCTAGAGTGCTTAGTTTTTGAGTTTTTCTCAAAAAACTAAAATTTCATGATATGTGCAAATTCATTTTTCTGAAAAGTGATCAATTTAAAAAATTTTTTCCATTTGGTACAAACCAATAAAAAATGCACTCCTTGTGACTATTTCTAACTGACAAACATTCAAAACAATCAAAACTGTTTGTTAACACTTTGTATGTACGAAATTTGCTCAAAAAAGGTAGAGTTTTTTGAGATGTCACCTTATAACTTCAAACAACTTGCAATGTTTTTGGAATTTTGAGTTAGGCCATTTGGGTTTTTTACATGATCTGGATAATGTACCCAACTCAAAGTGTTATTTTTGGTTGAGGGGGGTCATACAAGCCCCAAAAATGCAAAAACATCAAAATCAATTTTTTTTGAGATGTCACCTTATTACTCCCGAGGTGCGATACGTAGTTGAAAATGTGATGTTTTTTTTCAACAAATTTAATAACGAACTACCCTCATGAAACGAACTTACTCTCTATCTTTGCCTAAATATTCTTCAGTATCATAACTGTAAGGTAGGCATGCCTTAACATTTGTATCCTAAAAATAGAATATTCACTCGAGACATTAAAATCAACAATAAAGAAAACACCATACCTAATATTCATTCATCAAAGGTTGTCAAAATCAAAACAAACACAATTATCTAGCACCTAACACTTCTTTAAAAAATGTGCAATAATTTGTTTCAAATAAGGTTGCAAAAAACACTGAAATCATATTCAGCAATTTAATCAAAGAAATACATTTCTTTGGTAATGAACCTTTGATTGCATGTAGTTTTTTAGTTATTTAGTTTTGTTTATTGCTATAGTTTGCTTTCGTCGCTGTACTCCCCTAGTTCATCCATAGAGGAGTGTGTTTCTTTCAATCTTATTCGAAACAAACTATCCAATGAACAAAAACTTTACGAAGCAACTCCTTAATTACTTAATCTTTCGAAGTGAAAAGAGTACGTGAAATTTATGATATTAGAATCATTGATAAATAATAAACAAACGCTTACTCGACAATTCAATGCCATAATCAACATGACGAAATGTCCGATCATGGTTATAAATCGAGCAGGAATTAACCCTGTTTTATCCATTTCAATTCCTAAACAATGTCACAATAAGGATTTCAAACCGAAAATTAGGTAAGCTAATCATAACCCAGTTTCAAGTAAGAACATAGTTGAGATAGAATAATGATAGAATGGATGAGTACTTACTCTGCAGAAGGGAATGGTGTATGTAACTGCAGTGGATGAATTAACTAACGAATATTCAACTAATTGACTAAATAACTATCAACTTTCAGTATTACATTTTTAAACAAATAATTTTGAGAAAATTACAAAATTAAAATAACTCCAAACTTATCACCATACCAACAAAAATTCAATACAAAACAAACACCTTATCACAAAGATCCTATTTTTAACGTTTTTGGAGGATTACTATTGTAATGTGGAGCTGGCAGTACCATCATACCTCATTCTGCTCAAGGTCCAATCATCATCCAGACTCACCTCGAAATAAATCAAAAAGAAGGAAAATTATCAAAATCACTTTTTTCACTATCATTTTGGCAGTGAGACATTTGACCCATGCGACATATGACCCATGCGACATTTCACCAATGGTTTTATCAATTTTGGATTTTCACAAAACGACATTGGACCCATGCGACATTTAACCCATGTTCTGATGGATGTCTGCATCACACCAATATGCGACATTTGACCCATGCGACATTACACCCACATGAATATCCGATGTGAAATAGACATTTCGCCCATGCGACAATTGACCCAGGGTAATTCAAAATAGCGACATTTGACCCAGGCAACGATTTAATTACAAATTGGGACAATTGACCCATGCGACATTTGACCCATGATGTTATTAATGCTGCCATTTCTCCTTTGCGACATTTGACCAATGCGACATTACACCCATCATGAAAAGCAAAAATGGAACGACATTAGACCCATGCGTCATTAGGGCTCTATATAAACCAGGTGAGCGCATCCACCATTTTGTTCCCTGAAGTGATAACGAACCAGTAATTATGCATACAATTTCTTATGTAAAAAATGCAATTTTTTAAATTGTTCGCGAGTTTGGGTGAACTGTTATGCAGTCTTAAATTAAAGACAATAAAATTCCCTATCGATTGATGTTAAATTTTGATCATTTCGCGTAAAAATAACGATTTTATGAATATTTCTATTTTACTGATTTTTGCATACTACGTACGTCATCTTTAAAGTAAAAATACTCGAAATTTTCAGTGGACACATAGGTATTTTATTACAGTAAAATGTTCGTTATTTTATCCTCTTTAAAATGAGCTATTACCGAAAGCTCTACATGCAACTGTTCAAAAGTTTTCGAAGTTGAAAGTTGCGAAAATCAGCTGCGGGCAGTAAGTATTTGACTTTGAACAAATTTTACTCAAAATTTTCAACGGACACATGGATATTTCAATACAGCAAAATGTTCGTAATTTTATCGTCTTTAAAATGAGCTTATAACGAAAGTTCTACCTCTCATCGTTCAAAAGATCTTGAAGATCAAAGTTGCGGAAAGTAAAATACTGATCAAAACTAAGTGACTGATAACAGTGATAACACAATTTGACCACTTTCCGCAACTTTGAACTTCAAAAACTTTTGAACGGTTGAAGGTAGAGCTTTCGGTAAACAACCATTTTAAAAAGGATACAATTACGAACATTTTGATGTATTAAAATACCTACGTGTCCACTGAAAATTTCGAGTAATATTAGTTCAAAGTTCAGTACTTACCATCCGCAGCTTGTTTTCCCAACTTTCAACTTCGAAAACTTTTGAACGGTTGCATGTAGAGCTTTCGGTAATAGCTCATTTTAAAGAGGATAAAATAACGAACATTTTGCTGTATTAAAATACCTATGCGTCCACTGAAAATTTCGAGTATTTTTAGTTTAAAGACGACGTAAGTAGTACGCAGAAATCAGTAAAATTGAAGTATTCATAAAGTCGTTATTTTTTCATGAAATGATCAAAATTTAACATCGATCGATAGGAAATTTTATTGTCTTTAATTTGAGACTACACGTAAGTTCACCCGGACTCGCGAACTATCGAGAAAATTGCATTTTTTACGTGAGAAATTGTATGCATACTTACTAGTCCGTTATCACTCAGGGAACAAAATGGCCGATGCGCTCACCCACTTTATATAGAGCCTTAGCGTCATTTGACCCAGGACGTTGTTATTTTTGTAATTTCTTCTTTGCGACATTTGACCCATGCGACATTACACCCATAATGAATAGCAAAAATGAAACGACATTTCACCCATGCGTCATTTGACCCACAGAGTTTGATTAAAGGGGGAATGGGAAACGTCAGTGTTGCAATGTGACGGAGGAAAGTTTTCCCAACATATTCAAACAATGTTTATCAATACTCCTTCCACCAGGTAAGTAGGCAACATATGCTGAGCACAACTACGTATGTTTGCCGCCCTTTTGAATTGAAGAGTGGAGCATTTAAGGTTATGCAAATCTTCTATCAAGATCATTTGTTTAGCTTGTGTCGTTTCAGCACTTCCCTTAGTGTTGGGCAAAAATCGATTATTTCAAATAATCGAAAATCGATTAATCGGCCAAAAAAATAATCGCGACTCCGATTAATCGGTGAAAAAATAATCGATTAAATCGATGATTTTCGATTATTTTTTTATCACATTAAAATGTTCAAAATTGCTGAAAAAAACGTAAAAATGTTAATTAATTGACCGTTGAAATAACAGAGAATGACAGAAATGTGATTATTCTGGAGAAAACGATGAAAATACAAGATGGATTGGTCAATATTTCTGTTTTCACGGTTTTGAAAATTATCCTTTTTCAATTTTAACGCCAAAAAACGCAAGATTGTGATGAAATTTACGCCAAATACCCTTTAAAAACATGATCGATTATTTTTTTCAAAATAATCGATTAATCGGAAGAAGAAAAAATAATCGCCAAACGATTATTTTTCAGGCCGATTAATCGATTATTCGATTAATCGATTAATAATCGGCCCATCACTAACTTCCCTATCCCTACAGACACACAATAATTTCAAAGTCAAATCATCTCAACAAAATCAAATTTATATACTCGTACCTACGTAATTATTTTATACGATTTTGTTGCGTTGTTTTAATTTTTCTCATTATTTGCAGGCATACATACGATTATCACGGAAAACACACAATACAAAACTACTGTACAAGCCATCAAGTGTGGAAATCTCAAGCGACCAATTCAATAGGAAATCGTGAAATTCTAACATGGATAAAATTTATTTTTCGACAAAGAACAATTTAGCACTGCAAACCTGCATGTAATGATCTTGTCTCACATCTTAATCCATATTCACATCAATTAATCATCTAAATAAGAATAATCAATCATTAATGTACCTTGTTCAAATGTGTATTTTTTTCTTTTTTTTTTCATTTGAAAGCGTAACTCTGTTTGATTCACAAAAAAAAACAACTGCAGTGAGATTAAAGTACTTGACAAAATTCTGTTAAAACGAAATATCACTGCCTACTATAACAGTAATTACCTCATTTTTTAAAAATGAATGAAAGATAAAAAAAATATTAAGGCGACAAATACATGGTGCACATCACATATGCTATTATTTCACAGGGAAAAGAAATGAAAAAAGCAAACATCGGTATCTTCATAATAATCTTCACAGGAAATATTCATTAATAAAGAAAAAATCGTATCAGTGAATGTACCAAAAAAAATTGTTTCATAATACAAGTTACATCTATGTATAACAATTTATTTAAATCCGTGCAAAAAGTCCTCACTACGCACGCGATGTACGTATAAAATGTACAAGATCTTTTTGAAAAATTATCTGCTGCTTTCTGTTCACAAGGGGCATTTTATTCACGACGTACCCTGGTTTGTCACGATTATTTCGAGTATTTCCACCATCGAATATCATATCCGCTGTACTTGGCGCTTTCACGTCATCCTGAACGTTTTGAAGCTGTAAAACCGTATGAAATATTGTACCTAATCCAAGCAGTTTTATTTTGAAATTATTTTTATAAACTAACATTCTTCTTCCAAAGTCAACAGATCATCTTCACAATCAGCAACCGCATCTTCGTCGCCGAATATCACCAACATTATGTTTTATGTTCCTGGATTTGTCGACCTTTAGCTTCGAACATTCTAGGATGCACGCGATGATCGATGTTGACTTGTTTGTGATATCGACTTTCCTGTAAAACATCATCGAAAAAATTCTACATTCTGACCATTTGAATATTAAGGTGGTCTAAAAGTGATAAGATTTTTGGTAAAGATTTAAGAAACTAACCTACTTTGATTTTTTTGGAATTTAAAGAAAATAAATAAAAAACCTACACCTTCTAGCTGTTTTGGTAAAAAAAAATCAAGAAAATTGTCATCAAATTTTGAAAAAGCGAGAATTTTTGATAACTTTTTTTTAAAGGGGTGTGTAATTTTATAGAATTATTGACAAAAAAATGATGCTTTTCAAATCAAGACTTTTGGGAAATTTTGAAAAAAATTTGATGGCTATTTGCTAAAATGGAAAAATTGTTGGTCGTTTTTCTCAAATAAAACCAGAATTTTCAACATAATTTGGCAAAAAGTAAGACTTTGACCATTTAAGCAAAAATAAATACTTGAGCATCATTCAGTTCTTGAATAACGTGCGAATTTTCCTATTTCACATCACAAACGACTAAAAATTTGGTTTCACGATACCCTTGGAAAAATTTATTTCCTCTGGAATCTAGCGAAACGAATGGAAACACATCGTCCGATGAACTGTGGCCATCTTTGTGAAAGTTCAAAAAAGTGTTTTGTTCGTGCGACACATGGAATAGTATGTTTATGCTGACGCTAAACAGGAATATGACGTCAGATTTTTGATAGGACCCCATCCACGGCCCCAACAATTTTTTTGGACTTTTACCTATTGGAGGAGGTTGTGGGGACTGGGTGAGGTCGATTTGAAAAACTATGACTATATTCGTGCTCAGCGATATCGAAAACATACAATTTCATGTGTCACACGAATATAATCTTTGTTTTTTGGATTACCCGCTATGGAAAGGTGCTGGGGGCAATGGATGGGGTCCTATCAAAAATCTGACGTCGGGGGTGCTCCCCCTCCATTAAGAGATCCCATCTCGAAACTTGAATACTTCAAAGAAGCATCAAAAGGTACATAAATATGGAAATATTTTCAAAATTTTAAATGGTAGCTCACACTTACAGCGCCATTTTGAAATTTAAACTTTCAACTTTTGAAAATTTCAAAATGCTTAAAAAGTTTTGAATGCAATGCGCTTTTGAACTGTTAAATCAGTTTTGAGTTTTGATCAAAGCATCATAGTTTTGGAGGAATGGTCTGCTGAAGTTGAGTACCTCGAGACAATGTAAAAATAATGGAAGCCCCCCACCCGCCCCCTGAGGGGGCTGGCACCAAACTAATTGCGGGGTTCTTACTAACTGGATGGGTATATGTATACTGTAAAAAAATTTGAGCGAAATCAAAAGACATGACTCAAAAACGTTGGTCGAGTTGACATGGAATGACCCAGTATTAACTCCCTCATATGTGATTTCATCCTGTAAACGTCGCTGATGTTCAGCATAATTTAATATAATTCGATTTTCGTAAGCTAAATGACATGTGATGATACAATTATCCTAAAAACTATTCCGATCAATTATGTCAGTTTTATTTTCATTTTTTCCATGCAAACATTCATGAAATAGGCAAACGAGACGAGTAATAGGGCAAATAGTCTAAAAAATATATGATTTTTCCTCTTTAAATGGTGAAAAGGACACTTTGAAAGACCAAAGTAAATGTAAAATATTAAAACTTCTATTCTGAGCGCCCAATTCCGTGTAGCGATTTTGAGAATTTTCAGTATCTTTTTCAAAAACACCACCTAAATACCTATTATAACACTGCAAGTGATTTTTTGACGAAAAGCGGAAATCAAACTTTCAAAATAAATAACCTTCCATCTCCAAGCTTCGCTCAACGGTGGTAGGAGGGTCAAAAGGTCAAAATCTGACCTTATTGTTTCTCAGCTCAGGGGCCCAACGTCAACGACGAGCACCCCCACCTTCTGAGTTTTGTTCATTAAATGTAACAAAATTTTTGCCCTACAGAATTTAAATTTTATAGATTTGAAAAAAACATTGTTTTTTCAAAACGAAATACGTAATTGCTGGCAAAAACTTGGCAATTAAATCTAACAAGGCAACCTCTTGAGGTGTCCGCCTCCGATTTGAACGGGACCGCGATTTTTGGAAAGAGCATGGTCTGAAACCCCCAAAAACCAAATTTTCATGTAAACTCAAAAATTGATGTTTTTGTTGATTTATGCCTTTTTCAAAAACGTACGTATTTGATCAGCAAAAATGATCAAAATAAGTCCTTAAACTGCTATCAAGTCCCCAAATCCAAATTTAACCATTTCCAGCCATTCTGGATCCTCCAGCGCGATTTTTCAATTTCTCCAGAATGTTTAATTTGCTTCAGAAGACGTGAATATGAAGTTGGGCAGCTGAAAATCGAGTTGTGGGTCATACTCGACCTGTTTAACGAATTTATCCACATTTGACCCGATTCTGGAGGGGACACCTCATAAGTGGTTTTTCACCAGTTTTTTTTCAAAATAAAAAAATAAAAAATTTCTCGTTTGCGAGAAAATTATCGAAATATGCGCGAATCGCTGTATTTCGTAATTAATCAAGCCCACGAGGGTGAATTTCCACATTTCCAGCCTTTCTGAAGCCTCTAGAGAAATTGAAAAATCGCGCTGGAGGCTCCAGAGTGGTTGGAAATGGCGAGATTACCTCTCGGGGGGTTAGTTCATGACAAAATAGGTCAAAAAACCACTCTTAAGGTGTCCTATCCAAGATCGGCTGAAATGTGGATAAATTCGTTAAACAGGTCGAGTATGACACACAACTCGATTTTCAGCAGCCCAACTTCATATTCACGTCTTCTGAAGCAAATTAAACATTCTGGAGAAATTGAAAAATCGCGCTGGAGGCTCCAGAATGGATGGAAATGGTTAAATTTGTACTTGGGGACTTGATAGCAGTATTAGGACTTATTTTTATCATTTTTGCTGATCAAATACATACGTTTTTGAAGAAAGCATTAATCACCAAAAAAAGTCATTTTTGAATTTTCAAACGTTCGCCTTAGTCCGGCATATGACAATAGGAGTAATTGCACCCCCCCGCCGATCCTCCGGGACAACTTTTTTCTTGAAGGGGACATCCTAAGGAACATTTTAAAGCAAAGTTGCCAAAAAAAAAGTTGGCCTTACTTACAAAATGGCGGCCATTTTGATTGACAGGTCAGCCGAAATCGCAGATTTTGCGTTTTAACATAGGACTTGCACGAACTTTTTCAAACTTTATAAAAGTAGATCGAAAGATCATACAAAAATTTATCACCTGTCAAAATTTCAAGTGCTAAAGTGCGTTTTTCGATTTTTGGTGAATTTTTGAAAATCGAATTTAGGCCAAAAATGAGGGAAAAAATCAAAACCTTACCAAATTGACCAAAAAAGCTGAAATTTGAGATATACCCTATTTTCGACATGCCAAATCGATTGGAAACGGTTTCAAACCGTTTTGAGCAGTTCTGGAGCCTCCAGCAGATTTTTAAAACTCGAAATTCCATCAAATTGGAGTTGTAAAGCTAAAATTTATTCTAAAAACTAATTTCAATACGCTACGAAGTACTGCAGGAGAATTTCAAGTCGTTTTGGAGCCTCCAGCGACTTTTTGAAAATTCCTGAAACCCCCAGCAGATTTTTGAAACTTGAAATTTTCATAAAAATGGAGATGGAAAGCTGACATTTACTCTACACTCCAATTTTAACACCCTCTGAAGACGACTTCAGGTGGGTTCAAGTCATTTTAGAGCCTCCAACGACTTTTTTGAAAATTACTGGAGCCTCCAGTAGATTTTTGAAACTTGAAATTTCCTCAAAATTTTATCAAACCAAGATGGAGAGTCGAAATTCATTCTGCAAACTAATTTCAATACGCTACGAAGTTGACTGTTGGTGGATTTCAAGTCGTTTTGGAGCCTCCAGCAACTTTTTGAAAGGTTGTATGACTTTTTTTGGAAAATTGAAATTCCCTAAAAGTAGCTGGAAGCTTCAAAACTATTTGAAACCACCATGTAGTCTGCGAAGTAAATTTCAGCTTGCCAACTCCATTTGGTAAATTAATGTTGGAAAAATTTAAAGTTTCAAAAATCTACTGGAGGCTCCAGTAATTTTCTAAAAAGTCGCTGGAGACCCTAAAATGACTTGAACCCACTTGAAGTCGTCTTCAGAGGGTGTTAAAATTGGAGTGTAGAGTAAATGTCAGCTTTCCATCTCCATTTTGATGAAATTTTGTGAAAATTTCAAGTTTCAAAAATCTGCTGGGGGTTTCAGGAATTTTCAAAAAGTCGCTGGAGGCTCCAAAACGACTTGAAATTCTCCTGCAGTACTTCGTAGCGTATCGAAATTAGTTTTTAGAATAAATTTTAGCTTTACAACTCCAATTTGATGGAATTTTGTGGGAATTTCGAGTTTCAAAAATCTGCTGGAGGCTCCAGAACTGCTCAAAACGGTTTGAAACCGTTTCCAATCGATTTGGCATGTCGAAAATAGGGCATATCCCAAATTTCAGCTTTTTTGGTCAATTTGGTAAGATTTTGATTTTTTCCCTCATTTTTGGCCTAAATTCGATTTTCAAAAATTCACCAAAAATCGAAAAACGCACTTTAGCACTTGAAATTTTGACAGGTGATAAATTTTTGTACGATCTTTCGATCTACCTTTGTAAAGTTTGAAAAAGTTCGTGCAAGTCCTATGTTAAAACGCAAAATCTGCGATTTCGGCTGACCTGTCAATCAAAATGGCCGCCATTTTGTAAGTAAGGCCAACTTTTTTTTTGGCAACTTTGCTTTAAAATGTTCCTTAGGATGTCCCCTTCAAGAAAAAAGTTGTCCCGGAGGATCGGCGGGGGGGTGCAATTACTCCTATTGTCATATGCCGGACTACCTAATATCAAGATATGATGTTGAGTAGCTGAAACACTCAAAAACGTGTTTTTTGTGTCATGGCGCGATAGTTTTGAAATTTTGTGTGTAGACCTCCATAAACGATATAAAATCGAAAAAAAAGTCTCAAAAGCTGAATTTTGGGGTCATAGGTACCCCCTGCCCGAGTTTTTGGGGTGAAAGAAGATTGAGACTATGGGTAAGTACCTCGCGCTGAACACAAATATGAAGTTGCATTTGCAGTTGGACCCTCCTAAGGGCCACATTTGGCAACCCAACTCCTCGAATGTGGCCTTTAGAAGGATTCAACTGTAAATGTATCTTCATATTCGTGTTCAGTTGGGTTAATCGCAAATAATTCGCATTAATGATGCCAACATATTGCAAGATATCATTTATAAAACTGAGGCAATATTTGAGAACGCAGTGGTGCCCGTGTTTTGGATTTAAATAATTCGAGAAAAATCGTCAAACCTTTAGTCAGTTTACCTATAATAATGTTATCTGAATTCTGTTCGCAAAATATCATGATATTTCCAAAATGAAGAAATTTTCAGCTAAGTAACCTTGATGGACGGTGTATGCGATGGTATGAATGATGCGAAGAAATGAATGTTTCCTAAGAAAAGGCAATAAAAAAAAAAAATGGTCGGAGCAGGTAACAGTTGTCTCAGTCATCACCCTCGCCTCGTCCCTTTTTACTTTTACAATATAATAGTAGTGAATTTCTCTATCTCCCTGTCTGGTATGCAGACACTTCGGAGTTTTAGTATAATACACGTACATCCATATATGTTGTGTGTGTAGAGTTTCATTGAACACCACTAAGAACAGAACGTTATGCAGTCTTTTCATCGCGTCAATAGAGAAACTTCACACTGGTGAAATCTAATTTCAAAGCTACCTATTTAGATGGTTTATCTGTGTACGAATTACCTACTTACTATAAATGATCAAAGCGTCAAATAATTTAGAGAATTTTTTGTACTTCTTGAAAAAAAAATGTCACACCCTTCTAAAGGCCCTGTTTGAGGAGAAGGGTTGCCCAAAAATAGAATTTTTTGTTTAAAATGTTTCATTATAGCGCTATTTATGCTGTACAACTTCCTGATCATGGTGTAAGTGCTACAATGAAACATTTTTCACAATAAAATCAATTTTTGGGCAACCCCTCAATGTGGCCGTCATTTGGTTTTAACTGCAAATCTAACTTCATATTCGTGTTCAGTAGGTTCGATTCGATTCATATGCTACCGATACCCATATTTTCAAGCATCTTTCCCTAAAAATGGAGGGAGGGGGTGCCCATGGATTGAAAATGGTTGTCTCTAGACGTTATTTGATTTTCTACTGTTTTGGAGGCCTGCATGCGCAATTTCAAAACTGTATCACTGGCAGTATCGCATTTTTTTGGTGGAGTCATGATAAAAAAAAAACATTTTTGAGTGTTTTTTGAGTTTTTGAAGATGCCCCACCCGGAGGAAAAATTTGAAAATGATTACAATGTTAATAGCACACATGCAGGTATATTTTTGGAAGAAAAAAATTTTGTATGCTCGAATTAGGTTCGGAAATATGGTGATTTCAAATTTTATTCTACTAATATCTCCCCCCTGGGAGACCAAAAAATTTTGAAAAAATTCACGTGACCAGACTAATGTTTCCTTTATATATTATTTTGAGTGACTTCGAAAATTTTTGTTCAAAACTCGTTGAAGTATGATTTTTTTCCCGAAAGAAATCGTTTTTTCGCTACTGTGGGCAAGGGGACGGGTGGGAGGGGGGATTTTTTGGGTTCGACTTTTTTAAAAGGTACTCAGCAATGTTTCATCAGAATTTCAAAACTTCGAGGAGAGGAGTATTTCATGTATGTATTTTATTTGGGAGTAACTAATACCCTTTCAAAGCTCCATCATATTTTTTGTTAATGGTTGTGCGCGACTTCATGATGCCCATTGCTTTACTATTTTCATACTTCGTTAATAATGTATACTTACAAGGGAACCTCTTGAGGTGTCCGCCTCCGATTTGAACAGGACCGCGATTTTTGGAAACAGCTAGTTCTTAAACGCCTAAATCCCAATTTTCAGCTGCCCAAGTTAATTTTTCAATTTTTGGCAAATTTTTGAAAATCCAAAATTGACTATTTTGGTGATTTTTAAAGATATTAAAAAAAAAACAAATACGTACTTGATCAGTAAAAATGTTCAAAATAAGTTCCAAAACTGATACTAACCCCCCAAATCCAAATTTCACCATTTCCAGCCATTCTGGAGCCTCCAGCACGATTTTTAATTTCTCCAGAGCTAAAAATCGAGTTGTGTGTTACACTCGACCTGTTTAACGAGTGCATCCACATTTCAGCTGATTTTGAGAGTGACACCTCAAACGTGGTTTTTTAACCAGCTTTTTTCAAAATTGAGAAATACAAAAAATCAAAAGTTACCGTTTGGGTGGAAGTTTTCGAGATTCGCGCGAATCACTGTATTTTGTCCAAAACTAACCCCCCCCAAATCCAAATTTCACAATTTCCATGCGTTGTGGAGCGTCCAGCGCGATTTTTCAATTTCTCCAGAATTTTGAATTTGCTCCAGAAGCCGTGAATATGAAGTTGGCAGCTAAAAATCGAGTTGTGTATTGTACTCGTGTTTAACGGGTTCTATATATTCACGCCTTCTGGAGCAAATTAAAAATTCTGGAGAAATTAAACATTGTGCTGGAGGCTCCGAAACGGCTGGAAATGGTAGAATTTGCGCTCCGGGGGTTAGTTCTTGAAAAAATGCGGTGATTCGCGCAAATTTCCAGAGTTTCCACGCAAATGGAAAACTTGATTTTTTTGGATTTTTTAATTTTTAAAAAAGCTGATCAAAAAATCACTCTCGAGGTGTCACTCTCAAAATCGGCTCAAATGTGGATAAACTCCTTAAACAGGTCGAGTGAATTACACAACTCGATTTTTAGCTGCCCAACTGTACATTCACGCCTTCTGAAGCAAATTCAAAATTCTGGAGAAATTGAAAATCACGCTGGAGGTTCCAGATGGCTGGAAATGGTGAAATTTGGATTTCAGTGATTGATGTTAGTTTTGGGATTTATTTTGACCATTTTTACTCATCAAGTACGTACTTTTTAAAATAATGTATAAATTTCCAAAAGCAGTCAATTTTGAATTTTCAAAACAATGTTCGCCAAAAATCGAAAAATGAACTTGCGCAGCTGAAAATTCGGTTTTGGGAGTTTTAGACTATGCTCTTTTCAAAAATCGCGGTCTCGTTCAAATCGGAGTGTGAAACCTCAAGAGGTTGCCTTGTCAGTCAAATGTAAGACAACAGTAAATGGATTGAGATTTTTTTCTATTTCGCTGTGGTTATCGATTCGTGGGGGTCTTCTTTTCGAAGTAGAAGTTTTGAGTCATATGTTGCAAAATTTGACGACTTTGGCTTCTTTTTTTCTAAATTTGCGATTCCAACTGACAAAAAATTACACATTATGTACCTCCTCAGTTTGGCAAATCATCTGCCCTAATCAATTTGGAATGCGGGTCATTCCATGTCAACTCAACCAAAAAAAGGTAATTTCGAAAGTCATGTCTTTCGATTTCGCTTAATTTTTTTTTTACAATATCTACCCACCCAGTAAGTAAGAAAGCCGCAATCAGTTTGGTCCCAGCCAGTTTGGTCCCAGCCCCCTCAGGGGGCGGGTGGGGGGGCTTCCATTATTTTCACATTGTCTCCAGGTACTCAACTTCAGCAGCCCATTCCTCCAAAACTATGATACTTTGATTAAAACTGATTTCACAGTTCGAAAGGGCATTAAATTTTGAACTTTTTAAGTATCTTGAAATTTTCAAAAGTTGAAAGTTGAACTTTCAAATTTCAAAATGGCGCTGTAAAAGGGGGCTACCATTTAAAATTTCGAAAAAATTTCCATAGATGAACATTTTGATACTTTTTCGAAATATTTAGGTTTCGAGGTGGCACTCGTTGACCGAGGGGGAGCACCCCCCACCACCAATTTTGGGTGAAACTTTCAAAAGAAAATCTGGGGCATGTGATATATTGAATTGTATGTTTTCAGCGACACTGAACACGAATATGACGTCAGATTTTTAATTGGACCCCATCCACGGCCCCCGGCACCTCCCCAAAGGGGGTAAAAATTCAAAAAAGTGTTTTGTTCCTGTGACACAAATAGTATATGTTTTTGTAACGCTGAATACGAATATGACGTCAGATATTCGATTGGACCCCATCCACGGCACCCAGCACCTCCCCAAGGGGGGTTAAAATATTCGTGTTCAGCGATATCGAAAAAATACTATTCCATATGTCACACGAATCAAACCATTTTTTCCACTTTTACCCCTTTGGGGAGGTGCTGCGGGCCATGGGTGAGGTCAGTTGGAAAAACTAAGGTCATATTCGTGTTCAGCGATATCGAAAACATATTATTTCATGTGTCACACGAATCAAATACTTTTTTGAATTTTTACCCCCTTTGGGGAGGTGCCGGGGGCCGTGGATGGGGTCCAATTAAAAATCTGACGTCATATTCGTGTTCAGCGTCGCTGAAAACATACAATTCAATATATCACATGCCTCAGATTTTCTTTTGAAAGTTTCACCCAAAATTGGTGGTGGGGGTGCTCCCCCTCCGTCAACGAGTGCCATCTCGAAACCTAAATATTTCGAAAAAGCATCAAAATGTTCATCTATGGAAATTTTAAATGGTAGCTCCCACTTACAGCGCCATTTTGAAATTTGAAAGTTCAACTTTCAACTTTTGAAAATTTCAAGATACTTAAAAAGTTCAAAATTCAATGCCCTTTCGAACTGTGAAATCAGTTTTAATCAAAGTATCATAGTTTTGGAGGAATGGGTTGCTGAAGTTCAGTACCTCGAGACAATGTGAAAATAATGGAAGCCCCCCCACCCGCCCCCTGAGGGGGCTAGAACCAAACTGATTGCGGCTTTCTTACTTACTGGGTGTGTAGATACGTATTTTTAAAAAAAATTGAGCAAAATCGAAGGACATGACCCAAACGTTGGTTGAGTTGACATGGAATGACCCATGCCCAACTTGTGATAGAATTGGATTCACATAGGCCGAAGTTAATTGCGCAACGCCTTGTACAAATTTTAAACTGCTGGAGAGTAGTCAAGTTTTGGTGGAGGCTCCACATGGGCTTGAAAGTAGCAGAAATATATTGGATTAGGTAGAAACATGAGAATATGTAAACTGATTGTAATATTTTTGCTCATGTCTTTTTTACACTTATTGTTGAAAATGAATACACTAATAAGGCTATTGGGTATTTTCAAGCTCTCTACGTGTTTTCTTTTCTGCGGATTTTATCCGCGACTGACTGATACAACACTAACACAATAGTCCAGAGAAGTCAATGTCCACCAAAAGCCACCGCCTCCTTTCTTTTTTTAAAAATTCCAGAAATGCTGGCGCCGATACAGCTTGCAGAATGGTAAACGACAGTTTTAGAGGGTGCCGTGGTACTGTCTTTGAAATTGAGAAATGTAATTTCTAAAAAACACTGCAGGCCATAATGCTCTCGGCATTATGTGGCAGGATGTGTATACGAGTATATGTATACTGTGCTGTATAGGAGACATTATATTTGTAGTGGTGAGTATTCTAACGCAGTGATTTTTTTTGAATAGTAGTACCTAGTATCACGATGCATATTAACAATGAAAATGAAACGGAGCAGGGAGGGGGGGGGGTAGGTGATGTAGACATCAGACTTTTGTTTGAATTTTACAAGCGGACTAACTTTTTCTTGAAACCTTTAATAGAAGAAGAGAAACAAAGCTGAATCTATTAGTGTAGGTAAAATAAAATAGCACGTTCCTGCATCTTTAGACCTAATTCTGAAAACCATTCATATGCACGAGTACTTAGCTATGTACCTATACTATTTTGTATTGCGAAGGATAGAGGCAACCTTATCTGCACCGACAACTTGATGTAAATTTTTAAATCGCGCTGGGATAAGAACAATGAACATTTTCCACAACATGAAGAAAAAATTACGTCACTCATTGATTTTTCGTTATGTATTTTTTACATCAAACTTTATGTAATTTTTTACATTATAATTTTTGTTCCAGGATTGATGTAAAAAAATACATCAAGTTGTAAAAAAAAGGTTTTAAACATTTCGATGTATTTTTTTACATTTATTGTAGTACATTCGTTGTTTTGAAAGGGATATAAGAGTAGGTATTCAGTGTTCGTTGTAGTAAACATTGCGAACGCTGCAGTTCTTTTAAAACTCTTTAGATACCTATTGTATACCTACATATTATGTATTATCACGTTCATTTTGGCGGCTAGCTTTGACCCTTACTTGGTGCAATAAAACTGTCTATAACTTCATTTTCAAAGTAGGTCGGTACATCAACTCTCCGGAAACTGTATTTTTTTCATCTTTATTTATTTTTTTTTAAGGGGCAAACAAGTGAATAGAATTTAATACAATGACGCGGTCATTGTGTATGGGGTGGTAGGTTTTAATATTTTCTATGAAAGTGACGACTCGTTTTACTGTAAGTATTTATATTTTTTAGAAAATTCCCCTCTCTTCGAAAGCCTATTTCTCCCCTCTAAGGGCACCATCGGAATAATACGCTTTCAAGACGAACTTTAATGAATATACTTCAAATATCCAAGTGTTGAACATTTTAATGCTATTTCGGGAACACGTCCTAAACGGACGAAATTTTAGGAAAAAGCGCAAAATATTTGTCGCAAATTTTGAGGAATACCTAACTCAATGTTAGAATTTGAATGTAGGTACCTACTTGACCCGAGCAAAACGATGGCAAAAGCTTTCGAAAACTTATAGTTACAAAAAGGGAAAATTTTGGTTTAAACGTGGCCGCGGGGGCCTCTTGGTGTCTTGGAGCCCCTTGCAATAGCCGGGTAACAACATAGGCCAGTCCGCCACCGTTACCGAAGTACTAGTTGTCTCATTTAGATTCTCGAAAATATGGTTTTTGGATGTTTTTTGAATATCTTTTTTAAACACTTTCTCGTAATCCCCACCACAAACTTTCAAAACACCAGCAGTCTTCTCTCTTCAAGTAAAATCCAAAATCCATTTTCAAAAACTACTATCCTAGTACATTATTGTGAATTTTAAATCTGCCAAAATCCGTGTAAAAAAAACAAACCTACTGCGAACGCGATCGAATTCGAACTTAATAGGTACCTACCTATATTCGATAGTTGATAGGCCGTATTTGTTCAACGTTGAATATTTGTCTTGAATTTTTCTCAATTTTTTTTTTTCAAGATACTCGAACATTTGTTTCCAAATTTTTTAAATAATTTATTTTATAACTCAGAGCGCGCGACGCGACGCTGGCATTACTCCACCACCTGATCGTGGCGCCGAACTGGGTTCACCCGAAGTTCAAATTTAATTTTTCGTATTCAGAAAAATTAGTCTTAAGCGCTTGAAACTTCGAAAAGGAAAAATCGGGGAAATTAGTTTACTTAAAAAAGTGCGTAAAATCCGAAAATGACCTGGTTATTTTTTTCGAAAAACAGTACGGATGTCGCTACGAACGCATGAAGTATTAGGGTGAAAACAGCCATTTTTACAACTTTGACCGTCTCTCCTGACCACAAAAACCACGCATTGTCAGATTTAAAAAATTCACTCTGTTATTTGTTTTTGGGTCTTAAACTATCGATTACGCTCATTTTCAACCCAAGCACAAAAAACAAGTTCAAAATACGTAGTTGTCTAGGCCTAGTGTAATTGCAAGGGAAAGTTCAACAGTACCTACCCCACTGCATTTGTTGAAAATAGTTCAAAAAGTTGTCAAGTACCTAAGTTGATTTTATAGGTATTAGGTTAAACTTTAAACTACGAAGTTTCAAAAACTTCATCATTTTCTTAAGAATATTGCTAGGCAAGAGGAAATGTTCAAATTGAAATAACTTGTCTTCTAGTACATATTATATAGCAATCCATGCACAATAAATTGCAAGAGAAGTTGTTTTTTCATTCTACTTTTAGATGATAGTCTGGAAAATTTTGAAATTCACGCGAATCGCTGTATTTTGTCCAAAACTAACCCCCAATCCAAATTTCACAATTTCCAGACATTCTGGAGCCTCCAGCACGATTTTTCAATTTCTCCAGAATTTTCAATTTGCTCCAGAAGGCGTGAATATGAAGTGGGGCAGCTAAAAATCGAGTTGTGTGTTATACTCGAACTGTTTAACGAAATAATCATCATTCGACCGCACTAAACAAGAAACAGGATAAAAATCAAAATCCTTTTCAAAGGAAATTCCACCTCCCTTCTTTCTATACTTACCCTTAAAGTAATCGCCAAAAAATTATAAAAACATCCCTTTCCGTCTCAAATGGCATTGTCCCTGCGATATTACTGCAATGGGCTTGTATTTTCATTTTGAACACTAAAACAAATTCAGCTGGGGTGAAATTTGTTTCAAACTCCCCTTTTTTTATGGTGGAGGCTCCCTCCGCCTTTCTGTAAAATGCTATTACCCATCAACTTATTACTGCTATCGAAAAAAATTTCAATAAAAAAATTCTGATCAAAGTACTGCGCATAGTTACGTATTAAGTAGGTATCAAAAATCCACTATCTACAAGACAGTCTTCCTTTTCTCTCAACTCATGAGAATTGTGCCAAAAAAATACTGAAAAATAATTTCGATTTGTATACAATTTCAATTCGGTCAAATGTGAAAAGTTCTTATAGGGCAGTGGAACAGAACCTTTCTGAAAAGGGAAACGTTATTTTGACAGTATGATGTGATTTTTTACATCAACGTTGGGGTGAAAAGATTTTCTGCAACATGATGTGAAAATTATATCATCAATTTTTTCATTCCGGCGCGGCGTTGATGTAAAAAAATCACGTGATAAGGTATTGCGAAAAAAATTGCAGAATTCAGCATTTTTAATGTAGGTAAGTGATTTTCTACATCGGTTGTTGTTTGAGGGTTCAGAAAGCTGTGTCTAGGCCAGGTGAAGCGAGGGCGAATTTTTTTGGGAAAATTTTATAATGAATTCATCAAGATCTGCATTTTTGGTAATTTTCAGTCGTTTGAAATTTCGATGTGAATTATTTCACAAGTTAAAAAACGATTTTCTATTAAAAAATATCAATTCACATTCATCAAAGGTAATGTCGCCGACTTTGCGGACTCGTCAAGGTTTGGCGGGAAGGAAGGAGTTTCGCGCGCTCTGTCCTTGACTACTCAGTGCTCTTACTTCTCCTTGATGATTTTGCAGGTATAATATCGATATTTTTTCAATACAAGGCGTATAAAAACATCGAATACCTACCTTTTTTACATTAATGCAATATAAACAAACAATTCCTTGTTAACTTTTTGCGATGTAAAAATAAGTTGGTGAAATTGATAACATAGGTATGCATTCAAACGCAATAAATGCTACCAACTTGGGCACAAAAGGTATAATGTTAAGTAGGTACCTAGGTACTAGGTGTAGAGGTACCGCGTACTCAATATTCTTATGCACGTATAGTGATCCTAGCGCAACATAGGTTGAAGACATAATAATTCGTGTACTTTGAATTTACTGCCAAATGAGTGTGAAAGTTTCCAAATAAAAAAGAGAGATGCTATAAACAATATTAGGTAAAATCAAGGGGATGGGTAATTCTCAAAAAAAAGGTCAATTTTGATGTGCATAATTTTGAAAAATAAAAATCATTTTTTTTGGAAAATTTGAAGTGGGAATCATTTGTATAGGTGTCCCAGATCCATGTTCTAGTGTTGGACTCAATTCAATCCCCTCCACTGTGGACCCCGGCCTCCTTAAAACAGCGATAATTAGGATTCGACCCTCATCGATGTGTAATATGTCGATTGATATGTTTTCGAGGTCGTAGAATTCGAATCTGGAGTTATTTTTTATGTAGAGGTGGAGGGTGAGGCGTGGGGAGGGGGAAAATGTCAAATTTTGCTTATATTATCGTGTAATTATGTCGATTCATGTTTTTCAGGCCGCAAAGTTCGAATCTGGACTTATTTTTTTGTTAGGTGTAGAGGTGAGGTGTGGGGAGGGAGAAAATGTCAAATTTTGCTTGTATTACGGTGTAATACCTCGACTAGCGCGATAAAAGTACAGCTGTCTGAAATTTCGCCAAGTCGAAGGACAAATGGGTGCTGGACAAGTCGAAGGACAATCTCAACGTTTTTTCGTTTCTAGCCTTACCTACTGGACATTATTCGAGTTTGAACACGTAATAAATGCGTACTTATCATGTAAAATAACTTCTCTTTCTTAATTATCGTTTTTGGCGGGTTCATCAGGGTAAATAAAAAGGCAAGCCGAAGGACACCGATTTTGCGAAATATCATATTTTCAGAGACAAGCACGATCAGAACGAGCCATTGCGGGGTAACATTTTTATGAGGACAGTGAACCAGTGCAGCCACTCGCCAGAAAAAAATGTTGGATTGGGAAGCTACCAAAAATAATTGAAAATTGCTCTAAAATTTGCGCAAAAAGTGTGTGACAGTTTTCAAATGTGAAATGTGAGCTTCCTATGGACTAATTCCAATTGCAATTTGGACAATAATGGACCTTCGTGTTCTATGATAATGAGTATGTGTCAATTTTTCCCCCAAAAAATGAAGTTCATGACACTTTATAACATTCATTTTCAAAAACATGGTGTGTGACAGCCAAGTCGAAGTACATTTGGGGTATAAAATCGAATGTACACCAATGAAAGGAGGGGCTAAAAATCTCAATGCCACATGTGAAATTTGTGGGGGATGATCCTTGAATGGACCAAAAAAATTCATGCTAAAACCTTCGAGAAATTTGCCATGTACACGATTTTTACCTTTTTTTGAGAATTACCCGGATACAGGAGCAGCGTCATAACAGCGATCTGAAAAGTTCTTTACATCTTTTTCTCTACAAAAATGCTTTGATAGTAATTTCACACTTTTTCTACCACGAAAATGATATGACGTGAGTGAGCCTTTTTCTTTTTTCGGTAGAGGCAGATTTTATTTGGTGGTATTTGCGGGGCTTTAACGAAAAATTTACTAATTTGTCTATGTACATTGTACCTACACAGCATTACTGGAAATGTAAAACGCAATATTATTGAAGTCATTTCTTCACGCTTGAATACCTCTGTATCTATTTGGTAACACAGAAGGATGCAGATCACTCCTTCTGTGTTTAAATTATTCGTGTACTTTTCGCGTAGCCTATTAACTGCTATGAAAAAATACAAATAACCTGCTCTTCTACCTCTACCATTCCCTCACCCACCGTATCATAGAGTATTTTAGCCATCCCCACCAATACTACAAGGTACTATCCTGCGAGTGTATCCTTCGAACTGTTGAACGTGCAAATTGCAAAAGTCATTTCGTTACAGTATATTTGTTGTGGTTTTTCAAATTTTTGTTGTACATTGTGAAGTTTTAATTATTCCAATAACTTGATTTTTCAATTCATTGTATTTTATTTTTTTCTGTGTGAATCATTTTTTTAAAAATTTGCAGTGTAGACCTACTTCAAGTACGAGTAAATCGAAGGTAAGACCAAAATCTGAATTGATACGTCAATTTATGTAGCTACATAGAAATTTTCTTATATTTTTTTAGTGCGCATAGCACACTATTTCATGTTGAGTTTAGTAATGGTTCTTGGATTAAGTAGTGCTTTACGTTACTTGATGATAACTCTCAAGCAGCAGCATTTGAAAAAGCTAAGAGGGTTTGTACAGTTCACTTTTAAAACAAAACACATTCAAGGACGTACAAATGAAAATATGGTTTGATCAAAATTTTACAATGATTTAAAAACCGATTTTTAATATCTAAAATTTGCAATTTATTCACATTTGAAATGTTCGTTTTAAATCTTTAATTTATAGAAAACATTCTTACATAAAAATTTCTGTTTGAGGAGCTGGTAGCGGGTTTCCGAAGTGGCGTAACTGCAAAATTATTCATTTGTGTGGTTGTTTTTTTTTTAAAAATATTTCACTACAATTTTACTGTTTTATCAATCATTTTTATTTTTTAGTTGAAAAATGTAAAAAATTTTGATTTTACGTTCGATTATTAATGAAAACGTTTGCTCTTCTTTGTTCTTGATTTCAATATAGTATAGGGTATATAGGTATACCTAATTACCGCTTTTTTTATTTTTTTAAATTATTTTTTTCATTTCTTGAAAACAAATCTTTACTTTTTTGTGACCTCACTGCACCATGCTGCAGCCACAGATACATATTAAAAAACAAAAAACAAAATGTAGGCATAACATACTCTACACGTTGATACGTACATTAGAACGGTTCGAAAAAAAAACATATCCTGCATTTTGACCAAATTCACAAGCGTGGTACCTTTTGAGTTGAAATGTTGAAAACCAACCAAAAAAATTGGAACCTCACACTACTGAAGGGTAAAGTTGTAAAGTTAAGGGGGCGGAGCAATTGGTTCTCTAAGTTTGGTAATTTTTGAAAAAATGTGTTCTTTGAGCTACACACCTTCTAATCGTGGAGTAAAATTTAAGAAATGGCACTCAAACGATGCCTGTCGATGCGGACTAAAATGTTACAAGGATTCTGAACTATTGCTACATAGCTCGATCTGAGACCACTTTAGTCTACTCTACTATACAAAGTTAAATTTTGAACATCGCGAGATTTGCGATTTTTTTTCAAATGCAAATTGAGTCGTCTCACATTTCACTTTTTTTACTTGTTAAAAAAAATTCAGACGAAAATTGAATTTTAAATATTTGTTCAAAATTAGCGTGAAAAGGGGGTTGATCGAGGTACTTCGACCAGCAGAACACTAATTTGGTGTCAGATTTTTCATTTGACAGTAATATAAGACGACTAAACTTGAGTATATTTTTTTGAAAATTAAAAATTCAAATTTCGTGATTTTGAAACTACATATAACTTAGATACAATAGGGCGGGTGAAAAAAAAAACGTAGGTCTCGGAATTTTCTGAAATTCACATATGTGGTTCCTTTTGAATTGAAACCACCCCAAAACATTTTTTAGCCCCCCGCGGCACCATGGGGCTGAGCCACGTGGCCTCAAAGTGGGCCATTTTAGCTAAAAATTCACGTTTTTCAGGTTTAAAGCTCCAAAATCGATTTTTAACGGCTAGCACTCAATTTGTAGAGTTTGAGATGCTGAATCTCCCTGTGGAGTTCGTATTTTTTTTCTCGGTGGTCGTTTACGTCGGCAACAAGTCCTTGAAAGTACAAAAATTGCTGATTTTAAGGTGTCAGGAAGTTTCCGCGAATTTAAGCCTAAATGGTGTTTTGTAGGGGGACATATCGATGTAGTAAGTTGTATATGTAGTGGAGGGGTTAAATTTAGAATCATCCATATGCCCTCAGATCACTGATAGGGTACATGATTCAACTTTTGTACTACATTTTAGGATTTCATCAATTTGAAAATTTCATCAGATTGCTTCTACCTACTTTTTTCATGTTTTCAAAATTTTTTAAAAATTCAATTTTGAATGACATATGTATCTTGGAAGTACACAAAACCTTTTTCGAAAAATGTGAAAATCGTTCAAAAATATGAAAAAATGATGAGACAATCAAAAAACGACAAAAATTTGAGAAAATGTCTCATTTGCGTAAAATTTTGCACAGACTGCTTGGTTTATTGAAAAGTACCCACCAAGAATTAATCGGAAAATTTCAAAATTGAATCATGATTTGTCAAAACTGCAGAAAGTGTCATAAAAATCGTCAAAATTTAGCCAAAAAAAAACAGTTTTTATTATCAAAATTCTAAGTACGAATTAACCTGAAAAAATTTTTAAAAAAAACTCAAAGACCACAAAAATCATTTTTTGATTCCACTTTAGGCATCGCGTTGATGCTTCTCAATTTATTTTCGATTTTTGTCGTTTTTTGATGGTCTATCATTTTTTTATATTTCTGAATCAAGTATTCAATTAGAATTTTATAGTCCTGTGAATTTGGTCAAAATTCAGGATACTTACCTTCTTTTTCGAAGTACCATAACGTGTAGACAAATACCATTACAGCACGGTTGATATTACACTTCCCTAGACTAAAAGCATTTTTCTATCGTTTTTCTAAATTTAAAAAAAAATGCAGTTCTGTTGGTTCACTTGGAAAACCAGCCACTCATTTCAATTCTATAAATTCAAGTAGTATGTATTTACAAAATTTTGACCAAAATCACTGGTGCAGTATAGGTACCATACTTTGAGTTGAAAGAGGTGTTTCATAAAATGAGGTCAACATTGTTTATGAGCTGAAGAAGGTTTTTTTTTTAAAAAATAATTATTTACAACAATTCCGTCAGAAAAGGACTTCATTTTTCAGTTTTTAAAATCTCGTATTGAATTAGTTTCAGACGTTCAATTTTCACACACGTTACCCGGCTATAGGTGGATAAGTATGGCGAATTTGCCCCCGAGAGCTTCAGGGTTGATATTTGCATGGAAGGTGGGTACCCTTGAGCATCTTCCGTCACGAAAGTTTCAGACCCCCAGACCCCCCCGTTTTTGAGAAACCCCCCCTTTTATGAAATTACAATAGAAATTTTTTTCTCAGTCCCATGTGAACCGATTTTTTCGATTTTTTGGTATGTTGTAAACATCCATAAGAGGTATCCCCACAAAAATTTTCACCCCCCTCCCCCCATATTTACCCCCCAAAATGACGTTTTTTAGCTTTATTTGCCCGTTTTAGCAATGATCATGATTCTGCACAAAAATGGGAATAGCATTTTTAAATGTGTTTTCGACCCCTACAAAACATATATTTTTTTCAAAAAAAAATTTTTGGTGGGTCGTGGTCAAAAATTGAAAAAACTAACAGAGGGGGTAAAAATGAATTCTGGTGTAAATTATTGTTTTTGGTAAATGAAGTGTCGTTTCCATATGAATCGAACCCCCTCAACACGAATATGACGTCCAATTTAATGCTATCCTCAACCACACCCCTCCAGTGCCTCTGCCCCCACCTCAATTTTTACTATTATATTAAAAATTGAGCTATATAATAATATTGGTGTCGTTCTCATATGAATCAAACACCCCGAACACGAATATGACGTCCAATTTAATGCTACCCTCAACCACACCCCTCCAGTGCCCCTGCCCCCACCTCAATTTTTACTATATCAAGAATTGAGCCATTTTCACAATGTTGGTGTCGTTTTCATATGAATCAAACCCTCCGAATACTTCCTTCAGCAGTTGTTGGAACTGAAATAAAAAATAATTACAGTTGGACGCGAAATATTGCAAACGGTATAGATGACATTTCGAATGTGAGAACTCATATTCGACTCGCGTGATTTTTTTCTTTACCAAGCAGGATGCACTGCTCTTGCGTTGACATCCTGGCCAAGTTTGTCTGTTCGTTCGTACAAAGCGAGCAACTTGCGCAGTGTTCCTACTTGTACGGATAAATCCGTATCTGTCCGGATTTTCGAGATGTACGGATTGACTGTACGGATTGCCGTACGGATATTTCAAAAATACGGAAAAAATACGGATTTTCCATCTTTTTACCAATTTTTTACTCATTTTTATAGAAATTTCATCAGAAAAAGTATCAAATCATGAAATCATCAGAAAATTTTGTTTTTTGAAGCATTTTCAGGTGGTTTTGAATGCAATTTTCTCAAAATTTTGGCCCTCGCTTCGCTCGGGCTGTGGATTATTTTTTGCCTCTATTTTAAAAAGGCAGTAAAAAGTGGAAATTTTTCAATTTTTTTCAATTTTTATTCGCATTTGGGCAAAATTTTGCTAAAAACTGCCAAATTTATTTTTGGGCGGTCAAATTTTTCATTTTGGCGCTTTTTTGTGCTTTATATTATAAATCGTAAATTGGCGCTTCGACATCTCAAAAACCTGGCAACACCCGCCGATGCACCAAAAATGCACACCTTGGCCTTTTGAAAGTTGAATTTTCATTGCTTATGTTAGTTGTGTTCAGGGCTGCATACCGATATAAGTACCAAAATACCAATACCGGCAATACCGGCAAATTTTGAAAAAATTTATGAATACCGTTTTACCAATACCAATTAGCAGACAGATGAAGTACCAATTTACAAAATACCGATAACGTTTTTGAAACGGTATTAATACCAAAATACCAATACCGAAATAATTTTCAATGGTATATTTTGGTATTGGAATTTTGTGGTATTTTGAATTTTTTGATTGATTACAAAATTATAAATAAAATAACTAATAAATTACTCATATTGAAAAGCTTGTAAGTGATAATGATGAACCTTGAACTCGCAAATTGAGGTGTTCAAATAAAACAAAAGTGTAATTTCTAAAAAAAATTCAAAAAATTTTGTTAATTTTGGCCTAAAAACACACTTTTTATTCGGTATTATATTGGTACAATACCAATACCAATACCAGATACCGAAAAAAAATCCACAACATAATAAAATACCAATACCAAAATACCAAAATTCGATATCTGTATTGGAGAATACCGAAATACCAATACCATTTTGAGAACTGTATGCTGAATACCAATACCTGGTACCAATACCGTTTATGTTTATCGGTATGCAGCCCTGGTTGTGTTAGAGTTAGATCAAAAAATGCGCTGTACGGATTTTTTTACGTACGGATTTTTTTTTCGATGAAAATACGGATTTTTGCGTTTTCGAGGTAGGAACACTGAACTTGCGCGTCATTTTTTTAAACAATTGTCTCCTTCAAAATCAAAGATTCCTTTTTGCTTGCCGAAAAATGCTTATCAGTTTCTATCCATTCGTATTTGTGGACCAGGTATTTGAGCTGCAACACGCTGCAAAAGTAATTCATGATTAGGTGATAAGTACTGAAAAAAAAAGGATAATCTGATGCGCTAGGAACGTTTGGAAATCACTGTCAGTAGGCTTCATATGATCCTTTTTGTATACTATAACGAAATAATGGCAGAAGATCCTTTCAATTTCAGTCGACTTACTTTTTTCTCTTCGTATTCTTGCATGACTAGCCTTATATGCAATATTGTTCATCAAGGTTATGTAATGCTTTGGTAGCGGCGTCAACTTTATTGGGACTATTATTCTCAATGGATTTCTCAATGTGTTCGATTTCCAACTGGAAAGCTGCGAATTCCTGAAAAAAAAATAACGTGAAACTGAAATCCTTTCGAGCAGCGAGGTATCTTAACAACAAATTGTTTGTGAATATTCAAATATCTGATTGCAACAATAGGCCCAAAGTGAATAACCGGAGAATTTAAATTGTTTATAGAAATTTGATTCGGTAATCTACCTGTTTGCGTTTTTGCAAAGTTTCGCAACTTTTGTCCGATTTCTTTTTCAGTCTTATCATTTCAGCTTCGGCTATTTTCAGTTGTATATCATTGATTGACTGTATATTTTTCATTTTTTTTACTCTCCAGCGTGGTAACCGTTTTAGCGTTTTGTTGGCTGATTCCGCGTACATTCTGCACTGTGTTTCGTCGACGCCTCCGTCATGAATCGTCACATTGAATTACAACGAACAGCATTATGGTTAACGTTGGGCTCTGCACCCGCGTAACAAAAATTTATACGATGAATCCGAAGAAGACAAACATAAATGTTACGATAGATAAATACAACGTAGCTGGTGCGGAATGATTTCAAATTTACCTGCGATCGAAATATTTTCTGTTGAAATGGATTCAATTCCATGATGACTGTTTCTTTCAGTTGTTCAATTAATCCATCTTGAAAATTTATACGATTCATTTCGATCTGAAGATCGCGACCAACACTTGTTACAATATTTAAAATCTGAACTACCTATTTCGAAAATGAATCCTATTCAGAATGTTGAAGAAATCAAAGATTAAAACGAAATTATCACCACGAGCAAATCCGTCGAAATTACCTCAAAATTTTGTATTTCATGTTCGAATTTCTCTACTTGCTTTCTACCGTTGGAAAATGTTCTTTTAGTTTTCTTCATGTCAGGTGACTACATTTTAAGCTGCTTTTTGCGATGGTCCGTCTGCATAGCGCATTGCTGTCGGTCGATGTCAGACAAAGCTGTAGTGGATACCATTAACCTATGGAGAAATATACATAAATAAACATTAATTTTGAATGAAAAGAAAACGGAAACGATTTTCAATACAGCATGAAAAATCTTTACCCATTAACGGATATTCCAAAGTGGCGTTATCTCCTCCACCACAGTCGTCGGAAACTCATCCCTAACTGAGAGCTTGGAGTTTCCGTATGGCCGCTGCATAAGCTTCGAGATTAGTTTGCTCTTCTTCCTTCATTTCATCGAAGACATTTTTCACTCAGTACAATTGTTTCTTTTTGTTTTTACAATTTATCCTGGGAAAGAAATTCATTCAATTCAATGGAGCGTCGTCAAATTAAAATAATTACAGAAAAAACTTACTTCAGCCAAAGTTTTCTCCAATTACTTTAATCGTTTTTCTTCTCTGCAGTGAGGTGAAGTCGGTTTTCAATGTTTTACAAGTGGCAGCCACAACCATAAGTAAATTAACTGAACTTGCGAACTGTAGATATGTATATTATACCTTATCACTTAGCACGTATTACGTATTTTTATGCCGGGATTGCCAGGTGTTCTGATGTTCTGAACTTTCTTCTTGGACAGTGGACACCCGGACGGGTACTAGCATGATCAATTTCGTTTCATCAGTAACTACGCAGTGCACACACACACACACAACACGGGTGTAATTTTCCCCGCATAAATCGAATAACTCCATTTTTTTTTACAATAGTAATTTTTTTTCATTTTTTTTGTTTTGTTTCAGATATTTTTAGAGTTTAAGTTGCCTATGTTTAAAAGCTGGACTTCCAACGATTATTCTTGTTATTATTTAATTATTATTTATGGAAACCAGGGCTTAAAACCACCAAAACCAAAACCAAATAAAACCACCATAACCATTGTTTTTAATCAGTGTTGTGCGTAACGATATTTTTTTTCGTTCCGTTATTTCGTTACGTTACAAAATTAGCATTTTTTTCGTTACGTTTTTTCGTTACAGTACTTGTAACGAAAAAAATGCTGTAACGGTATTTTTCGTTACACCGGTACTTGAACTTTTTCGTTACGTTATTTTCGTTATTTCCGTTACGATTTTTTCGTTACAGAAACGTTTTTTTCAACGTAGAATTGATGATATTTTCAAAGAAAAATGCATTTGTAACGAAAAATTGTAACAGAAATGGCTAAAATAACGGAACCAAAAGGTTTAAATACCAGTGTAACAAAAAAAATACCGTTACATTTTTTCGTTACAGATATAATCATGATACAATTACGTTTATTAAAAAGGGAATTTTTGAAAAAGTCAAGCTTGGAAGGTAAAAAATCTCATTTTTTGACTCAACTTGAAAATATTGTAACTAAAAAAATAACAAAAAAGGTAACAGAATTTTTTCGTTTTTCATTACGTTACATCAAGAAAAATATCGTTACATTACGTTTCAGTTACACAACATCACATGATCAAAATAACGTTTTCGTTACAGTTCCGTTACCTGTAACGAAAAAAATTTCGTTATTTTCGTTTTTCGTTACAGTTACTGTTACGGGACGCCAACACTGTTTTTAATTGGTTTCAACTTTCAACCACTACCACAACCATTTCAACTTCTTTTTGTAAATTTCAAAAACAACAACAACAACAACAACAACCCAATATATTTGAAAAAAATGAAAACCAATTCATTTAAAAACAACCATTTGGGAAAAAAATTTGAATTGAAACAACCAAAACCACCAAAAAGTTGTGTTCTTTGGAGAAACCACAACCACAACAACCATTTCAATTTTCAAATGTAACCATAACCAATTACAACCAATTCATGAAATGGTTCTTTTTGGTTTTTGCTATTTTTTTCAATTTTTCCAGACCTGTGATGGAAATTTTCTGGTTTTTTGTCTCAAATCCTACTTTTAGTAGTCCTGAATTAGTTTTTGTATAAATTTATTTGAAAATCAAAATTGTTTTTGATATCAAAACCACCACAACCACCAAAACCATTTGAAAATTTGAAATGGTTTTTGATGTGAAAAACCACCACTACCGCAAAAAAAAACTATTATTACAGAACCAAAACCACATCCACATCTTATTAAAAAAAATTGAAACCATTTCAAAACCAGAACCAGAAAAACTTTGAAACCTAAACCTTAAAACCAATTGAAACCGTTATGGTTTGTGATTGGAAAACCAATTCAGAAACCATAACCAAAAACCATTTATTTTTGAGTCCTTTAAAAACCACCTACCACAACAACCAATAAAATCCAAATGGTTTTAAGCCCTGATGGAAACTCGTATCCAGAGCGGAGATGGTTTTGCAACGAATAACGCTCTTATACTGATCAAAGATGCGTTCTACTCTACTCGTTGCGTACAGCTTGGTGGCTTGCACAGCTGTTCAATAATTCATCGACGAGGTAAATATACTTGCAATTAGTAAGTATCGGAAGAACGTCGTTGAAACGGAATTGTATTCCAAATAACAATAATTTCGCATTGCAGATTTCATAGGTTCATACTGTAAACGCTATGCGTTTTTTGAAAACAATTTCTATTTGTACAAAACTTGCCCGGATCATTTGTCTTTTCGCAGAACCTGCCCTAGATATCGATAACAGGACTTCGAGGGGTTAGCTAGTCGATATTATGCTGAATACGTGAGTTAGTTATTTCAATTATTGTCATTTACAAATAAGTTACTTTTTTTCTAACTGGAATTCACAATTACAGATTACGCAACATCGACCTTCATTAAATCATGTGTATGCTTACTCTCCCGTACACCTAATCAAAAAGAACATACCTACTGCGCGAGTTCCAAATGATCAGATTGAAAAATGCTGTTAAGGTAACGCAAAAGTAGGTACATAATCTTTAAAAGATAATATCCGCAACTCGATTAACTGGGATATTTCTCCTAGATAATTGCAAATTCTTTCATTCAATGGTGAAATGAACACGTTGAACACGTTAGCCGGAATACATTATTCTTCTAAACGGACGCAGTAGGATGGACCACGAAAACAAAAAATCGTTGACCTGTAAATGGATGGAGGTAAGCAAAATTTTTTTCTGATAGTGTCATTTACCTATGATGAAAATATTGGATAACCGCTATTGTTATTTTTCTCGCAGAAACGGATATACGAGAATAACGTATTAGACATAGTTCTTCGTGACACTTTGGACCAGCCTCAGCGTATTGAAAAATTGGAGAAAAATTGTTGCAATTCTATGCAATTCATCATCCAAGGAAAAAGCTCTCACGTTTGGCTGCTGAGTTGGGCGAACACGATGTGTTTCAGAAAAATGTTCATGATTTGTGGGCTACGTTGGTGTCGGATTCATCGTCGAAACAACTCGATCGTGGTTTTTAGATGTTTCAAGTGCGTAATGAATTCCAAACAGGAGCAGCGTCTTTACAGCGGCCGTGAAAGTGATACATGATTTTCTAATTTTATAGGGTAGCTGGTCAACGGCGAATAAAAAGTCGACCGAAAGTTTGCTCGAGTTTATGAGGTGGCTGGCTGAAGACGAAACAGATAGTGTCACGACGTAGAAAGTTTTTTCGTTGCTTTGGAATCCTGAAATGCTGGATCAAGCGCCATCAGCCCATGTAAAAAACTTGCACTGCAGTTGTTCGCAATATCGACATGTAGAAAAACCATCGTGGATTAATGAATGCGTCAAAATAATTGAAGAATGATAGTGGTTGAGTGTTGCCAGCTTTGAAATTGATTAAACATATGTGCAATTTGTACGAACAATCTTCAAATATCGGACATACGCGTAGGCAGCGTGTATTTCATAGGTAATGAGTTATTTAGTGATGGGCTTCGGTGTGAGAAAGGCGAATTTATTGCAATTTCTGTTTTTGTTTTTTTTGTTAACGGCTACAGATTATTGAAAATTTGCAACGTTGATAGTGTTTAACTGTGTTGGTGACTGCAAAATTCGACTTCTTTTACAGCAAGTTGTGAAAGGTATGTATTGTTTTCTTTATTGTAACACTTCTGTTAAAAAAAAATTTGCGAGGTAATTTCCTTTACAGTGAAATCTAAATCGTATTCTTTTTGATATTTCGTTGTTTCATATCTAATACCATTGATAATACTTTTCAGGATGGCAGGTCATGTCTTTGTACCGAGCAAGCACGTTAAATTTGGAAGTGCTTGGCTGAAAAGGACGTAATATTTGATTGCGATAAAGAGGCATGCTTCAAATGGTTTTCAAATATCATTGGTGAAATTCTACCACTGCAGCCGCACATTTACACAGAGTTTTTCGAGAGTAATGCCGTACAATTTGACCATACTCAGCTGACGGAAAGCGGTATGAAATGTTTCGAAAGATTTTTCAAAACTCAATTCAGATAAAACTTGAATTACCTACGTCAAAAAAGAAGAGATTATCAGACTGAGTACCTTGATTTCATTGGAACTGATTATTTATGGAAGGTACGTGCCGTATGATTTGTTCGGCGTGATTTGAAATTTTTCATTGTGAATGATTATGTTTTTTAAATTTTGAATAGGTGCTTACTTATGGCGGTAAAGTAATCGCAAATCGAGCTGTAGAATTGTTAAAAGAGGTGAACACGAATTTGGGCCGTCGTTTGCAAACGTCGTTGTGTAATTTTCCTGAAAACCATGGTATCTGAATGTATCAGTCGTCTGAGAGCCGTATACGATACCATAGGTACATTAAGCTAGCAAGACAGCTCGTGTATGGAATCCAATACATAAAAAATCCGTCTACATGTTGCTCTCCAAGAGGATGAAACTGAAGATGAACACGTTTTAGGTAACATCAACGTAGATTTACATCAAACTTTGTATGTACATTTATTTGTGAATTTTGGTTTCAATTTGGTGGTTTTTCTTGTTTAGTTTGCAAAGAAGCCTTTCAATTGTTTTCCACCAATATGCATGACATTGAATAGATTCGGGTTGGATAATTTACACGGCGAGACATTATGGCAACATTTCGCCGTCAATTCGGTTCTGATGGAGCGTAACCGGTTAGTAAACTGTGCAACTAGTTGTAATTCATTCTGAGGAATAATTTAATATCAAGGATCGCATTCAACCTTTCGCAGAGCTATTCGCTACTTCACTAGCGAACAGATATTGCTTATGATGTCGTTCTGGCATAGTCAAGCGCCTTCGTTGAAATGTATTTCATTAATATTCAATGTTTTGACTAAGGATATCGTAACCGAGAAGGGATCTTGTGCGTTTGAATACTTTCATGTAAGTTGCATTGAAATGAATTTACGAAACGGTTTAGCTATTCTAGGTATTCATGTTATTTAGCGATTTTTTTTTCGTCTCTAGTGACTGTGCCGATCGATCAGCGTTGTTCAACAACGAGAATGCATCCTACCCAATAATGAAGAATTGTTGAATTATGAAATAACGTGGTTAAAGATGGTGAAGGTAAGAAAACGAGGTTTTTAGCACTACAAGCTTACATTTTGTTTGACAGTTGGAAATATTTACGCAAAGATAAAAATTAATTTGATGATTGAAATTTTAATAATTTTTCATTTTTTAGGATAACGTAAAAATTATGGTAGGTACTTTGTCGGTGGATTAAATATTATTGCTGGAAGGACATTTAGACATCACGAAAGAATTATTAAAATGCATGTACCCGGAATAGAAGTAGATATTTTTACAGTTCGGACGAGAACAGTTCGGTGAAATTAGTAAAAGTAAATATAATTTTTTCCCCGCTTGACTTAATCAATTGATAAAACATGATCTGAATACTAATCGTTGGTTAATTTTAGGTGCTAATCGAAGATTTAATATTTTCGGCGTAAAAACAAATGTAGCATTTTGAAAAGGCTAAAGAAACTGCATTGGAAAGAGCAATAAATCAGTGTGTAATACGCCTCAGTCTTTGGATTCGGCTTTTGATTTGCTAGTCACACTATGTATGGGTTGCGCGTCTAATTTAAAACTGCTCGTACAAATGCTTTGTGATATGTTCTATTCCGGTACGTAGGTACTTTTTGGACCCGTTAACTGGGTTTCGTCTTGAAAAATATCATACTGAATTTATATTTTCAGATAGTGATGATCCTGTGGTCGAATGGGGTTATTTACCGCCTGTCGGTCTTCGTCCACTGACCGGTATCGCTGGATTGAAAAACGCAGGTACTACACGTGTTATATGATTACTGTGATTCAACAGTTATACATGGTGAAGAGTATCATACTCGCCGCCGAAGGTGCAGCTACGAATCCGAATAATAAAGATTTTTCTGGCGAATACAAATATGATTTGGATATAGCCATAGGTATGTACTTGTTTGTAGTTTGACTCGATTGAGCATTTTCAGTTTTCCTCTTTCTTCCTGAAAATTTTACATTTTTACATTTTTACATTTTTTGTTCTTACAGCCTAAGTCCTGTTGACACTGTTGATGAAGATGAGAAATGTAGTGTCGACGACGTCCGCAAAAAATACAATTCATTTTAATATACTGAAAGAAGTGCAAGCTATTTTCGGGCATTTGGCGAGTACTAAATTGCAATACTACGACGTACCGAAAGGATTATGGAGGAATTTCCGGTATGTTGGGTGTATTTTTAATTCAAGTGAATGATGTGAGATGAAAAATTGTACTACTCGAAATGATTTTGTAGACTTCGAGGCGAACTGGTCAATTTACGAGAGCAGCAGGATACGGTGGAATTTTTCATGAGTCTTATCGAAAGCATCAACGAAGCGTCGAAAGCACTCAATCACGAGCAAACGATGAGTAAGATGCTACGTGGCTCGTTTTGGAACCAAAAAGAAAAAGGCAAATGCTGTCATCATAGGTAGTTTACACAAATCGTTTGAGTAAAAAACCGTGGAGCCGTTGGCTTCGCCGAATTATTAATAAATTACATAGCATCCCGAATAGAAATCTCAACGTTTATCTGTATGTTTTTCTTATTTTGGATACAGTGGAGAAGAAGCGAAACCGCTCGAATTTAGTAGATTCGTTACAACAGAACGTAAAAGGCGAACTTCTGGATGGAGTAAATGCGTATCACTGTAATAAAAGCGATAAAAAGGTAGTGAATTGAAGCTTGTCGTAGTACAAAAAATGTAAATCATCGAACGAGTTTTTAATTTGTGTTGTTTTTTTACTTGCAGGTTGAAACGTGTCATTCACTTCACCGGATGGCTCATCCGACAGCAATAATATCGAAGACGTTTGTACCAAAACCAACTAACCGGTATTGTCGTTCACAGCAGACGAGCCAGCGTTGGCCATCATTATTCGTATATTTTGCAAAGGTAAATTCTAATCCTAATTTCCAAGCTATGGAGACTGGTAGTAGTTTCATTGGAACCTATTTTAAATGATTGAAATTTACAGGCATAGCGACGAATCTTCAAAATGGTACAAGTTAGATGACGGCTATGTCATCGACTGTACAACGGAAAACGATGAAGAAATGCAGTCGCAGTGTTTCGGAGGATATTATAGGCGAGGTAATGTCCTCTGCTTTTTCATACGATCACATTTTTTTCTACTTTATTAATCCTAAGTTAATATGTATATATATATTTTTTCACTGCGAACCGTAGGTAATTGATCAAATGCTGAAAAGGATGAGCTACATAAGACAGAAACGGGGGTGGAACGTGTATATGCTACTTTATACTCGTCTCGATGTGCAGGAACAGCCTCTAGTCAATAATTTAAAGCAGTTATCTTTGCGTAAGTCGCCGACGATTGGAATTTATCGTATTTCTTAGATGCAGGATTGACTGCCGCTTTTTTATTTTTGCAGCTGAATCAAAACTGAGCTTGTTAATGATGCCCGAACCAATCGAACAAAGTGTCATTCGACAAAACATTACATTTATGCATAATCGTAATCATTTAGTTTCTGTTGCATACCGGATTTCATACTAAAAAAGCATAACGAGGACCAGCTTCTGATTGATGGAAAGTGTTAAACTTCCATTTGACAAATCACATCTTGGATCGAAGATGTTTCGCCTACAACATTTGTTAGAGCATCCGTATAGGTACGTGAAATGTTTGAAAAAATTGAACTCTTAACAAGATTGCTCGATAAACGAGTAAAATTTACCTGATTGTCCACAGATTTCATGCCGAAGGTAGAACGGCGTTTATTAAAAACGTTGCTCATTTAACTCACTATTCGGTGAAAGAACCGGTGCCCAGCGCACCCAGTACACCATGTAAGTGTCTCAGGTGACCCGCCCAATTGAACGAATTACATATCAGACCTGAAGATGAATTGGTGGCAAGCGGTCGAATGGCTGAATGAAAAATCACTTTCATCGAGTAAGTTTTTATGAGAAAAAAATTAACGTAGTTCGTAATGTTTTTCGTGAAGATATTTTTGTATGAAGCTACATTTCCAGCTAAACATGCTTCATAATTCACCTGTTACTAAACTAATTTCAATGATTTTCTTTCGTAGGGTTCACGATAACGAAAAATCCGGTAGCAATATCTCAAACCGGTCAACGCCTCACAGCTTTTATTTAAAAGAAATCGGCAATCCATTCAGGGGGTTCCTGTAGGGGTCGAACCACTCAACGAAGACGAAGGTGAAAACAGTAAATCATCGGTCACATGCTTCGAACAGGCAGACAAGCTAACACCGAATCGATTTCGCAGCAGAATACTTCCTCTTTCACCGATGCATCGTAATTGGTTAAAAAGAAACATATTTTTGCAACAGTCGCTATGTACTATGTATATGTTTGATTTTGAGATAAAAATATGCATTTTCACCGTATGGGTCATCCGCTAGCAACAATATCGAAGATGTTTGCACCGAGTCCACAGCGGACAAACCAGCGGTGCCCATTATTATTTGTATAGTTGTGTTTTTCTGCATAACATTTTGCTAATTGCATTGCAGTAATTTGTGTGTAACATTTTTTGTATCAGTTATGAAATACACAAGAATTATTTTACCTTTATTAGACTTCTTTTTTAAATTAAAAAAACCATCAGGAGCTCTCTTTCTTCAGATGTGTTTCATTCACCAGATCAGAGAAGAGAGAACTTCATTACTTCATCATACTTTTTTAGAACGTTATTAAAATAATTTACTTCGGAAGTTCCATAGATCGGTAGATCCGAGTTTATCTCTATCTGTTAGAGGGTGCTCTATGTTTGTTCACTTTTTAGCATACTCACGGGCAGAGATTAGACATTTTTCAAACGCATTTTTTTATTAGTTGGAGATAATGAATGTGAATAATTATGAGTGAAAACGTTATTACTGTGTATTGAAACAACATAATAAAGTTAAAGTTTCCAACCAACATTGAAAAAAATTTTTCAATCGAGCATCAGTTTGCCCCTTCAATTCAAAAGGTCGGCAAACATACGTAGTTGTGCTCAGTATATGTTGCCTACTTACCTGGTGGAAGGAGTATTGAAAAACACTGTTTGAATATGTTGGGAAAACTTTCCTCCGTCACATTGCAACACTGACGTTTCCGATTTCCCCTTTAATTAAACTCTGTGGGTCAAATGACGCATGGGTGAAATGTCGTTTCATTTTTGCTATTCATTATGGGTGTAATGTCGCATGGGTCAAATGTCGCAAATAAGAAATTACAAAAATAACAACGTCCTGGGTCAAATGACGCATGGGTCAAATGTCGTTACATTTTTGCTTTTCATGATGGGTGTAATGTCGCATTGGTCAAATGTCGCAACGGAGAAATGGCAGCATTAATAACATCATGGGTCAAATGTCGCATGGGTCAATTGTCCCAATTTGTAATTAAATCGTTACCTGGGTCAAATGTCGCTATTTTGAATTACCCTGGGTCAATTGTCGCATGGGCGAAATGTCTATTTCACATCGGATATTCATGTGGGTGTAATGTCGCATGGGTCAAATGTCGCATATTGGTGTGATGCAAACATCTATCAGAACATGGGTTAAATGTCGCATGGGTCAAATGTCGTTTTTTGAAAATCGAAAATTGATAAAAACATGGGTGAAATGTCGCATGGGTCATATGTCGCATGGGTCAAATGTCCTGGTCCCATCATTTTCAGCTTTTTAATTTTTTTGCCGTTTTTTGCAGAAAAGTTTTTTCCATCATTCCAAATTTTAGTCCATTTGAAGAGTGATATTCCAAAACTCGCTTTGTCCATTTTCACAACTTTTCAGGAGAGAGGAAAAACAGTTTCCCTTTAAACGGGTAAATTGGCTTTTTAGGCGAGTTTAGCACTTTATTTGGGTGGATTTATGATGTAGGAGTGTAGGTATACATTTCATCCACTAAATACTGCTGAAAAAATTTCAATAAAAATGGACAAAGCGCGTTTTGGAACATTATTTTTTTATTTTATTTTTAGTGAATTGGCTATTTAGGTGAGTTTAACACCTCATTTTGGTAGGTTGATGATGTAGGAATGTGAGTTAATACTTCATCTACCAGGTACCACTGAAAACTCAACTTTGATAAAAATGGACAAAGCGAGTTTTGGAATATCACTCTTCATTTATTTTAATAGGTAATTTTAAATTCATATAGGCCCGCCCTGTCATGATTATTCTCCTCCGTTTCAAGCATAAGGATCAGAAATGGGAAAAAGTCTACAGTTGCCCTTTTTGATTCTACACAACAACTCAGTCCAAACACCAAAAAGTGCTCTAGAAACCGAAAAGAATTGGCTTCTTTGAGGAACAAAAAAAAGAGTGGGCTTTTCGTTAGTATATCATTAGCATTCAAGAAAATGGACATTTCGGATTTTTTGGCCGGCACAATAGGGAGCTGGAGCCTCAAAACCCCCATTTTTCGAAGTTGGCCGAGGAAAATTTTTTTTTTTAATTTGGTAGAGGACACTCTCTCGAGTATAGATACATTTTTTTTGAGTGGGCACCCGCACAATTGCGTTCTAGAGCTGCACAAAGGCAATTTTTTGCCAATTTCGGCACTTTTTCACATAAAAACGACTCTGTGGAAACAATACAGCCTTAGGGACAAATAATACGCACCTACATGATTGCATCCACTCATCCCACGCTGATAGAGGCCAACTTTGTGAAAAACGGCCGGCACAATGACCCGCAGTGAATTTTCAAAGTTATGCATTCAGGCCATTTCTTTAAAAAAAATTGATGTATGACATTCTGACAACGTGACCGTACGACCTATCAAAGTGGGTTAAAATTTCGCGAGAAACCCGAAAATCTCAATGAAAATTTTTTTTGAGCGTTTCGGGAAAATTTTGGGCTAAAAAATTGTATGAATCATTTCTCAAGTAGATACTTTTAGTCTGTTGTAACATGTGACCTATACAAAATGGTTAAAATTTTGCGATGAAACCAAAAATTTCAATGAAAATTTTTTTTGAGTGTCTCATGAAAATTTTCAGCTAAAAACATAGCATGGATCATTTTTCAAGTACATACTTTAAGTCTGCTGTAACATGCGACCTATCAAAGTTGGTAAAAATTTCGCGAGAAAACCGAAAATTTCAATGACAATTTTTTTTTTGGAGTGTCTCATGAAAATTTTGAGCTAAAAAAATAGCATGGATCATTTTTCAAGTACATACTATCAGTCTGCTGTAACATGCGACCTATCAAAGTTGGTTAAAATTTCGCGAGAAAACCGAAAATTTCAATGAAAATTTTTTTTGAGTATCTCATGAAAATTATTTTTCAAGTACATACTATCAGTCTGCTGTAACATGCGACCTATCAAAGTTGGTTAAAATTTCGCGAGAAAACCGAAAATTTCAATGAAAATTTTTTTTGAGTATCTCATGAAAATTTTGAGCTAAAAAATTTGTATGAATTATTTCTGAAGTACTTTCAAACTGTTGTAACGGCCTAAGTATATAAAAGGCTTAAAACTTAGTGAGAAATACAAAAATTTGGATAGTTTTTTTTTCATTTATAGAAAGCACAGATCAACAATTTTGAGCCCCATGAGTCGCATTATGACGATGTCACGGCCATCGACGATTGTGCCTAAGATGATGATGGCATTGAAGAAGAAGGAAAATATGATTAATTTCTATATGAGTTTCTTCTTTTCTTTTGTAAATTTTTCATTTATTTTTGTACCTATCATGATTATATAAAAATAGTGAGAATGATTGTGTCTGTTTTGTGTTGGTTTTACCAAACTGAAGCGATCTTGAGGGTATTTCATTGAAATTACTGAACAATGTATAAGATTTTTGAGGCTCAAGATTGTTGAGATAAGCCTTTTATAAAAATCTATCCAAATCATTACTTATACTTTACCCAAAATTTCAACCCTTTCACATAGGTCACATGTTACAACAGACTGAAAATACTTGAGAAATGATTCATACAATTTTTTAGCTCAAAATTTTCATTGAAATTTTCGGTTTTTGTTGGCAAAATTGGTCTCGTAACCGTAACGTATCGAATAGTGTTCGGTAAATTTAGTTTTTATTTTTAATTAAAAATAAATTTCGGTTTCGCGATATAGATATTGTTGGTTACGTATTAAATGGATTTTTGTTCTTTTCGTAAAATCGCGTAAACTGTTGGCTGCTAAATTATCGTTGTTTTTTCGTTGTTTTCGTTAGTTACTAAGTTAGTTCGCGTTAATATTATTCTTGCCGTCGTAAAGTAAAGTCATCGAGCTTTTTGCTCAGTCTCATTTGTCTGGTTTATTGATCGTTAAGGTCAATGACCGTTAATAAAAAATATTTATTTATTTTGTTGAAAGTTTGTTTTCAATTTGTCGAATGTTAGGCAAGTTTAATATTGTTGTGAGTCAGATTTATCGATTTTGATCGATTTATCGTACATGGTAGCGTAGAGCGTAGTTCGTGAAAGCTCTGTTTCGCAATTCGACGTCCTGTGTGGAATTTTCTGGCTTGTGTAGCTTCAGCATATTGGTTCGTGTAGTGTTCGACGAAGTAAATGTCGACAGTCCTGTCCTATTTGCGGTCAGGAAAATCGGTCAACGTAGACGACGACGACGAGTGTAAACGTAAATCCAGTACGACCTTTGCTGGTTTCCCTGTAAATGAAAATTCGAACGAAAGTAAAACAAAGTCGTCGAAGGGTAAAAGTACTTCAAAAAGTAACGTATCTGATTCCAGTGGCGACGCTAACGTAGCTGGTACGAGTAGTTCTGGTTCTGGTGAACAAGTTGGTCCAACCGATTCTGCTTCTCCTCCTCCTCCGTCTAATCCGTCATCCGGTCCTCCACCTCCTCCACCTCCTGGTCCATCCGACGACGAGTCCGAAGGTAGTGAAAGTAGCGACGACGAGTCCGACGACGTAGCTGTAGAATCCGATTCGAGTAGTTCGTCGAGTGAAAATATGTTCGGTGCCGGTGATAATCGCGTAATGGAGTCGATGGTCTTTCGCGGTACGGGTTTCGTTTCCTGGAAAAGAAAAATAAAGGTCATTTTGTCGGCCAAAGGATTACAAACCGCGATTGTACAAGTAAATTCGTTATCGCCGCGTAAAAAAGCGAAAGCTTTAGAAATTTTAATTAGGCACGTAGCTGAGAACGTTTTCCGACTGGTCAAGGAGACAGAGGACCCGTACGTATTCTGGACGGAGCTCAACTCCTTGTACCAGGCGGAAAACCAAGCAGCAATTATCGACTGTCGAACTCGTATTTCGAAGATTGTCATCGATATGTACAAAGGTCCGAAGGAGTTCTTGGAGGCATTTTATACGCTAGTCAACGATATGGAGAGCTTGGACGTGAAATTGACTCCATCAGAAATCTATACGTATCTGATCAACGCGTTAGGCAACTCGCCTAAGTACGAGTCAGTGCGTATGACTGCTCGAGGACTAGTTCACGTCACAGCTGGAGACCCAAATCCAAAAGTGATTTCGTCGTTGCTTTTGAGTTTGGAAGATACCTCGAAGAACTCCTCGACTTCGAAGAGTTCGACAAGTACCGGTTCAGCAATGGCCGCATCCGATCAATCCGGTAATAAAAATAATAATAGTCGTAATCGTAATCGTAATAAGTCGCGTAATCGTAGTTCGAACTCGTCCGGTAATTCGTCGAACGGTAACGGTGATCGTAGTGGTAATAATGGCTTCGTACAAGCCAAAGATCGTACCTGCTATAAGTGTCATAAACGGGGCCATATGGCCAAGTCTTGTCGATCCGCCGGAGGGAATTATAGAAACGATACCAACCCTCGGGGAAGTATCGTTTGCTATCGTTGCAATCTGACTGGGCATATCGGTCGAAACTGCCCACAGAACGGTGATTCGTCGCGTAATAATGGTGGTAACGGTTCGTCGAGTGGTACATCGGGTACGTCTGGTCCGTCAGGTTCGTCCGGTTCGTCAGGTCCTCGTCCGTCTATCGCGTTAGGTCTTTTTCCGTCGACATCTGGAAAAAAAGAAAATTTCTCGTTAGATGAAGGTCGTAGTCGTAATATCGTAGATGAATTCGTTAAAAATAGTGTCGGTCGTAGTAGTTTCGGTGACAGTGTTGCGATTTCTAATTTCGGAAATTCGCGTAACGTAAATATCGGGTCGAACTATTTTTTAGGTGACTCGACTGCTTTGAATCTCTGTGAAGAAAATGCATACGTCGAGACAAACGACGACGACGGCGTCGATTTTATCACGTTTGTCGTCGATAGTGGTGCGACGTCGCATTTTCTGAAACATCGTGGAGTCTTGCACGATGAGAGGAAAATAAACGAAAGTTTACAATCCGCTCATTGTGAAGTCTCTTTGATCAAAGAAGGAGTAGGTCGATTGAGAGTTCTACCCGATGACGGAAACGTCTATTGGTTGAACGAGGTATACTACGTACCTAGTCTTTCTTTTAGTCTTCTGTCCGTGTCGAAAATCGTAGCGAATGGTTATCGTTTCTTCTTCGATGAAGATCCTCGTTTGGTCGATCCTGCGGGAAATTTAGTGTCAAAATTAGTACTTAATGATAATGGATTGTATACGATTCAATTTATGATAAATATACCTCCTATTTTGTACTCCTGTTCCAATTATTCATCTGCGTTAATTTCTGACGATAGTAGTGACTCGACAAATGTAGGTAATACTTCGACGACGATAGGTAATGATTCTGGAGTTGTAGTTTCGAACGTTTCAAGTGTAGGTATAGGAAATACCAGTACGTGCAGTGACAGTGATGTAAATCTGAAAAATAAAAAGAAAGTAAATAAGTTGAAAGGTGAAGGTGACATCTGGCATCGTAGGTTGGCTCATACGAGCAAGACGGTACTAGATAAGATTCCTGAGTTACGTGGATGTGATTGCCCACCTTTCAATCAGTGTCAAATTTGCTGTAAAGCAAAACAAAAGAAACATACCTACGATTTGAGTAGGTATAGGTATCCGAATCCACTCGATCTCGTTCATATTGACGTAATGGGTCCTATTACAGAAGGACTAGAAGGCGAGCGATATTTGATTGGCTTCGTAGATGACTGTACGAGATGGGGAGTAACGTTCGGAATGAGAAGTAAAGCCGAAGTAGGTACCTACCTGAAAAAATTTGTAAATATTAGTGAAACGTTATGGAGTATGAAAGTGAAGCGTATCAGGTGCGATAACGCTAGTGAATTTATTGGAGGTACCTTTAAAGAGTTCGTTGATGAAAAAGGCATATCGATGCAGAACAGTGAGCCTTATGAAAAGCAGCATAATGGCACCGTCGAGCGTTTCTTCCGAACCATCCAAGAAAAAATGCGAGCTCTATTGTACGAAGGAGGTTTAACGAATAAATTCTGGCTTTACGCTGCATACACGGCGAACTACGTGTACAATCGTTTACCGCATTCTGCCTTGAACGATCTGTCACCGTACGAGCTGTGGAATCGCCGAAAGCCGGATTTATCGAGAGTGAGATTGTTTGGAAGCGTTGCACGAGTTTTAGTACCGCCTGAAAAGAGAAAGAAAACTGATGAGAAGTCGATAGATATGGTATTGTTAGGTTTTACAGAGACAGGTTATGTATTGTACGATGTTTTACGAAATAAATTTACGAATTCGAGTTGTGTAGAAATAGACGAAACGCGTAAGATACACGATGTTATTAACGATCATTTGTTAAAAACATCGGTATCAGTGAGTGTAAGCGATGTGAATATCGTACCTACGGTTACACCGGTAGGTAACGCTGATTCAGCTCCTGGTTGCTCCAATTGGATAAACCCAGATGAGCTGACTGAGGCCCAGGGCTTGCAAACCGAAACCAAAACCGAAACCAAAACCCCCAAAAACCGATTAAAATTGCTAAAAACCGAAACCAAAACCAAAACCAGGAGCGTTATTTTCCCACAACTAAAACCAAAACCGAAACCAGGAGCGTTATTTTCTCAAATTCAAAACCGAAACCGAGAGCGTAACCAATTGAAAACTGAATTGGTTTTGGTTTTGGAATTTTTCAGGTAATTAGCCCAATTAATACTGCATTTTTGGTAAAAATGAAGTAAAAACTGATGCTAAAGGTGAAAAGGCCTGAAAACTGAAAAAAATTGACAAATTTGGTACTGCCAAAGTGCCGCTTTCTAGTCACATACACAAAGTATTTGAAAAAAAATCACTTTCTTGGCCTTCTTCCCTCTAAAAAATAGTGAAAAAAGGGAAAAACCAAAACCGAAACCAAAACTGAAACCGATTCCTTTGAAATCAAACCCTTTAAGCAAAACCGGAACGAGAGAGATATTATTTTTAAAAACCTAAACCAAAACCAAAACCGAAACCTTTACTTTTTCAAAAAACATGAAACCGAAACCAAAACCAAGAGTGATATCTATCCGGTTTTCAAGCCCTGCTGAGGCCGAACGTAGCGGTGATAACTTGGTAGATCGTAGTTTGATCGATACATCTTCTTCAGATGAACGTAGCGACGATTTTGCTTGCTTTGCACTCGCTGGGGTCGATGACCTTACGTATGAAGAAGCGTTGAACGGCTCTGAAGCGAAATTTTGGCGTGTAGCGATAGATGAAGAGTTAAAGGCGATGGAGATCAAAGACGTTTGGTATTCAGCATCTGAAAAAAGTGTAAATAAAGAGAATTATTCGAAAGTAGACAGTAAGTGGGTTCTAAAGAAAAAAATCAACTCGAATGGTGGGGTGAAATTTAAGGCGAGATTGGTGTTGCGTGGTTTCAAAGACAATCATTTCTATGAATTGGATGAAATATACGCGCCAACACCTAATCAACCGCTAATACGCTCGATGCTCAATCTAGCTATGGTCAACAAGTGGCAGTTGAGACAGCTAGATGTGAGTACAGCATTTCTCAATGGAGATATAAATCGAGGTATTATGTTCAACCCACCGAAAGGGACTAATGAAGAGAAAGGTGTCGTATATATTCTCAAACGTTCGTTATACGGGTTAAAAACAAGTCCCAAATCGTGGAACGTAAAATTGAACGAGTACTTACTTTCGCTCGGTTTCGTAAGGAGTAAAGTCGATCCTTGTGTGTATTTCGACGCTGAAAATCCTCTACGTTGCGTTTTTGTCGTTTACGTAGACGATTTTCTAATTACAGGTTGCGATGATCGTCTTATTGAGTGGTTAGTCAAGCGATTGAATGAGCGTTTTGGAATCAGAGACCTGGAACAATGTAAGAAATTTATTGGTATGGAAATTAATCGTAGTAAAGACAAGTTAGAAGTTCATCAAAACACGTATATCGAGCAATTAGTTAGTGATTACAGGCTGTCTAATTCGAATAGTATTTCAACTCCCATGGAACCGAACTTGAAGATTACAAATCTCAAGCTCGATAAAAGTTATGAAACCAAAGTGCGTGGTCTCTTAGGAAGTTTGAGTTACATAGCAAGGGGAACACGTCCTGATATTGCTTTTGCTGTAAACTTTCTAAGTAGATACCAGCACTTGGCAAATAAGGAGCTATTCGAATACAGCAAGCGTATCTTAAGGTATCTACGTAGTACGTTAGACGTGAAACTTACCTACGTAATACCTAAAGTAGTCGATAAACACTCTGTAAGAGTGTACGTAGATTCGGACTTCGCTGGTGATTGTCTAGATAGAAAGTCAACGTCTGGAATTTTTGTATTGCACTATGGCAACGTAATTGACTGGGTAGTCAAGAAACAAAATTGTGTAAGCCTTTCGTCGTGTGAAGCTGAATACGTTGCGTTAAGTACGTCTGGAAAGGAAGTCTTGGCTTGGCGAAATCTGTTTGTCGAATTAGAAGTTCGTATTGACACCGTACCGGTGTATTGCGATTCTAATGCAGCGATTGCCGTTGCGAATACGGTTGAATCGAAAGTTCGAAACGTACCAGACATATAGATGTCTGTTATCATCATATACGCGATTTAGTCACGAAACAGATAATATACTTGCAAAAGATATCTTCGGCAGATCAACTTGCCGATATTTTGACCAAAGCCACTACACGTACCGTATTCGATAGACTCTGTGAGTCATTGTTTAATGCTTAAATTAAGTTTTCGAGTCGATTTTTATGTAATATAAGTTTAGTTTAACTGAAATTTTGCTGTAAAAATATTTTAGCTCAAAGTGTTTACAAACACCGGTATTGATAAGAAGCAACAAGTTTTACGTTTATTTAAGTGGTACGCGTGTTAGGGAAAATATTTTTATGGTGGGGTGTTGGCAAAATTGGTCTCGTAACCGTAACGTATCGAATAGTGTTCGGTAAATTTAGTTTTTATTTTTAATTAAAAATAAATTTCGGTTTCGCGATATAGATATTGTTGGTTACGTATTAAATGGATTTTTGTTCTTTTCGTAAAATCGCGTAAACTGTTGGCTGCTAAATTATCGTTGTTTTTTCGTTGTTTTCGTTAGTTACTAAGTTAGTTCGCGTTAATATTATTCTTGCCGTCGTAAAGTAAAGTCATCGAGCTTTTTGCTCAGTCTCATTTGTCTGGTTTATTGATCGTTAAGGTCAATGACCGTTAATAATAAATATTTATTTATTTTGTTGAAAGTTTGTTTTCGATTTGTCGAATGTTAGGCAAGTTTAATATTGTTGTGAGTCAGATTTATCGATTTTGATCGATTTATCGTACAGTTTTCTCGCGAAATTTTAACCAATTTTGATAGGTCGCATGTTACAGCAGACTGATAGTATGTACTTGAAAAATGATCCATGCTATTTTTTTAGCTCAAAATTTTCATGAGACACTCAAAAAAAATTTTCATTGAAATTTTCGGTTTTCTCACGAAATTTTAACCAACTTTGATAGGTCGCATGTTACAGCAGACTTATAGTATGTACTTGAAAAATGATCCATGCTATTTTTTTAGCTCAAAATTTTCATGAGACACTCCAAAAAAAAAATTTTCATTGAAATTTTCGGTTTTCTCGCGAAATTTTTACCAACTTTGATAGGTCGCATGTTACAGCAGACTTAAAGTATGTACTTGAAAAATGATCCATGCTATGTTTTTAGCTGAAAATTTTCATGAGACACTCAAAAAAAAATTTTCATTGAAATTTTTGGTTTCATCGCAAAATTTTAACCATTTTGTATAGGTCACATGTTACAACAGACTGAAAGTACCTACTTGAGAAATAATTCATACAATTTTTTAGCTCAAAATTTTCCCGAAACACTCAAAAAAAAATTTCATTGAGATTTTCGGTTTTCTCGCGAAATTTTAACCCACTTTGATAGGTCGCACGGTCACGTTGTCAGAATGTCATACATCAATTTATTTTTTAAAGAAATGGCCGGGATGCGTAACTTTGAAAATTCACTGCGGGTCATTGTGCCAGCCGTTTTTCACAAAGTTGGTCTCTATCAGCGTGGGATGAGTGGATGCAATCATGTAGGTGCGTATTTTTTGTCCCTAAGGCTGTATTGTTTCCACAGAGTCGTTTTTATGTGAAAAAGTGCCGAAATTGGCAAAAAATTGCCTTTGTGCAGCTCTAGAACGCAATTGTGCGGGTGCCCACTCAAAAAAAATGTATCTATACTCGAGAGAGTGTCCTCTACCAAATTAAAAAAAAAATTTTGTCCCTGGCCAACATCGAAAAATGGGGGTTTTGAGGCTCCAGCTCCCTATTGTGCCGGCCAAAAAATCCAAAATGTCCATTTTCTTGAATGCTAATGATATACTAACGAAGAGCCCACTCTTTTTTTTGTCCCCAAAAACGGCCCACTCAAATGACACTTTTTCGCTCTTGGACTGTAGACTATTTTATAAAAATAAACTCAAAAAACAAAAATTAATGATAGGTAGGTACGATTGGAAACCAGAATATTATTATAATCTAACAAAAAAGTCATTTGTCTAGTCTCATTATTTTTTCAATTCAAACTCGACAGATTAAAAGTTAAAAGCTTAAAAGTTAAGACTAAAGTATTTTTTTCAAACGTTTATGGCAACAACTTTGAATAGGTACTTCGTCACTCGCAATAACCAATGAAATGAATAAGTTGATAAATTAATTTAGGTACAATTTTATTTCAAGTAGAAAATGTAACGCAAGGCAGGTTTATAAATACTAAAAAAATCATCATGCATTAAAATTTAAAAATGCCGTTGGGCATAATATTCTAAAGAATCGTCTTATTTATTCTCCATTGACATCTACAGGTTCAGAAATCAGGATCTCAAAACTGAATTAGTTCGTTGATGTATTCTTTCATTACTATTGAAAATTCCATAAGAAAAGTATATTACAACACCTAAAAAGAAGAAAATTTGCATTTAAAATGTTATCCATTTTCAATTTTATACACTATGGATGATTGGAACTGCAATTTATTCGTACCTATGATCAACCAAAACAGCAATCTCATCCACGTGTAGAAATCAAATTGAACCATTAAAAAAATATTTAAAAATACACTTAAAGCAGGAATAAAAGGAACCAACGGCATCTAAAGAAAAAACCATAATTTTCATTACATAAATCACGATTTCATGCGACAATTGAAATTATCTCATTAAACTTACTTTGAAAGTTAATTTCTTGGGGTTATGTGTCTTTTGCAGTTGAATCACCACAATACATAAGGTCATTAAAACGAATAGAATTATAACCGAAATAATGTTATCATAAAAATTTGTAATGGCCCAACTAAATAATACTGATAAAATACCTGGAACAGAAAATTACGGAATTTAATTAATTAACCAGCCGTAGCTAATCCAATTTACCCAAGCCTACAAACTTGACAGTTTTGAAAAAATAAAATGAAAGTAAACTAATGCGGTAGGCAAAAGTACCTATACTGAAGAAAATACTTACAAAATGCAAGAATACATAGCGTCACCAAATTATTCGTATATTTATAAATTAATTTTTCTGAAACATATGATTTATTGTTTCGATGAATGCCTAGTTCTCCATTAGATAGCTTCGTCAAAGGCTGTCTTTCTTCATCAGTTTGAGAAATATCCATCGAATAACTGAAATGCAAAAAATATCAAGTAAGTAAGCTGGGCATATATCAAATCTCAGTCTAAAGGAGGAGTCCCTATAAGGCCATTTTTTGGGCCCCGCACAGTTATCTACTCGACTACCCTTAAAATGTTGTAATAAATGTACCAAATACGAATCCGTAGTTAGTTAACCCAAAATGACAATTTCTTGGGCTCCAGGGGTTCCCAAAGTTGTGAATAAAAAAAGAATTTTAAGAACCACTGAGTACCGATAAATGTTATGCGAGGTGATTTTTCTATTTTTGACCCTCAGGGGTAGAAATTGTGGGGGTTTCAATTTTTGGAAAATTTTGGAATCGCCATATCGACCTTACCCCTTTGAACCCCGCTGAAAAGCTTTTTACAGTTTATTAGTATCCGAAAGACCTTCATCCTACCAAATTTTGAGCTCAATAAAATTTTGCGCTGGTACTCGAAAATCCAATTTTCCAATTTTTCATAATTTCGATGTTTTAGGAACCCCTGGAAAATTAGAAACCTGCAATTTCCGCCAAACGTATCGGTATCGGTTTGAAGTGTATATTCAATAATCTAGATGAAAAAGTTGAATAAAGCTCCCTGTATATTTGTCATTTTGAACCCTTTTTTTTAGAGCCCCCACTTTAGGCACCCCTGAAAAAGACATTGAAGCATATTTTTTCAAATGAAGTGAAGAATTTACGTTTGAAACACACCAGCAAGTGCTAGATAATTTTTCATATGATTTTTACTGTAACTTTCAAAGTTGGGCTATTTTGGGTCAAATTCTAAGATTTTACTCCTCGAAAAAACGTTAACATCACATTTTCACGATTTCAACAAAGTAAAAATCTCAGAATTTGACCCAAAAAAGCTTAATTTTGAAAGTTACGGGATAAATGAAATGAAAAATTGTCGAACACTTGCTAGGGTGTTTCAAATGTAAATTCTTAAAATTATTTGAAAAAATATGTGTAAATGCCTTTTTTAGGGAAGCCTAAAGTGGGGGGCTCCAAAAAAAGGGTTCAAAATTACGAATGTACAGGAAGCTTAATTGAATTTCTTCATCTAGATAATTGAATATGCACCTAAAAACGTTACGTTTGGTGCAAATCGCAGGTTTTCATTTTTTTCAGGGAATCCCAAAATATCGAAATTACGAAAAATTGGAAAATTGGATTTTTGAGTACCAGCGCAAAATTTTATTGAGCTCAAAATTTGGTAGAATGGAGGTCGTTTAGATACTAATAAACTATAAAAAGCTTTTTAGCGGGGTTCAAAGGGGTAGGTTCAAAATTTTGGTTCCAAAATTTTCCAAAAATCAAAACCCTTCCACTTTTTGCCCTCGAGGGTCGAGAATAGAAAATTCACCTCGCATAACGTTTATTATGGGTTCAAACAGATATTTTTCGCTAAAAAAGTTTTTGAAAATAATACTCAGTGGTTCCTAAAAAATTTTTTATTCACAACTTTGGGAACCCCTGAGCCCAAAAAAATGGTCATTTTGGATTAACTAACCACGGATTCATATTTGGGACATTTATTACAACATTTTAAGAGTAGTCGAGTCGATAACTGTGTGGGGCCCAAAAAGTGGCCTTATCGGGACTCCTCCTTTCACTCGTCTTTCTACTAATGCCGAATTGCCGATGCACTTTTTTTTTCGAAATGGGGAACGTTTGACAGCTAGTAGAAAGTAGAAACCAGGAATACCAATGAAATTCTCTCATTTTTTTTTAATTCTTTAAAAATAATTAATCATGTAAAAATATTATTAAAATACTGTGTAATACCTATGTATTAAATTCTCACCGTAAAATTATTACACAGGCAGAAACAAAAGTATAAGCCAATAGAATTCCAATTGCATTCAAATTTATTAAATGTTCGACATCTAGTAACGCCGCAGTCAAACCTACAATGATTGAATCATTTAAATTATCATTCAATTTATTAATTACATAGGATTTACCTATAGATCATAAAGAAAAGAAAAATGAATTGAACAAATTAAAAAAATTCCTCACCAGTCAGAACACCAGTACACATCGTTCCAGCCACGGGTGTGCCAAATCTTTTGCTGATTTTGTTAAAAATTTTAAATAATAATCCGTCGTCGGCCATTGAGTAAATGATTCTCGATATTGGAAAAAATGCACCAAACAATCTATTGCAAAGAACAGAATAATTAATATCAACGGAGCCTATAACAGTATTGAGACTTATGTAGGGTAAAGAATTTTAAAATAGTATTTACGCCGCAATCAGTCCAAAAAGGGATCCAACGTTGATTATCCAAGTTGCCCATTCATAACCGATAAAACTAAATGCATATGCCAATGGTGCAGCAGTATTCTGAAAATGAGGTTCATTTGGTAATTAAAAATAGGGAATAATACTTATAGGTAGTTTATCTTCTCCAAATACTAGTATTTTTATTCACCTGCTGAAAATATGGAACTAATAACGTCAATACGGTAGCAATACTGAAATAGGCTATGAATATAATGAATAGCGAAATAATCAAAGCATATGGAAGGGCTTTCTCTGGATTCACAACTTCACCTCCTATGGAAATTTGATTTCAGCTTTGTTTAATTACTAATAATTATTAAAATAACTCGCACTAATACGAGTACCAATATTGATCTTTATACTCGTAGGTACTCGAATTAAATTTGAAAATCATTCACCTGTAGTTGCAATGCATTCAAAACCAATAAAGCCATAGAAACAAGAGCCGGCTCCTTTAATAATTCCCGAGAAACCATACGGTAAAAACCCTCCGCTTCCAAAATGTATAGGAACTGATGCTTTTGGTATACTCCAAAAATCGAAATTCACTGCAAATAAATTAGGTTACATTTAAAATGAACTAAACACACAAAATCAGCAAATTCATAAGTTTATCTACATATAATACGCTGCCTTCAATTAACTTGGCAGCAACTTATAATACATCTACTCACCTTTAGTTAATCCGATGATTACAAAAAATAAAACTAAGGTAATGTTGACGCTGGTTAAAATATTATTCAATATTATAGATTCTTTTAGCCCAAAACTTAGTGCAACTATAAAAATGAAATTTATTTCAAATTATTGATGTGCAATTCTAATTAATTATTATACATTTTAAAAAAATGTTTCATTAGTTCTAGTAACTTACCAGCAAAAACCATGCAAATTAAAAAAGCGAATACGTCGAAATACTGTGAAAGATATGGTACATCGATTTCATAAATTTTTCTTAATTCTGTTGCGATTGTGTGATTGAAAAATACATCATCGAGGTAAACACTTAATGCTTTCACGACACTAGCTGTACCTGCAAGTATGGAAAACAAATTCTGAGCGTGATACACATTTTCAAACTTCATCATATTGTTTTAAAAAAATTATTAAATTCAATCCTTACCAATGATATACTGCGTGATGAGATTCCACCCCATCATAAAAGCAACGAATTCTCCCAAGGTTACATAACAATACGAATAAACTGAGCCAGAAGTTGGCGTATTGGCCCCAAATTCGGCGAAACATAATCCTGGAGGAATAAACGTTCCGTGATTTAGTTAAAAAATAATACCTTCCTATTTATGTACAATTTTCAACAAAGAAAAAAATTATAAACAGGTACCTACCTGCCAATGTTGAAATCACTGCTGCGATAAAAAATGAAATTATTATTCCAGGACCAGTAATATCCTTGGAGACTTCACCAGATAAAATATAAATTCCAACTCCTAACGTGCTGCCAACACCCAAAAAAACCAAATCGTAAATATTTAGCGTCTTTTTCAATCCATTATCTTCACTGTCTCCGAAATCTGACGATCGGTTTGTGACTGTTTTACGACGCCGCAATATCTTGAGAAATCCAGACATCTGAGACATGACGAATACCTAATAAAAATTTTAATAGGTCTTTATGCTTGCCTTTTGATTCAATTTCTTACAAAAAAAAAAAAAAAAAAGGAGTTACACTTGATGGAGAATTATACCAATTTAATGAGAAAAAATTGATCTTGAAAGCATACTTAGTATAGATATCTAATGGCAATTGGTATTCCCATTAATTAAACTTTATAGATAATTTGGTTACCTATACTTAAATAATGATAAAACGAGTAAAATGTTGAATAAGTATAATATTCAAGTTTGCCTTTCGTACTAATAAGTTTGCAAAAATTGATAACCTAGCTGAAGGTATTCAAAAATAATTAAGTACCTATAAATTCAATTTATAGCGTCAGCCATGTCATGGGAATACGTTAATCTCTTGGAAAATGCTTCTGAGGAAGCAGAAAAAATTAATTACAACTCGATAAAATGTAAAAAATGATAAGAATAACTTGTAGATAACCTAAATAGGTACCTACTATTTATTTAGTCTACATAAGTAAGTGTTTTAATCACTATATTAGCTAGTTTCTCTACCTAGATCTTTTCTCGCCCCTTTGCACAAATTAAAAACATATTTCCAAATACCTACCTATTTGACGATTATTTACGCCACAAACAAAGTTTTTTGTAATTTAAAAAAAAAACAACATTGAAACAGATAAGTATCCGAATTAAGTACCAAAGCCAGGTGCTGGTAGATAGGAAATTTGTGTAGGTAGGTACTTGATCTTTCATTATCACCTTTCAACTTTATCCCATAATTTGGCACATTTGAAGCATGCTCGCAAATTTAATAAATTTTCATTTCATTGGCATCGCGATTAATTACGAAAGAGGTATCCTCAAGAGTGCAATAATTTTAAACACGCAGTTATAGGTATGAGATAAGATTTGTAATATTTAAAATTATGAAAAATTTGAATAAAAATTTGGATCAGCATTTCAATAATAATATTATAAATGGGCTCGTTTGCTGTAGGTAATGTGTATAATATGTGAATATTTAAATCTTGGAGTATACCTTTACCTATGTATGCTAATTGGAGACATTACATGGATAGTTACTGAATAGGAAGTTGAGGTATCATTATGAATCAAATTTTTTAAAAATGCACACATGATTTACTATGTTGACATTTTATTTTAAGCATAACAACAGAGCGAGAGATAGAATACTTGAAAATGAGTTCGTAGAAAGTGAATTCAAGTACGTAAAAGTACTTATTAAGGAAGGTGGTAGAAATCGGATAAAATTAGGTAGGTATACCTAACACATTAAACTTATTTAAAAACGCATTAATAAAAAACATTGAACCACTTTAATAGCCTCAAAAGATCGATAACTTAGACCAAATTCAATGATTGATAATTATTAATCGCCTACCTTTGATTTAAAACAGCGAAACCGAACAATTATGAAGTTGAATCATACTCTCAAAACGTTAAAAACCGAACAAAATTCACCTTTTTTAAACACTTTGGAACACACCATTGCCAGAAAATGCGAGTAAGCGCATGATGTCAAATATAACTACCTATTTCAAGCTATCAGTATTTATCGATATTAAAATAGAACTGAGAAAATACCTCGATACATAAGTAAGAAAAACGTCTATCCATACAAATAGATAATCTGTAGGTATACTTGGAACTTACTTCGTAAAAAGCACAGAAAAATCGACCAAAAATTCACTTATCCGTTCTTTCCATGGAAATAATGTCCGAATAATCTCGATTTTAGAAATGAATGAAGCGTGCTAAATTTGATTACAAAGCAGCAGACAAATTCAGCCATTAAAAGTACCTACGTAAGATCACACATGTTAAAAATTTCTATAATTATCAATACTGATTAAACATGTACAAAGATCAGAACTCAAATGTGCACATTGTTCGTATAATAAGATAAGGGCAAAAAGGCTCCTAAAACGAAAGTAGAATAGTCACAGTAGATCTACATAGATAGTGAGCATAGATAGAGATACAAAGTTGATAGGTACAATCGTATTTCTAGAAGAACTGAATAGTGAAAAGAACAGGAAATGCATTTTTAATAATATTCTCTCACATGTGCATAAATAGGTATGTGTTCTTTGTACTTTTTTTATTTATTTTTTTTTTTTTGCAATAACAAACCATGTAGCAGTAAAATTACTTACTACGTTAAAAAGTAGTTTTTCACTAGGCCATAACTAGGCCTATTGAGAAGGCAAGTCTAAGTACATGTAGTACTCAATTATCACTTTCTACGTCATAATATTACCTATCAGCATTTTGCAACTAGAAGTCGAGAACGAGAACATTCTCCATGTTCATACGTATGCGATTCTGATTTTTTTTTAATTTCGAAGTTTCATGTGGAGGAAACTAATTACTCTGGTCATTCCATATTCAAAAAATGTTGAATTTAATTTATTTTTACCAACAAAAATATATGTATAAAAATGTAAGGATTAGAAAGATACCTCTGCAAATAGATAGGATAGGTAGTCTACAGCTAGCTACATTAATATGTACAGAGAGAGACTTACACAGTTGAGCATGAGTTTTTTATTTAGCAGTAAGTAAGTACCTACATACATAAATGAAACTGATAATTCGAATTAGTCATTGTGCATATCAAGGACAGCGAAAAAAAAAAATGAACTGCTCTCTCGTCTCTCATCTACATACAACATGAATGACGTGAATATGACGCAATCCGTTTTTATAGTACTTACTGATTTGCGGATTGCGGAGAGTAGTTAGGTATTGAAATTTTTATAACTCAAGTTAGTATATGAAACAATTGTTTTACAGTAATGTTGAAAACTGAAAAATATCATCCGTTTATGTGGTTATATAATCCATCTCTTGATACTTTTGCACGCCTTTGTAAAAATATTTTCATAAAAAAATTTTTTTAAAAAACTCCTATGGGTCATTCCATGCCAAATCGGCGGATTTTTGCACGAGGGGTCTTCGATTTTTTTCAAAATCAGATCATTTGTAGAGGTCATCAAACGATGACGAATGACGCAAACCGGACATTTTTTCGATTTTTTTTGACGGAGCTGTGGCGCTTCAAAGTTCTCCAAAATGGCCGAAAATGGAAAATTTCAGTTGCAAATTGCTCCGGTTGTACGTGGTATAGAATTTTGAACTTTTTTTCAAATTGTAGTACTTTGAGAGGGTAATCGACGAGTGATGTCAAAATCAGTGTTGCCACTTTCAAAAACCTAAAAAAATCGATTTTAAAACTTATAATTTAAATATAACCACGATCTCGGCGAGTAAAAATTCTGAAAAAATTCTCAGTTTTAGTCCTTTTTATGTAGAATAACATATCAAAAAATTGGACTGGCATCTTTTTTCATTTTCGAGAAAAAAAAATTACAAGTTTTACAATTGCTGCAAAAGTACCATCCGAAACCTAAAAAATGAAAATTTTTGCATTTTTGAAATATTTTACCAATGTGTAGACGATAATGTGAAAAAAATCCCCCTCCCCCCAATTTGTCGACAAATTGACGAAAAATGCATTAATTTCACTCTTGAAATAAAAATTTATAGCACGAAAAATGTCAATTCGTTGACAAATGGGGGGAGGGGGATTTTTTTCACATTATCGTCTACACATTGGTAAAATATTTCAAAAATGCAAAAATTTTCATTTTTTAGGTTTCGGATGGTACTTTTGCAGCAATTGTAAAACTTGTAATTTTTTTTTCTCGAAAATGAAAAAAGATGCCAGTCCAATTTTTTGATATGTTATTCTATATAAAAAGGACTAAAACTGAGAATTTTTTCAGAATTTTTACTCGCCGAGATCGTGGTTATATTTAAATTATAAGTTTTAAAATCGATTTTTTTAGGTTTTTGAAAGTGGCAACACTGATTTTGACATCACTCGTCGATTACCCTCTCAAAGTACTACAATTTGAAAAAAAGTTCAAAATTCTATACCACGTACAACCGGAGCAATTTGCAACTGAAATTTTCCATTTTCGGCCATTTTGGAGAACTTTGAAGCGCCACAGCTCCGTCAAAAAAAATCGAAAAAATGTCCGGTTTGCGTCATTCGTCATCGTTTGATGACCTCTACAAATGATCTGATTTTGAAAAAAATCGAAGACCCCTCGTGCAAAAATCCGCCGATTTGGCATGGAATGACCCTATGCAGATAGGTTATACTTCTGTTGATATGAAATTTTGAGGTAATTTTTCTGTAACAAAGAACCTCCGCAAAATTGGTAGGAGTTCAACGTAAATGAATCATCTCATAGGTACTTATTTATGTGCTGCATGTTTGTAAGTTAACAGACAGGTAAGTCAATATTTCCATGGTGTTAGAGAAGTAGGCCTGAAGCCGGTAGCTGGTGAAGGTAAATGATGATTCATTCACTTCTCGAATCATAATCGTATTTGTTGCTCAAAACATTTTGTATAAGACGCGGACGTAATAAATGAGCATAAAGGCTAGGTTACAGAAATCGGATTTCACAATAGAATATACCCATCCTTTGCCTATAAACAGCGTAGAACACTCAACGTTTTCCCTCGAGTTCCCCTCAATTTTTTTGTAAAGTATCCTCAGATCTTCATTTTAGCCCTTATTCTCCAAAGGGAGGAGAGAGGATTGAGGGAACTTTATTTTTCAATCTCATATTCTGGGACTGATTAAACTTGGAGTAGATCTTTTTACAAGATTCTAAAGAGAATGTAGGTATGCAGATTCAAAAGCAGTGAATTAAATATTTAAAAAGCTCAAAATGAATTTTCAAGGCGAGGGCTAAATTTTTTATAATTAATACAGAAGTAGAAAGCTTAAACCACATACCATTCCAAAATTTGAAAAAAATTATAACGATCGAAGACTTTTTGATATATTCAGATTTTTAAAAAATAGAATCGCACCCTCCTTGGAGCCCGCATCAAGTCCCAACTTTCATCAAAGTCTTGAAAAAAAAAAAACTGAAATAGCACAACTTTGTTGATTTTTAGGTACTAACTTGAAAACGTGGAATTTGCTCACTCAACAAAGTGCATTTAATCGTGGTCAAAGCAGGTACAGTACTAACAAATTGAAAACGTCTTGTGACATGTTCTGTAAAGGGGCTGGATGGAGGAGTATACCTAATTCAAATAATGAACCAATATGTATTAGAACTAAGCTCATCATCAGATGATCAGATACTTTCAAATTGATAACAATCCATACATTTAAAATTTTTCGAATTTCAACCAAAATTGGGAACACTTGCACTCCTGTGGTGTTGACATGATTTATTGAAATAAGAAAGAACATTTTATAAGATTTGCAACTAACTCAAATGTGTAACTTGGCCAAATCAAATTTTATGAATTAATTCAGCCCACAAAGTCAGTTCTCCAGAGACAATGACATACTGAACTTACTCACCAATCAATTCATAATTGAACCAGGTATGTTCAACACGTGAAAAGCAAATTCGACTATTTCCATCAAAATGTGAAACCCATGGTCATTTTTTTATAACAATAACGAAGGGAAATCCTAAACACTAATTAATTTTACGAAGAACTGATATAGATATCATGTGTTTAGTACCCAAACCCAGCAAGCCAACTGTAATCTCCAAATTTGTACAACAGGGAACGATGTTATCACGTTACTTACATGATTTTGACTTTTGAGAAGAAATTTGTGTTTTTTTCACACTAAAATCTCAAGGTGTGCGAGAAACAATTAGCCATCCGGTAGCGACAATACAATTAATTGCATCAATGGAGAGTGTTCTGAAATGCAAGAAATCTGTAGAGTTACCTACTTATTTTGTAAAAACGACGATTTTTTCACGAACAGTTCTTGCCCCTGAAACTTAAAGGTTAGGCAAATATACCTTCACCGCCTAAAAGCTGTTGCTGTTACAAATTAGACCAACCAATCAGCCTTATTCTACGCTAGCATGGATCATACCCTACATGATTACATTGCATCTACATTGACTACATTGAACATTTACAAATACGGATGCGCCTCCTCGTGGTTTCCAAAATATTTTAAATTTCAATGCACCATATTCGATAAAACCACGTGAAACACTAACTAATTGATTTATTCGCACCCTCAAAGGCTCATACATGGTTTTCAAACATGAATGAATATCTAGCGTTGAATTTCCCAACCGCGAATGGACAAAATTTAATTAAAATTCGCTTCATTTTACGTAACTACTAATAAACCATTGACGTTTAATATAAATTAGAGTTTGGCGGATTTTCGAACACACATAATATTAAATCGCCTACGTCGGTTGTCTACGTTATCCAGTTCCCTCCTCTCATCGATGATGTCAAAAGTTGAACCCGATAGATATATAGGTAACTTAATAATTTTGGAGGCAGCTCCCGCACTACACCTTGCACCTTGCATCAGCAATACGAGTAGCATGCGGCAACAGTAGTGTAGTATTTTTTGCCAAATCTATATTATAGGTACAATTTATCGTTTATCGAATTACCGTTGCTTGAAGATTGTTGAAAAAAGCGGTTCACCTTCGTGAATAAAATAAAAATTCTCGAATAATTCGAACGTAGAGAACTTCAAATTATAGTATAGTATAGGTAAGGTATACAACTTACATATTCCTACTATAGGTAAGTAGAAAGAGGCGAGGGGGGTGGAATCTGAATCACTATACCTACGTAAGCAGGCTACCAATCAACCAATCGAATCGAATCGAATCGAATATGTACAAAAAAATAATTCCTTTTCATCAAAAATCCAATCTGATCGTTAGGTTTTGTAATAATTTTATTTATTTTTTGAAAATTCTTTACGTAGAAAATATCGCATCACGCGGTTCCCTCACTCACAAACACACACAGACAAACGGCGTTGTTATTTTCGTCGCCATTCCTATGACGTGATCAGCGAGAATGTTCCCCCTTCAATTCCCTGGTTCCCCTTTTGTTCCCTTCTCCAATTGGACTTGTCTTTCCGCTTTCCGCTTTCCTCATGATTCTATTCTGACGTGGCTACGCGATCGTTTGCAACACGCACACACTACAATAACGTACTAATGTAATCGTTTTTTTTTTCTACATATCGCCTCTCTACTCTACCTGTTAATAACGAATCTGTTTACATTTCAAAGTGTTATCATCATTACAGTGTAACTCGGTATAATTCGTGGCATTTTTTTTCAACCTTCGGTGTGTTTTTTAGTGTTTCTTTTGTTTTAAATTCTCTCGCCTAAGTTGCGCGAAAAAAAATTTCACTGGTGAAATAAAATTCAAATTTGATGCGATAAAAATTGTATTGATTTTCCTTATCGCGTAACTTGTTACGCTTTTAACGATACCGTGTTTACTGAAATATTGCTACGTAGTGTAAACGACTACATTCTACGTCATTGTAGGGTGAAACGATGTGATAAAAACTTAACAAGTTACGATATTCGTTACAAAACAGGTAACCTTATCTGTTAAAATAATGATACAATTATTACGTTACGAGTTTATTTTCATTTTTTTTTTCGTATTAATTCTCGAATAGCAGCTTCGGTTTTACCAGTTTTTTTTTTTCATTTTGTTTACAATATTCGTAATAATCTTTATTCGGTTTCTATTCGTTATTATTACGTGGATAGTGTTACGTTTTGAAATTTTCACATAATTCGTTGATAGCCTATTTAACGTTATGACAATGGTGCGTAAGTATTTTTTTTTTTTATTTACTACGATTAACTTTGAGGAAATGACTCTTGTCGACGACAATGTGGGCGGAATTGTATATTTTTGAGTCCCTCTGTAGGTACCTACTTACTATTGTAACATTGCACTCTTGAATTGATTGCAGTTTTTCATGTTGTTTGTTTGGTACCTATCAGATCCCTTATTACTTTGGGGTGACTCTTTGCTTTGATGATCTAAATGACAAAAGTATTCGAATTTCTCGATGTAAAATTTTTATAGTTCTCGTTCAAATTTTTTACGTACGCTGTGAAAAATTGCAATCGGAACTTGGTTTATTCGCGACCTTGAGTTAGTTGTAAAGTTTTGCCGGTGATTTACTATACTTACCTCGTCGTATTCGTTAGGACTTAGGAAGAAAATAGAATAAATATGAAAAATATTATAGGACCATTTACCTACTTGATTCTGTGCAAATGTTACCTACTGGAGCAAGTTTTATTTATTATGTTTTCTCGCTGTACTAAGTATTCCTTTGGTTGAAAAATAAGGCATTCGTTTCCACTTTTATTGATACCTATTTCTACGAAATTAATGAAGATGAACGAGTTGATTGTTTGAATAATGAATTCACTGTAAAAAGTAACGAAAACAAATTCAAAAATTGAAAGAAATGTTTCATTTTAGTGTCATTGACCTTTTAAGAAAGCCAGTAAAATACCACTTATGATAAATTTGGCGACAAAGAAATACCTAATTACCTATCTTGAACTAGGTGATCGACTAAAAATAAGCTTCATTTGTGGACAGATATAGGTTAATCTCTAGTATGCAGGTACTAGGTGTAGATACTTAGTTTATTATTCTTTTAAAACTAAGTATAGTGTTGTAATATTTTAATGGGAATTTTCCACGTTTTATCTTCTTGCTTTGCGATTCGTTTCTGAAAAAAAAAGAGATACTTATTACCTCAGCTTGTAGCTAGCTGGGTAGATAACCACCCATCTGCATCGATAGGTACCTATTTATTTATCCATTAATCAATCTCTGCATTCGTGATCAACATTTTTATAGGTAAATACAATATCGCTCAAAAGAGTACCTATTAATGCATTAATTGTGCTTGTGCAATAATTTTTATTCCAAGAAAAGAAAACACGTGTAGCTGTCATTACTCGCTGTACCTAACCTAACTCGTACACTTATAATTAATCTTCGTGTAGATTGGCTAAAGTGAGAAGTGTTTTAGTTTTGAAAAATATTTGCTTCTCAACGGTGAAATTTCATCATTAAAATCTTTTAGTTCTCATTTTGAAAACAATTTCAAAAGGTTGTATGGATATTGGATGTTCTTGTTTGAAATTAATAGTAGGTAACATTTGCACTGTCTTGCACATGATTAGCAGATAGATAAAGTACAAATATGTCGGAATGGATAGTACACACTGCATGCCACATCTGGCTGTGCTCAGCTTACAATTTGGATAATGTGTTACATATGCTCAATTTTTGGGCATCCTTCTTTTTTTTTTTAATAACTGACTTTTTAAGGAAGGAACTTAATATTCACGAATGAAAAAATCTGATCAGTCTGATCGACTAAAAGCGTTGTTTATACAGGGTGCGCTGAAATATCGAGTACCCCTAAGAAAGTTTTTTGTTAAATACATCAGTTTATAAGTTGGCATCGTGAAATAGATGCATATGATTGGTGCTGAACGTCATCACCTCAGTCCAACAACCTACCACGTACCACGTGCTATCATAATTATCATTCACGTTTATCGGCAAATTTTTTTGGGGGTAGTCGACATTACTGCGCACCCTGTAGTGTGAAATGTGTGTATAACGTAGGTAGTAGGTAGAGGTACCTAATAAGTACCTACACTGATAGAATTTCCAAACTAACGTAACTCAAAAATCCAACGTGCGATAAAAATTTTCTTAGAAGAGATCAAAAATTGAAAAGAGGTAATTCTTGTTGGCAATAGGTAGGTAAATATGGGTTATCAAAACGTAACTCTGTACTTGTATTTTCTGATAAAAATCCAAATCACTGGCCTTCTTTTCTGCAACTCTGCTCGTGTTCGGTATTTTAATGATAAATTAATTAAGTAGGTTGGCAAAGACAAAACACGCGTTTTTTGAACAGCATGTCAAATAAAATTGTTATCAGGGACGGTGCGAAGGAGGAGGGAGATCTTACAGGGTGTCCAGAAATATCGAGCACCCCTAAGAAAGTTTTCCACTAAAATACTTTGGTTGGTCACAGTGAATGATAATAATGATAGCACATGATTGGTTGTTGGACTGGAGAGATAACATTCCACCATTCATAGCATCTATTTCACGTTGCCAACCTATATTTTTAATGAAAAACTTTCTTTGGGGTGCTGGATGTTTCTGGGCACCCTGTATATCCCTCAGTGGTTTTTTAGTTACCTTTTTTGACCAAGTTTCGCTCAAGTGAACAAAATTTTGGAAGAGAAATTTTGCTCATACAAAAAAGTTGAAGTTTGTTCAATTTTTTTTCCACAACGTGCATTTTCAGATTTTAAAAAACACACGAATAAATAGAAAATTCCAAAAATTATTTTGCTTTTCATTTTTTAAAAAACACTTTTGTAGAAAATAGGAAATGTTTTCAAACTAATTTAATAGGTACGTATTATATAAGTATCAATCTAGTATAAACAATCAATTCAAGAAATAAAGTAAATTGCCAATAGCCGCTAGGTTTTCAGACGATTTTCACTTTTTATGAATACAGTTTTCCATCTGCTGAATATTTTCAAGTAGGAATGGTTTCAAATTGAAGTTACAGTCTTGTGTAACACGTGGAAGTGTTTGTTTTCATTAAAATTAAAATTTTTGTATTTTAAAACATTTTTTTCAAAATGTTGCTTTTTTGTCAAATTGCCACCATCCAGAAATTTCAATTTTCCAATTATCGCCGCCCCAATTTCCGCCACACTACATATAAATCCTAAATTAAGTTAAAACTGATTACCTATTTAAACACTTCGGAAATGAAAAAACAATTGTTTTCAAGCAAGTATGCCACTTTATCATGAGTCGACCGTTGAAAAAAATAAGACTGGCTTGAACATAATGGAAAAATAATTTTGAAAATCAAATTTCAGTTCAAAAATGGTACAAAAACTGAAAAATTGGTCGGTGGTGTCACCTAAAAGGTGAAGGGGGTAATTGCTTTTCTTTAGTGAATGAAAATCTGGTATAAAACACATAAAAACAGCCGGTTTTTTTGCTTTCTAACTCAATTTTTTCTAAACAAATTGCTCTTTGCTTCACTTGAGCAGTATTTTGCACATTTTTATTTTCATAAAGAAAAAATAATTTGACTACCAAACTACAAGTCAAATTATTTCACTGTAGAGAAAGTCTAGCTGTAGAAATAGGAACAATTTAATTTTCTCGTAAAAATAGGTCCTGAGTAAATGCCGGCATTCCTCAATTTGAAAATTGAGTTGTGGAAAAATTATTGAATTCTGTGTTTTAATAATTACCTAATTAGGTATTCTTTTTTTTTTTTTGGTGAAATAGAAATTTGTCAATAAATTTGAAATTTTTACCCTTATATGCGATTGACAGATTATTACTATTCTTCTCAGGTAGGTACCTACTACCTACCACCTACTTCATTTTGGACTCTCTGGAAAATCAGACCGGATCAAGTCCCCCCCCCCCATTCCGTCATCATCTTCACAATTCTGAGAAAAGGTTGTGTTGCTTGATGTCTCCGTCATGTTTAAATGGGTTGTTTTTCAAGTTGAGAAGATTTTTTCATTTTTTTTTAATTTATCTGCTAGAAAATGAACAAAGGAAGGAAAAGGTTGTACTTAGTTAAGTTTCATAACTTTTATCCCACCTGTTTTGTTTTTTTTTTGAAAATCAACTACAAAAAATTGTTATGATTTATTTAATAATTTTTTAAGTTTGATCAAAATTTGAAAATAAGTACCAAGAGATTAAGATAGTCATAAACAGATCAAAATAATTCAATGTGAGTGGAATTATATATGCCTACTTACTATTCAACATTCAAGTTCAGACGAATTTTGAGGTATATTTCCCAAGCGAAGTGAGGGAAATATACCCTCAGTTGAATAAAAAAAACATTAGGTATGAAAAAAAGCAACTAAATTACAAAATTTTAAGCTGATAACGTTTTTTTATCGCTAGAGAATAGTAGAGAACCATATGAAGCCTACTAATATGGTTCTTTGATTCTCATTATTCACATCCCTTGTCAAAAAAAATTCCCTACACTTGAATCAATAAAATTACTTCGAGTACTCTGGAAAAAAATACCTATTGAATGAAATCCCAACTTAATTAAAATTCAAAGCACGTTTCGATACCTAAAAAATGCTCGTGAAAAATCAACCCATGGTAAACATAGGTACCTACGTTTTATGTTTTTCCAAAACCACAGCTCAATTCAACGTATTCCCAATTTCCATGAACACATTTTTATATATTTACTTTTGATTTTTATTCACCTCGTGGAACATTACATACCTTCATAAAATGAATGCATCACAATAACACATGTAGGTACTCGTAGTTTTCCACCAAACGGACCCGATCATCTTTTCCCTCGGTTTTTAATAATTATTTTCTGGTTATACGTACGCGTCGATATTGGAACAGCTGTTCTTGGTAATTTGATATCGCATTACAATATCTGTTTAAATGACATACAATATGATAATACATATTTCCATCGTGTAGTTGAATTGTAATTCACGTTCTAGCAGCACATGAAAAAAACATTGCCATTTGATTCACACGCTGAATAAAAACTCCAGCTTATTCCTTCTTGAGTGATATCGTCACGCATCTAGATTATTGCAATATTCTTGTAAACAAAAGTTTTCACAATTGTACTCTGGCCTTTCATTTTCGAATAAACTAGATAAGTTTGTTTATTACTCGATGATATCGTACGATACGTTTGCTTTTTCTCTTAAACGCGTGAACTGAATAAATCATTCGATATGTTCGTATGAATTTTTCATCATAAATTTTATATACGAGTAGGTAGGTATAAGGTACTTTATGGGGGTAACCTCAAGAGGCTGTTGGAAGTGCTTGGTGAATACCAAAAATGAATTTCTGATGTTATTCCTCAATAAATCATGTAAAGACATGAGACAGAAAATCTAATTTTCTAACATTAGAAAAGTCAGCATTAAAATTGTCCTTTAAAAAAAAGTATTATGATAAATTAATTAATATGTAAATGTAAAAGTTATACTGTTTGTTTTTTCTTCGGAAACATGTTGAAAAATCCTTTACCTGAAGTGAAGCTTTTTTAAAGTGATCTGATCATTGGATCTATTTTATGCAAAACTTATAACGTAGGTATCTATGTATTGAAAAAGGATTAAAAAATTAACCTACCTACTTAATGATTGCATAATTTTCAATATTATTTGATGAATGGCCCATTTTGTTTAAATTTTACAATGAAGCTTGAAATGCGATAAGCTTTAATACGAATTTTAACATTATCGTATTCTAATCTTCGAATGTTGATCATTTTATCGCGAGCTACTGCGAAGTAATTTTCAATTTGGAATATACGAAGTACGTTGTTATAGTTTTTTTTGCCACTTTGAATTGATCTTTGCCAATGAAAATAAATTTCAGTTCGATAAACTCGTTTAGTTATGTAAATTTTTGATACTTTGTGGTGTGTTGTGAAATTATGCACGTTGAAATGGATATTTTGATGAGATTAGTAAGCGATTCTTATTGTTTCTTCTTCTCTCGAACGTAGAGTTACCTACAAGTAGAATTTCAGCGAGTGCCACACCTGTTAAATATTTTGATAGTGGTATTGAAAAAATGAGTAGGTATAAAAATATTTTTTAAAAATTGTTTACAAAATTTTAAAATTACGATTCAAAAGTCAATTTTAAATTTTCGAATTACATACCTATCTCAAAATTAATATTCCGGACACCTGAATGGACAGTATAAGTGAACCAAGAAATTCTCACCATGCCAATTTTTAAATTTTCAACATAAAGTTACTCTAAAAGTCTGAGTAGAAAAAACATCAGATCCGCATGACTAGCCCAATACCTACCTAATCATTACCTCTACACTGCGTTTATCCATGTTGTGTATTTTGAAACATTTACATTGAAGTGTATTATTTTTACTTCGGCGTTTTATGTACCCGACCGCAAAAATATACATTAAACGAATGTTTTATAAATAGCATTTTTTGGTATGGAAATAAGGAAATAAATTCGCGTGTATTTCTTTTTTAATCGAATCAAATGCGTTCATTTTTATTTCTGCTCGTAATTTTTTCCTCGAAAAAGTTTTCTTTAAATGATTTTTCAATGGAAAAATCTATTTTTACCATCTCGAAAAAGCCTACACTTGGAGTATGCAGCTTTGAAACAAAAACAACATGATTTGGTATCGGTCAAGGGCACGTAATTTGGTAGGTAAACAAGACCTATTTCTTGATAGAACTGCATCTTATGATGGGAAAATGGATCGTGATAGTTTGGATATTTTTTTTCAATTAACTACTTGAAAACCTTTTCAATTTCTAATGAAACTTGAAGAAAAAAAACAACACAGCTGCGTAGCTGAAGTAGGATACGATAGACCGTAAAAATGCCCACAGAGATACATACATCTCTCGCGTTCGTTGATGACTAATCTTATAAATACTATTAAGTACATAATTAAAATTTCAACCTCCTGGATTCAGCTTTTAGTGAAACTCCGTTAGTTACGGAGTGAGACATGTGTAGATTAGAGATGAAGTCTGAATCATATTTTCCAAAAAAATATCTCGATAAGGTTAAGTCTTAAAATACTCAGAAAACTAAGTTGAGATAGAATATGAAATAGAGAGTTAATGAGCAGTTTTTATCTACTAATGTAGAAGAATTATGAAATGTAGCACGTTTCGAATGATTTTCTCTGTCACTTGGAATTGATAAAAATTAAAATCATTTGTCTAAATACCCCGAATGCATGGGCATTTATATTTCGTATTTTTGCGAAATCCTCGATTTTAGATGAAAAAGATCGCATCATAATATTACTGATTATTGTTGTTGAATTTTGAGAATCACTTTCGACATGAGTGAAAAAAATGTAGGTATTTTTTGAGCAAAATTTTTTTCGAAAAAATTCCACTGCGATTGACGCTTGGACAATTTTAAATTTTCGAATCTTCTTTTCGAGTCATATCGCGACTATATACCAACGCATTTTGTGGACTATTTTCAACGTGATTGAAGAAAAGGTTTCAGTATTAATTTGGAGGCCCAATATTTGATTTAACCAGATTTAGTCAGGTCAACTGGATCCACGGAATATCTGGAACTGATCAAATCTTATAACATCCAATCATTTTTCGCTAGGTAGTCCAAAATATTTCGAAATACACCTTTGAGCAGCCACAACTCTGAAGTTTTCTTTCACGGTCATATTCATGTTTGCGTTTTTGGGATTTTTTTGCAATATAAACAAGTTAAAAATATATGTACTTTTGGACATTTACAATTTTTCAACAAAAAAAATCCTTTAAATCCCTAAATGAGCCATAGGGTGGCCATCAACTCTGCGAATCTTCCATCTAGGTCATATTTCCTTCATTATTATTTCTGTATTTTACAACGTTTTTAAAAAAAAATATGAGCTTATTTTTTGAAAAAACACAATTTTCTATGGAATAATATTTTCATCCATTTCCCTGCGTAAACGTTTGAAGTAATTATTTAAAAATTTATTTAAAATCATTACAAAACATTTAATTTGTACTTCGCGAGGTATTGCATTAGAGCCTTGGAGCTTGCATTGAAATGTTATAAACATATAGCTAGGCATGGATACTTCTCTAGGTACAGGTAATGTTTTCATTTGTAGACTGAATAAAATAATGATTATCATCGAGTGTAATTTTCGCAGTACCTACATTTTTCCATTCTCGATAATTTTTTTTTTATAAATACTCGCTTTATGTCTGTATAACTGCACAATGTCATTTGCCATATTTCTTTCAAAGCAGTTCCCGACTACCAAGTATAAGGATATTTTAATGCAAAGCCATTTTCAAGTTCAAACGTGCAACGTAACGTGAATTTTTCATTCGAATTAAAAATATATTCGAAACATAGTTGCTTATACCTACTTATTGTAGGTACAATGTGTTTGATTCGCGATGAATGCATTTTGTATTGAATTTTTTTTTAAATAGTAAAATATTTGAACTTAAAATTACTCTACACCAAGACTAAAATCAATTAACAAGCTACCTAAGTACCTACCTATATAAATAGATAGGTTGGTAGGTCATGTGTGATAATTGATAATAAGTAGGCCTGTCAGATGCTCAATAAGATAGAATAAAATTATTCTATAGGTTGTTGTTGTTCTTTTTTTTCTTTTTTTTTTTTTGAAAAACTGGTAAAGCCGAAGCCTAGATATGTACAATCTTTTCCCCCTGGTACAATAATAACAAAAAAAAAGCTGAAGAAAATTTCAACTTAATTATTTTCACTCACTTGAAACAATTTATCTTTTCAAAAAATAAACAAATAAAATTAATTTTTTTAAATGTTTTGGGTTCAAGATTTTTTCAATTTTTTAATTTTTTGAAATTTTAGCCCAATTTTGAATGGAGAAGCAGGGACTTTGAATGCTGAGATTTTTATCTTGTCTCTTCAGGTAATTTCACAGAAAAAAAAATAAATAAATAAATGCCAAGCCTCAGCGTAGATTTTTTACATTGTAGCTGAATTGATCAATGTTATAAAAATGTAGGTGCTGTTTCTTAATACTTCACTATTTTTATTTGAAAAAGGTTGAATTTGATGAAATCATTTTGTACAAATGATCAATGACCTAGGCGTTTGCTGATGATCTATAAATCTTCAATCTTTTTTGGGCAGTTAGCTGTTGGTGTACCTTTTTTACCTACTCATTTCATCGTAATTTTATGAAAACAGCTGCATGTTGTCTTTTTTTCTCTTAATGGTACCTACTACCTACCTACTTAATTATCGTACAAAACGTAATGAAATTTTGATCACTCATTACAGATAATGGACGTGATCAAAGAAGAAAATAATAATAATGCCGCAAGTGACACTTCGATGTATTCTACAGCCAATACTACCAATTCCATTCCTCTCACTTCTGTGAGTATGGCGATGAGTACTGATTTTTTAGTTTTTTTTTGAACGTATTTTTGAAAATTATACAATATTTTTTCATCAAATTATGAATTTTTCATAAAAATTACATTTCGAAGTTGTCCTAAGAAACATTCATAAAATAATTGAATTGTCTATTTTTTAAAACGTGACCGGTCCATTTACGTACCCAGATAACTATCTAAAATTGCTCAGAAAGTATTTCTGATATGCACTTCGGATCAAAATTGATGGAAATTCGATGTCGAGTTCATATGTACAAAAATATACAAACGATGGGATTATTTTACGAAATGATGAAACGTTGAAAACAAATTAGTGAGATATTCGAAAATGAAGTTGTACCATATGCTCAAAATTGAGCAGAAAATTTTTGACCTATCTATTTATGGTTTCTGAAATTTTTCATTTTTTCAATGATCTACTCAAAATAAATACTACCTAGGCCTAATAGGAGCAATGAAAACTTATTACATTGCAATTATCATCCCCTCCTTTCCCACATCATTAACCTTTTAAGCAATGTTTGCGCTTTTTATTTTAAGTAGATCGTTCGTGGTCGTTCAACTTGAAAATTATGCTCAATCGACAAAAAATGCTTACTGAGCACCTGTTTAAATTAATTGCGATTCATAATATGAGTCGCGCACCATTGTTTTAAATTATTCTCTTGGTAGATTGGTGTGTATGTCTAATTTACGATGTGTGCTTTCTACTAATTAAATCGTGGTATTTAGTCATAAAGCCAGAAACACGTTTATTTTTATTATATCCTGCCTACGTCATTCACGATTTGAAAAAATTCCAGGCACCATTTCTTCTAAATTATTCCGTTCCTTTTAGCACCCTATTTGGATTAATTATATGCCATGACTTAATGAAGAAAGGCTTCAAAATTGACAAAATAAATGCAAGTTTTATACTCGATGGTTTAGAAAGTTATTCTTTTTAAGTTTTCAAAAATTTGTTTTTTTTTCGGTTCTGAATTTTTTGCTAGCTTATGATTAAATTCCATATCCAAAACATTGATAAAATAGGTCACTCAAAAGTTCTTGAAAATGAAGCAAAAAAAACAGTAGATTAATGTAAGATTACGCAAACCAAAAAATATTGTAAAAATATGCATACGAATTTTTAAAGGAATAATATGTATGAAGAATTTGACAAAATATCATCAAAATGCATTTGAAATATTGTAAAAATCATTCACAATGCTCGAGAAATCTGCTGAAAGAAAATCATGTCGAAATGGGTAAAATATGTGTGGCTTTGACTGCGTAAAAAATATCGCAAAAAAATTTCAAGTTGAAAACTGCTATAATTTAATAGGTAGAACTTCAGTAAAATTAATGAGAAATTCATTAAAAATTGTGAAAAAATTGATGAGACCGTATTGTAGAAATTTTATGAAATAAATTTTATAATTGTCTGAAACACCGATATAGGTAGTATATACTTATGATTTGTCAAAATTACTAGAAAATCATCAAAAATGGCATGTTCATTGTTCATTGTAAAATAGAACAAAATAAATGAAAATTGAAAACATGCCATAGTAATAATCGAATAAAACATGCAGAAAAATTATTATGAAATCGAAAAAACTGCTTAAATTTGACGGAAATTCGGCGCGGATTTAAGAAAACGATGAAAAAAATTGATAAAATTTTACTAAAATATCGTAAAATATTGAAAAATGGCAAAACATGTCTCGTTGTAACTGCCGTAATGCTTTTCAAAAGTATACAAGACCTACTAATAATGTACCTGCCTGTTTATTATATTACTTACACATTTTTAAAAAACTTGGGAAAATACCTCATAAAAGTCATATAAAATTTACAAAAATTGCTCAAAATACCTCAAAAAAAGTGGTGTGCATATCATCCACATCCCTTCCCTTTTCCTCAAAAAACGTTATTGTATAGTTGGAGTAAATTGAAATAAGTAAAGTGCAAAGTATGGAATTAAATTTTCTGTAAATCGGCGAGATGGAAATATTTTTACATGGGAATGGACTCAATAATTTTGAATAAGTTTACAACTCTTGAAATATATTAGAGTTTTTATTAAAATCATTTTTTGGAAATTCAAAAATTAACATACTTAGGTATTTTTCAATTAAAGAAAGCAAATGCATAGATAGATATTCGTGAAAATAAAAATATGTACCTTCGTGTTAATTTAATTACATATTTAAATTTAAAATACTTACTTACAATTAGTTTATTTTATTTTATAAAATTAATTTTTTTTAATAATAAAAAATCATATCTACGATTACTTTTTGTTTGCAGATGTCATCAGTGATACATGCAAATCAGCAATCGGTTATCCAAACAGCTTCTCCAACTATTCAAACTCCAGTACTATCAAAAGGTAATGTAATTCTGGTCAGTAACAAACTCGGATCTGTGATTCAAGCACCGCATGGAAATTTACAACCTTTACATGTTAGTACCTATAAGACATATCGTTAAATTTTCTATACGATAGGTATTTGCGCTGGGTGATGATAGTAATCGTACGTATCTGTTTACAGTTGGTAGATTCAAAAAGCGATATGGATGAAAGTATATCACCTGACGAAGAATCTGTGAAGAAAAGAAGAGAAAAGCTCATTCGAAGGCCTTCGTATCGAAAAATTCTTAACGATATAGCCAGAGCAGAGCTCGGATGTAAGTAGATCAAAGTATACCTATCTACTCTCAAATTAAAAATCCTCTCCTACCCTCCGCGCTGCTGTCCGTACTCTTTGTATCGGTTGTTAACCTATTTTTTTATTTTCAAAAGGTGCAAAAATGGAATCATCGGGGTCTGATTGTGATTCTAATGTGGATAATGACGTGCCTGTTTCTTCTGTGCCAGATAGTGGTCACTATCAGTCAGGTTGGTGTATTTATAACCTATTCTTTTTTTGTGCAATGCACAGTTTCGTACCATAATATTATGCAGCATTAGGTGCATTGTGCATACTGCATATTATATGCATAGGATTCGTTCGTTACCATGTTTAGTATAATACCTATTACTCTCAGTATGCATAAGTATTTTTTTTTCGAGAGTATGGTACGAAATTTAAAAATAGGTGTCTATGTATCTGTAATTCTTTGACACGCGTTTAATAATACATATGAAAAAAATTCACGTCTGTTTGGAATAAAGTCGTGCTTATTACATTAAGAAATTTTACAGTCGTTGAAATATTCTTCCATGATCGATATGAAATTGTATGTAAGGCATATATGACGTTCAAAGACGTAAAATGATTTTTCAGTAGGTTCCCTTCAACTCTTGGTTTCCGGTCTTGAATTCGAGCCTTTTATTTTTTCTTCAGAATTCTTCTCCAAATCTTATAGAACATTATTGCTCATCAAGTCAAGTTCTTAGCTCTTGAAGAATCTTTTCGATTCAAAATCGAATACCTTCGATTAAGTATTTTGCAATAATCAAACTTTGTAAACGAACGAACGTTGATATTTATATACATTAAGCTCATCGTCTCCTTCACCTAATCTCTCTTTTTCTCTGGTGTCATAACCTGTCAAAGACACGCATGTATTTTGATTATTGTAGCCTACTGTCTGTGTCAGCGACGACGTTTCGCCTTTCCGAAGTTTTTTTCCAGTTTTGTCTATGATAGAATTCATTTCCAGCTCAACTGTTTTCACATGCAGGTTTCTTTTTCTTTTTCTTTTCGCAACTTACCTACCTATTATATGTAAATTACACGAATAATGTTTTAAAACGTGACAAAATGACGTAAAAATAAACTGCACGGGGAAAAAAGGTTCAACTGCGTGCTCTGAAAATCACGGATAGAGATGAGACGCATTTGCTCTTGACAGCCCTTAATCGTTCAGATATATACCTTCGTGCCACACGTATTGTGAAGCTGTAGGTGTTGTCCTTTTTCAATCTCCTATGGGAATGAACAATATTTCCATGACATTTCCAAGTCTTGTCTATTATTTTAATTTCATAAACAATGGAAACGTTTTCAAAACATGGTTTAAAAAAATGAAAAATTCTTGAAGAAGTACGAAAAAATTTACATAATTTAGTTTTTTAATTCTATTGAAACGTTGGAAAAAGATCAGGAAAGACTCGAAAATTTTAGCGAAGAAAATTTGTAAATCCTAAAGAAAGCAATTTTTTTTTCTTAAATAACTAATCCTGATCGATCGCGGTTTTTTTTTAGGTAGATCAATAATTTATTCATCTTTTAAAAATCGGATATCTACCTATCGAACTTCCTCCTCTCATTGTCATATTAGAGTCAAATACATAAGTTAAGAAGAGGGCTTGATATTGATATCTATTTAATCATACCTACGTGTGTTTTTTTCAAATTACATTTAAGATACGAACTATCCACTAATTTACTTTTTTTTCGTTTTCAGTTTTACCTAGTGGTCATTTGCAATTATCTAGTCAATGTGGAAATGTACAAGGGTTACCAACAATTATGTCAAATTCCAATTCAGGCTCATTAATACAATATTCAAATCAAGAAGGACAATATTTCATGCCAAATGATATAGGTACGTAGTATAATAATTCCTAATGTCACAAAAATTGATAAAAATTACTGCGTTATTAATTCGACCGCAAAATTTTTTTAAAATTCAACGAGCAGAAGACAAGAAAATTGGTACGACCGTCGCACATTTGTTACATATTCGTTCGGGTGCTGTCGACCGCCTTCGGTTCGGTTTGTTTACCGAATAAAATTATGTACCTATTTCGAATGGGTGTTGAACATTATCGATAAATTGTTATGCAAATAAAACTTTTCATTACCGAGAAGAATATTCTAACAAAGAAAAAATAACGTCCAAGAAATTGCGAAGTGAAAAAAAAATCACTATCCGCCACTCTATAGTTGCTGGCAATGGTAAAATGGAAGAATAATCGACGATAGACGAAGGTGACCGAACGTCGATTGTGAATGTAAAATGTTCAATGTGCAATGATCGTTTAATTGTTGAATAAATGATACACGTATTTTCGCTCATCTGACAAAAAAAAGTGTTTTTATATTTTGATTTATGATTTCAAATTGATTCAACATTGGTCGAATTCGAAATTTCATTTTACTACAAATCCAAAAAATGAACCTATTTGGAAAAAAAACTGAAATGCAGTCCTATTTGAATTTTGAATACCTGTCCCAAGATAACTTATAATTGTGTAGAATTTACAAAATAAGGAAATATTGACACGACATTTTCCTATAATTCTGTACGTTTTTGAAAACTAATAGGTCCATAATTGGATTGACTGATTTTTCAGGATATGTTTATTAATGATTCAGAATTACAAGATCATTGTACATGTGAGATAAATACCATTACTTAACTACCTATGTAAATTGCAAAGATTATTGCAGGTATGTTTCTGATTTAGTAATGGAAAAACATTCATCAAAATTGCATTAGGGAACAGCTCTCTAGTTAAAATTGTAAGTAAAAATTTCGTGTCAATATTTGCTTTATCGTTAGGTTATTTAGTGAAAAAAAAAGATAAATTGACAAAGATTTTATGTGCAATGATATTTTATTAATTATTTGTCTGTTTCGTTTCAGTAGTTACTCAGAATTCTGGTAATGTTAGTATTAATAGTGTAATTACCGAAGATCAAGTCAGAAAACGAGAATTGCGATTGTTAAAGAACAGGTTTGTGTTAACTTTTTTCCAGATCTAGGTACTAAGTTTTTATAATTTGGATTTTTTACTTCGTATCGATAGATTAAGTAGAAAACGAACCTTTCCTTCTCTTTTCCTTCTGTATTTCATGTTGAAATCAAGTTGGTTTCAAGCCACTTTTTTAACCGTGTTTATTCTGTTGAAAAAACAATGAGTCATAAAACCGCATTAGAACATATTCCTAAATAGCGATGACCGATGGAATTTCGTTAAATTCAAAAATGTTGATTCGACTGTAATTATCCAATTATATGCATTTGTTGAAAGGTTTCAAATTATGCATACAAATGTATAAATTGTGCTTTTGGTCACTTAGCTACTCATCGTTTTGTTTTATTTAAAATACCTACCTACTCCTATTAAATCAGATGTCCAACAAACGCAATGTAATATACATATTATGCACATGAAAGTTCATTTCATATAAACTTTTGTTTCTCGTTCCTGGTTTTTACGAATAGGTATATCAAACAATATTTGAAATAAGACAGATCAGTAGAAGTTTACATAGGACACTTGCATAATTACTTATTAGCTCATAAAATTCTGTAAGCTTTTATTTACACAATTTTCAAAATCTTACACTTCTATTTGTTATTTTCAGAGAAGCAGCCCGCGAATGCAGACGAAAAAAGAAAGAATATATAAAATGTTTGGAAAACAGGGTGGCAGTTTTAGAAAATCAAAATAAAGCGCTTATCGAAGAGCTCAAATCATTAAAAGAACTTTACTGTCAACAGAAACCGGAGTGATTTAATTTTTCTATTTTTACCATTTTGTACAAATATTCAAGTTGTTATATTTATATTATGTAAGTTATTTTGTGTACGGCGTAACTTTCAAACTGTGTTATTTTTCAATGAAGTTCATTTCATTTAAAACGAAACTGTTTATAAATAGCATACCTAGATAGATAAAATTTCGACAACATATTTTTCATATTTCAATGTGGCAGAACATTCTAACATTTTTTTTTTTTTTCAATTCAAATTTTTAAAACATATTTTATAATAATTTTTACTGTTACATGGTACTTGGCTGTGTTAGTACATAATAGTTGATGTTTTTCAACATGTATCAAGGTAGAAAACCTCCGTAAGGAGTGTATTTCAGCGATAACATTCTACAAAACGCAGTTACCTTATTTTAAAATATTGTACAGATTGTAATAAAATCATTGTGATCCAGATTAATATTTCAGTGTTTTCATGTTCTAAGTACATTCTTAAGTTTTGTTGGATTTTGTACGTTATTTTGTTAAGTTAAATTATACTCAGTTGCAGGCTGCAGCAAAAAATTACTCGAGTACTTCGGTTAAATTTTCTAGTTCGCAAAAACAGGTACAACAACACGAAATCTTATTTCATTCGTAAAATGAACATTACTTTATTCACAATCAATCAATATAAATTAAATAAATACATACATTCAATATACACAAAATATTCAAGTACCTATTTATCAACAATAGTCGAAGTCAATATTACATTTAAAAATTACGCACAAGAATCACTTATCATCAATCAATGATGATACAAAATAGAAAAACATACATACCACTCATTTTTTAAAAATCAAACATTTGCGCGCTTTTTAAATTTCATAAAAATTGTCAATGAAGTAAAAATTATTAAAATATAAAATATGAGTTCGAGGGTCACAAAAAATAGTGTTACCTATTTCATTCACAAAAAAAATTAAAATGAATTTGTGAATTCAGATAAATCTGAGATGATTTTTAAAAAATTACACACGTGAAGGAGAGCTGTAACTTTTCAAAATTGAAAATCAATAAATTAAATATTTTACAAGAAAAATAAAACTGATATGATTATCGCTTTAACAAAATGAAGAAGAAAAAAAAACTAAAGTCAAGGGTTAGCGTCAACTTACAAGTTCAAACGCTGATTTAAAACAAAAAACTACTAACGGAATAAGAAGGATCATCACTGTTCAGAATAAAACTGAGAGCGAAAAAATACAAAAACACTTTGAACAAGGTCCAAACAGAAAAAAATCAGAATTCTACCTTTGTCAAAAAATTAATTTTTAGATATTTTTAAATAAGCATCGTAAAGTTTATCAACGAACTGAGCGTCATTTTTTAATAAATACTCCATCGCTTGAATCATTTGATTTTTTGACATGAGATCGAGTTTAGCATTCTTACTATCTGAAGAAGTCTGCGTATCGAAACTCTTTACAGAATTAGTCAGATCTAAAGGCGTGATTAACATACTAGGAGGAATGAGCTCGGGAAACTCGATCGTTTGACTATCTCCGCCGACAGGAGACTGTAGAAATTTTTGATCTATTCCATCTAGGATAGCAACAGGACTCGCTTTGGTCAAGTTTAACGATTTCATGTTATTTTCGATAACATTTACATTTTTATCGTAATCACTCTGGTTCATTGGTAATGTCTGTTTCTTTTCTATGTGAACGACAGTTTGAAACGAGGATGCTAATGATTTCTTGCAGTTTGAATGCTGGGCCGGAGATTGCTGCGAATTAGGTTGATTCTTAGTTGCTTCTTTACTGGCAATAGCGAAAAACTGACGGACGCTTTCGGGTTGTCCGCTGGGTTTTTTCTGTTTCGAATTAGCGTCGGTTTCGATAGCCTTTTGATCGAGCTTGTCAGGAGTGTCGAATTTGGCTTTGAATAAAGCTTCCGCGTTGTCGTCGTCTTCTTGTTCGTTTTTTTCTTTCTCTTTCAATTCTTGGAGTATTTGTTGAAAGACTCTTCCCATTTCAACACATTCTGACTTATCGTAAAACCAAATTCCAAAAATAGTTTTGAATATGTTTCTGTACAAAATGAACGGTTCTTGGAGTTGTATTTCCATTGTGCTATTTAGAAGTTCGATGAAATTTGTAGTATCGAGTCTGTTCAAGATGAATATACCATACTTCGGGCTGGTCTTCCTCTTGTAGAAAAAACAAGCTCCTTCTACCTTTCGTTTTATCCATTTTGATTTCTTTGCGTCAAAAACGTATAACGCGACTTGAGATGCGCTGATAATGATATCTTTTACCTGCTGGTCGAACCGATAAATCGCTGAGATGTTGGTTTTTTTCAAAAATGATACGTCCTCCATGATTAATTAACAACTATACGTACTACACTGTAATACAAAGGGAAAAATCCTACCGATTCATTAATTAATTATCATGTAAAATTAAAAAATAACACATCATAAATTCATAACACATAACAACTTATCACATTTTTTTCAAAGTTTTCAAATGAATGGAGTTTGCGGTAGACGCAGGGGTAGGAAGGGGTAAAAATGCTGTACTTTCGTCATGATAAACATAGAGCGCGCTCCGGTTAAAGCATCCAATCAAGAAGCTCCAAAGAAAATTCCCGTGAGCAATCGTATGTGCGGATTGTTTAGCTTGATATTCTGCTCATCTCATTGGTTAATTCTGGAATCTAGTGATAAGCACGAAAATTTTTTAGCCAATCACGAATGCCATTTAGTGCATCAGTGTTTACTCTTTTTTTTTCATCGTACACATTCATTCATCTCGAATTTTGTTGCTTGTGAAAATAATTGTCATCTTTGTGATCTGAATAGTGAATTGTATCATTTTGTAGTTTAAATTATTACGATTGTGTTTGCTTTGTTCAGTATGGATAATCACATCGAATTGTTGAAAACTCACATATCTAGTATAAATGTACCGCAACCTAACGATAAGGTTTACAAAGATGAATGCGTGTATTCGTTTGATTCTCCGGTAAAATGTTAACTTGAATTATCATGTCATAATCTCTAGTTAACAATTTGAAGATTGAAATTTATGCGAACTGCTGCAGCTAATAACATTATCGCTTTTGAAATATTTTCCTTTTGTTTCCAAATCAGCTTCAACTTCGATAGCGATTAACTCCTTTATAATTTTATCTGTTCTTACAGTTCACGGATACTGGCTTATACGTTTGCATGAAAACTTTCTATGGCCTGGGAAAGGAGCATTTAGAACGACACCATCGTAAAACGGGCAGTTGCGTTTATGTTCACATGAAATATGAGAAAATTTTGGTAAATGCATTTTGAATAATATGTAACCCTAATTTGCGAATACCTACTCTGATATCTATGTTTAATATCTCGTTGTTGATTCAGTTGGAAACTAATGAACCAGAATTAGCAGAAAGTAAAAAACCCACACGTTTAGCTATCGGCGTACAAGGAGGATTTGATGCTGATCCTTTATCTAAGAAATTTGAAACGAGGAAAAGCTACTCTATTGTAATTTTACCACAGCTAGTCATAATCCCGTGGCCGAACGATGGTTTACCTGAAAAAGTAAGTAATGCGTTAATGTGAAAGAATCGTGTACAGTTCACTTTCATTATTCGTTTTTACTTTGTTTACTATCGCACTGTAGGCAATTACTGCGGTTTATGGAATAATCAATGCAGAATCGGCTAGTAGATTGGCTGAGTTGGAGTCCGGAGCGTGGGATGGAGAAATCAGAGCCGTAACGAAGTAAGTTCTTTTCGGTTATTCTGTTGGATTTTCACATATTCGTTAACAAAAATTACTGTTAAAGACACACAAACTTGGTGCAAGTGGAGACGAATAAGAAAGTTCCTCCGAGTGGTTGGAAATGCGAGCGTTGTGAATTGACGACGAATCTGTGGCTGAACTTGACTGATGGTGCTATTATGTGTGGTCGTAAATTTTTCGATGGAACTGGTGGAAATGAGCATGCGTTGAAGCACTTCCATGAAACCGGTAAGAATTAGTCTGGTTTGTTTTGCGTGCAAATCAAACAATTCTACTAGTCGTATTGTGTTACTATTTGTGTGTGTGCGTTTTTTTCTCATTTTTTCATTTTTTTTTAGGATATCCCTTGGCTGTTAAGTTGGGAACCATTACAAAAGATGGAAAAGCGGATGTGTTCAGTTATGATGAAGACGATATGGTTGAAGATCCTCATTTAGTACAACATTTGGCTCATTTCGGTATCAATACAGCCAATATGGTGAAGGTATCTGTCAAATTTTTTAAAAATTAATGACGCGAAGTTATAGGTATTTTTTCAGAAATGACGATAATTTATTAAAATTACTTTTTTTCAGAGTGATAAATCGATGGTAGAATTAGAGCTGGATTTGAATCAGAAATTCGGGGAATGGGCTGCTATTCAAGAAGCTGGTAGTAATTTGCAACCGCTGTATGGGCCAGGATATACAGGTTTAAATAATCTAGGAAATTCCTGTTATTTGAATAGTTCTGTTCAAGTGTTGTTCACAGTTCCTGGATTTATTAAAAAGTACTATGTTTTTGGAAATACGTTCACCTTACGTTGTGATTTTAAAATTAATAGTCTTTAATAACTTTATGTGATTGTTTCAAATAGATACGTCGAAGAAGCTCCAAGAATATTTGATGGTGTTACTGGAAATCCAGCGCAAGATTTCAATGCTCAAATGTATGTGTTCTCTGTGTTATAATATTGATTATGTAGCTTGCCAATACTTAAGATTGATGAATTTCCAGGGCGAAATTAGGTACTGGACTGCTATCGGGGAAATATTCGCATCAACCAGAAGATGAATACGACAATTCGTTTAGTATTTCTCCTAATATGTTCAAAACTGTGATTGGAAAGGGTCATCCTGCATTTTCCTCCAAGAATCAACAAGATGCGCAAGAATTTTTCCTATACTTGCTGACTGTTGTTGAGGTTTGTATTATTTGTTTTTGAAATACAACCTCGGCATATTTTTACCTTTCTTACTTATGTGTACAGAGAAACAGTCGACATCAATTTGATCCCACTGAATGCTTCAAATTCAAAATTGAAGAAAGGTATCAATGTCGTTCTAGTTCAAAAGTGCAATATTTCTATCGTACGGATAGTTGTTTACCTTTGATGATACCTTTGGATGCTGCAATAAATAAGTCTGAAGTTTTGGAATATGAAGCCAAACTAGCTCAACATGCTGCAAGTGGGAATAAAGGGTGAGTTTAGGCATTCGTCCATTATTGCCTGAAGGCATGCTTTCTCCATAGTTTGATTTTTTTTTAATATTTATAATTTTTGTGGTCTAATTTCAGAGAGCCTATAGAAATAGTAAGACCTCGCATAAAATTTGAATCTTGTCTGCAAGCATTCATTCAGAGTGAAGTTGTCGATCAATTTTATAGCTCTGCCATCAAAGGAAAAACTGAAGCTCTCAAGTAAGTTGTCTACTTCACTTGTTTTGATTTATCATAAATCTATTAGTAATTGAGAAGTTTCATTTTACAGAACTACTCGCCTATCAAACTTTCCGCAATATTTAATAATTCATTTGAAGAAATATACTCTCCGTGAAGACTGGACCCCGGTTAAATTAGATGTTTCGGTTGAAGTTCCAGACATTCTTGATTTATCGGCTTTGAAAGGGCTCGGATTACAACCTGGTGAAGAATTATTACCCAGCGAAGGTATAATTTATTTTTGAATTAAATATAAGGTACATTAATTTTCAATTGTGGTAATATTTGTGATTTTTGAACGTCACACAGATGATGCAGCTCAAGGAGGAGTTCAGTTTAATGAAGCACTGTTAGCGCAATTGATGGATATGGGCTTTCCTATCGATGCGTGCAAACGTGCGTTACATTTCACAAAAAATGAAAATCTAGAAAATGCGACCAATTGGTTAATGGAACATATCGACGATCCTAGTATAATGGAACCTTTTACTCTTCCTAAAACTAGTAACAGTCGTGCTGCTGGAGGTAGGCCTAATAAATATATCGAATATGTAACCATTTAGAAAAAATAATCATTGAGATGAGTCAAAATTATGAACACTTTGCGAAGTTTGAATTCGGCTTATGGTTATTATTACTACAGTAAGCTTAGGTTCATGTTGTTTGACAGATTTTGTAGTCGATGAAGCAGCTGTGGCTCAACTTATAAGTTTTGGATTTACGAGAAATCATGTTATAAAAGCTCTGCAAGAAACCAGCAACAGTGTAGAACGAGCTGCTGATTGGTTATTCAATCATCCAGATGATGGTGACACTGTAATGATGGATACGAGTCCTGCGCCAACATCTGAACCAGCGCCAGGGCAATCGAGCTCAGCCAGTGAATCAGATTATCGTATGTTATGATGACTCATATTTCTCACATTGATAGGTGGTTTTATTAAGGAACTGGTCATTTATTTCGTTATCTCTTTTTCAGGTTACCGTCTGAAAGCTTTCATTTCTCATATGGGACCATCGCCGGCTGTTGGCCATTACGTTTGTCATATAAATAAACAAGATAAGTGGGTGATTTATAACGATGAAAAAGTCGCGTTGTCTGAGAACCCACCGAAAGATCTTGGTTATGTTTACTTTTTTGAAAGAATTTAATTTTGTTTGATTATTGTATGTAATGCTTACTTTAATGAATGCTGCTTTGATTTTTGTGATGTAATGTATGTTATACTGTTTATTTTCCCTATTTTTTTTTTTTTTTTTTTTTTTACAGAAAAATACGAGTAACTAAGAATTTTCGAGGTATTTTATTTATTTTTTGCTGAAAAGTCAATTTTTTAAACTAAGTATGAAACTTCCTTAGAGAGCCATTCTTTTTCATGTTGCTTCATTTTTCATCGAAGAGTGTTGTTTCATTAACATTCATTTTAGAATTACATGAGAAATACAATTTGTAAAGCATTCTGGTAGGAAACAATTATTGAACTTCGAAATGATGTGATAACGTGTCGATGCGCATTATATTCACAGTACCTTACTCTGCACTCAACAATATTACGATTTTCATTAGGCAGAAAAGTGATTCATCTCATCTTGAAATCTTGAAATCGAAGCTGGTATCAGAATATTGAAACAAATGCGTCATAACAATCCATTTAATATCGAAATACATTTCCAAACATTATTTACAACGAAAGTTAGAGGTTCCAGTTATCTAGACAGAATTCCATAACTTTTTTTAACATCATTCTTCCTTCAAAAGACCTTCTCGTTTTTTCCACTCGTTCTTAAGTTGATTCAGTTTTTTCTTTTTGAGTTCCATCGCTTTGCTACGCACTTCGTCAAATCGTTTTTTCTGGTTGGCAATTGAATTTTCTCCATTTAGTTTACTATCCAACTTTTCAGTTAATATTTCGCGAGCTATCTCTTGATTTTTCTCGAGCGATCTGGTTTGATGGCATTTTACCACCAGTCCTGAAAATGTAACAATTGTTTATTAAAATTAAAATTACCTAATTTTTAATCAAAATTCAACATTAATTGAGGATGAAAATTGAAATATTAGACTAACCACTCGGTATATGTTTGAGCACTACACAATTCATTGCTTTATTTACAGCTTGTCCTCCGGGTCCACTTCCTCTAACAAACTGTTCTTCCAAATCCCCATTATTTAGTTTTGGGTAGTTAGAATAATCTAAATCGTATTTCTTACATAAAATCTGGTAGTTACTAAGATGAAATCGGCGTATATAATTAGAAACGGATAATAAATTAATAGATTGATGCGAAAGCAAACTCTGTCTCCAATTCATCTTAAATTATACGGCTATTTTTCAGCAATGTTATTCCTTTCTGAAAAACCAAAAAAATAACACTTTCTAAATGTAATTAATACAGTGAAAATGACTTCAAATGATCGTGGAAATACTGACCTTATATTGAAATTCTATCTCAGCTGGATCTTCAAGATTCTTGTTCTGTTTAAATTCATTCTTAACTCTACTCATGAAATATTCTTTATCAGTTAGCTGTAGATTTCTTCCATATTTTAGAAGATCTCGATATAGCAGTATTATTTTACGTTGAGAGCATGGATTAAAATTCATATTTTTCTCACTTCAACAATTCACTAATAGCACTTTTTAAAATGACGGACTTGAAAAAAGTATGATGAAATCATGAAATGGAAACGCAGACGGGTAAAACCAAAAGAAAAGCACGAAAGTTCAATTTGAAGTTGAACTTGAGTGTTTTTGTTGTGTCTGTTATCACGTTCACATCAAGCAAAAATTTTTTGAGTTGTGGTTTAGGTGTTTCAATTTTTCTTGTCCAAAAATTCATAAAATAAGGTGCGTTTATGATTGTCCGTAACTCTTACGGCCTGTTACAGAAAAGTAAAAAATTTTTTACTTTTCTGTAATTTTCTTTGTTCTTTTCTGTAAAACAAAAAGTTACGGTTACGGACAACGTGAACTACGCCATAAGAATTCTTGTATTTTACTTTTCCATAACAGACCGTAACTTTTATTACGGTTAGTTACAGACAATCATGAACGCACCTATAAATTCAATTTCTGTTTAATTTAGATATTTTTATCGATTGAAATTTCATTAATTAATCACAATTTAATACGCTTCTTGAGAAATTATTTTAAAATATTGTAAGCAATGGAATTTTTTGGAAAAAATGCAAAAAATCAAGAAGAACTCCGATTTGAAATCCTTGTTGATTCACGAAGCTTGAAATGGAAACTTTCGTGTTTTTTGATAAGAAAAAATGTGTGTTTTGATAATTCTCTTAATTTAATTTCTTTCGTTGTTGAAAACTGTTGAAAATTGAGTAAGTTTTGACTGTTTTGAGATTATGGAATTGTTTTAGCCTAAATTTATTTGGGTAATGTTTTAAAGTAATCTCCGTTGAAACTTGTGCGGTTCAAGTTTCAGTGTCGGTGTATTTTTTTGGAACTTCTTCATCATAAAACTGTCACAAGTGTCACATATCCATAAATGTCATAACAATTACAGCCGGTGATATAATTTGCAATTTGCTCGCTCAATATGTTTTTTACGAGAGTACTATCAGCGAAGTCATCCCATGTTCGCGTAGTCTGTGAAAGCCTGGTCACCGGACACCGTGTTAATGCGATTAGAGAACGTAAAGCAGACAAATTGGAAGTCGTAATGTTTGATCCTTATGTTCGGAAGAAAGTAGTTTACAAAGAGATCAAAAAACTTACAGGAGTTGATGTGAAAAATTTCAAACCTTTGGATACTTTAGAATCTTTAGATGGGTAGTTTCTGTGTTATTGAAATATTAGTTTTACTATTGTTAAATAAAGCGTGATTAATCACTATGTGATGTTGCTATTTATTTATTTTCAATTTGTTCTATGTGTAGATCATCATGTACACCATCTAGATCTCATGAACGGCTTTTTCAAGCTTGTATCGCTTGCAAGTGTAAAGTGACATCTTCTTGTCAGAACTTTTCAATTTGTGCTGATGTTTCTGAAGTTTTGAAAGTATGCTGACAATTGAAATTGATTTTTTCAATTTAGTTCAGGTGGACAATTTGAACAATACCCTAACTATAAATTAAGTAGGCACGTTCACATTCAGTCATAATCTGCATCGCGTTACCGAGGACAGACTAGTTATCCTGTATCCTTTAAAATTATATTCCACGATTTCCAGGAGTGTATCAATCGGTCAATGTTTCAAAGCTTAATAAAGGCGTTTTACTTTATTATAATAAAACCAAAAATTGTCTGGTAGTTTGGTCCAATAAAAATATGAAAAAATTGATTTGCAAGTTTAATTTATCTGACTCTAATCTCTAAAATGGAAGAATCTTGTAACTTTTCAAGTTTCTAATTTGAATTTTGAATGTGGTCGACTGGTCATTTCATTTTTCGAGTGCCCTTCATCAATACTGGTGTTTCATTTTCTTCCTTCGCAAATTCGCAATCTTTCAGATAAATCATGAAGAATATTGAAGATCAACGATCAAAATCTACACTCATTACTCCACAATCCACATTCAATTAGACATTTTTCCCACCAATTTTTAATTTTATAAAATGAGTACGGAGTATGGTAATTTTCATTTTCCATCGAAGATTCGATCAATTTTTTAAAAAAAAATATCTACTGCAAGCTTACCGAAAAATCCGAAAAACAAGGTTGTTTGAAAACCAATACCATTTTGATTGGTGAGTGACGTATGATGACGGTTACAACGTCATTTGTTGTGATTGCTTGTTTTTTTTTTCGTTATCAATCACAATGTTATCTTCACTTCTTCAGTCATCTTGTATCTTGTGATTCGTGTTGGTGTGTTTTCCTCGTTGAGGTGTTCTGTTCATTAATTGTAAAAATGTTCTAAGTTGATACTTGAAAAATAATTATAATTTGCGTTTGCTGTAATTTCGTTCTTGGCTCAGTTACACCAACTCCAGCAAAATGTTGCCACCTATTGTTATAGGCTTATTTCTATTAGGTAAGAGTGAGGAAAACTTTCGTTACGTTACCTATCTAGTATCTACTTTTCACGCTTGCAATTTTGAACATTTTATTTCTCGCTATTAAAACGTGTTTGAGTGTTACAATATAGATTAAAATTCAATTTAATCAACTCGAATATCTGTTATAATTGTAATTTTTGATCGAACTAATGTTTCTTTTCAGCTTGCAATGTTCGAAGTGAGGTGAGCCAAGACAGCCCCGTGGAACAGATTGTCAAAGATATCAAAGAATCAAATACCACAGGCATGGATAAAATAACGAAACTATACAAGGATTATGAAAATCTGACACTTGATGTTGCAAGCGTACCATCCGTTAGATATGGCGAAGATAGTCTGCGGGAAGAGTGCGAAAAAAATGGTGGAAACGGAACGTACGAGGTTGCATTGGTTCGTATTATCGTCATTTGGTGATTATTATACCCTATTGTTGCCTTGCCATTCATGTATTCTAATTTCTACCTGAATCCCTCGTTAATGAAAAATTGAAATGGTAAAAATATTTTTCACACCATCTCTTAACGATAACCCCCTCCTCCCTTTTCCATAAAAAAAATCATAACGTGTTTGAATAGTCCTGCTAAAGTTCTGTGTTTTTTTAAAATTGAAAATCAAATAGAACTAAATCGCATACGTTTAAGGGCTTGACTTCTATCGACGGAGCTCTCGCAGATTAAAAATCCAACTTTTGAAAACAAAATTTCGTATAGAGCGTAAGCTGACAAATTTTGAGGACAGGTTGGGCTACTTGCCAAAGTGACGAGCAAGTGTCGCATTGCTTGTGGCGTCGTGTCTGTTTATTTTACTTTCATTCACGTATTATTGTGTTCCATCAGGTAAAAAATCAAACTCGAGCGATATTCTATTTTTTTTTTGAGTTGACATTTTAATTCTTCACTTTTTTAGATATTATGTCAAATTGTGATGCTATTTTTTCATTTATTTTTTGAATTAAATTGAAATTAAACTCATTTCCGATATTTAAAATTCTTTCCTGTTGACGAAAAAATGTCTACCTAACTGATGGGTTAGGTACTTCTTCCGAATAACTATAATAACCCAAGGCTTTTGTTTCATATACGTGTGCTGAAGCTCAACAGAACAGTTCACCTATTCGTAAACTTAGTTATTCTCGTCTTGGCAAGGCAAACCGCTCAACGACCTTACATACGTGTAATAGCATTTTAGATTTCGTACTGAGTAATTTTTTTGCACCTTATCTAAGAGAGAAAAAAAAGTCGATACAAAAATTTATCATGATTGTTTATGAACTTTCAACGATAACTCGTTGTCATTCTACGTTTGCATTTTGAAAACATTTCAATTCTCATCATCTGATTACATCGAATACCTGCTTGCATATGTACGAATATATAGGTTCTTGGAGGTCAAATCTTTGTAGTAAGTTAGTTCATAAAAGTGTGCACACTTACACTGATTGAAATTTTCCTACCAAGAAAATCAGTATTGAAAACTTTTCTCCCACTGTCATTTATCTATACGCTAACTATTGAAATTCCATCATCATTCCAGAAATGATTAATTCTCTTACTTCATGTGTGTAATAATGAATCACTCCTAGATTACGAATTCCATTAGCTCTGCGTCTTTACGTAGTAAAAATACTTAATAGTTCCCTGCGTGATAATGAAATATCTAATCATCGAAATTATAAATGATTATCGTTCGAGTGTAGACTGTAGAGTGGTATACCATGTAGACGAATTGTTTTCAAGACCGTACCTAGTTAAATTTATGCAATTAATTTGATTAGCTTCGTTATAATGTGGTTTATTTTTAGAACATTGTCGCACTGTTTAATAGAATCATTGAAGATGGAAAATTTTTCGACAGTGTCTTACCTACTACCTACTTCCTAGTCTATCTCTATAAGCAATAATTGGCTTTCCTCGACGAATCACCTCGTACGAAGTACTCGATTTTATGAAAATTAGGTCGTATTATCTTATGTATATTTTTTCAAATCGTACCACATTTATCAACTGTAAATCGATGCGAAGATAGGACACTTGTGGCATTGCAGATTTAACGAATGTGAAAAACAGATAATTCTGTATTATTCGTATTCGATGTGCGATTGTGTATCTGGCATGCGCATTTTCCAAGAAACCAGAGCTTGCTTTTAAAATCATCATTACTGGTATCTGGCTCTGGTATTGCTTTATTTTGCGTATCCGTCATTCGCTAACGAGAGAACCAGTTCGGTCGTGTGCAGTGTTGGCTAGTTTCCTGATGCTTTATCAGCAGTTTGATCATTCCAACATAGACATTTTATTGCTCCATTCGATATTTGAACTAAATTTAGCAGACCGTCAATTGCTCGAACAAAACTGTACCTACTCAATGTTTAATGTGGCGGTACTTGGTAATAAGGAAAAAATATCGAATAAGTGCAGATTTAATGGCCAATTCAGATGTATGGCGATTAAGTTTTTCGATTGACTGGCGAAAAATGTATACACAAAATACATTACGTTTAGTTTATTTTGAAATTAATCATCGGTCTGATAATACTGATGATGTGTTGGATTTAATGTAGGTAGGTAGGTATAGTAGGTACTGAATTTTTATCGGAATTTTGTTTCGGTTTATTAAAGTTGCATTTAATGGTACCTATTTATTTACAATTAAATTAATCAAAGTAGAAATTAACATCTGAATTATTAAATGAACGATGTTTTTTTTCTCATTTCAGAAAGCATATCAAAATATGAGAAAATGCTTCACAGGAATTGTTTCGTTTGCAGAGTTACCAGCTAAAATTAAGAAATCCAAACCCTACGGAGAACTGGATACTGTGTTCAAAGAATACTGCTCGTAAGTATCGAATCGATTTTTCTGTGTATCTCTAGCTACGTGTGTTTAAAATTTATTTGAAATGAATAAAAAATGAAAAAGCTTTGAATTTAATATTTATAAAATAATTATGGTCACTTGATTGCATTTTGATCAATTTATACGGTCGATGGCCATCCAGCATTTCATTTTGGCTGAGTAAAATTTATGGATTTACCGCCCCCCACCCCTCTTTAAAAAAAACTATGAGACAATAACGCGGGCATATTTTATTATTGATTGATTTATTGATTCTACACTGAGTTTTTTCAATTTACAGGAAAACTCTAGATATCCGACGTTGTGTGACAACTTACCTCATTGCAATGGTCCCTTGCATGGACGACAGGCATAAGTATATCAGATTTCACGCGCATGAAGCCATCGAATCAATCATGGATTTCGTTTGCGAAAACGAAGGCGATCATATTGCTCGTAAGTGTAAATATCTTCGGCATGTTCCGTCAAATTGAAAATTTCTAAAATGAAAGCCCCCGCGCAAGTTAAATATGAATTTCATTTGCGAATTTTTTTCTCATGACTCATGAGAAACTTTTACGTTTTATCCGTCGAGATTCAGATAACGTAACCCGGTTTGTAAAACTTTTGATTAACTACCACTGTCGTGGAATCAATCAAAAAATTTTCACGTTTTTTCGAAAAATTAATACCTCATCGATGGATTTTAATGGCTCAGATTTTTACTCTTGTAGACTTGACTTTTGAGTACTTATTTCAACGAAATGCTAGTTTCACGGGCTGATTGAGTGAAATACTCGTATATCATTTTTGTAGAAAGCAATATCTTTAATTGGTATGTAGCTTTAAGAACCAGCTTACTCGTAGGAGGTTTTATTTCGCAGCGAACGCTACAGAAGCATTTACTCGCACGAACAAAATTATTGAAGTCGACTAAGGTGAACCGGTTTCCTTGTTGAGCTTAAAATTAAAGTAATTTGTCGGTTTTGCGTGAATTGCATTTCGCTGATCATCGACGTAAACACATTACTTGCGTAAATTTAAAAATTTTTTCCATCTCAGCTAGAATTATTAAGAATAAATACTCAATTGCTTGATAATGATTTTTAAACGTTCTTATAGTCCTGCGTACACGTTTAATGACGCAAAATATTCGCGAATTTTTTAATCACCTTATGGTTGCTGAATTTTTACATTTTACGAGAATTGACAGCATTGTAACTCGAAAATCGTTTATTTATATATTTTTAATGCTGAAGAATATTTTTTTGGGAGAGTTGGCGATCATTTTTTTACATTCTAACGTGGTTTATTTGTTTGAAAATTTCCATTTTTACGGTCTAGAATTTTTTTGTTGATGAAATTACTATAGATTTTTTTGTAACTATCGTACTTAAGTTTATTCTTCATCGTATCTATCTGTTTTTGAATATCTACGAAAATTAATTACCTATCTAATTTCTTTTGTATTTATCAATTACTCTCGCGTATCTTAAATAATAATGCTGTAATAATACTTTTTCTTTCAGTATTTATGTCGGAAAAAGGACCAGAGTGCATTTTAAGTAAACAAGCCGGTATCAAGAAATGTTTTGATGAAAAACTGCCGAAAAACGGCTCTCGTTGGAAGGAAGATCCGATAAATTTATCGCAATTCAATTTCGCAAATCTTACGGCTGAAGACGAATTCAAAATAAAAGATTTAGGGTTCGATTTGACTCAATGCAGGTACGTGTTCCCTATTACAGATTTGCATAGTAGAAAAGGAAATCTGCATGTATTATTCAACGGGTGATTTTACATTGATAATTTTTTGTTCTGTCAAGGTGATTGAAATACCTACAGTATGAGTTTTATTTGCGCTATGAATCCTCGTATATCGATGCAAACAAATTTTGAAATAACTCTTTGAACTTTAAATTCGATTGCAAGTGTATGAAATTTCTTGAATTAGTTATGTTGAAAATTCTAAAGAAAAAGTGCACGATGTATCTTCATCTTTGTGAATTTCCCCTGATTAGTACTGAAACCTACTTTATTACATGTATTTAATCTGAATCTGAATTATGTTAATTCCGATTAATAAGTACTTGGTTTTCGTTTTCAGGATCGCGTACCAATTACGAAAATGTATCGTAGAAGAATTAACCACTTGTTCTGGTTCAACACCGGCCAACGTTGTCGATTCGATGTTCAATCTTGTTCATACTAAGTCGTACTGTAACAAGTACAAAATGCAAGACATCGATCCAGATTACAACGGTGGTACTTCGTTATTTACATCGTTGTTTTCAGTTATCCTACCAGCACTGACTGTTTTATTAGTAAGAACTTTCAGCAGTTAGTATACGGTTAAACTGCCCAGTTAGAATAAACTGGACCCTAGGTAAATTTTTTTTCTGTTTTTTTTTTTTTTTTTTTTTGTATCAGTTCAAACTTCTCACTCTCTCTCTCTCTAAAAAAGCGTGAAAACAGATCATCATTTTTAATACCAAGTATTTTTTATCATTGAAACTATTCGCGCAATGTAATGCTCAATTAAAATAAAAGAAGAGTGTTTCGCGTATATTGGTGTTTTGTGCGTACCTATTGATTATGGAATTTTTCGATTGTTTTCGAACTTCTCGATGCATATTTTAGCGATATTTCTTAATTATTTTATTCTTCAAGCTCAATGTGATAATTTTGTTTTATTTGATATTTTTAAGGAGAAATCTCAATTTTATGGCTGTGTTGATGCTTGGCAATGACACTCGCAACTCGATATTGAAATCTGTACGATTTTTATTTTATTTATTTTTCATATTATCTGAATCAAAATTAACAATCAAGTTTTCGTGATACGTAATTTTTTATCATTGTTTACTGTATCTAGTGAGTGTTAGATGCAAATGCAATTTTATGATATTCGTCTTGTGATTGTACTATCGTTTTGTTTGTGGAGTAATTAAGTACATGGAAAATGTTTGAAAATGAAATAAATCATGGAACTGTTTGGTTTTTGTTTTTTTGTTTTTTTGATTCTTAAATTGATTCCATAAGCCTGCCAAGGAAGAGGTCATTTCAATTTTCATTGTCACTTCAAGTGTTTTTATATGATTTTAGTAAATTTTAAATCAATTTTTACAAAATTTTGTTCAACTTCGCTGGTTTTTTTTTATTGATTTAGGATAATTTTTTGTTTCTGATAAATTCAGTTGAATTTTTTTTTCGTTTTTTTTTTTGAAATTTGATTCAGTTTTGACGGGTTAATTTTTATGCTCGGGATTAATCGCAAATTTTGAAAAACTTTTTGCAATTTTTGATTGCTTTTATGCCATTTTAACCTTTTATGAGTTTTTTTATAAATGTTTAATGCAATTGTTGCAAAATTTTGCTCAGTTTGAATAATATTTGATTAATTTTTGATCATTTTAAATAATTCAGGTAATTTTAAACTCATCAGTACAAATCTAAATACGATTTCGTTACTTCAAGTTCTTATTTTAAAAAATACAGTCATGTATACTTAATAATCTAATGAAAATAATTAAAATGGAGGAAAACAATATTGCAGAGTGAAAATTCCCCAACAAAAATAATATGGAAATTTACTTGAATGGATTGTTTGTGATGAAAATTACTTGAAGACTGAAGTGATTTTTTCTTTTTGTAACCTAAATGGGCCTTTCCGGGAATTAATGCAGTGTAATTTTTGAAAACGACGTTAGCTGACGGAAGAGTTATTGCTCTTACAGCGATTTTGTAGATGCAAACTCGTACCCATTGACTAAAGGTGAATTTTAAAAACCACGTCAATTGTTCAGAAAATCACATATTTAATTATATTTCATCAAAATTTATTCGTTTGTAATCCAATTAGGTAGGTATTTATGTGTCCTTTTAACTAGTTTTTACGATATTTTGAGCAATTTTTCTTGAATTTGATCACTTTTTTGGTAAATTATGAATTTTTTATTATCATCGTTAATCAAATTGTTGACAGTTTGCGACTTTTATAATACTTATTCATATACGCCAATTTGTGCAAAACTTCATTATATGTATTTTGGTAATTTTTTATTAATTTACGGTAGATAATTTTCAATAATCTATTGATAATGACATAGGTAGGTACTTCAAGATCATTAGAAAATTGCAAATTTTCACACTTAAATAATCCAGGAAAAGAACTGAAAAATAATTTTGAAATTCCAACAAAAATGTACCTATCGTTTTATTAAGGGAAAACGAAAACGAGAAATTTAACTCGAAACTCTGCTTTATTGCAATCTCGCGAGGAGTTTTTTATTTCAAAATGATTGAAGGAAACGATAGGTATTTTTAAACTATCAAGAATCTCGAATTAATAAAATTCGTTTGACTTTGTGTCACCGCGTGGAATTGAACGCTTGACAATTTTAAAGGTAGATACCACAATATAATTTATCTCGTTTTAAATATTTTTTTCCATATTTTTGAATAGCTGGAAAGAAAAGACCACTTCAGCTCCTCTAAAAGATAATAAAAAAAAAAGGATAAAAGATATTGGTACCGATTTGACATATTTTATTGTTTCGTGTTCTATTTTTATTCGTGCATCATCATCATCAACATGATTCAATATTGTTTGCATTTTCAAGTGTCTTCGAATTGGAAATTAAAACCAATTGTTGGGTGTTCGATTTTTAATCAATTGATTATGAATTTAATTTCGTTTTGTGAAATTCCGAGATCCCTACTACGCGTGGGAAAGAAAATAATATAGGCTATAGCGTGATTGAGTTTTATTACAATCTTTTAATACGGTGGCAATTTATATATCAACTTACACGCGATGAGTAGACGCAGACGGTAGAAGTACCACTACAACAGATGTGCTTGAGTGGCTTTAGGCCGTTGTTTTGTAAATTACTTTCTTGTTTTCTTTCTCGTTTTTCAAATTCGGTGTTTTTCGATTTACGTCAAAGTTCATTCATAATTTGACGGTGATATTTCAGACGATGAAATCTATAAGCGTGACGTCAGGAATAAAATTAATAAAATTTCCGCTACCTATTGCAATAATCTTAATACATACTTACCTACCTTCCTCTGTAAGTTGTACACTTACGCTTAATAATTCGTTTATTTACTTTTCAACAGGAATATACTTACGAGTAATCATTCGAAAAATATTGTCTTTTACAGAAAATTCAACATTTTGGAATTTTTTCAGAAAATTCATTTGTTATCTTTGCACCGAGAAAACTTTACTTTTTGTTATTTTAGGTAGCAAGAAGAGCACATGTTGTGGCACAAGTTTATTCTCACATTATGTAAAATTTTCTAAATACCTAATGATGTGTGATGGTGGCTGGGAAATAGCTAGCAGCGTGCTGTGAGATTATAAAGTCTGGTGACTTGTTTTAGTCGAGTCGAAACTCGAGTATTTTTTGTTTCCAGGGAGTATTTTCTTTACTTATCGACCAACATATGCATATGCGAACATTGGAATATTTAATTTATGCATAAGTTGCGTTTCAATCCCAACTTGCTCGTAAAGAATTGATATTAGAGAAATACGAGGAACCAGGGAAAGAAGAGAATTGAAAATTGAAAAATTTATTTCAAAATTCTCTTGATTTTTTTTGTCTGCCAAAATGTATTTAGATAACACGAATAAAATTACTAGAAACATTTATCATTTTCAGCGAAGGAGTAAGCACCAAAAGGAGTTTAGAATAAGATCTGTAAAACTCGAATCCCTCCATTTTTGGACGATTGACTTAAAAAATAATTATAATGGAAAAAACTACGTTGAAAAAATTGTAAGGTCGTTTCGTGGTGACATTATTGTGAGAAATTGACCGGTACGATGCTTTTGGACGTATTTCGTCATAATCGAGTTTTCCTGTTACAGAAAAAGCTACGTAGGTAGAAATTCTCTATAATTTTTGAGCATTTTTATACCTTTAAAAAAATGTCTACCGATGGTTCGTTAATTAATCGAATACTCGGTAATGCGTGAACAATTTTTCACCAACTTGCGATGAATAAAAAAGTGAAAATAGGTACGAGGTACTTTATATGTATTTTTATTTCACTCTCAATAAGTAAGTTCATACCTTGATAACGTTCTTTTTCCACAGCTTACCACTCAATCTAGTTAGAATAGTAGGTTGCTAAAAGTTAAGAATAGATAATAACTTCTTGATTGGCCACGTTACCGATTCGTTTGTTTTCATAGTTATCCTCTTCATTCACTCGGAGGACCACACATCATTGATTAGGGACTATTTTTACTCTAGTGTTTCTAGAAAATCGTGTAAAAACTGAATGAAAAAATAGCGCTGAAAAGAACGTAAATATTTCATAATGGCCCCCTATGTGTTTTAGGGTAGGCAACATGTTTTGCGTGTGTGCGCGTGGGTTTCATTATAGTATAGTAAATAGAGTCATTCTTCATTTTTTTTACCTTCAAAATATACGAATAAGGTATTCTCGCGCGTGTTTTTTAATCAATCAAAGATTTGTATTTTATTTAATTTTTTAGCTCCAGTAATTTTCAAGTGAGGGGTTCAGTTTCATTTTTTAAAAAGCTACGTAATTTTATTAATTTATTAGGAACGAAGTATAGATAGGTAGAGGTACCTACAGCCTAGGTCAGGGTACCAAAAAAATCGAATATCCATTCGTGACATTTCTTCGTCAAAAAAGAGTTCTCGACGCTACTGGGAATTCTATAGTAGACTGATAAGTGGGTATATTGTACATTTTTCAATATTCAAGTAGGTAAGTAAATTGGTAAGTACCTACACAATATCCTCGCATAATTTCATTTTTTTTTTTTTTAAAATCATAACGCATATAATTTAAGTACACACTTCGCGACCCCAAAATTTCATAAAAATTGGAGTTTTGCACAATTTTTTCATTTTAACTTTCCATCAGATGAGAACTCATCGATTACGTGTTTTACTTGAGGGATATAAAAAACACTTAAAACAAGACACGAGCGATTGTTAATTTTATACGTTTGCTTCTTCGAAATAAAAAAAGATAAAAATGCCACTTCCCAACATCTGTGCGTCCATTTGGTAAATTTCCATGAATTATTTCTAAGGCATCGCATTCCGAAAGAGAGAGAAAAATTTGGAAACAATCCTAAATTGATTTTTATATTGTGCGCTTTAGGATAGAAGTGAAACCTTTACGGTTAGAGTGTTCAAGAAGTTTTTTAAATAGGTACAGAAAAACGTGAATCAATTCTGACACGGATAAGCGAGAATTTTTCGGAATTTTAAATATAGATAGGAAAAATTTTAAGAAGTAAAGGTTTGGAAGGGAGTTAAAATTATTGAACATTCTTCGATAACGCAATAATAAGGAAAAACAGACCAGTAAGTATTTGTCAGAAAAAAGGTGTACCTAATATTCGTAATCGTACTAAAAGTACAGGAATTTTCAAGATATTTTTAGAATACTTAGTTGAAAAAGCTTCAATTTCACGTTGAATTTGACTTCAAAAGTTTGAAAGAAATCAACAGAGGTGTCTTTGAAAGTGGGAAATTTAAAAAAGGAAAGTTCTGTTGACTTTGAATAAAATCATTCACTCGTTGTCTAAAAATAGGTACCTACTTAATTACCTAGTTACGTTGGCGAATAATATTTTAAATTAAGTATATTCTTTAATTAGCATTTCACTTTTTACCGACTTCTCTCAATAAGTTTTTCCGTCTATTCCTTCATAAAAGAAGTACAGTAAGTGTAATAAATCGTACACATGTGTTGCACAAAAAAACTTGAAACGTTCAACTAACGTCAGCAATCAACATTTCACGTGAACACGCATACCTAACCTATCCAGGCGACAATGATAACACGAGGAAATATTCAAATTAAATAAGTACAGTAGGTATTACGCACTGAGAAATAAAAAACCAGGTACCTATATACAGCGAGAAAGGCCAAGGAAAAAGCTTTCAGACATGTCAAGTTCCAACACCGCAGACAGGCCACAAGATCTGCGACGAAAAAAAAGGACGATGACAATGGAATTAAATACCTCGAAGCATTTCGTTACCCTACTTCTAGACATGTTTTGTTTATCATGGGAATCCGAAAGGAATTTGATTTTTTTTGTGATACCTTTTTGTTTTTATGGGAAACCAAATGAAAAAAATCAGAACACTGCCTACCTACTGGTAGTTTAGGTATGTGTATTTTGAGATAAGATTCTAACAATTTCATGATTGCGAGTATTAGAGTACAATGAGCGAAATTGAATTTCTGTTTTAGGTAGATTAAGACCCGGCTAATTCTACATAATTATATGATCTCTCATATAGGTATCTCAACCGGGAATTGAATGATGTTGTCGGTTATCTTGAAAATTCGATTTCTCAATGTACGAGTAGGTATACTAAATTCTCGAGCAGTGTAATTTAGAAAAGAAATGACAGCTTTTTTTAGCTTTTACTTCCAATTGAAAAAAATCTTTTGAAATTTTCAAGAAATTATAGGTTTTTCTTGAATAGAACATAACTTTTTGGATTTCTTTTATTTTTGAGTTTTTTTGGGGGGGAAGCTTATTACTTTTTTATAATAGTGTGGGAATGGGGGGAGTTAGAACTATCAAATAACTGAATCTTTTGTGATGAAGTGATGAAAACAAACCATATCCAAGAATTAGAACCAATGTAAAAACATTAAAAAAATTATTCGTTTCCTCCCACAGCATTTTGGCACTCAATACGTGGTAAAAATTTATTATGCTCTTTATCAATCTGTGCTCCAGTATGGCTTGTTCATCTGGGGGGGGGGGAGCAGCGGACTATCACTTAGAACCTATTCATATTCTACAAAAATGGGCAGTTAGGAGCATTGTAGGTGAAAAGAGGGGCGAAAGTACAAAAAACGATTTTCAAAAACTAGAAATTCTGCCTATTCAAAAACTCTATCAAGTCCAGGCAATTGACTAGGTATATATAAAGGAATAAGTCCAAATTTAGAGTTTGTGTGAATGAGAGGGGGAGGAAAATTGATAACACCGTTGCTCCTCTACCTAGGTACCGACGAGATAGATCGGGTGCTCAGGCTCCATGGTGTTTGCCAAGGCTGTTTAATGCAGTGGTGAGTAGAGGTTTGGGCTCTAGGCTGGCACTGGTCCGGTGGCTACTGGAAAGCGAAAACACCTTACAGACTACTGGGTAGTACATACTACATCACATGTCTATTTTTCTGTTTGCTTTATATGTAAGGTCCTGTTATTCCACTGTAGATGCATTCATTTCAGTTTATTCCAGGATGATAGTCTGTTCTAAATGAATTTGTCCTTTTGGCATGTTGATAGATTATTTTTTTTTTGGTTTACTACTGTTGGACTTCACCAATGTGTTCCTTCTCAATTTTCAAATTTTCCGATGTAATTATTTTTAGTTTTGTTTTATTAGGTATTCATTTATTTATTTACTTATTTATTTTTGTTTTGTTTGTTTTTCTTTTTTTTCTCCTCCTTCAATTTGTTAAATTTTATTTCGCAATATTTACTGTTTTTGAGAAATGTTACTATGGAGGCCCCCTCGCTCGCGTAATTGCGCATTGGGGGGATATTTTGTAATTTTGCTATGTTTTTTGGAAATAAATATATTGATAAAACAATAATTTACGAAAGTAAAATGAAAAAAATTGCCAAAAAATGTTTCGCAAGTGAGCATGGAAAAGAATTTGTGAAACTTCCAAGAGGACGACGAAAATTTTTCACATCCCTCCATCACAGCAAGTTGTTTTCTTTCAAAAATTGATGTCGAATAAATGAATTGTTTACAAAACAGCATTTTCCCACAAGTTATCCTCTATGAAGAAATTCTCTACCCTACTTCCTCCCTCCCTCCCTCCCTCCATCTCAAAGATGAAGTTTTCCGTTTTTCTTCGAAAATTAAGATTGTGTGTATTTTCTGATCAAAAATGAAGTTATCATTTTTTTATTCTTCAAAAGTGAAAGTTGCATTTGTTTTCAAAATAAAGTTTGCATACTCTCTTTAAAAACAAAATAAAATTTTAATTTTTCGTTCAAAAATGTAAGTTTTTATATTATTTTTAAAAATGGCCCGACGATTGTATTCACTCTCCTAAAAATGGAATTCACAAACTATCTTAAAAGACACCGTCCTTCTGGAAAATGCGAGTCGCCGGGGCAACAACATATTTGAAACTGTCTTTAACATTATGTGCCCTCAAAAAATTAGAAATTCTGAGAAACCTCCAGAAAATTGGAAAAATTAAATACCAAATAAATTCAAAAAATTGCATTTTTTTTTAAATGCCCAAAATTTGACTGAAAGTATACAAAAAAATAAGTTTTGAATTTTGTCTTTGTTTACTTGAAATTTTCTTTCAAACAACACCCATGCTGATGAAGAAAAATTTCTAGATGATTTGAAAGGGAGGTTGGGCAACGTATGAAAATATTTCAAATTGCGACATTTATATTATTGGATTTTATTATTCGCTATTTTTAATCAAATTTGATTCCTTCTAATAGAGGGTAAAATCTACTCAGGTCAGAATTACAGTAGGTAGATAGGTATTTTTATTATGAAAGACAGAGAGCACTGTAAGGATTGCAAAAATACCTACGTTTAAAAGGAAATTAATTTTCAACAAAAATGTTTGTTCGTCTGGTAATAATTCTTTCGAATTGTAAAATTTTTTACTTTGACCGTGAAAAAAAACCGTGCATGCAATATTTTCACATCTTGTTTTTAATATTTTTCAGCATAGATACATACCTACCCTTTTTTTTTTTGCATTTTTTTGATACATAGGTACATACGAGTATGTAGAAGGTGCACGTGAACATGTTAATTACTATTTTTAAATCGATTTACAGCTAGGTAGGTAGGTAGGTACCAAAAAAACTCAACTACGTATTTTGAAATATGTTAGAATAAGTAGGTAGCTTAATTACCAGCAGAATAATCGAAAGTCCGAAATTCGCAAGTAGGTAGGTAGCCTGCCTCCGTATATATTTACGATAGTTTTGGGAATAATAGCGATGGGTATAATTTTAGTAGTATTACAGATACTACAAAGTGTTCTCATAGCTATTTAGCGTATAAGTTTAAAGTACCCGACTTGTTGGAATTTTATCGCTGCTGTGTAGTTATAATAGATTTGCCTAAACCTTGATTGTTTATATTTCAAAATACGTATTGGCCAAACAGCAACCCGAGTATAAAATTAAAATTATTACTTCGTTGAAAAAAAAGTATATATATTTTCAATTTTTCTTCGTTTTTAAAAATAAATTTATTCTTCGCAACTCAAAACTAAGTACTAGGTAACCAAGTATCTATCACATAAAACCACAGACTCAATTGCAACAGGTGAAAGAAAATATAGATATTTACTTATTTTCACTATGTACAATAATAATCCTTATAAAGATTATCATAAATTTTCAACTTGAACCTGGTTCATTTTGTACGAATATTTTTATATTGCAAGTTACTTAAAACGTGATGTAGAATATATTATAACTTTTTAGGGATTTAACAAGCGTAATTTTTGCACCTGACGAAAAGCATTTTTAATGGCAGTTTTATGCCGAAGCTTTTTGTACCTACTGTCGAGTTTAATTTACGCCAACATTTCACCATATGAGACGTTACCTACCGTGATTTCCCCGCTTGAAATTATATACAGAGAACTTTGTTTAAAATTTTCCGTTTAGTCTAATTTTATTTCGTAGGGGAAAATATGTAGGATATGATTCCACAATCCTACCTAGTTTGGAATTGAAATCAAATGTCATCTTTTTTATTACTTATGCTCCTAAATCGAGGAATATAATAGTGATATTTCACGTTGCAAATACAAATCAATTCAAAAAATAAAATAATTTGTTCACGATGCAAAGCATACGAGTACCTAGTTAGCTCTAATTGAATTTTAATTGTAATTTAAATTTGAACTTTTGTTTCAAATAATCGAATCACAGATGATATATTTTTAATTTCATAAAAAGTAAAACTCTGAACAACCGAAAAATACTACTAAAAAAAATCATCAATTCAAATTGAAATCAAAAAAAAATGTGTAGGAATATTAAATTAATTTGCCAATTCGAAGCAAATTTTTTCTCAGAAAAAAACCAACAAATTTATTTTTTACGTTCCTCGTGGCATTTCAAATAAACCACTCGATTGTATAAATTTTTTTACTTTTTTTACAACCAATAAAAATAAAATCTTCGAAACCCTAATTGACCATAAAATGAATCATAACGCGAAATCTGAATGAATTTTTTATAAACATTTGGAAAATTTCACATGGCGAAGCTTAATTGCTCGTCATTCGGGTAATTTTTACGGACACGAATTGAAGCATCTATTTTACTATTATTATTTGAATTGAAGAAAGTTGCACTCTCTAACCATTCACTGCTCATAGCGCAGATCATATCTCTTACGAAACCTCCCACTTCTACGTCAGCAGGAAAAATGTGAGATTCAAAGGGAGGATTTTACTGACAATATAAAAGCTCAAACTTTCGCTCGGCAATCTGTACATATCTTTTTGAACCACTGTGATTGACAAACCGTTAAAATAAATCGTAACATTTTTAAAGCGGAAATAATCCACAGGTAATTATTTTTTTTTAAATTTAATTTCAATTGTTTTTTGGTTACGAATTTTTTTCAGCTATTTTTAAGTTTGCAAAATTTTTATTCGCTTAATTTCCTGCGGTGCTTGAATTTTTAATTTTTTTTTTTTACTTACCTGTTGCGATGATTGTGATTTTATTCGCTGATTTATTTTTATTTTTTATTCAGCGAACTGCTTAACGCATCTGAATTTTAAAAATAATGCTTAAATAACATTTGCATTATTCAGATAGTAGGTACGTATTTATTTCTCTAGCTCTAGATATCAGGTAAAAATGTGCTTTTTCTTAGAAAATTTAATTATTATTTAAAGGTGAGGTGGGAAAGGATGAAACACCAAATTCTTATTTTTTAAATACTTATAAATATTCAAGTAAGTACTCATTCAATATCAAAAGCACAAAAATGCACTATATACACGTGCTCCTTGCAATTTCATAAAATACAACTAATAAAGCACATGTGTTCATCTTTGAGCATTAATTTCTCGTCCAATCGTGGAACTTTCAATTTCAACAAGGTAAGCAAAATCGTCGACTTTAAAAATGATCGTTTTTCCAATTATAACATTGTTTAATCTTGTCTCCAGAGAGAATTTTGAAAACAGAAAGAACTTTGTTATAAGACCGATTATTAAAAGTATAGATATGAACGCTTTGAAAAACTTTGGTACATTAGAGCGACTATACAAAATAAAGAACTTTCTTCTTATAAACTAAGTGGATAAATTTGACAGCAAATTTTTCCGCAAGAATAATTTATGTGGATTTTGTTTCTCGAAAACCGTTTAGAAAAAAAAATTGTAACGTTATAACTCGATCAGACAACCATTTTCTTAAATTTATTAGGAAAAGAGTCTATCTCGTGCAGGTTTTAAAAGTATGCGTTTTTTTCCTACATGGACGTGAAAAGTTGGAAAATCGTGTGAATTTTAAAGGAAATATATACGTGGAATCGATTTATGAGGGTTGGATATCTAATTATCGTGTCAGTTAAGGTACCTGTTGTTTATATTTTTTTATGGGGTATTAAATTACAAGCGTATGGAGGATTTTCTCAGAGAAATCGACGAAAAATGGTGTGCATGAAATTTATTATTCGTAATTAATAAATTTTGCGATTATTATATTTCCTGGGAGGGGGAAGTGTTAGTTTTTATGTGGTAAAGTATTTTTTTGTTATCGGGAAGAATATTCTCATTTTATGTGAAAAAAAATCTAAAACATACGATGATAGTTTAAACAAGTGTATCATTCAATCAAAGACATTTTGATGAAACTTCTCACCCCCCCCCCCCTATATTTAACGCTTCAGTCCTCTATGGCAAAAACATCGAAATTAATCTGAATTTTCCGTTGAAAAATTTCATTAATTGCACTTTTGGTAATGATGAAAGTTGACTTTAACTTGAAAAGCTTAAAAATCAAAGCCTCTGAGAATTAATGTTTAGAAAAATCAACGATCAAAAATTTATATAAGCTTTGAAAACTGTTTGCAATTCTACAAAAAAAATGGCTGGTTCTATGCATTTTTACTACAACTTTAGGATTGATTCAATTTTTTTCAATTTTAATAAAATTTTAGAACATAATTTTGTCAAGTCAAATCATTTTTTCCCAATTATGCTTAAAAATCATTTTTTCCCAATTATGCTTAAAAATCATTTTATCACTTTATTTTTGGTTCAATAGGGCTTACTGTCTTACTTTTTGAAATATTTCATTTTTTTTTGTTTTTTTAGATTTTTGAACAAATATTATACTTGATGAAAATTTTAATTTTATAAACAGGCAACTAAATCAAATATTACAATTTTGTCAACGTACTGTTTAAAAAAAATCACGTTGTTTTACATTCATGTAAAAATTTTGAACTAGGTATTACCTACTTTCACTTGAGTGATCCTCATTATCAGTTGGAATTATTTGTTCAATTATTAGATTATTTAGAAATTTTACTTCAATAATACCTGTTACCTGTTACTTGTTGGCTTGCTTTTCAAAATCAATTTTCATTTTTTAAAGTATTTTTTTAAATAAGTGCGTACTTATATTTAAAAATTCTTCTCATTTTTTCATGCTTTCTAAAATTGTTTCCTTCTATTTTTGGAAATACACTCCAATAGCCTAATAAAACTGTCCAACATCTGTATTTCTGAATTTTGATTTATTTTTTCAATTTTTTGTCATTTTTTTAAAATTTATGTTTTGTTTAGAATTTTTGTATAATTCATCCACTAGACAAATTTAGAATTGAAGTATCACCTCACACAGCTGATTCCATTATGAATTTCAGCGATCAGACCCTGCAAATTACGTGCGTTCATTTTGTCATCTCTCATGTTAATAAAATTGCATAACCAGTTTGCCGTAAAAACGCTACCATGCAACCAGGCCACTTTCAATTATTCGATTCCTTACCTATCGCAACAGGATAAAATTCATCATGAACTCATCGATCGTGCTCGAATTTCATGTCTAAATTTTCCATTTGGTACAAAATTTGCATTTTATTGCATTTTTCCACCACCATCGCGCCCCAAGGGTAAAGATAAGTTTTTTCATCCTTTCGAAAATTATCATAAAAGCATCCATTGTTGGAAAATAGTTAATCGATAATTGTTGCGATCTTGTTCATGATCGGTATTCATGTTCTCGAAGCTGTAAATTACGAATTTCGCACACTTTAAAATTGTGGAGTGAAATGGTGGGGCAGCCTAAGCAGGAGAGGAGGTTGAAAATGATATTTCGCTAAAGTATCGTGTATCAATGTATAGGTTTTCGAGGTACGTAGTAGATTGCGAATTTCTTGTTAAAAATAATATTGGTGAGGGTGCTGGAGAAGAGGAGGAAGTTGAGATTGAAATTTATATATAAGCAGACCTCTTACTCTGCTTACCTGATTGTTTCTTTAAACGAGAATTTCAGTAATATTAATTCATCTATAATACATATTCTCAAATGATATTTAGTAAACCTCTTTTATCATACTCATACCTCTGTTTTTCTGTTTTTAATATTGTTTCTCTCCATTTTTTCTCTATTTTTCCGTTTTTGTTTACTTCAACGAATTTTAATTCCTTGGGAATATGAAAATACTGAAATTTCAATCCATTAGAATACCCTTGGGAATCGAAGAGTTTAAAAAGCATTACTTACATTTTTTTTTTTTTTTGAATTATCGACAAAAGAAATAAAAACTTCTCTCAAATTAAATGTAAATTGGAGATCTAAGATCGTACCACATCAGTCTTCAATTGCTGAAAATATAGCTACACAATAAGTAGGTAGGTACCTATATACTTACTCACCTACATACATCAATATATCAATTCTTGACCACAACTGTAAAATCCTCTCCGTTTATTCATTAAAAGAATCTTTTAAAAAAGTCCTAAATTAGTATTCAGATAAGTTATAAAGATAAAATGCTCCACTTTTTCTTCGGTTCAATTTTGCTTTTTATTCTGGACTGTGCCTATTTTAAAAATAATCACGGTTCAGTTTTCTTATTTAGCATTACATAACAAAGCTAAAAAATAAATAAATAATGTATTTAAAAAAATAAGATAGTTATAAAAAGACGTTTAACGTTAAATTAAATCCATTTACATATTATCTTGATTCATTTTCATCAAATGAACCACTTCGCCAGTTGGAAACGTCAATCAAAGCCGCTGCTTATCGTTGACAACTCGAGAAAATTTTATTTTCATAAAGGTGATCTGTTTTAGAGGAAACGAATGTTATCAAATGAGTTTATCAGTTGAACCACAGCCTTTTCTACGAGTTTTTAAAAAATTGAAAAGAAAGAAAAAATTTGAGTATAAAAAAGAGAGGTCGTTCAGTTTAAAAATTAACTCGTTTTTTTGCCTTTATAAATTCTTTGCAGTGTTTTGGTTATTAAAAATATTTATTTCGAATGACGTAATTTGAGTTTTGATTTATGGAGTTCGTTTCGAAGAAAAAAATATCGAAACTAAACGTACCTAAAATGAATCAGTACATAGTAATCATTACCAAAAATTGTTCCATGTTTTCATGTACTTAGTAGGTACCTAATATTATGTATTATCAGCTCGGTAGTGATATGTTAGTGATTCGTGTTTACGTAAAATTAGGTAGTGAAGCACTTAAACTTGAAGTTGCGTAGGTAGTAGGTACCTATCCTATCTACCCAGAACCACAGGCACTTTACTAGGAATTTACTCGTATTTAGTTCTACAATTACGTGATGTCGGAAAACTCGTCGTTTTCAGTTCAAAGTTATGAGTGAATAAGAACTGTAAAACCAAAAAAGTAAAACTCGTAACGTAATAATATATTTTTTGAAGTGCCTATTACTTATACATTTACCGATTTTCAATATGACAAAACACGTGTATTTATTTTACTACGCAGTGTTATTGGTGATTTTTATTCCATCAACTGCAGTCAATGCATGTGACCCCAGAACCCAACCTGGTTGCACTGGTCCTTAATAATGAGTAGAGAGGAGGTACTTATCATGAATGTCTATATTGAGAGAAATCACAATTAAATATTTATAACAAACTTACTTATGCATTTTTAAACGTATATAGGTGCGTAGGTAGGTATACACACCTAATTACCTACGAATACTATTACTTTGTCAAACTGTCAAAGCTAAGATAGGCTTTCCGATTATTTTATATTATTTCTCGTGGGAAGTTTTTTATACCTATAACACTTAGATACAAAATATATACATAGGTACCTAACGTATTGCGTGTACAAAAATGTGCACGTCTATTTCGAGAATTTACAATAAATAAGTATAGATAATTTCACCATTCACCTTGTCTCTTTTTTCATTTGGTAAATTTATATTTTTTGTTATACTCCTACACTAGATAAAGGTAGACATTGTTTCTTAAAATTAGCTTCGCTCGTTGGAATTTTTGCTAGTGGCAAAAAAAAACTTTCCATTGATGCGAAAGGTTAATCATCTGAAAATTTCAACATGCTCTGAACATTTCCAAAATTTCAATAACAGAACATTCGAAAAAATCAATTTGTGAAACGCTCTTCTCTAGACAATTAGTCAAGAAAATAATTTTTGATCCATTTTTGTTTTAGCAACATGAAACGTTTGATTAGGTAGCTGAAACTTTGTTGGCAGATTTTTTTCATCATACTCGTATTTTAGATCTTCTATAGCATTTTGAAGCCCAATTTAGATTTTTAAAGTAGACTACTTATTAAAAATCTGGAATTTCTAAAATGAAGCTAGAAACTTCAGAACGACTTGAAACCACTTCCAATCAACTCAACATGTTTAGATTTAGGTATAAAGTAAGCTTTAGCTTTTCAAAATTATAATGTAAAATTTGGAAGAAATTTCAACTTTTAAAAATCTGCTGGAGGCTCCAAAACTCCTCAAAATGGTTCGAAATCGATTCGGGTGGTCAAATGTAGGGCTACCATAAATTGAAATTGTTTAAGTCAATTTGGTAAAAATTTGAATTTTTTCTAATGTTGAGCCTTTTGATTTTTAAAAAATCACCTGAAATCGAAAAGTGCACTTTAGCTTCGGAAATTTTGGCTTGTAGTGATGCATTTTTGCATGCTCTTTCGATTTAGCTGCGGTTCAACAATTTTCCTGCCTGTGAAGATACACCTCTCGTAAGACATGAAAGTCAAGTTGAAAGATATTACTCCTGCGTACTTCAGAAACCCACTTTAAAGGCTTGAAAAAAAAATGAAAATATATTAAAACGATTTTCAAAAGTCAGATTAAATTTTATTATTATCACATGGTAGTGATTTCTTCGAAATTCTCACAAAGCTCAGGTAGGTTTATATTTAGGTATAGCCTACATTCAACACACAATAAAAATAACTTCTAATAAGGTATTTTCGCCCAGATTTGTCTCCATTCACAAAAAAACATTCCACGCAAAAACTATATAGGTAACTGATATCGTTACGGGAAACTTTGGCATCTTTCTACGTACGCGTTCGTTTTAGGTTAAATGTAAATTAAATGAAAAAATATTCTTTCAAAAAATAGGTACTTAGGTAGGTATCGAAAAGTTTGCTTTCAAAATATCTTTAAGCGAGTCAAATTTCTCCCACAGGATGCTATCGCAGGACGTGTTTTCCAACTCAATGGGCATTCGTCGTACCTAAAATGCGAGTTAGCATGAGCACAAGTGTAGGTACATAATACATATCATCATCATCGAGTCGTATAACCGCTCGTGGTGGTATCGCGTACAAATCAACGCGTACCCTTATGCCGAATTGGGTATTTGGGCTAACATCCTTTATGTTGGTGTTGCCTCTATCGCGTTGATATATAGCGACGTAAATGAACAGTGTTTTAAGAGGATAACACGTGGTTTTATTTACATGTTTTCAAATAATAAAAAGCGTATCTAACTGCAAAAAAAACTTGTATTAACGCGTGCCAGACATTCTCGGCTCTGTTGACGTCAGTCTGTCAGTTGAATAAATTCGAATTATGATACCTAAAATGATTTATTTGATAGAAGTGATCGAGAAACTGATGTAGGTAAGTACCTACCTACCTAACTAACATCCAGTTCTGAGGCATTGGTTTTGTTTTGGTTCTTTTTTTCTTTCTTTTCAACGAGAGATAGGTACCTACTGGATTTTGAAAGTTACTAAATTTGAATTCAAAATTATCAACTCTCAAAATTTTTAATTAATATACTATATGTACTACCTATCTAATCCTTTTACTTTTATGCATCTACCCAGTCAAAAAAATGTCTTCAGTTCATAAAAGTAGTCTTACAATTTGTGATTTTGTAAAGATAGGCTCATTACAAAAATAGGCTGGTTTATTCATCATTGTTCAAGTACCTAAGTACATATATCTAACCACTGCAATTTTTAATTTAACCATTGTTGCGTAGAGGTACAAGTATGTTTCAAAGCAATCTTCCAAAACTAGGTACCAACGAGAAAAAATGAAAAATACATAAACTGATATTACCTGCATAATAAAGAAAATCACATCACTTGTGTTTTATGAAGAAAAGACATTTGTACTTGTTGTGTTCGCCATCGTGAATTTTGTTGCTTAATGAATAAACATTCTGAGGACATTTTTCACAAAATCGTCCACTAAATTATTACTGAACTTGTTTCGCGACAAGAAAAAGACGTAGGTAAAGATGTTTCGTAAATGTAAATTGTGTGTATTAAACTCCTACATTTTTTTTCTTAAAATTTATGTACGAAATATACCAAGCTGAAGCGTACACTTATCCTGCTTCAGTTCATTTCTAGTATTCGCGTCGAAATAAAAAAGTGAAAAAGTGAATCAAAAATATCGCGACCTTGAATACGCTTTCTACCTAATACTACAATACCACTTTGAAATATTTCGAAAAGAATAGATATAAATGTATTAAAAACGTAAGTAAGTAACAAGAAAATGAAATCGCTGCATGTATAATATATTTTTTTTATAAGTAATACCAGTAGGTATTCTCTTTACATTTAATAATGTCGTTCTAGATTCTGTCGAGAGTTTCCTATTTTTGTACGTATTACCTATACAATTTCATTCTTGAGCACATAAAAACAGATGGCAAATACGAGCATGAAACATGTACATTGTACATTGTGAATTTCATTAAGTAGAACAAAACTATTATTAAAATGAAATTGTAAAACGTTAGTGACCATCTGTAAAATTCAACTCGAATTTTCGTTTCATTTAAGTGTATCTATGTGTAACGCGACGTAGCTAACTGTTTATAAGAATTTGTACAGAAAATACAGGAAATACTTGTCTTTTGATAGATTTAAAAACCGGAATATGTCGAGATTATTTGAAAAGACCAGATGTAAACTGTGTAGTGCACTTTAATTAAAGAATGTAAGTATAACTCGTTAATGTATAGACATTGTTGGGGAACGAATTAACGTTTTATTATAGATTTCTTTAAAATTTCACGCCCCGTTTTTAATACCTACGAATTAGGTACCCGAGACGAAATATTAAAAACGAAATGAAACGAAAACAAATATTTCGCTAATGGAAATATTTTTAAACAGAGAGAATGTTGCTCATTTCGTCGAAATAATACATTTTTCAAGTGATCAACTGGAACGTTGGAAAATTTCAACGTCTTGCGTAAAGGAAGTGCTATGACAGCGAGGAATTTGTTAAAATTGGTTTGAAGCAATTTTAGCTGTGTTTTCGTGCAGGGTTGACCATTTTTTTCTGGTGACAGCAACAAGAATAGTTATGATGAAGTCGGGGAACAAGGATGATTACCTATTATTATTATTTTCTTTGAAAAAATCTGAAGTAAGAGAAGACCTAGTACAGAAAACACCATAAATTAGTTGTTAAAAATTTGGTTACATGAATTTTGAGCTCGGTTGACCATTCGAATTAATTTGAAAGTACATAGGTAGGTATATGCACAGCACTGAAGATAAAATGGCTCAAAAATGAAATTTTGGCAAAAAATATCTAAAACGTTACAACAGCAGTTTGAAAAACATTAAAATACGAAAAAAGTGGAAAATTATTGTCATTAGATTATACACATGTCTCAAGCCGCACTATGTAGTGAATTTAAGTTGGCTATAAGAAAACATCGAACGCCTCTGCCTCATTTACAGTTGTAAGACACGAGTAAAAACCATCAAGCATCTATTGAAAGAACAATTTTCTCAATATCTAAAGCAGAAAAAGATTTTCACTTCCGTTTTCAAAAGAAAGATGGAAAAAAGATTTAAAGGATTTTTTACGTCTTTACTACCATAGAAAATTAAAACTTCCCATTAGAAGAAAAATCTTTGAAAATATATATTTTTTTTCATAGTTTCTTATTAATTCACCTGTCATTCAGAAACTAGAAAAATCATCATTTTCACTACTCAAAATACAATGGTAGGTAATATTGACACTGAAATGAAAAGTTCTTAAAATCTAATTAGGGAAAAAATTTATGCAAGATGATTTTAAAGTTATTTGTGGTTTTTTGTGGAAATTTTCAAAAGTTGCGCTGAAAAATTATATTTTAAAAATCCCAAAAGATTTCAAAATAACAAATTAACGAAAATTGTTCCAGTACCAATGGGTAGGAGGTGTAGAGTAGGTACATCATTATTAGGGTTAATCGCAGCAAAAATGCTAAAAAATATTAACCAAATTCTGTAAGGAAACCTTTATTTTGAGACTAAAGTCACTCAGAAAAAATTCCTGTTCCGGAGATATTCCTAGAAGGAGCTATAAGTCCTCAAAGGAGACGAATTTTCTATAAAAAAAAAAATCGTGGCTTTTTTGGTGCAGCTCTTACCTAACCTGTTTGGGGGAAAATGGCCCAATTCCAAAATGTTGACGTCGAGGTTCTATATAGATGGATACCCAGGCCATTCCCATCAAAATTCAAGATCGATTTTAGGGTTTTAATACCAAGTGGTTGAAAATTTCAAAATCGCTTATTTATGGGTGAATTCCTAGTTGGAAAAATTTTTTCCTCTCAAATATTTCGCATCAATAATTACGCCAAAAACATCAGAAGATATTATTTTTGAAACTGACGAAATATTTTGAAATGCAGTGGTGCCAATTTTATGATCATTTGACTAATTTCAAAACATCCAGAAAAACAGCCAAAAACTTGAATAATATATCTTCAGATTTGTTTGTTGATTGTGAAGACTGAAGATTGGCCTTCAAAAATGTAAAAAACGATTTTATCACCATTTTCCCCGTCTAAATAAATGTCCAGCTTGGGTCGAAAATTTTTTCTTACTGTATATCATAAAAGTTTCCCAACTATACCTACTCCACCAACCTGAATTTGGACCAAATTTGTCAATTTTTCATGTTTTACAATTTTTACGGCAACTCGGTTAGGCAATTCTATTAACATACCTGTTTAAAACACTTCCTACTAAGTATTTTCAGGAAACGGAGTTTTAAAGGCAATATAATATTTCTGCAAGTTGTTGATGGCGAAGTACAATTTTGACTCAAACTTATAACTTTTCAGGTGATTTGAAATATAGGTAGGTACGTTCAAAACGAGCAGTATAAAGAAAAAACAGAACCCTCCTAAATTTCAAGACAATATTGTATAGAGTTCTGTAAACTAATTTTTCCATCTACCCCCCCTCCACATCCTTTCAAAAATTTTCTAATTATGATCAAAAAATGAATAAAATATGGACTTTACGCTGACCATAAATTTAAAAAAATATACATTTTACAGTACCTAGGTTAGTGGGTTACTAGGAGTCCATTTATTTGTATCAAATTATCATTATATTCAAAGCAATAACTACATACAAGAGCACTCGCAATTAATCTTCTTAAAAATTGAAACTAGGTATGTAAAAAAAAGCGGTTACAGAAGTTCAAAAAAAAAACATTGGAGTTGAGTAACGCCAACTTTTCGATAAATTTGCCTCCATGCAAAAAAAAGAGAAGAACTAAAAGAAGAAAAGCTGGATTTTGAAAACTTTAAAATCCGATTTTGTGAAAGTTATAGAATTGCTCAATGATGGAAGGTTGCCGCATTACTTAGGCAGTTTTGAAATATTTAAACTTTACTGCAAGCAAGCTCCATAGTAGGTATAGCTACGAGTATATGAACTTAAATATACCGGAAAAATAAATGATGCCTAATAATTTATCCCAAAAGCTTAAAATATTCGATAAATAGAGCAAATTAAAATATACATCTTTAAGATTACCTATTCAAAAGGAATCTTGTTTTGAAAAATTACCTACGTTAGATATTGGTAATTTTCGTAGTTTAGACAATTTCAAATTTAATCTTACTTTATTAACGAACTAATTCTAATTAAACAGACATCGTCTTAAACGAGTGGAATTATGTAAAATTTACATAAATCATTTATTTACGCATAATTCAAACAACATTGTAAAAGGTGTTGAATAATGTGACCCTAAATTCACTGTCGAGGGCCTACGTAGGCAATATGCATACAGTTTTTTCATTTTGAATCAATGTTGCCATATTTACTAGCAGGCTTGTAGGAGATTTACAACTTGAAATTTGTTTTTATGAAGCGAATCAGTGTCATATTTCCAGTAAACTTCTTTTTTTTTCTCGATCGATGTTCATCGTTTTTTGATTCGATTCAATTAAAATTAAGTTACCTTGTTACCTTCCTACTCATTTGGCTGTATGAAAAATAAGGAACTATGTTACTGATACATCGAAGACATCGTTGGGTAAAATCTCAAATTACACGATTCCAATATTTCTGTGAAAAATATCGTATAACTTCGAAAAATATGTAAAGTATACAAGCGATGAAAATCAATGAGATAATTATTGAGTCAATTTTTAACCTCAAAAAGTGACTTGGCGATATAAAAAATAAATAACCGATAATAAGTAATCTGTATAGTGTGCATGGTTACGTAGTATGTACAGTACGTACCTACGTAGACCTGGATACAATAAAAATGGTCTTTTTTATGTTTTGACATTAACGCCGAATCAATCTTTCGTCGAGGAAAATTTCTTTTTAGTGATACAATTTCAAGTTTTTTATATACACTGAGGTATTCATTCAATCTGTACAACCGACGGTATGAGCGGAAAAATAGAAAACACATTTGGCCAGTTGAAAATCAAACTGTTGGCTCAGTCATACATCATGTAAAAAGTACTTACCAACGTAGATGATGGGTATAATGCTGTTTTTTTCTCGTTTTTTTCTTCAATTTTAGGATTGAGTTTTACGTCAAGTAGGAATTTTCGAATCGTTTTCTCGTTGAAAAAATATTATCGTTATTTTGTCGTAAAATAGAATATTATTGCCAGCCTTCTCGTTTTACTGATTTATTGATTCATTTCGTCATTTTACGTTGACCAATACCTACTTTTCAACATTTTGATAAATTATTGTAAAAATTATGCAAAAAAATGATTAATATTACAAATTTTATCAAATTTAAAACGTCTGGCCCTTATTGATTGATATATATTTGTACAGAAAATGAGAAATCGATAGGTAGGTGCAAACCTACCCACATGCATATTCATTGATGAGACGTGGACGCCTAATATGAAAGTTCCACACAATACGTTAACTTTTGGGTAGGTAGGTACTGCTACAGGGTACTTTGTAAGTTATACGTAGATACCTACTTCAAATAAACATTATTTACTATCAACTCAACACCCACATCCGTTAGAAAAAAATTAGTGTGCTCTGTTTACGTTTTTATTTTTCCTCAATTTTCGAATGAAATTTAAAATTCATAATGTAGGTACCTATAAGTTGAACATTATTCTAATTTAGACCATGGATTAATTAAAGTAAAACTTCCTGTCAATTAATCAAAATTATTGATAAGTTCCACCCTTCCAGGCACCAATATTTTCGAAATGGTCAATGCGCAGCATCTTTACTTCAAATTAATTTCGGTGAAATGAAAAAACAACATTTAGCTGTCTATAGCAACTGGGATAAAAATTATTTTTTTTATGACAGAGATTAAAATCGTAGGTGCTTGATGTAACTAGGTACTCACTGCGTGAAATAATTTTTAATTTCATAATCCTAATCAATAGAAATACATATTTTTTAAATTTGTCTCATGTCCATGCATTAAAATTTTAGTGAGAGGATCATTAATTTTTGTATTTATGCATTTGCATCTTGGAGTTTATCACTCCGAGAAAAAAGACTTGCAGTACATGTCGACCATCATAATCATCATCATCAAAATTTTATTAGGTACTTTTCCTAGCGATTGCTATCTGAAGTAATTTTCAAATTTATAGAAATTAGGTCATGTACCTATTTTACATCATTTTATCGTCGAATTTGCGGTGCATCCACTAGCTGTCTTGCTTCGGCATTTGGGTAGACAGACGGGTAGTCCAGTAGTTTCTGGTGGTATTTTATTGCAAATTTACAAATTTCTTCTATCTAGCTAGGTGCCTTGAAGTCCCAATGGATTTGATCATTGCAAACATACCAGGGTGTACAGGTGACTTTACGCTGCAGCTATTTATTGTGGCATTACTGTATTTTTTCAATGTTACTTTTTTTTAGCTGTTCCCCAGAAAGGTGCTCCGTAGGTCTAAACAGGTTTAATGATTGTTTTATAAAAATGAACAGCTTATTCTGAAGCAACATTTTCTTACTCAGTAGCCATGGCATATTACGCATCTTTAGGTTGACTTCATCCCATTTCTTTTCAATATGGGTTCTCAGGGTAAGTTTTCTGTCCAGGTGCATACCAACTACCAAGGTATTTCACGCATGCTTTTTCTGGTATTATTTGCCCATTTAGGAATACAGGCATATAGGTAACTGCTAACTGATGTTTTTATTAGGAAATATATACCATGAAAATCTATTTTACTCAAACATTTCATCATTTTCTCGACTCCTTCATTGACAACCTGAGCAAAAGCTCGTCTTCCCAAATTTTGTTCACTAATTTTTTATGAAGAAATTACCCCTACTCAGGGCTGTAAGATAATTTATGTTGGTAAATTACGGCGATATTTTACCATATTTTACCATAATTTACCAAAAAGCAAAATTGAACACTTTTTCAACTTTTCTTCATAAATTTCCAAATTTTCACAGAAATTTATGATTTGAAAGTTACCAAAAATAATGTTCCCTACAAATTTTCAAAAAATGTTCTATAATCTCTAATAGGTAACACCTAACTGACCTAACTGATGAAAATTTACTTCAGGGGCAGGTCAGAAGTTCAGAACTTTGAAGTCAAACTACAAATAATTCTTCTTATCCAAATTGGTAAAATACAGTAAAATACTGTATTTTACCAGCGACGGTAATTTAACAGCCCTGCTCCTACTTCTTCACATTTCAACACATAATATTGTGTGCTTGATCATACATAGTATCAATCAGATAAATTTCACAACGAAAGTCACTCGAATACCTAATATTACATTCCTACTCTCTAAATTTGAAACAGTCAAATTTCACTACTTGAAATGCTTGACAGTAGGATTTGGTCACATCCTGACATCTTAAAAACAGACATTCTTGACTGAATTTTCACTATAGTCCGTTTCACGTAAGAAGTGCAAGCTGCAACCACGCAATACACCAACAGGCGTGATCGGTGATGTTCCGGGGACAGGGAGGTAGACAACACTAAGCAACAATGAAAAGCAAACCGGTTATCAATTTCGTTGGTTTAGCATAGTGCTCTACCTTGCTTGTTCGTATGGACCCTATGTTTTGCTCCTTAAAAAAGTTTGCACTTCTTAGTTCTTAGGTGAAACGGAGTATAAATACATAATTTACTGAACTGGCCAGTAGTAAAAAATTTTAAATGGGTAATTATTTTAGCTGTACTTTTTCTCTGTTTATTCCAGTAACGACCTTTATCATAATTTTACCTACCTACAGATTATCAATATAATTTTTTATATAACCATTAAATTGAAGTGTCGAATCTTGACCAAAAATCTTATGAAAAGGGTCAAGTATGAACTGTGCTATAATGTAATGACTTTCTACTGAAATATTGAATTTTTAAAGTTAAATTGACGATTTCATGACTTTTTTTCTCTCAAAATATTGATGATGAAGTTTCAACTTATGGGTTAGTGATAAGTAATTAGGTACATATCAATTTTTGAAATTCCAGAATAAATTGTTGGTAAAAATTATTCCCATAGGAATATTAGCTCTTGGCAGAATTTTAATTTGATATTCAACCTACTACTATGTAAAAAAAAAAGAAACCATTCATTCGAAGTATAGCAAAACTTTCACATTATCTTTCGACCCGGATGCTGCGCAAACCATCATACATGAATGTAACTTTGGTTACTCAGCTCAATACTCAAAGAAACCCGTATGATTATAGCACATCCTGTGCATAGTTAGTAAGCATTTTATTTTACATTGAGGAGCATTGGAGCTTAGCTTCTTTACCTAGTTGTCACGAAATGATTGTCAGCCCTTATTCTCTATTGTATAGTAAAGAGTTCATGTAGGTTGTGCCTATATTTAGCAACGTAGATGGGTATGTGCGCCTTTCAGATACATAAGTACTTATTTTATTGGAGAAATAATTTCATCTGCAGTCGATGCAGGTGCTGAATATTGATGCTCTAATTCGAGATATTGTGTTTTCCTACGTATAGGTATACTAGACATTGCTTACTTTTATTTTTATTCAATTTACTCGCTTTTATAGTGATCAATAAAGAGACAGCAGGTTGTCGTAAATTTAGTTGGATTAACAGTAGTAAACCAAGCTCTTATTTCTTCGAGATTTTCTCTCAAAGTCGAAGGTCAAAACATTTACATCTTATACGAATAATTTTTGTTAGATTTTGTCACACCCGAACTCTTATCGCGAAAGATACACAAAAAATTTTTCGATGAAGAACTTCTTTAGATCCTTTTTTCTAGCCTGTAGCTTGAGATTTGGAGAAATGTGTGCTTGTAACAACTCAGTAAACAGAATAAAAACTTATATGTCGGTACTTACCTACTAATTTTAAAAAGTAAAAAATCACCTCTCACTTCTCTAAAAAGACATTAGCAATACTATTATTCGCTCGGTCTTCGGTTCGAGTAAAAACGAGAGAATAGGTCATTTTATTTCTTTTTACAATATTGATAAAGTATAAAAATAAAATGTTTTCTTCGCTCTTTTGTCTTCTCTTTTTTTTCTCACCCATGACCCATCTAGCTTATAGTAGGATATAGCTAATCCACGTGTCAGGAAAATTAAACGCTTACCTTAATTAGATTAATATGTGAAAAATTGCTACACCAATCTTTTCCTCCTCTATACCCCTTCTCTATAGAAATTTTTTAAAAAATTCCTGTATCACTGTCAACTTCATCGGTCAACTCTTTGCATCATGCGAACTTCAATATAATAATTTAGGAAGCTGACCTTTAAATATTTTCAGCCTGTCGTATATTTTTTTTCAAGATTCAAGCCTTTGACCAAACTTATAGAATATTCATCAGAAGAATTTATAATTTTTATGCAAAAATATTCATAATTAAGGTAAATTTTTTTATAAAATTAACGAATATTCCGTTAAAAAAAAGATAAAATAGATATTATTTAAATTTAATATCGAGACGTTTTTCAGATTCAGAGCTGTTTAATCGGACAAGTGAAATGATTTTTAGTTTTTCTTCACTTACACTTCGGTATCTACCTATTTGAAAGCGACGTCAAAAATGATTAAATTGAATTTTCGAGAACATTTGCGCTATCCTGCGGGAAATCTTTCCAAGGTTGGACTTTTAATAACTTTTCAATTTTAGATGTGACGAAGAGAAATTACTTAAAATCAAAACTCATTTAATGTACACATATTTTCTTCTGTTCCTTCGTTAAAATACCTCTAGCTAATCGAACAAATACCTACATGACCTTATAAAATGCAAAATAAATTATTTTTAAGCTAGTTATGTAGGTACGAGTAAGTATAGGTATCCAACAACCAACCACGTATACGTGAATAGGTCCACTCTCTATATCTACGCAGCAGCTACATATTTTGGAAAATTTTAAACAATATGAGAAAACTATCGTGAAAAGATGTACGAATAAATGTTTTCAGTTTTGCGTCCCTCGTCGGCCAAATGAGCTTGACAAACAATTTAAAAGCCACATGGATTGTAGAAGTTTCACATGTAGGTATCATTTCGTCGATAACTTTTTAACAAATTTTCAATACACAAAGTATGGGGTGTAGATACATCTATCGTAATTCATTCTTCGTGGCAAAACTTGTGCACGAACGACTACCTGTAGTAAATCGCTCAAACTTAATCTATCCTACATCAAAAGGGTTACATTACTCGTACATAATTCATATGGGTACTTTGGTTAGTAACCTCAACGTACTGTATTTTGTTATGATTTATTTCCAAATAACGGATTAGTGGACGCCATTCAAATTATGAAACATCTTTTCGTTCGTATATTAAATAAAATTCCGTTTTTCTATTTCTATATTAAGTACCTAATGTATACATGGAGATGCGTCTATATCTCTCATAATCTAAAATGATTTCTATTTTGAGTAGGTATCCGTATTTTTCAATACCTAGAAATTTCATTTTGATTGCAATATAACAACTATACATGGGATATAAAAATTAAATAAAAGAAAATAATGTACCTATACCTGCCTACGTGTTTCATAAAAAATGTTATTTAATACCTTTTTTTATATTTTATTGCCATTAATTGCTTGGTAGAAAGAGACACATAATTTCCTGAAACAGGGATGCTATATGCATGTTTTAATTCTCATCACGGTACTTTTAATTCATCCTCCGGTATTTTCACTAATGGTATATCGCATGAGGATTTATTCGCTGTTTTCTTTTTTCTTTTTTTTTTCTGATTCATCGCACTCAGCACATCGCCTTCGGCATTAATTTATTGTGTAGGTAGATAGGTTGGTAAAATACATGCATTTAAACGAAAAGTGCACATGTTAAGCACTTGAACGAAACATTGTAACGTGCATAAAACAAAAATCAATCTACGATTGAAAAGAAAAAAAATGGAATATTGGAAAGATTTATTTTCAAAGTATTAAGCGCTAGTAACTACCTATCTCTTCAATAGTTATTTAGGTGGGTACCTACTCTATCCACAGCTTGTATAGTTGTTATCGGACTATATAAATTGGAAAAGATTGAAATTTAATTTCATCGGATTCGAATCCTTCGCTATATAGAAACTTATTGATAGTATTCAGGCCATTATAAATTGGTCCTACTTACAACCACAACGTGGGTAGCAATTGGTAATCTTTTTTTATAAACGTTTTGTTTCACTATAATTGAAGTACCTATTTAAAATCTATGAAATATATTAGAACCTGAATATAATTCAGTAAGAATGTATCATCTAAATTTATTACATATGTATTTTAGGAACGTAGACTCACGTGTATTATGTGTGACGTGACTGTGCCTCGCAGATAGATCACGAAGAATCGAGCTTTCCGTAAGCTTTTCATATTATCTGGAATATATTCCCTTTAAAATCCCGCGAACAGATTTTTGTTCCAAGTCCAACTGGTCTCCAGGTATGAAGCTTATTTTTTCGATCCAAAACCTCCTAAACTCCCTCAGTCCCTCCTCACCAGTATCCCTAAACATAAGATCAAAGCATCAAAAAATTGGAAGTACTACTTGTAAAACGAATGTTTTGCAACAAATCTGCTATTATCTTTCCGCAATGACCTTAAAATCTGCTCACTTATCACTAGGTTCAAAATAATACTGTAAAAATGATTTGAGCCATATTTTTCTGAGTTCTTTATTTAGAAAACGGTTTACTGGTGAGCGGTCAATTATCATTCTTTTTTGTTTTCATGACATCATGACACATCATAAATGGTAGCAGAGCGTGGTTTTGACTCTTTTAAAGTTGTAAGGTAAGCAAACTTCGAACAGTTTTTTTCTAGCTCTTGAATAGATGGATAGTTTTTCTTCAATGTTTTGAGAACTAATCGACTCAAAGTATTTGGAAAAGATTGAGATTTCCTGGGAAAAATCTCCCTTGAATCGTTGATAGTGGGTTCACATGATGTTAGAGTGATAAGCTATTACCTTCCTGATTTCTTAAAGCTTTTTGCAGATTTTGTTTGCAACTTTTGAAGATTCAAAAAAACCACACTCTGCTACCATTCAACAAAAACAAAGAAATTTATTTACTCATAATCAACTGCTTCGCTTATCAGTGAACTGTGCGGCCATTCTTATTTTACAAAAAGTGATTTTTGCACATGGACAATATTTCCTTGCGAAAGTGTCAAGACCAAGAGAATGAGTAGATTCAAAATCAGTAGGTAATCAAAATTTGAAAAGCTTGAATTTGAAATTTCACAGACATAACTAGAAAAAATGTATGAAAAGTTGATGCAAACGTTGAAGACATCTAAGTACTTATTTATTTAAAAACTTGGAAAAATTATAGCAAAGATCTTCTTTCCCTCCTCTTTTTTAACGAACTAATTTACAAATTGTGATGGTAAAAAATCATGTTCATGGTGGAACTCGCAGCGCCCCAAAAACCATAACTGACAAATCAATGATGGTTTTCTGAGTTTAAGTAGGTACTATAAGAAATAAAGATATAGCAAATTAATGTTTTTTTTTCACTAGGGATATCAACTAAGAGCACAGGTAGGAGAGAGAGGATGACAAAAGGCTGGATCGCAATTACCTTCCTATCGCATGATTCCCACATTTTTCTTTCTTACTCAAAGATTGGGGAAGGTTGTCCTTTTTCATTGAGAGCGTCCACATTCGAAACAACGTAAAATGATAATAATTTTGGATCAAAAATCATACTCGGCTAAGATAACAGTGCGGATTGTTGCGCCTTCAAATCAGATTAGGTATTTTAAAGATGTTAATAGAATTGCATAATCAGTTTGCCGTAAATAATACGAAAGTTCATTTTCCAAGAATAAGTGAATGTACGGTACAGAGTGTCCAAGAATTTTGAGCGGTAAACGAAAAAATCTATTAAAGAATTATAATTTTTAATGAAGTTTATTAATCATTGTACACTAAGTAGGTAATCATTTTTCCCTGCCGGAAATGTTTTCCTCCCTTTCTCCTATGTTTTTTTCCATAGCCCAAAATTCTTGGACACTCTGCACCAAAATAAAAAGCACCATCACTACAGGTGAAAAATCAAAGCATTCATAAGTTTCAGAAATAATTTGCATGAACATAACAAGTTGAAACTTTGGATGTAGGGCCATTTGGTGTAATGCCGACAACAATTAAAAATCATTTTGGCGGAAAGATTAAAATTTCATCAAGTTAGAGAGTGAAACCAAAGTGTACACATAACTACAGAGATGTTTTTCACAAAGGTGAATCATATTTATACGAATAACGCCTCTAGTGTATAGGCCTGCCTTTTTGTTTCGGGTAATTTTTGATAGAAACAAACACACTTGAGCATGTTTTTCAAACATTATTCAACTTCGACTGTGCAGTAGGTATATGAAGCGTTATGGATGGATGAGTGCATTAATCGCTCTGAGAAAATTCATAAATACGTTAGGGAAATAGCAGATAGGTCTACGCGTGTTCTTTAAATATGAATAAGTTTAAGATGAGATGAGCTAGCGAAAAAATTCATTTCGACTAAAAATGGTAAATCCGCGTGCTCGAAAGAACGGAAGAGGCTTAAAAGAAAAGTACTTAAGTCGAATGTCAGGTAGGTAGTTGGTACCCACTTTCAAAATGTTTCATTTACAAAGATATCATTCCTATTTAGTACCTATCATGAAGCGAAATTTACATTATTTCTTACAATACGAGAATTTTCGTTCAATGATGATACATTCAATTTATGATCTTTTTGGCATCATTTTGAAAAGTATTTATTGTTTTCAAATAGGTAAATTAATAAAAAAAATAATAAGAATTTAAAAAAAAACATGAAAATTTATCAATTTAAAAATTTAATAAAGCTACCTATGCCCCCCCCCATGTTCCAATGTCTTAATTTAAAAATACTCCGATCTAGGTGTAGTTGGTGTACATTTTTAATCAACTTTGGGATTAAACAAAAAAAATTCACAATTTATTGTATTTCAGTGTAAAGCATGATTGCCTACGATGAATCGATAAGGAAAGCTAAAATAAATAAACTTTCCTTTCGGAATACAAATGACTAAATTTATTTTTTAAATACCGTTTGTGGGATTGTTTTGGGCAAAAAACGATAGGTTTGTTAAATTGTACTTAATCAGCCTACTTCGTTCGTACTAGTTCGTATTAATGATTTGATATTATCTGATAAAATTTGTATAAATTTCCTAACTATGATAATATGCTTTTATTTTTTAGTGTTAAAGAGCATTTGAGTAGGTACCTATTTCTCCAATCAAATCGTTATAACGTAACTTTTATCTATGATACTGTAAATATAATGATATTAAGTACCACTAGATGATACTTGCATAAGCTGAATACTCAAAGAATATTACTTACCCCGGCTGGAGGCTATACCAATTATATCACACAATAAGTAAAATGTAGTCACGTGTAAGACACTATGTATTAAACGTAAAAGAATAAACACAATTAAATACCTTTGAAGAAGGTTTTTAGTATCAACACGATACTTTACACTTAACACTAATTACTTATAATTAAACACAATTAAGACTAATATAATACGCTTTCTTGCCAATTATGGCTATAATACACCACCGAGATTATACCGCGTCGACACGTCCGATCACTACGTACCTCAACAATATAACAATCGGCCGCAGCGCCGCTCCGTGGGCTTGTAGCCCTGTGTCGCGACGCGTGATCAGTGTTACCAACACATATACTTAATCCTATATAACCCTTACAGGTCCGGCATATCTCCCCTCTATCATATGCCCCTTCGTGGCTTTACTCAATGAGTATAACCAGTCGTGGAAAGCACGGATCAGAGAGAGAAAGATATGTCGAAGCTGTAAGGCTGGTCCCTGTGGGAGCAGTCTCTGCCCCTCGTGGTGTTCCACTGCGGGAAATTCGAGGCAGAGTAAATCCAAATTTAGCCCATTGTGCGCGTAGCAATACCCCCGAAGCTCCCCTTCGCGATCCTGCACCACCCGCTGTCGCATCCGAAGATACGAGCAACGAATAAGGACAGAATACACGAAGTTGAAAACATCGGGTAAGTATGTACTATCTAGCGACAGAATACAAAAATAAAGACTTTTTCCCTATTCTACTAATTTTTTCAAACTCCCGAATCAAAATGGATAGACGAGACAAAAATTAGACTAGCGAACCGAATGTCTGGTTACTGTGAACCAACGTAGAAGGTACGTGTCGTCTACCTGTGGTAGTAAGTCGCGTCGTACGTCGAGTATGAAAAATTACAAAAACTTAGAACTTCTAAAAATTATAATAAGGTTTACAAAAAAAATTAGGACTGTTTCGATGCGTCGAAAATACAAAACTTATGAAATAATATAACTGTTCAAAAATACGCATCGTAAAAACAAATTTGTCAAATCTTACAAAATAAAACTAAATCTAATCAGTCCTTTCGAAAACAAAATTATAGATAAACAAAAATTAATCAGTCTGTGACCGAATAAACTTACATGTAATCAAATTATAACAATCAGCACAATAATATATCAATCGAAAAATGCAACGTAGCGGATTAAATCGAATTATCGAACCAAAATACAGATGATTATCGTCGGATGTTAAAGTTGACTTCTTCGAATACAGATAACGACGTTGAAATAAAACGTTGGCGGAATGTTACCTCGCCTTGGTTGCGATGATGCCAAGTCAGTGGCGACTACGATGATATTTCGACGATTGCTGTTGAGAAAGTTGATTAATAAGGTACCCTGTGGGTAATTTTTACAAAATGTCAATTTGATATCGCTGCGCGATTAGGTTAAAAAGTAATTTCGACTCATTTTTTGCAATTTTACGTTAGTCCACTCGATTTTGGAAAATTAAACAAAGTTCAAAACTACGAAAAATAAATAAGACTTCGAGTGGAAGATTTTTTAATGAAAATTCTGGTGAAATTGGTCCCTAGGTTCAAACCTTTTTTGAATTTATCAGTATCTACTTTTATTCGGATAGGTACCTACAATTTGGAAGTTGAAATTATTATTTCGAAAATGGCCAAAATTTCTATCTTTTCTGAGTCGTACGTAGTTGTTATTTTTCACCAGATTTTATGTATTAGACTGTGTCTAAGTCGTGTTTACGATTGTATCGTATTAGCTCTCTGGCATGTCAGCATCTTCGTGGTTGATTGTAGCGTTTGCGCTATCTTTGTTGCTATTCGCTTCGCCTTGTTGGTGTTGAGGTTTCGGCGTACTAGTAAGGAAATTTGCTGCATTTTGCGACTTATTTGGCGATGATCCTGTGGATCCTTGCGTCGTGTTTATCGGCGCCTGTGGCGTACTAGAGTTTGACGTTGAAGGGTATTCTGAAAATGGAACCGTTCCTGGTAGAACAGTCGTTTCCACTCCTTCTTCCATTTTTTCAGGTGTATTTGGGCTGTGTCCAGTGTACTCAGTTTTTCCATCTCGCAAAATGGTGAAAGCTGGTTTATCGATCGTTGGGGGTAGCCCTTGGTGTTTTGCAACTTGATTGTTTCCAAATGGTTGCATTTGTTTCGTTTCAGGAGCATGTTGCTGAATAGTTTGATTCAATTCGTCGCAAGCTTGGTTGAATCTTGTAGTCGAAATGTTCATCATTTGTTGTCCTCCGGGTACTTCAACCATCTTTTGTACCGTTTCCGGTGTGGTTTCGATACCTTCCATTGCAACGTGTTGTTGCGCTTGTTGCGCTTGTTGAGCGTTGAACTGCTCCAAGTTGGCTTGACTAAGTCCAGCGTTTATGAGTATATTGTCGTTAGCTCCAGCTTGTTGCTGACCAATCGGTATGTAATCCGTTCCTGGACTTTCGAATTGTAGTTCGGCTTGTTTTTCCGGAAATTCATCGTCCTGTTGAACGAAATGTTGAGATGATTGCGAGTATTCCGAAGAATTATCATCGTCGTAATATTGGAAGGCGTCTTCTTCCCCTTCGTTCTCTTCACGTTCCCGCTCTTTCGGATCTTTTGGCGGCATGATGAGGTCGTCGCGGATTGCGAATACGTAATCGTGATAGACCTCTGGTTCAAACCACGGTCCGAAATCGTCCATGTTCGGTCACATGTTGCCAAAAAAGTTTTCAGGTCCCATTATCTCTACGATACCATTGTAGGTTCTAGACCAAGAGTCTGTAAATACCTTCGTGTAAGCCTCTACGAGCTGCTCATTCTGGTCAGGGAAATACATCAGTGGCATAATGTAGATTTCTCTTACATTATACTTTCGCATGAGTCTTAGTAGTACCGCATAATGATCGCGGAAAGTCCTCGCAGACATGCCATTAAACATATCCCAGTTTCCAATCGAGTACATGACTCGCGGTGGTGCGTGTTTTAGCTTCGTTAACGTATCGATGAGGTCAACGATACTCAAATCACGTCGGTATAGTCCTGGATGTAATGCTTGTAGCATATTCTCTCGTAGTCGTAGCATATACTGGACCATTCCCCAGATATACCCATCTCCCATCATTAGGACATCTTGAGCTGCAATTGCAGTGTATACGCCGTTCGCGGCTTGGTTGTTAAACGTCGCAAGAAGTGAATATCGACAAGGGTAGAATTGTAGTGGAAAAAATGGAAATAAAGTCGTTGCTTTTATCGCATATCGTCGGAAAAATCGATCGTGTTCTCGTTTCGTCTGTGCGAAAGGTCCTTTACGATCTCGTTCTTGTTTGCTTCGACTTTTTGTCTGTTGAGTTCGATAAATGCTGCGTGTTTGTGTCGATGGCGTGTGTAGCGCAGGTGGTATCAATTTGCCTTGATCGTCGTATTGTGGTACCTGGTCCATAACCGAAACGTGAGGAGGTACCTGGTCAGGTCTGGCTGCTGCCAGATTTACGTTGGCATTTGGTGCCATTTGCTGCTGTGCTGCTGCGGCACGTTGTTGATTTGCTTTCGACATTCGAATGTTGCCGGGGGATACTCCTCTTGGTAGCCGTGGCGGCGGCATTTGATGTTGTAACATCTGTTGGTGTGAATTGTACGTCGGAGTTGGAGCTCGGCCTCGTACCGCTGGGTTTGGTGCAAAGCTCTTCTGAATATTGCCTGTTGGCAATTTTTGACCTTGTGTACTTTTTAGTGGTGGTCTGTATTCGTGTATCGGACGTTGAATGTTTTCGAAATCCGGTTGGATTGCGGCTGCAGCTGCGTAGGAAGCTGGTGACGATGTTGATGTACCAGGTTGGTTTGTGTTGTCAGATTGAACTGATAATACGTTGGCAGCTGTGCTGAGAATGACGGATGCGTCGTCAGCGTTTCGCGCTGGTGTAGTCGATCTTGATCGTGATCGATTCTCATTAGCTTTAGATAAAGCTAATTGGTAAAGACTTTTAGTCTTAGCGAGTTGAGTTTTTGTACTCGTAAGTTCTGCCTGTAGCTTCGCTACTAAGGCTTGGGTTTGCGCAATTTGTTGCTCACTAGTGGCGTGACTATCCTGCCAGAATTGAGCTTCAATTTCCACCGTCGAGTTTGCCAGCGCACGTAAGTCTAGTGCTTGTAGCGTTGTCTGCATTAAGTGAAATTGTGAAGCGTAAAGCGTCTTGTTACACTGAGCGCGTGGGCAGAGGACCATTTGTTGTCCGTTGGCATTTGCCTCATTGCACATGTCTCTTACGCATGCTGTGTGGAATACGTGTTTGCAGTCACTTGTTGCGAGTATGGTGGCGGCGTCCTTTAGGTCTGCCGTGATCGCCGGCTTGAAGATTACGAGTTGGCATTTTTCGCACGTTAGTGCTGGAAGCGACGACATCTGTGAAGCAAAATGAAACGAAAAAATACGCGATAAATTCGGCACTTGTTCACGGATGTTTCGATTTTACGTAAATAAAGTCATGCATTAAAAAGCAAAATAAATATGTGTTATTATTTACACTCACCGTCTTTGTCGTTATTAGTACTTTTCGTACTTGAGGTTGGCTCGTCTGGTCCAGGTTTAGCCTCTTTCACGATTTTTCGTGCAACTCTGATCCAGTCACCAGGTTTGGTGGCAAGCCCGAATCGTTGTGTGTGATATGCACAAAAGTCGCGATTTTGCGTCGCTAGCACTTCGGATTCGTCAACGTTCGGATTCGTCGACACTTTCCACTGTGGGTCTATGTCCGCGAGCCGTTTTTCGATCGGTGGAAATTCGTATACTTTCTCACCTTCCGACATTCGCACTCGCGTTTAGAAATTGAGCTTTCGAGCTCAAGAGTATAAAATAAATCGCACTTTACACAGAAGTATGATCGTGACTTGAATCGCACGTCTCACTACCGAGCGCACTTTGGATTCCGAAATCCTTTCGCACAAAGTCGCGAAAAATGTTTGGATTTTTCGATAAATCACAGTAAAAAGCAGTTCGCGAAGTAATTCGCACAATTACACGTCAAAAGAGACACGTTTTATAAAAACTTTCAACTTAAAAGAGCAGAAATTAGCAAAAGTACACGAGCAAGCACATACCCGAACGGAGAACAAAACAATAATGTTCGCAAAGTACGGCGTGTCGCTCGATGCAGCCGGTTGTTCGGCTTATCTGGGTCCCCCACCTACCTGCTTCTTCTACGTTCGTAGCGTTCGGTTGGTGAAAATGGCGCCGGTCGGGCGGCTGGTTGCGAACCGATCGTGTAAGTGATGTGTTTGTAGTGGTAACTACGATAAGTTCTAGGAATTTCTGCTGTCCAATTGCAAACGTGTCAAGCTATGCTCGATTTCGATTAATTTTACGTCATATCTCAGTTGTTAATTAATATTTCAAAATTCTGTTTCGATAGAAATGTTCCTAATGAATCTGTGCATCTTTTAGTATAAGAATATTTTTCCTTTGTTATGTAATTTTAATGAAAACTTGTAGTTTTATGTGAAAAATCTAGTCATGTAATCGGCTGATACAATCAGCTCGATCGAATCGGTTTGTGTTGGCTATGTTGCCAAATGTCGCTTTCATCGTGTTCGATGAATTCTCCGAAATAAACTCGTCTACTTCTGTTTATTTGTTGGTTTTGGAAAAATTTTGACTTCGAATCAAAAAGTGATGTCTGTCGCAATATTAAAAATTCAATTTTGGTTCGAAATGTGTTTCAAAATTTTGGAAAAGTCAATGTTTTAGGTATTCGCTACGCGAAAATAGTTTTGAGTATTTGAATTTAATTATTCAGTTACGTAGGTATTACTTACCTATTTTGTACCTAATACTTACGTAACGAACTTGTAGTCTTGATGCGAATTTCTCAAATTCGGTTTTCTTCTTGTTGAAATAAATTTATTTACCTGTTTTTAGCTTGTTATTTGTTTTTTAGTTTTAAGTTTTTACCTAATGAGTAGTCGAGTCATTTATGTCGTATGAAAAATTTTTTATTCAAAATAAGTTTCACAAGCTTAAATCTGGTTTTCTTAGACTTACGTTATTTGAGCTTTTTTAGCTAAAAGAATTCCAAAAGTAGCAACTGTGTCGCACTATGTTAAGTCTACGACTTTAAGTTGGAATTTTGTCTTCGAATTTGAGCTTGTCTATGGTCGTCGGATGCCGAAAGATCGGTAAATTTCTCGGAACGTAGCTACCGGTATCGTTGGCTGTGTTCGGATCTGTCCATTAATTCGAACCGTCGTACGAATTTCATCTCCATGTCTCGCAATTCGATTTACCGTGATCACGTACCCATCGCTGCTTGAAATTTCTGGCTCGTCGAAGATCAGGAGGCTGCGCATCCAATTCAAAAAGGTCGAAATTCGGATTTGTCTGTAGGCGTCTCCGATGTCGCTCATGAAATCAATGCTGATGGTCGCTTCTTGACGTCTTTGACGAACTTCGAGGATAAAGCTGTGGATAGCCATTGTTCAAAAAATGGTTCAATTCGTATCTAAAATACGTTACGTTTAGCACTCGCGTCTATAGGTAATCGGTTTCGACTTTATCGCGAAAATACACTCAGTGATTTTGCTTAGATGCAAAATTGAACGTGATACTGTCTCGAAAATCGATTATCTGCGATCGGTTTGTCTTTTATCAATCCGTATTACGTATATGCACGCACGTCGTTGGAAATAACTTCATTTTGTCTATTCGAAATTTTACGTCTTCGATATTTCGCAAAAAACAACAGTCAAGATCGAAATACTTTCCGTTTGTCTAAATTTCACTTGAAGTTATTTTTCCCTTTTTTCCTCGAAGGGAATTTACCTAATTTTGAGGGAAAAATTAACTTCGCGAATTTTAATCCGAATTGAAAAATTCCAACTGCGTTGGGTGTGTGCTATATTCATGAGTAAATGAAAATTGTCTAGAAAATTTTTTATGCAGATTTTGTTAAGTAGGTATGATACCTATTTAGTCGAAATTTCGCGATTTTTCCGAAACTATTTACGTATCGTCACTTTCTCGTAGGTCATTAAGCTTTTTCTTAGCTTTTTCCAATGTAATTCGTTTTTCTCGTCTATCCGCCATGTCTTGGCGTAATTTTTCGTAATTTTCTTTTTTCTTTAGTTTTTCAAGTTGTACTTGATCTCTTAGGTATTTTTTTACTGAAGCGTCACCTACGATTTTGCTTACGCATATGTTTAATTTTGGTCTTATCTTTTTTGATAAGTTTGAGTAATTTTCAATGAATTTTTGTTTGATTTTGTGTTTTTCAGCTTCATTAGCCTTATCGTAAACCTCTGTGGGTTCAAAGTCGAGATCTCTTTTGATCATGTTTTCTATTTCCTGTTGTGAAGGACGTTTTAGGATTGAAATTTTCTTCAGCTCTGCATTTTTGCTGTGTTTCTCGGTCTTGTCTTTTGAGTCTGATTCAGAGCTACTGTCTGACGATGCGTCGTATACTTTTTCTTGTTCAGTTTTTAACTGATCTACGTCATCGTCATCTGTTAGCGACATTATGATCGATTGACCGTCGTCGCTGCTATTGTCAAGCTCAGATTCGTCAGATGACATTTTGGTTTCATCTTTGATTAGCTCACAAGGATCCGGTGCAAAATAGTTGATGTATTCTCCATCAGTGTAATCAACTACGTCGATAGCATCTACGTCTATGACGTTTAGTGTTTTCTTAAGTTTTTTAGGCTTTGTAGGGCCCATTCTTTGCCTGTAAGCGGCCATGCGTTCTGATCGACGTAATTTGATTCCACTTGTGGATGGTTGGGGGTTTTGTGTCCCTGGATTTTGAGTAGTTGTGGGTAATTTTATTTCCTTTTTGGTAGGGTTTTTTACCTCTTTGTTTTTCGATTCGTCGTCAGTCTTAGGTGGCTGATTCGTAAAATTCGCTGCAAGTTTTACTCGCTTTTTCTTTTTAATTTCAGCTTTTTTAGCTTCATTGTCTGATTTTTCTTGTTTACGCTTTTTGTATAATTTTTTGCGTAGCTTTCGAGCTTTTTGTGCCCCAGTTGATTCGTCTGTCGAATTTTTGTCCTGAGTACTTTCTTTTTCCTCATTTTGTGTTTGTTTGGGCTGAAGCTGCGCTTCTAATTTCTTTTTATTACGTAATTGAAGTCTTTGCTCTCTAGCAACGTCAATAAGTTTTTTTATGACCATTTTTGATCCTTCGTGGAAAATTTTCTTTTCCGCATCAGTTGCTAATGGTATACCTTGAATTCTTTCAAGCATGTCCTCTTCCGAGTCAGTTGTTGTTGATTTTTGATCATCATGTTTATGTTTGTTTAGGAAGTCTTTAATTTTGTCAATCATTTTTCGTTGATCAATGTATGAATGTAACTTGTCGTCTTTTTCCATTCTATCGATCTCCTTTTGAGTTAGGAAAAGAGTGAGTTGCCTTATGTTGGCTACACGATTGATGTTTGAGTCATCTGTGGGCTCTAGTAAATAGGAATTTATTCCTGTACGTTTTATTACTAGGTAGGGACCCACTTTTTTAGGGTAAAATTTTTCTCCAGTACACTTGTCCTTACTGGATTGTTTGTGGTTCGTGAGTAGAACCATGTCTCCTTTTTTCAAGATAGTAGGATCAGGATGCTCCTTATTGTATTTGTATTCTTCTTCAATACGTTGTAGTCTACGCCTTTCGCGTATGTAATTCTCAATTATTTGAGAAGGAGTCATTGATTCCACTTTGGATTTCATGTGTTCAGTCGTGTAGACTGCTTTTTTCGCCAATTGATCTGCGATTACGTTTGTGTACTCGATTTTACGAGCATAGACGTGTATAAACTGTACACTTGTGAATTTTTTCACTAATTCCAAAATTCGTTCAAATAAAATTTTGTGGTGTACTGGCTTCTTACGAGAATTAAGCCAGTTGTTTTGTTGCCATCTTGTGACAGTATAGTTTAATGCTTTGATCGCATAATTGGAGTCCGAAAAGCATTTTATTTTCTTAAAGTTGTTCTTTAACATTGTCTCTAGTGCGACTATAATTGCCTTTAGTTCGGCATAGTTATTGGATAGACTAAATTCACTGTCAAATTCCAATTTCTGTGAAATATTTTTTGTACTGTCAGTTGAAAAACAAATTCCAATGCCTGCTACGGCGTCTTCGTCTCCATTTTTGGAGCAGGCTCCATCAGCTGTCACTCTCGCATAGCCGTCAGGATCCGAGTATACATCCTTTTCAGGGATTAATGTTGTTTTGTGATTTTGTTCGATTGTCATCGAAGGTAGTTTAATCTTTGCTAACTTATGTAATAACTTTATCAGTTTATGTTTAAAATCGTACTTGGCTCCTTTGTGTGGCATTTTGTCAGTAATACAGTCTTGGATGCCCCAGGCCTCATTTGGTTTAAATCCAAATGGACCTGGTGTATTATTTATTTCGTCTTCAATTTCTTGAACGTATGTGTGCCACCATATGTGCGTTGTAAAGGGATCGTGTAATTTATTGATTTTAGTCCGGAGTTTGTCTCCAATAATCCGCATCGTTCGTTCAACCGACGACGATTGTGGATTGTAGGCATTCGTGTGTGCCACTTTTATATTCCTGTCTTCCAGCAGGTTGTACCAGTCGTCATTGATAAATTGTTTCCCATTGTCTGAGATTACTTTCTTAGGTTTAATACCCTTTTTGTCTATCCATTCTAGGATTGTTTTCATCTCTCGACAAACGTTTTCTTTTTTGATTTCTGGCATCGATCTTAGCCAATTTCTACCCGTGAAAATGTCTTTGGCTACTAGTAGGTATCTAGGTGCCCCTTGTATAGCTGGAACTGGTCCATAAATGTCTACAGAGAGTACCTCTCCCATTGAGTAGGCTTCTATTTTTCCGAATTCAAGCACTTTTGGCTGAGCGTAATTTTTATTGAGTTTGCATATTATACATGCATTAGTGATTTCTCGAATGTAATCGAGTGATTTTGGATGGTAATAAATGCGACGAAATGCTGCGTCTAATTTATTTGCACTAGTGTGGCCATAGGCAGTATGTAAAAAATCGACTGTGTCATAAAAGAGTTCTGTTGGCAAGTAGGGAATGTATGTATCGTCATCAAGTCTTTTCATAAGAATTTCCTTTTTCTTTACAGTGTCTTGAATCTCTTCGTCTGTGTCGGATTCAGTACGTTCTCCGATATTCGTATTGCATTGATTTACAATTTTGTATCGGTTTAGTAACCGTTTCTTTTTGTCTAATTCTTTTTTGTTTTTCACAGGTATATATTCCTTCATTATTTTCATCATTGCGATGCAATTTTCATCAGTTTGTTGATATTTAGATATGTTTGACATTTTGTCAAAAAGTCTTGGGACATTTTCGTCCAAAAATTTTAAGTCAAAAGTAGAAATCATCGTTTCGAAATTTTTTATTTCAAGTTCAGGTGCTCTCATCATATAGAGCATCCTATTTGATTTGGTCATTGAAAATTGTAGGTCAAAGCAGTTGAGCATTGTAATCCAATATGCTGCTTTGCGATGCGTTTGCATCATGTCTCTGTATTTATTTATTGTGGCTAATAGGTTTTTCTTTACGTGAATTACACGTCCGAATACCCACATTTGTAGGCGTTTAAGTACTTGGACTAACACCATCATATCCTTATCAAAAGGAGTAAAATTCTTTTGGTGAGCTTCGAATGCAATCGATACAAATAAGCATATATGCTTTTGTTCGTCATCTTTGTCTTTATTTGTGATGTAAAATAGAACTGCGTTCATAGCATCTTCACTTACGTATGTATCGAGATATAACTCGACGTCAGGAGGTGGTGGCTTAAGTGTGAAGTCTGCACAGAATTCTGTCTTTAGCTTTTCAAAAGCTTCTTCCTGGGCTGGGCCCCACAGTATTTTGCCATCTTTAGCACTTTTACCTACAGTCAGGTTATAAATTGGTCGCAATAATTGCATGTAATTAGGAATAAAATTCCTGTAAAGACCTGTCAGTCCAATTAGTTGTAGTAATTGTTTTACTGTCGTGATATTAAATTTACCTTTTTTGTTTGTATGTTTGTCCACAAATTCCATAAATTTGGTAACTTTATCCTTTTGTTTGGAGATTTCGTCTTTGGATATTACAAATCCTAAGTGCTCCGCATATTCGCGAAAAAATTGTGTTTTTGTAGGATTTAATTTCAGTCCGTTTTCACGAATACGCTCGAATACATGGAGTAGTCTCTTTAGTGTTTCTTGGAATGTAGCTCCAGATACCTTCACGTCATCGACGAATTTTGTGATTCCTTTCTGGTCAGGAATAACTTGGTTCATCATGTGGACGAATTCTCCACTTGATATTTTTAAACCGTAAGGGAGTCTACAGAACTCATATACTTGTCCACATACTTGGAACGCTGTGAATTTTCGTGAAGCTTCATGTAGAACAAGTTGCCAAAATCCTGACGTAAAGTCAAGAGTACAAAAATATTTGTCATTTGTATTCTCGTAAATTATCCATTCTATCGGACTTGGTTCAGTGAGTACTTTCTGTAAAACTGCGTTTAATTCGTCAGCGTCTAAGCATAAACGTATGTCTCCAGATTTTTCAATTACTGGAGCTGTGGTGTTTATGTAGTTTGACCTTGAAGGTCTAATTATGCCTAATTTCAGCATTTTTGATATTGCTCGTCGTAAAGATTCAATTATCTTTTGTGAGGGTCGGAATTTTTCTCCTCTCCATTTTTTCAAGTCAGGTTCTTTAATGTCATTTATAAATTTGAATCGGACTTGTTCGCCCTTGTATTTACCAGCATTAAAGCTGAAAATGTCACAATATTCTTCTAGTTCCTTCCAAGCATTGTTTGCTTCTTCAAGAGTAATCCATCCCTTAACTACGAGATTGTTTAAGTCTATTTTCATATTTTTCTTGTAAAGCTCTCTGGCTTTTTCTTGTTCGTGAGCCCAATCTTCATCTAGGTATTGTGTATGATTTTTTATCATTCGTACTGTACTGTGAACATTTTGTGGATATACCATCATGTTTTTCAATGGTAAGCTACCATAACCAAATCTAGGTGTTAGTTCAAAACGTTCATCTTCTGTGAGGAAAGGTATTGTGAACGGTATACCATTCTTAGGGTTGCAGATAGCTCGTTCTTGACCATTTTCACAGTCAATTTTTATACCTAAGTATCTTAGTGATAGTCTACCAATTATGACGCTGTATCCGTCAGTGTCTAGTATAAAAAATGGCATTGTTAGCATGTGGTTGCCTATGCGTACACATACCTCTACAATATGTGTCATTGCTCGTATGATTTTATTATCAGCTAATTTTAAGTTTACTGGGTGGTCCAGTTTTATGTATTTGATCCATTGAGGATGCTCTCTTGTTAGGTAATCTACTACCGGTTTTGTCATTGCATTGGGCAATGCCCCCGTGTCCAGCTGAGCTGGTATAGGTACATTGTCTATAAATATGGGGATTGCGCAGTAGTAATCTTCTGTGTTTATTGTTGGTCGTTGTAAATTTGTTTCGTGACGAGCTTCACTCTCATTTGTTTTCATAAATTCTAAAATGTCTAAAGCTTTTTGCTCTAATGTCAATTCAATCTTTTTGATTTGATTTGGATGTTCTTCATCCTCGTCTGGATCGTATTTGGATATTTTGATCCATGGATCGTCTTTTAAATTGTCTACAAATGATAGTTGTACATCATTTAAGTCCATTATGTCAGGCATCATTAATATTGCCTCATTTAATCGATTGTTAGGTTCCATTTGTAATGCTTTGTCTTCGTAAATTTCTCGATTTCCGAGGTTGTCTATTTTAATTTTTTTCATTCCAAGTATCGAATCGTATTCGTAATAGTCATAGTGTAAAATTTTGTCCGGTGGTATAGTACCATTCATGTTCAAGGATTTTACCTCAAATGTTTTTATCTCATTTTCAATGTCGGTTTTATCTTCACCTTCGATTTGTTTTTGTTCTTCTAAGATATGTTTCTTTGATTTCGGCTTCATTGCCGTTTCTGCGTTGTAGGGTTTTGAAAGCTGTGCACTTTTTGTAGGTGGATCGTAAGTTATTCTTACGAATTCGGCTTTTCCGTTTTCTTGTGATCGAAATTCTCTTCGCATGTATTCTCCAGTAGCTGGATCTATGTCTACTTTTTGGGCTAAAACAGCTACCAAAGTTTTCATCATGTTGCGATTAAGTTGTATTTTGTCTTGAGCTTTTTGTGTACAGCATTCGCTGAATTTATTTTCTCGTATGTAGCTTATTGGTTCTTTCAATAGACTACCTGTTTTGGGCATTTCTTCGCCTGAATCGTCTACATCTAGCAATATTTTGCATAATAGGTCCATTACTATGGGGTACATCGCCATGTCAGGATAATACCTGTCGTATTCTTGACAATAGTGAAAAGTGGCCTCAATCGGCATAACCTCATTTTTTGGTGATTCTTCGGGTTGAATGAACCATCCTTTTTTGTTACTTTCGACTGTTTCAGTGCGTAAAAATTCGTAAGCTATTTGCTTATGAAATGTCACTCTAGGGTGATCGTCTGCTATTTCTTGGAACATCTTGCGATACTCTTTGTATCGATGTAGGCTCGTGCCTTGTTCACCTTTTTTCGGTGGTTTTGCTATTGGCATTAATAGTATTATTCGTTCCGCTCCTTTTTCTAGCAGTGCGTTTACGATTAAACGTAATTTGTCTTTTACCATTTCAGTAGGCGCATTAAAGTGATTAAATTCAATTTGTCCTGCGGACAATATGTATTTGGCATTTTTTGGAAAGTTGGTTTTGCAAACTAGTTTTAGTAATGTTCTAATGTCGATCTGGTCCCTTATATATTCTGGTAGTTGTTCGGCTCTGCGTACCGTTCCTCGTCTGATAAAGTGTACGATGCCGTCACCTATCCATATATAGTCTTCTGTGAATGCATTTTTTTGCATAATCGGTGGAGGAAGCATTTTGCTAGACGAAGCCTCCGCGTCGCCTAGCTCTACTTGTTTCCCGTAAGCTTGTCAGCTTTTTCTTTTTCTAAACGTTTCTTCTTCTCCTCTTCAGTCTCCTTCTTCGGAGGAGGTAAAATCGTAATTTGCGCTTGTGTTTGCGCATTCGTTTGGTTTAGCGCGTTTACCGGCGCTGTGAGTGTACCTTGAGTTACATTCGATGATTGCTGCTGCGCAGCTTGTTGTTCATTTAGCGCTTGTAGTGCTGCTTGTTGAGCTGCGAGCGCATTTGGATCTACCTGTGGCATGAAAGTCGGCATTTGCATTTGCATTAGCGGGTAGGGATAATATGTGGGTGCTTGAAATACCGGTGGATATGGATATGTCATAGGTGCTTGTGTTTGGGTCATCGATGTATCGAAATAATTCTGCGATGAATTAGAGGCTGTGTCTGGGTAGCTATCATCCAAATTATTATCATAATTTGTGTTGTTGAAATCGACATAATTGCCGTAGTTATCATACCCGTAATCGGGGGTGTATTCTTGACCGTAGTCTGGCATTACGCCATCCATTTCCATTTGTTTCACTGGTAATGTTTGTTGTTGATTTCCTCCTTGTGGGGGTTTGTAGATAGCTACCGTTGTATCCGTGTTCGGTTGTTGTTGCCTACCTTGTATTGGTAGGGGTGGTCTCTGTGTACCTTGTTGAAATCTATTGTGTTGTTGGCGTTGGCCGCCATTTGATTGGTTATTATTTTGTTGTCTTTGAAATCTTTGACCATTTTGATTCCAATTATTTTGATTTTGAGGTCTGTTGAATCTTTGATTCATTTGTTGATTGTAGAATTGAGCATATTGCTCCGGTGTAAATCTAGATTGGAACTGTTGTAGCATTTGCTGTTGCTGCATCAATAGATTATTTTGTGCTGTGCGTAAATCAGGTATGTTAGTATTTTGTGTCGTAAATTTTTCGGGTGTATATTTTAGTTCCTTGTGTTTGGGATTATGTTCTTTTTTCGAGATTTGTCTTAAGATTTCAATAAATTCGTCGATCGTTAGGTCCGGTTTTTGGACATATAATGCGTACATTTTTGGTGTCTTATCTCTCATCATGTCAACGATGAATTTTTCATCTCTAATAGTGGAATTTTTGAAATTTTCCAACCATCGTATCATAAATCCAATGATTTCTGGTAACGAACGGCAGTATTTTGCGTCATCGCAAAAGTTTTCAGCATCTTGCTGTGCTTTTGCATTCCAGTAGAAATTTAAAAAATTTGTGCGTAAATCGTTATATACATGAACTTGTAAGTTAATACTTTTGAAAGCCCATTGGTCTTTCGTGTCTATGTTCGCACGGAAGGCTGCGGCCTTCATAAATTCAGTCACATTAAATCCAAGAATGTATTCTTCAAACGCATTAATGTACTCGTATGGGAAATAACGTCGATGTTCGTTAAAGAACACGCCAGCGTTACGCATAGCTGCGTAGTCGATCTTCGTTGGTCGCGTGTCTGCGCCTGTGATCGCACGTTGTTGTGGATTTGCTTGTAGCGAATCGTGAATTTTTAATACTGTATTTGTAAGTGCCATTTGGTTGATAGTGCAATTGTTCACTAATTGTACTTGTTCAGCTACATTTTGTTCGATGCTTTGCATTCTGTTGTCGTTTTCTATAAATTTCTTTTTAGCGCTTTCATCTAATGTCGTGTGTTTGTTTGAGTAATTAACTGCCCAATCATTTAGTTCATCTAATTTTTGGCGTACGTATTGTACGTTTGTAGCTGCGTCTTGCGCTTGATTACGTGCTTCGAGTGCGTGTGACGCAGACGTCGACGCACTTTCAGCTGCGGTTTGAGCGATGTTTCTCGATTCAGTTGCTACCGATTTTGTTGTTTCGATATGCGATGCTAATTCGCGTTGATTATCAAAAATTGTTTGCATTTGTGTATTGTCATATTTCCATGACTCTTGTAATAAATTACGTAGGTGTTTTATATCATCGTCCTCACCGGGAGGGTGGGCGGGAATATTCGTGCTACGAGGAGTGAAGGTGTATTTGTCGTTCATGTTTTCGTTTGATACGATATCGGATTTTTCCAAAGTTTTCTGATTTTGCTTTTCAGAAATCGGTTTCGGAACACTTTGTGTTCGACTGCGCCTATGAGTTCCCCCTTGTAGAGTTACCTCGTTGTAATCTACACGGCTTATACTTCTCTCACTACGTCTCAAGTTTGACATACGCGCCAAAATAAATTCACTACTGTGTAGTTATAAATTTTATTACAAGTAATACAAGTTACAAATAATAATATATACAATTAAATGCGTATATATACGCAACGTGGTAGATCACGCTGTTTAAAAACGCGCGAAAACACCTCGTGTTGTAAAAAATACGTTAGGTGCAGCGGCAGCTGCGACAGTAAAATCGTCCGAGGTTGCGGCAGCGACAACGGCTCCGTTTTCCGAATTCGGCGGCTGGACGGGGCGGCGGTGGCAGCACGTACCACGTTGATTCAAGTGCTTTTGCTTCGCCTCTTCTTGGCTAATTTTCTCAAATTAACCTACGCGAAAATGCAAATAAAAGCTCCTACTTATGTCTAGATTATTAATAAAGCCACTTTTTAATCTTTTATTTGCGGATTTACCACCAAAAAGAAAAATAGCAAGCGTGTGCGAGCTCTAGCGGCTCTCTATTTGTCTGTAGACAATAAGCAAAAAATGAAAAAGTACTTGACGTTAGGCGCCAATGTAAATATAATGATATTAAGTACCACTAGATGATACTTGCATAAGCTGAATACTCAAAGAATATTACTTACCCCGGCTGGAGGCTATACCAATTATATCACACAATAAGTAAAATGTAGTCACGTGTAAGACACTATGTATTAAACGTAAAAGAATAAACACAATTAAATACCTTTGAAGAAGGTTTTTAGTATCAACACGATACTTTACACTTAACACTAATTACTTATAATTAAACACAATTAAGACTAATATAATACGCTTTCTTGCCAATTATGGCTATAATACACCACCGAGATTATACCGCGTCGACACGTCCGATCACTACGTACCTCAACAATATAACAATCGGCCGCAGCGCCGCTCCGTGGGCTTGTAGCCCTGTGTCGCGACGCGTGATCAGTGTTACCAACACATATACTTAATCCTATATAACCCTTACAGGTCCGGCATATCTCCCCTCTATCAATACCTAATAGAAGCCTCTAACAAGTACATAGATAGGAGTAGGTATTGTGTAGGAAAATACATTATTTTAAAACACGAAATTTCAATTGTAATTTTTGTGTTTTTTTTTTTTTTTTTTAAATGAATGTGATTAAGCACTCTACCTAATTCGTATATGAACATTAATAATCATCAAATAGGTTGAGATTGAAAGAAAAAAACTTTCAAATAAAACTGTGAACGTGCTTTATTTTTTCCGGCTTACATTTCACAAATTACAGCCTTTTTTTGTTGCAATAATTAAATAATTACAACGAAATATTCTCTGATATTTTATTTACATGAAGAATATGTTTTTGTTACAGATAGCTAATATGTTTGGAATTCAAAGGTCATCACATTGGATTTTACTCTGGTTCTGCTTAGTCCTAATCAACATTAGTTTTATTCTAACGCATCCTGCGATTCCATCAGATAAATCAGACACAATACTAAACGATTCAGAGGTAAGCACGTTTATATTACTCACAAACAAGTAATACATACAATGCATTTATAGGCACCTACCAATAATTTCTATAAAAAAACTTACAATGCATGTCTTAATAAATATCTACTCTACTTAAATACGAGTTTGTGAATTATGAAACATCCCGCTAGGCATTCTACCGTAAAATACGCACGTTGTATCAAAAAAAAAAAAAAAAAAGGAAAATGTAAAATCATCTCATTTGTTTTCGTCAAGACAAATTTCCCCACACATCATGGGTTTAAAGTTGGTACAAATTCAGGAAAATTCAGTTTACATACGCACACACAAGATGCTAACAATAATATAATATCGACTTCTCGTAATACTTTTTTTTTTTCGTTTGAAAAACATTCCCCGTAATCAAGGTTCTTCGTGGACAAAGTTTCGAATAAATATTTGTATTCAACTTTCGTGAGGTGTATCCGGATAAATATCATTGAAAACTTTACCATAGAAAAATATGACTCGGTGTATTGCTGCCAACTTCTTAAATGTGTTCCGATAAAAATTGCAAACAGAAAAAATAAAATCTTTGGTTTGATGTACAACTCAACGTGCACTTGTACATCACCTTCATCTCATAGTGATACTTTCAAAAGAAGAGAATATTTACTTACAGTATAAAAAGTTGAATCTTGTAAATATGAAAGTTTGGTTTGTAAATACTTACCTACGACTATACGCTATAGGTAGATTTAATGTTACCTACTCATAGAAATTCACTAGCTCGTATATTTATGTAGTTTGCGAGTAAGAATCAGCAGAAAATGTATTCGTCATTTTTACCTACCTATATACCTATTAAACCGCATATCTGCAATCAGAAATTAATTTTTGGAAATTGTTCTCCAAAATAGTGCGTATTAAAGTGTCCTCAACTCTTGATCAATGAGCGTTGAAGTGAATACTTAGTAAAAATTATGAAAATTAAGAATCATAAATAAATTTTAATATACCTATATGACTCTTGATCCATTAATCTTGAGACTAGACAAACGTAGATTTACCTATCAAATGCTACATTACTGGTTGGAAGGATTTGCTTCGACCCTGAGACACCTTCTTTGTAGGTAGGTAGGTAGGTACTTATAACTTCCCAGTATTCCAGCACTCAACGACATGATTGCATTTACATACCGATTTTGAAAAAACCTAAATTCTTTAAAAACGTATTGCATGTGAAAATAAAATATCATGACAACAGAAACCTTGGTAACGGGTGAAATGAGAAACTTTTCATTATCTCAAAAATGTATTAATTTTGATTGTTAGAAAATGCGAAATTATGAAGCTAAGGAATGTAATTATTTTAAATGCTTAACAAACGAACCTTATAACACAATTTATCTTCTACTGACGCGAAACAAATCACGCTGTTGAGTAAAATTTTTACAAATAAAAACAAGAAATTTTCATCCTTATTAAGAAACTGCACTCAGCAAATAGTTATAGCTCGCGTTAAAAAAAAAAAGTACCAACCCACCAGATACGGATGATTCTATTGCATTCAACATTTAAATACCTAACATTTGAAGCAACATTGTTGCCGAATACGAATAATTTTTCATTTTCTTACCCTTAAAAATAGCCATTAAAAGAGAACAAAACTAAGGCATTTTTTTTCAACGTTATTCACAGAGTAGACAATGTAAACACTCGAATTAAATTGGTTTTTGTGAAACACTCGAAAGTTAAAATGGACATGGTGTCTATAGCTTCATACTAAGAGATTGATTGTAAAATTTTTTCATTTGTTTTAATAGGTTTCAGAGAGATTAGCGGATATTTAAGATTTCCAGTAAATTACAAATGATAGAAAAATAAATCCGACAATTTACTAAGGAAATGCGCGACATTAATGAAATTAAATTCCAGATGTTCGGTCTTATTCTCTCGGGACTTTCAACATATCATTTCCCACAGGAATTAACTTCATCGAATAAAAGCAATTCAAATTTAATAGCACTATAGGTACCATAGGATTCAAAATTTCGCTTTTAAAAAATTTTCAATTTCAATATTTAAATGTTTGTAGGTACCTTACCTACCTGCGTATGTAGGTACAATTTTATTTTATTTTTTAAATAAATAAAAATAAAAAACTAGCGTAGGTGAAAGTTTGGCTTGTGGGAAGCATGAATTATTTAACTTATTCGTACCCGAGGGATGAAAGATTTATGGAGTGCTTGAATAAAAAACTAGGAAAAAATATATTTGGGTATAGCGTTATAATCGCGCTAAACCAATAATAGAATAGAAAAATGTCTATACTTACTTATCTTTTACACAGGAAATCCTTGCTTATAGTGAAAAGGTACCATATAAGGAAGTGAATAACTGACGTTAAATGACTGATGTTTTTTTTTCTTTCAGAGGGCACCAACCTAAATCAGTAACGTGTTTTATAAATAAATTTTATTGGCACCTTTTTTTTTAATTTTAAAAATTGTTAGGTACACTACGACACGTAAGACTCCTTTAACTCCGTCATTTTTAGCTAAAAAAAAAGTGAAATTAATTCCGATGAAATCTATAAAAAGATACTATTACATCTTTAACTGTATTGTAAAGTGCAATAGGTACCTACATAAAATGGGTAAATATGTATTTTATACAATGAACTTACTCACTCGTAAATAATTATGTTCCTTAATATTCGTTAATACAGGCGTGGAGACAAGGCAAGAGAACTTTCAGTGGGAAAAAATCATAATTCTGTTACTAATACATAGAACCTCTTCACTTCCTACTCAGTGCCAACTTGACTGAGTAGGCATCCTATAACTGATTAGAAACATAAACTTTCGAAGAAAAAAAATTGATATTTAATGTAGGTATTTAATTAATGCCAAGTAAGATCAAAGCCGTGAAAAAAAAGAAGTATTAAACGTTTATCCATTAAATGCTTGAAAAATTAGACAGAAAGGAATAAAATTAAAAAAGTTATCGCGGCCAATTTACTTATAAAGGGTCGGCTTGAATTGATTAAGCATTGGTTATTTTTTTGTAAACTCAAACGAGTATTATACAACGTGCAATTGAAAAAAAAAGAGTTTATGTGGATGGAACTTTGAGAATTTATGGATTCTATTAATTCGAAACAGTTCAGGTGTTGTTTTTGGTGTCATTTGAAATATGCGAAATGAAATAGGTGCATATGTTTCTATGAAAAATACACATATATGTAGGTACGAAGTATTTAAATTTATGGGACAAGCAGGAAACTCTTTTAAGAATAATGCAAGAAAGAATGAATGGTCATTTTTATTTTTTTAAATTAATTTGCGTACCCCGTAGTCGTAGACATTGATGATACCTGTATATCTGTACAAGAAACATGGGATTTCTTCTTTTTTAATATTTTAAAATATTTTTAACAATACCTATTTCGGTGTATGTTAATAAACATAAAACCCATGAAACATTTTAAAAATATAAAATCCAACCTATCTCAGTTTCAGGATTGAAATTAAACTAATTAGGTATGCGAGTGAATTCATATTTATGTATGGTTTATCAAAATGAGTTAGGTAGGTAGGTAGAGGTACCTAATAAGTAACTAAGTAACTAAGCACTTATGTCGAATTGAAGATTATCCATACATACCTTTGTTCTTCATAAAATAAAACTGATTTATTGACAACAATCATTGGACATACAAGAATTTAAAATAGAATTCAATTCACAATACCTATTTGTCTCAAATTTAATGACCATCATAGCATCTTACCAGCATTCTAAACACACTTATGAGTTATGATTGTTTTAATTTTTCAGTTGATGGATGATGATCGAAGTTTCGAAAACGCTCTTCTCAATTATTTATTTGCGAAGCAGTTTTTGAGTCGACAGCGTCATCAAGGCGATGTCAGGGAATTACAGCAAAAACGCAGTTATTGGAAGCAATGTGCTTTTAACGCCGTTTCTTGCTTTGGTTGAATTCAATCTTTTAAATGATTAATGTATTCTAAGATATTTTATTATTTTAAAATGCTTGATGTATTTTAACTTTTAAGTACTAAATAGATAAGTATTATAATATGGTTGAAATAAAATGTTTAAAGCATATGTATGTACTGCTTGCACTAATTTTGTGAAATTAATTCATTTTTAATCAATCGTTGAGACATTTACTGAAGTTTTATTTTTACACCAATGTTAAGGGTGTAGTTTAGTAGGTAAAATGAGTAGATAAAAACCTTCAATTTTCATTACAAAACTACGCAAAAACTACTGTTCGGATAACTTTCATTTTTGGATATGTTGTTTAGACGGATGAAATCTTGGGTGCTACGAAGCCCTTTTTGAGAAATTTACTTTGATACATTAATTATAATGATTTTAAATATTGTAAAAATTAGCTATTTTCACTTGAAAATATAATGCTTGGAAACGAAAACTTCGAAAAAACGGCTTCGTAGCACCCATCATTGTAATCTTGAGAAGTTATGTTCCGAATTCTGAATAGATCGGTTTATTATTCGTTGCGTAGTTTTGTAACGAAATTATTCAATTTTATTAGTTGATATTAACAATGGCGGACCTAAAATTTGATTGTTTACAAATTTTAGTTGAAGCATTTCAAATGTAGAGTGCGTATCAATAGTTTTCGTTGATACCTGTACTTAAGAATGAGAAAATTCGTTCTTTTCATCATAAACCTCTCTGGCCACTTTCATTTATCATTCAAATCTTCAAAATTACTTCAAAAGCAAAAACAATTTCGAAAAAGTTATCAATTATCATTTTGAAGTGGAAAAAATTGCTTTTGTTCTCGATATAATTAATAATTCTCATCAATGTGTAACAAAATACATCTCATAGGTACCCTCACAACAACTAATAAACCATGTACCCACTTACATTTTATTCTTTCAAAGTTTCAAGTTCGTAATGCGGGGTGCTTAGTTATCAACTTATTTATTCAGAGTAAGTGAGTAAATTTACGAATTTTGACCAAACTAAAATCTCAAAATGAAGTATTCCTACTTGAAATAATATCATGGTTTTGAAAATTTACTATTTTTTGAACTTTCCCTGGTTTTAATTGATTTTGTTTGCATTTTGTCGAACTTTACTGAAATTTCACAGTGATGGCAAAACTTTTTCATTTCAGTTCAAGTTTTTAGTTTTTAGTTTCAGTTTCATTTTTTTCAGTTCAAGTTTTCAGTTTTTAGTTTCAGTTTTATTTTTTTCAGTTCAAGTTTTCGGTTTTAAGTTTCAGTTTTACTTTTTTCAGTTCAAGTTTTTAGTTTCAGTTTTCAGTTTTGCTTTTTTCAGTTCAAGTTTTCATTTCAGTTTTCTATTTCAGTTTCAGTTTTCAAAATTTTTCTTGAAGTTCAAAAGGAAATGAAAAAAAAAATTATTTTCTTTCATGAATTTTTTCATACACTAATCTAATTTGCTACTTGGCAACAAAAACTTCAAATTTCAAATTCAATTGGCAACAAAAACTTCAAATTTCAAATTCAAACATTTCAAACTCAAAAATTATGAATAAATATGCAGGGTTGTGCAGAGAAAATCCGGGCCTGGGGGGGGGGGGGCCAAAGAAAATACAAGTTATGCTATACTTGGGAGGAAGATCGCATCGTCCTTTTGCCGACAAAAAAATGTTATTTTGCCACAATAATCAAAATTTTAATTAAATGCTGAGCAGTGAGCACTGTATAGTATCAAAAAACTTTGAAAATCCAGTGGTTCTATTCTGTTCAGAAAAAGTGAAAAATTTGCATTTTTTGTACACCTACTTACAAGTGGGTCATTCCATGTCAACACAACCAAAAAAAGGCGATTTTGAAAGTCATGTCTTTCGATTTCGCTTAATTTTTTTTACAATTTCTACCCACACAGTAAGTAAGAAAGCCGCAATCAGTTTGGCCCCAGCCCCCTCAGGGGGCGGGTGGGGGGGCTTCCATTATTTTCACATTGTCTCGAGGTACTCAACTTCAGCAGCCCATTCCTCCAAAACTATGATACTTTGATCAAAACTGATTTCACAGTTCGAAAGGGCATTGAATTTTGAACTTTTTAAGTATTTTGAAATTTTCAAAAGTTGAAAGTTGAACTTTCAATTTGAAAGTTCAAATTTCAAAATGGTGCTGTAAAGGGGAGCTACCATTTAAAATTTTGAAAAAATTTCTATAGATGTACATTTTGATACTTTTTCGAAATATTTAGGTTTCGAGATGGTACTCGTTGACGGAAGGGGAGCACCCCCACCCACAATTTTGGGTGAAACGTTCGAAAGAAAATCTGGGGCATGTGATATATCGAATGGTATGTTTTTGGCGACGCTGAACACGAATATGACGTTAGATTTTTGATAGGACCCCATCCACAGCCCCCAGCACCTCCCCTAAGCGGGTAAAAGTTCAAAAAAGTGTTTTGTTCATGCGACACATGGAATAATATGTTTTTGGTGACGCTGAACACGAATATGACGTCAGATTTTTGATTGGGCCTCATCCACGGCCCCCAACAATTTTTTTTGACTTTTACCTATTGGGGGAGGTTCTGAGGGCCATAGGTGAGGTCGATTAAAAAAATTATGGCTATATTCGTGTTCAGCGATATCGAAAACATACTATTTCATGTCTCACACGAATGTTACCATTTTTTTTTTGGTTTACCCGCTTTGGGGAGGTGCAGGGGGCCGTGGTGGACGGGTCAAATCAAAAATCTGATGTCATATTCGTGTTCAGCGTCGCTGAAAACATACAATTCGATATATCACATGCCCCAGATTTTCTTTTGAACGTTTCACCCAAAATGGGGGGTGAGGATGCTCCCCCTCTGTCAACGAGTGCCATCTCGAAACCTAAATATTTCGAAAAAGTATCAAAATGTACATTTATGGAAATTTTTTCAAAATTTTAAATGGTAGCTCCCACTTACAGCGCCATTTTGAAATTTGAACTTTCAAATTCAACTTTTGAAAATTTCAACATACTTAAAAAGTTCAAAATTCAATGCCCTTTCGAACTGTGAAATCAGTTTTGATCAAAGTATCATAGTTTTGGAGGAATGGGCTGCTGAAGTTGAGTACCTCGAGACAATGTGAAAATAATAGAAGCCCCCCCCCATCCGCCCTCTGAGGGGGCTGGGACCAAACTGATTGCGGCTTTCTTACTTACCGGGTGGGTAGATATTGTAAAAAAAATTGAGCGAAATCGAAGGACATGACCCAAAAACGTTGGTTGAGTTGACATAGAATTACCCAAGTAGCATCTTGAATGGCCCCAGCGAAGCGAGGGCAAAAGTTTTCAGCTTTGGAAAATTTGTGATTTAAAAAGTAGAACGACATCAATTGATTTTATCGAGAAAAAAAAATGGGTTTTTCTTTTTGGTTTTTCTGATCTCAACATTTTTCAAATTCAATAGGTTTCTTGAAATTGTAACTCTGAGAAGAGTATCAAATTGACCCATGCAAAGCGAGGGCAAAAGATTGGATAATTTGCAGTTCAAAAAGTAGAACAATATCAATTTGAATGAGAGAATTCTTGGCCCGAGCGAAGCGAGGGCAAAAATTTTTGAAAAAAATAAGAATTTTGAGAATAGATTGATGATTTTGTCGAACAAAATTCAGTGAATGGCAAAACTTTTACATTTCAGTTCAAGTTTTTAGTTTTTAGTTTCAGTTTCATTTTTTTCAGTTCAAGTTTTCAGTTTTTAGTTTCAGTTTTATTTTTTTCAGTTCAAGTTTTCAGTTTTCAGTTTAAGTTTTTCTCATTTCAGTTCTAGTTTCAGTTTTAGTTTCAGTTTCTCCATTTCAGTTCAAGTTTTTAACCAGTTTCAGTTTTAGTTTCAGTTTCAGTTTTCCATCACTGAAATTTCATTTAATTTTTACAATTCTTAAACTGATTTTAATGCTTTTTCGAGTGTTTTCATATAATTTTGTCAACAAATCTTCACACATTTTTGTCAAATTTTAATGAATATTCGACATTATTTGGTGATTTTAATGACTTTAGGTAATTTTGGTGATGATTTACAAAATTTTTGCTGCATTTCATCGTTTACTTACAAGGGAACCCCCCCCCCCTAATGATAACCTCCAATTTGAGTGAAACTCAGACTGCTGGAAAGAGGACCTCAAAAAACACCCATCCCCCCCAATTTTAAGCTGCTCAAGTTGATTTTTACATTTTTGGCGAGCGTTTGAAATTTTGTGTACACAGCTAAAGCTGTTTAATAACTCAGAAAACGGAAAAAAATTAAAAATATCCATTTCTCCCGCGTATCAACTTCCAGAGCTCAAATTTTGACCAAATGCAATTTTTTAGATTAGCCGGATCCGGCCTTCCAGTCAGAAAACAGTTTTTTTTACTGTTTTTTCTCTTATTTTTGGTGAATTCAAAAAATGACTGTTTCTCCCCACCACGTAAACTTGAGTAGCTGAAATTTTGGCCGAAGGATATCAGAAATCAAATTTTCTGTCCATCCGGTGGTTTATAAATGCTATTGAAAAATTTGAAAATTCAATAAAATCAGCTCTTGTAATGAATTCAGGAGCTCAAAACTTTGGTTAAAAAGTCTGTGGTAGATACCAAATCGACCCATACACCATTAGCCGGATTCGGCTTTCTGGTCAGAAAACCGGATTTATTACTTGTTTTCTCGTATTTTCGGTGAATTAGAAAAACGACTGTTTCTCCCCGCCAAATATTAAAAATTTCAACTGCTCAAGTTCATGTGGTGGGGAGAAACACTAATTTTTCAAATTCAACGAAAATATGAGAAAAAAAGTAAAAAATTCTGTTTTCTGAGCAGAAGGCCGGATCCGGCCAAGGGTGGTATGGGTCGATTTGGTATCTAGCACAGACTGTTTGGCCGAAATTTGAGCACTGGAAGTATATAAGATGAGCTGGTTCAACTGGTTTTTCAATTTTATTTTTTCAATGACAGGCATAAAAAACCAGATGGACAAAATATATTATTTCTGATTATAATTCCACATCCGGCCGACGGTAGTGTTGAATGTTTTTCCAATTTTCAATATTTCAATTTTGGATTCAGTTTTTGTGAAATACGCACCGTATCTCCATACAATTTTGAGTAAAAATGAACTGATTGTATATTTAGCCGAAAATGTTTTTGTACATTTAAAAAAAGTTTAGAGGCAGACAGGTTTTGATTTTTGCGATTTTTGATAAAATGTCATGACCTATCAAAATGAAATAAAATTTCACGAGAAATTCTAATACTCTGACAAACAATTTTTTGAGCATTTTTGAAAGACTCTATTTGAGCCCATAATCGAGTCATGAATGTCATGATTTCTGAAGTTTCTGAAAAAGGCATCATGCAACGCGCAGAAATGGGTTAAAATATGGGGAAAAATTACAAACAAAACTTTTTTTGAGCATTTCAGAAGAATTTTGACCCAAAAACTTGATCATGTTTTTCAGAGTGCTCGAAAAATGTGACATGTGATCTATCAAAATGGGTTTTACCTCCCCACTTTTTTGAAATTCCTCTGTTTATTTCACAATTTGCCAATCAGAAGTCCTATTTTTGGCAAACTTACTTATAAGGTTCTGCTTTTTTGTTACCAAATTTGCCTAAGTCATGCTGTCATGTTTTTGGAAAAGTTGTCAAAAAGCATCAATTTTTGGTAAAATAATCAAAAAGTATCCATTTTCGTCGAAATTGTCAAAAAGTAAATATTCTTGGTAAAATTGTCAAAAAGGTATAATTTTTGACAAAATTGTCAAACTTTCCTGTTCTTGTCAAAATTCACCAAAAAAAATGCAGTTTTTGCCAAAATTGTCAACAAATTCTCGTTTTTTTACAAAATTGTCAGAGAGTGTTAATTTTTTACGAATTTAGCTTTTCGATGAAGTATAATCAAAATGGTTGTAATTTTTGCCATAATTGCTAAGGGACTTGTGCTTTTATGATTTGTTGGCCAAGACATCCAAAAAGCAATCATTTTTTTTGCCAGCCTAAAAAGTCCTCTTTTTGTTTTAATGTTTTCCGAACAACTAACAAGTCCTGTTTTCTCAGAAAATTGCTCGAAAGCTTATTCATTTCCCCTCTCCCCAATTTCATTTCTATCAATTTTTATGACAAAGTTTTGATACTTTTGGAATTTACTTTAGAGGCACTGCGGGCCCCCATAAAAAAATTTTCCATTAAAAATCATGTCAGAAAATTAAATTTTGAAAAATTGAAAAAAATATCCTCGTATTCAGTGTACTGAAAATTTTAAAAAATCATTCTGAAAATTAAACAAATCCGCCATTCGTTAAAAATACTTTGTGAACCCAGACATCAAATATTATAGCACATTAAAAATGCAGTAAATGAAAATTAAAATATAATTCTCCGGCTGAGCGCGTCAATTACAACTTTCCACGACAACGTCGTGGAGAAAAAGTGGTGACGCGCTTGGCCAGGGAAATTCTGTTACTCGCGGTTACTCGTGACAATCGAAATTCGGAATTATTTTGGAAAATTATTCGAAATTAAACGAAAAATTCGATTTGGCAACGCTTCCAACGTATTTAATAACAATGTGTGCGAGTGTGAGTGCAACAATTATTGCAGAAATGCGCACGCACAATTTTTAATAATTCATTCAAAATAAATTCACAAAAATTATTCATTTTTCGTTCGCGAACAAATCGGTAATTTGTTTACTGATAAAATTAAAAAGTATAATTTTACACTCTCGATTTGGCAGCCAAATATTTTTCAATAAAAGTTACTCATTACCTATTTTCTCGGGAAATCGGAAGCTAAAGTACACCCTTAAATCATACTTCTAGGCCCAAGTGCCAGTGGTCATTGATTTACATACTTGCTTCTTGACTTTTTGAAAACAGATTTTATCATCTACAAACTAAACCCCCGACCGAAGAAAATTAGTTATCATTCAAAATCATTTGAACCTTTAGCCTTTATGCATTAGTGTAGTGCAATCCAAAATCCAAACTCAAAACTTTTCAACCTCTAGAACAATGAGGGGCTGGCTTCAAAAAGCACCAATGTCAGAACAAAACTTGACACTATAGTTTAGCTTTTGATATTTTTATCTCACGAAAAAATGTTGCGAAAAAAATCAAACATCGTCATATCTTCAAGTACCCTCAATTCGTAAGGTGTATTTCGTTTTGTTTGTAGTTTGTACTAATGAAAATTACAAATTATTTTCAAAACATGGCTCTGATGCTCTGAAGTCTGAACTTTGCTCTGACTGAAGTGAACAGTGAACTTTCACTAATCATTAATCAGTATAATCTATATCGTAATAATTCGCAAGTAGGTAGATGTATGTATACAGAACGTTTCGTACTATTTCACGAATTGAAATTCAAATTTCAAAACCGTCGTTTTTCAGTTTCAGTCATCTTCATCACATCATGAGAAGATTCATCAAAAATACTCTATTCAAGATTCTATCATTTTCAGTAGGGTCTATACTGAATTTAACCGTAAACTTATTCCCGTAACTTAAGAATAAGACTGGTTTATACTGAATTTAATGTCCATCAACATAAAAGTTGCCTTTGTTTAAGGAGGGACTATACTGAATTTAACCGTAAACTTAAACTTAACCCTAGAAGTTAAACAAAGGCAAATTTTAGGTTAACGTACGTTAAATTCAGTATAAACCAAGCTAAAGTATAAGTTAAGGGAATAAGTATCCCCTTAAATTCAGTATAGCCCATCCTTCAATTTCTAGGGTTAGGTTTAATGTTACGGTTAGGGTTAAATTCAGTATAGCCCCTCCTTTCAATTTTCATTTCATTTCTATCATCATATATTTTTTTTGAAAAAAAAGTAAAAGATGTTGTTTTGTAGTTGCATGAAACGCCGTCGCTAGCGTTGCAAAGTACTAATTTCATGTTTATGGTTTTCATCCAGTTACTGTGCTTGTAGTTGTATCGGAGTAGTTTGCGGTTGCGGCAGCGAGAAAAAATTTCGATTTCATTCAACTTTGTATTCGCCTCCGACTCTCCATCGCATTTTTCTTGTTTAAAAGTTCAATTTGTTTCAAAAAGTTACCTACCGCATCATTGAAAGTTTTAGTAACATTTATATATTCTTTATTGGTGAACAGTTTATCGATTTTAAGAAGACAATCATTTGCAACCGATTTGAAAAGTAAGTCAATATTGGAAAACTTCATTTTTCTTTCCCCATTGTTTAAGATGGTTGTAATTGTATCTCTGTAAATGAGGCGATTCTTCCTTTAAACACTTTTTGGCTAATATGGTTCATATGTTCGCATATTAAATAACTCATAATTTAGTTTCCTCTTACTGTTTCCTTTAGAGACATTTGGCTCATTTTGTGCTTACGTGTTCGAAACTCCAGTTACAGACTTTTTCTTCTGATTTCAACTTTTCAGCTGATTATGAAGATTTTCAAAATACAACCACGGAAGCTGTAATGATTATTTAATGATTTCAGGTTTTGAAAATGGCTCATAGAAACTGGGATTTAGCTTGTAAAGTATACATCGGAAATTTGGGAGATAGTGCTTCCAAACATGAAATCGAATCCACATTCAATAAATATGGTCCTCTGAAGAATGTTTGGATCGCCAGAAACCCTCCCGGATTTGCATTTGTCGAATACGAAGATCCACGTGATGCTGAAGATGCGGTTCGTGGGCTTGACGGAACGTAAGTTCGTTTTCTTGTCCTTACAATCAAAGAGAGTCATCTTTGTTTTGATTACTAGTTCAACATTGAAATGTTTTCATTTTTGCTTTTGTAGGCGCTTATGCGGGAATCGTATTAGAGTGGAAATGTCTTCAGGTCGTTCCAGACAACAATCTCGTGGTGGTCGAGGTGGCGGTGGTGGAGGCGGTAGAGACTATCGTCGTTATGGAGGAAATGATAACTATTCATCGAGGAGTCGTGGAAGTTACAGGTGAGGATGTGACACTTGGGTGTTAAAATTAATGCATTGTTTTGCACAAAAATTTAGGTTTTGTCTCTCTTTACCCTGAACTTTGATTTTTCACAGTAATGTCATTAATTTGAAACATTATGATGAGGTAAAAGTTGTGAAGTTCCCTAATGGCATTTTCTCTTGTAGCTTGAGCATTTGTTGGTATCGGTTGTATATTTATGTACTTTATTGAAACTGATCTTTTTTCGTGTTTAACGTAGCAGTTCCTTTAGTTGATTTTTGATATGTTGATCTTTTTTCAAGCTGCGTTGTTTTTACTCGTTGAATACGAGCTTGATTTTAATTCTAGTTGATTGAAAAAAAATTAATTTCTGAAATTATTCCATCACATTTTTAACAATTGAAAATAATTTGAATTCTTGAAACCCCTGCTTTCATTTTTCATTGCCTACATAATTATGTTCTTTTTCGGAAAAACGTTTTACCATTCGAACGGTTTTTATTTTAGTTATTAGTTAATGACGTATTGACTATTTTAGGAGGAAAATTTAAATTAAAATAATTTTTGGGGTAATTTACAGGAAATCTGGAGATGAATTGAGTCACCTTTTCTCCTTACCTCCATTAACATACTCTACCAGTATTTGTACTGCGTTTTATTTCGTATAAACACCAGACACACCTTTATCGTGGTTCAACCAGACGCTTAAATATTCTTCGTTCAGAATCGTTGCGCCGAAGAGTTGCTTCTGTGATGACGCGACTAACGAAAATATCACACCGCCTGATTTCTTTGAAACGAAATTTTGGCGTTTTTTCTTGTTCGTTTTATTCGTGTGATCGCAGAAGTGCGTGCGTTAAGCTTAAACTAAATCAAAACATCTGAGAAACGATAGTGAAGCCGTATAGCCCGCATTACATGAAAAATCAGTCTTCATACCATTTCTTCTTTTCCACGACGAATTGATTACCTGTGTGGGGCACTTTATCTGGCATTATCAGCAAATTCTTGACAACAATAAATAACTTTTGTTCGATACAATTACTGCCTACGGGTTTACCACCATTCGCCTTAAATCTCTACTCTACACTGCACAGCTCAGATTTTTTTCAACCTTACAGAATCTTCTGTGTTAATACCTTCTTAGTAATAAAAACGCTGTTGAATTTTAATATTTATTTGCGATCACTGATTTACGTAAGTATGATCGCCTTATTAATTAAACATAAAGCAAATTTAGCTCATGTACTTATGAATCTTTTATGAATTGTTTGATTTACTAATTTTATCTCTTTGAATAAGTTACCTACGTATATTGAGATTAATGCTATGTTTGAAAAATACGTTGTATTTGTGTGTTCGCTATTCTCGTTTATTCTGCTGTATTGGTGATTTTTTTTTCATTTCTTTTCTATGCTATGCCGAAATCAAATAAGCGAAAGGCAATAATTATCAAGTACATACTTGCAACGTATTTATCATTTCATTGCATTATTGATATACAAGTAGTACATTCAAATCTACATTACGTTTCAAAGAATTGGTATGTCTTCTAGATCTCGTTCACGTTCTCCAAAACGTCATGCATCTCGTTCAAGAAGCGCCTCTCCAAGACATTACCGTCAAGATTCGCGAGAAAGACGATAATTTTTCCGAGTTCCGTTGTCGTGGATTTCCATGCAGTTTTAATGTGAGTCATTTGGCTTCTTCTCCAATGACAAGTTCCATGAATTGTTGGCTAATTTATTTATTCTTTTTTTTTCGCCATAAAGAATTCATCGATCATTTTTACTAATGATTTTAATGTATTTTTATTTAATATATTTATTTTACAATTGTAATATTATTTTAGGATTTCGATTCATTGCTGCTAATGTCATTGTGTACTTGACGTGAAAACCATGGCATCGCATTTTTCGGCTGGTACTCATATAATTTTTTTCACTTTCGCGTGCTTAAAATACTTCTATCAAAATCAATTTTAGCGCTTTTTTGTATTTATTTTATGTATGATACGGTACATGACTAAGAGTACCCTTGAATGTTTCTTTGCCTTTTTGTTTACTTCTTTTTCAAATTTTTTTCTTTTATGTACGAAACTGTGTTTATTCCTGTAGTTCAGTTGTTTTTAATTCAACGAAAAAATAAATACGCTGTTCGTTTCATTTTTTAATTGATTTATCAACGTTATTTACTTCATTCCTAGAAGAGCAGAAATATTCGTATAACATAGTGAAAATAGAAAAACACGAGTAGAGAAATTTTTTGTATTTTCATCATATAAACAGCAAGAAGCAATTAAAAAACAATTGTATTCAAAATCTATCACTACTAGTAATCTAAAATTATCTACATTATACGTAATCCAGCATCCAGTCTAATAACAGTGCCATTTAAGAAAGGGTTTTCGATAATATGTTTTACCAGGAGGGCATACTCTTCGGGTTTACACAATCGATAAGGAAATATCGTTGATCGAGCTAAAAATATACGAACTTTTTCTGGTAAATCGGATACCAGAGGAGTATCACAAACACCTGGAGCAATAGCACATACTCTAATTCCAGCCGAAGCCATGTCTCGGGCAAGAGGTACAGTCATCCCCGCGACAGCTGCTTTACTTGCGGCGTACGCCACTTGGCCAGAGATACCATCGAATGCGGAAAAACTCGACGTATTTATAATAACACCTCTTTGATCATCGGCGTTTGGAGTGTTTTCGTGTATTAATGCGGCTCCCAACCTGATAACATTGAAAGTTCCAACTGTGTTGACTTGTAAGACACGATTAAAATCGTGTAATTCGTGAGCAGTGTTCTTTTGAAAATTATATGTCTTGAACGCCACAGAGGTGCCGGCACAATTCACTATCGCATTAAGTTGGCCGAAACATTCTTTTGTAACGTGGAAAGCATTTTGTACTTCATCAATAGAACATACATCGCCTGATACGAATTTTACATTTTCGCCCAAATTCTTGGCTACTTCGTCTCCTTTAGAGGATGGTAAATCATATAGTAATACTTTGCTGCCTTCTTTTACCAATTTCTCCACAGTGGCTTTACCAAGTCCCGAAGCTCCGCCGGTAACAAATGCAACGAGTCCTTTACAGTTCATGGTGAACTCAGAAAATATATAGCAAAGAACACATATAATACTATAAAACACTTGGAAACACTAATTATTTCAATTTACTTTCACATTTAGACAGAAATTTTGTTCTTACATCATTCATCATGCTCTTTTCAGATTATTTATTATCACTAGCCGGATTTTTTTTTTTTTAGAAAAACCAAAATAAACTTTTTTTTTTGTCTTTACGAAAACATTATTCATCAAACGTGCCGTGAAAAGAAAAAAACGTGACGATTTACAGGTGTGGCTACCACACTTTTTCAGTTTTCTCTTTTCCACTTCTAACATCAAATTTTTTTTTTTAATTTTTTGGTGAAATTCGGCGGGACGCGGGACAATCACTTGATCAGGATCAAATCAAGGCTCGATCAAGATCAACGATCGATAAAAATTTTTATAAAAATTTCAGAAGTAATAGTTAGTTAATGTTTGATTGATCAGATGTGAGATGATCACTATTCACTATTGATCTTCTAGTTTCATATTTAATTTATTGCCGCCTCGCCGGTCGAGTACGATCATTTTTGTGATCCATTTTTATTTTTTACCGTTTTTACGTTTATGAACAATTCGAATCGAGCAATCAAGGATTTTGATAAATTTCCAAGTAATAATAATAATTATCGCTTTGAAAATGTTTAAAGAAGAGGCTTACTATCTATAAAGACTTAAAGAGGCTCTTTTGGATGACGATCCTATTGAATTCAAGGGAAGAAAATTGAGATTATAAGTACAGATGAAATAGAAAGTGATAAGCCTCTCTTGAACTGAAGAATTACTACATTACTAGTAATTAGTTAGCTAAACAGGTGTCATTCTATAGTGTAAATCTGAATTTTGAATTTATTTTAGATGAAAGTGGAACCTCTCTCTAGCTTTACATTGTACAGAGGAAAATTCCAGATCATTTTTCGTTACCGTGATGAATTGGTTTTTCTTGATAATTCTCATAATATTAGTGACGTTTGTTGTGGTACTTGGCATTGGCTACTAACTAAGTGAAAAATACTCAACATTTTTCACTTGGTGTAACAAACTCCTCGTACGTCAATGTGTCATTTATCCAACATAAACCTATCTTACTATATAATTACTTTGGTGTTTTATCCATCATCCGTAATCGTAATGGATTAGGTTTTTCAAAGTCAAGAGAAAAATTTAGCTTTTGATGCGATATTTCATTTACATACCTTCTTATGATATTCTCGTATCGTGATGAATCTCTACCACGCACTTATTTACATTTAATTTATGCAGAACGCCAAAATCATGAAGCGTATGTATGTAATTTTGTGCAATAATGTGTTTCTTATATTCATTTGTTGAATGAAATCAAGTTTTAGTAATGTTTTGAGAAGTTATTACTAGTTGAATGTTCGCTTTCAATGTGATTTTCTCAATGGATCAAAATTTATATACTTTTTTCGTTATAATCCTGTATATTGATATAGAAATACGTCAATTAATCTCTGCCAACTAATCGTGGGACGAAAAATCACGAATGTTTACTGCCGATGATCGCGTATTCAATACGGTACGGTTTTCTCATCATTGATATCACATATAACAAGTTCAGCGAGAATAGAACATTAAAATTTATATATTAAAAATATTTACAAAATTACCAAAATTAAGAATAAATGACGTAAAATTATTCGACCATAAACCTCGGATTACTCGATTTTCTAATATGGAGGATATTGTTGCAACGTACCAGCACATCACCGATTTCGCCGGTTATTTCTCCGTTTATAATTTCCTGCGTACTGGCCAATAACACGTTCATGTACGAATCAACGGATACTAAATAACCTTCATACGCATGGCCCCACTTCAATTTAACAACTACTGCTTTGCCGGTCAATTCGTTGAGGAAGGGTTTCGGATTTAAGGGCATACCAGCCATGATTGGAAATTGTGTGTAACTCTGTAACATAAAAACGGACAATGGTATTACGAAACGTCAAACATTAAGAAACGTGAAATATTAAAAACACAATAAATTGGCGATATTCAGCTTTGTGAATTGTACATGGGAGAGTACATTATTCAGCGAACAATCATTGAGACAACAGTGTAGTGGGTGAATTTGATGTAGAATTTTTGCAGAAGTTGAAAATACAATACGAATACAATTATGTATTCGCATATACTTGGACCAGATAAGAGCAATCACCTAGCTTAGTAGTTGATTATAGGGATAGGGTTCGAATGAAATATCTGAGTAACACTTACGAGTCTTAATTGAAACAACACTTGAATAAGAAAGCTCTGCGGTTCTCCTAGAAACGATCAGTTCTTCAGTTCACTTTTAGTATCAAAAGTTGATCATTAAATCAATTAAAATTATCAAAAGACGCAAAGTTAACCGGCAACTGGCAAGCGCGTTTCCAAAAATTTCAGCTTTTTTGGTTTTCATCATTTTTTGTTTTTGTTTAATGAAATGTTACCAACTTTTGTTTGATTCACGAAAAAAAATTCCCAAAGTGTTTTTCCAATTCCAACGTTATGTCCTCACGTCATGTTTGGTGTTGGGCGGGCTGCATAGCGCAAGATGCAATTATTCGGTGCAAGAATGTGTGAAGATGGAGAGGGTAGCAGGGAGTGACAGAGCCAATAACGTGAAGTGTAAACAGAGAATGAGAGAGAATGCATTGTTAATTCGATGTTCGAATGATATGAAAGTGATATCGTCGAGTGTTTCGTTAATTATTATAAAAAATAATTAAAGATTAATTATCACGAATGAAATTTTATGCCAATTTTCTGGAAAATGATATAATAATGCTAATGCATAGCCTCACTATAATGAATTTCCAGTTATTAAATTTTATCCAATTTTTCAAATAATGATATATCTCTGTCGCGAGTGTATGCAAAATGGTTTTTTGTGCTCTTTCAAAAAATAATCATGCAGGCGTTCTGATATTTATTCTAACGAATGGTGTGCTCTTCGCTCATGGATTTAATCTTGAAACGAGATTGCCCTCGGTGAAGCAGGGACATAATGGTTCATATTTCGGATATTCGGTAGCAGCTCATCAAATTCATGATGAAGACGGACGAATCACTGATAGATTGTAAGTGAACTCTCTTTATTCCTCATTTCTTATTTTGACTAAGCTATATAGAAATATGATATCATGCATTTTAACAACTGTTATCAAAAAACAAGAAACACTTTGGTGCATCAAAACGATGTCGATTTGATCCGCGCATCTGAGGGACCTCAGAAAGAATTAAATTCAGTATAATTCTTTCATTTGTTCTAATACGATTTGTCAAATTCTACGTAGGTAGGCATTACTGAAAGTGAAGAAAAGTAAACCCGGTTTATTCGCCTTGACCTCCCTACGATGCAAAAATCGACAAAAAACTTTCATAATTTCAGTTGGGAATTCGGGGCCAAACAAAAGTCAGGCCTTTTTCAGTTTCGTTTCATTTGTGCAGAAATCAAAAAAGTAGAGCCGCAAAACCGAACAATTTTTTTCACTTAATACCTACATGATAATTGACTATTGTGGACATAATTATCTGAGGAATGCTTTGTCAAGAATGCCTGAATGTTGTTCATTAACACAAATAATCTAATTAATAGGTACATGTATTCTGATATGAAAATTTTTCATCTCAATTTCAGCGTAATTTTCTTGAAAAATTTTTCTATCGTCATCATTTGATTAATAAGCAATAAATAATCATTTTACCCATCATTTGAAAATGACCCTCTTTAATTTTTCCTACTCAACACATAAACCCTCACCCCTTCTTCCCTCAGTGGTTTCATTAAAATGAAACATCGGTTGTGTTCGGCTCATTAACATGGAACCTATGGCAAAGACTTTTTTTGGCCCCTTAATGACCGAAATAATTACTTATAATTTTTCCTCATGATTATTTTCAGTGAAGCCAAAAATGTGTTATCTAGACAAGCGAATGAGATTCTTTTCCAACATCATGCTTTGTATTTATTATCTTTCACTCTTTCACTTTAATGGTTAAATTTATATCATAAATCTTTTTATTAGTGTTTATCAATTATTACGAGCATCTTGCCAGAACCCCTTTGACTATATGTAAAAGGACTGCTAGTTGATGGGTTGAAATGTGTGTTTTTTGAAACAGAAAACACGTAAAAGATGAAAATCTTGTGCACATGCTTTAAAAATTTATTGTAAATTTATTGTTTGATCAGAAAACATATGAGGCTAGGCTGCCAAATGCTTTGTTGATAATTTATCCTAATTTTTAATCTTCCGATTGATAATAAATTATAGAATTTTTGGTTCAAGTTGACAATTTTCAATGGAATTTTTAATTCTAACAAATGGAGTAAAATTGTTTAAAGTTATGTGAAGCCAACCTATTTAAATACTTTTTTGTTTTCTCATAGTGATTATTTAATAATTATGCTGTTCGTATTCAATTCTAATCGAACACAAAGTAAGCAATATAGTGCATGCGATATTCTGTTCTGTATTTTTATAAAGTATGTTTCAAAACACTCCGTAAGAACTAGCAGTCTATTTACGTAATAAATATATATAGCCAAAGCAGAATCCATAACAGTAATAATTATCAGCCCTATCATCTCAAAATATACTCTTTCTGTCCATCCTACCATCCAGAATTAATCATAATATAAATATGTAAATGTTTTATTGTTGATTTATTACAAAATACTCGTACGTACTTGATGATTAACAAAACAAAAATGTTATCTCTTTGAACTAGTCATTATTAAAAATCGCTAAAAATTTGAATTGTTTTCACAGGATGTTAGTGGGAGCTCCTTTGGACAAAAATTTGCAACCCCAAACAACAAAATCAGGAGCTTTATGGAGATGCCCACTAACAAACGACCGTAACGATTGTATTCAAGTTATAACCGATGGTCGAAGAGGTAAGCGATCAGTTTATTTTTTTAACCTACCTTATCATTGAGATATTTTTGTTTTGGTTATTCGTTTCCTCAATCCTTTGAAGGGAATGCTCCGGTTATCTTATTCCTTTGTTGACTGAAATGAGTTTTTAATTTACTTATTCAGTATTTCTACTACTTATACTTATCATAGAATTAGAATTTCCTTATTGAAAACTTCATTAAAGTATAACTACCAGCACGTGAACCTATACCTAATGTGTATTATGTAAACGTATACGTATTTAGCTTAAACGTTCAAGTAGGTAAGTGTTGACAGTATTCTATTCTTCGAATCGAAGTTGGTATGTTATTTATTTAGTTAGTTATTTTCAAATCATAGTCTTGGATTTCGTTATTTTCAATTAGAAATTTTTCAAATCAATAAGACTTTGTTGGGAGATAATTGATGAAATACATAGTAAGTCTAGGTGGCTGAGTTGTAGTTAAGTGCCCAGTTCTTTTTTTCTTTTCTTTTTAATGGGGAACATTTTATATGCTAATGAAGATTGAAGTTAAAAATTCGTAATTCATCAATCATAATTTTTAAGCTTGAATGAGTCGCCTATGAGCCCACGATTTTGCAAGTTCGACTGAAAATGTCTAGTATTAAAAATTGTAGCCTATTAGTAGCAGCGGAAATTGAAAATCCAACGACAGTAGACTAAAATAAAGATTGCAAATCAATGACGCATCTGTTCTGTAAACGTATGGGTAGATGGGTTGAGGGATATGGAAGGTAATCGTGTGGCTGAAATTGAAAGGACGTATGAGTCAGCAGTCTGTTGAGCACAGTTGGTGATAATCGATATTTTCTATCTCAAAATCAGCAATCACCATTACTTTTTATTTTTATTGTATTCTAAAAAATTAAAAAAAGTTTTATCAACTTGAAACCGCCTTTTTTCAATTTGGAAATTTTAATTACGTATTCAGAAAAAAAAAGTTCCTCAAAATATACGGGTAGATTTTATATTTTTTTCATAAACTGTGGATCATAGTGACATTTTTAGTCGAAATTAAATAAAAATCTATTCCAGGTTTGCCATTTTTTTTTTTTTTTTTGATTAAAAAATTTCTACAAATGTTAGTCGCACAATCATTTAATTTTCAACTTTAAAGATTGCTAGAAAGTAATAGAGACTCGATCGAGGCTACTAATATTTATTTTGTGACATCTACGAGTATTTTTTCAATACAAATGATGAATTGTGTGGCTGAGTTCGTGATTTGAATAAGAAATTTTTATTAAACGTATAAAATAATAGTTAATGGAACGAAATAAAGAATACAAAGTGCATAATATTGCCTTATGGACCCATTACCTTGCGTTATACTACTTCATTCAAGTTCTCCCTAAGTATTAAAGTATTTTTATGAAAATTTATCGGATATTAATTCAGGTAATTACATTTAACTAGCTCTATAAATGCGGGTTGGTTGCTATTATTGATATGTATAAGTAGATCTATCGATATAATCGATTACCTAGCTAAAAAAAAATAATAGCTATGGGGTGATATAATACCTATAAGGTAGAGGTTGAATCTTAATTAGATATTGTATGTAGATTTTTCCAGTTGTAGTCGTGTTTATTGTTCTATTTCTTCCAAATTCTTTGCTTTTCTTTAATGTTGGTCTATTATGCATTTTTAATTTTGAGACAGCTAATTGAATACTGTAGATCTAATGCTCTAAATCGTGTAAAATGATTTCTGTCTATTTTATATGGGTTCTTATCTGTCCTTTGGAAAGTTTCGTTTACCTAATGAGCTTCAATTTTTACAAGCTCTCAGAAAATATTAATTTCACAAAATCGTAATTTTTACTATACCTACAATTTCTTCTAAATTCTTTTCTTTCTTCAATGTGGGTTTAATAATATGCATTTTCATCATGGAATCTCTTTTATGTGGGTTCGTGTGTATTTTAAAAATAATCCTTTGAAATTTTCTTGTAGGTATTCAAGTTCTAATGAATGAGCTGCTTGCTGTTATAGGAAATACCTACCTATGTGTTGAGTAAAGATAAAGAATCGTTTACCAAAATTTATTGCTCCGTGCTACATTCTAAATGGTTCGAGTAATTTATCAGTTTCGTTGAGATAAGTCAATAACATTTTATGATGCATGTGGTACTTGAAACGAAACGTCGGCTTTTTATAAAATAAAGTTGAATTGTATGGATTTCTGATTGATATTTGAGGGGGAAAATGCATCTGGTTAATGTTAACTTACCAAGTATATTGATAAAAAATAATGGGAGTGATACCAGAAAAATTATCTATATCTGCTTATACACGAATTCGGCTATATTTACTTTGCCAGTAATACCCACTTCTGCATTTTACATACTTGCAGGTCTTCGTATGGGTTATGATGGGTTTATTGAGTACATTACACACAGATAATGATATGGATGACGACAGCGTGCTATAGTTATGCTCACATGTGTATAATTTCAGTCGTACTCGCAAGTTTTGCATTACGAGTACTTATTCCCGTTGGTCTTATATACTGCGGTATGAATAAATTCGAAGGAATTCCGACTATTTGCTGAAATTAAATAATTACTACGTCTTGTGCGGGAGTAACTATTGCCATTGCTTCTGTGTAAGGTTACATTGATCCCATTACTCATATGTATTAAAAATAGCAAACTTACTGGTACTGGTATAGTTAGATAGTCGTATAAAAAAATCGATTCGCAATTTTTTGAAGTAATTTATCAAACGAGCGTAGGTTTAATTTCAATTAGAATTGGGTAATGGATAAAAATGCCCATTGAAAAATTCACTTGCAACGACCAAGTATACTTATACGAGTGGAACACAAAAATAGTGTCATTTTTTTATGCTTCAAGTCGGTGATTATTTCATTTATGGCGCGAACATGCATTATGCTAATTTATCGAGCAACTTAAGTACCTACATGAACGTGATTGGGTGATAAGACATTATTTAAATGCACCTATGGTCGGTTATATTGTGGTTTGTAGACATTTTCAAAGTCACGAAAAATAGCAAGTTTCTTTATATGTAGTAAACTAATGGAGAAAATGTTGAAGTCTTTATTTATCTACCTGGGACGTGATTAATGTCTCATTTTTATGCTTATCTGAGTAAGCTCGTTCAATTTTTCTACAAATTAATTCATTTCTTGTTTATAAATAGGTATAAAGTTGTCACTCAATTCGAAATTAATCCTATTGACGTTTGAAGGGAGGGGGGGATTCAACGAGAGAATTTGGAAATTTTACGTATAAGAGGGAAATTTAAACATTATTTAGATTGCAATTTTTGCTTTAAAAAATTTGGGATTGTTCAATTTCCATTTTTGAGATGGAAAAATTGTTCTGATTGAGTTTTCCTATTTTTGGGGAGAAATTCAAATAATGAATCAAAAATCATTGAAAAACTCACAAAACAGGTGAAATTTCAGAATTGGAAAAAAAACTTTTTAATAATCAAAAAAGTGACATTTGAGGACTGGAAAAAAAAATTTTCAATCCAAAATTTTACTATGTAGTTTTTAATGAAGATAAGTAGGTATTCTGCAATGTTTTCGGAGTAATTTGTAGATCACATACTTGGTAATATTTGCAGATGGGCAGATGTTGACATTTCATCATAATTTATATTATAAAACTTCCAGTAAAATTCTCAGAATAAAATCCCAAAAATGAATTTTTAAAGCTCGAAAAAATCTCTATTTACGTATTTTTAAAGAAAGACGAATTTATTGGTATACTTAAACTGAATGTCCAGATGGAAAAATTTTGAAAAAAATTGAGATTTGATTCGACATTTTTAGCTCAACTTTCACTCAAAAGGAACCTCTCGGTCACTTGGTCATCAATTTTGCTCGGTTTTTACGAAAGCATGAAAATTTATATTGACGGTCCAAAAAAATTCAGGTTCCCAAAGGGAAAATTGAGAGTCTCACAAAATTTTCAATTCTCCAAAATAGTCCAAAAAATTTGACATGCAGCTTTTCACTTTCAAAGTAAAGTGACTGGCCTCAAATTTTTCGTACAGAACCTTTCTCAATCATTAAGAATTTTAAGTTTCCCAAAGATCCGAAACACTAGTTCAGCAAGTCTTACTTATAGTAAATCAATTTAATTCTTAAATCACCCCCCCCCCCATTTTTTAATTTCCAAATTTTCCACTCGAACGATTATTACGATAGTGTAAATATTTAAGTAACTTAGTTTTGATTACCTAAATGCATTCTTTTATTATATAATTATTGTTTGTTTCTTCTAGCCGAGGGCGGTGTCTACAAAACAACTAGTACGTAATTGTCTTTTTATTATTAATACGCAAAGTGCTAAATGTCAAACGCGTTATGTTGTTTTGCTGTTTGTTTTTTTTTTTGTCGAATTTTCTTCGATTGGAAATGAAAGAAATGATGTAAATACGAAATGCAACCAAATACAGTACATACGAGTACATATTATACATATACTTGAGTTCTTGTCGAAGAAAATTCACTTTTCACGATTTCGCAATCGCATCTGTGATTATGTTTGCGCTCAATTTACGCCACGATGAAAAAGCTTCCGCCTCACGCATTTTCATTACTCATTCATCGCATCGTTTGTGGTCGAAAATTTCGATTTTATTGTTCATTATCATCGATTAACTCTCGCTTGCTTGTGTTTTCTATTTGTTTTCTCCTAACTTTTCGATTGTTTGTGTGTGTTTGTGCGTGTGCCGCTGTGTCCTTTTTTGTGATCACGATTACACGATTTACGATTCGGTTTGTTGGATTGATTAAATGCATTATCTATGTATCTATTGTAATTTATGAATGTGTTTGTGTAATAATGCGAATGTCTGTGTACAAAAATACATTGTAAAAATCATTCACTGACAGTGAATTGCGAGTTGAAGACTTAACAGATTATGAAACATAATGAAACCAGAAATCAGGGTATGGGGATGTGGTGCACTAATAAAGTGCGAATTTTTTCAACGCATTTCCTGGTGGAATAGAAATCAAAGTTGATATAGTTCTTCTTTCTTACTTTGTAAAAAATGATTGAAAAAATTGAAGAAAAAAGACGAATAAAAATTGTCTGATTGAAGAAAGACAAACAATATTTCAATAAATTACAATTAAGTAGAATTAATTCGGTTCATCAGCAAAAAAAAAACTTTCTATCTGATTTTCTGTTTTCGGTGACAATTTATGGTAAAAAAATTACTCGTTTCCCGTTATATCTATGTAATTTTAAAAATTAGAGTAAAAGTAGTGTTGAATGAAAATTCAAACTTGCTTCAATTCTTCAAGTAGTGGGAAGGGGAGACTTCGTGATCGCGAAAATATCGAAACTGGAATTATAGATAGGATGTAAAAAGTCTTTTTTGACATTGAAACATCTTTTTTTACTATTCAAGTGCATATCATCATTAATCATTATAGTTATTATCAATCAATACAATATATATCTATATTCTTGCATTCGTAAATCTAATCTTTATCATTACCTACTCATCATTAGTGAAATAGCTGGATATCGTACCTGCTGATATTATTGTACTCTTCAGTTTTAATGAGCTAACGTTGTGTTCCGAATGATTGCAAAATGGAGGAATCGGGAAATCAAAGTTCAATACTAAATCAGTATTTTTTACATCCATAAAATTTCGAACCATACTGGGGGAGGAATCAAAAACTGAAAATTTCGTTTTGAGATTTCTTTGTCCTATTTCTTCTTCAATAACGAAGTTTCATTCAATTCGGATCGGAGACGATGAGGCTAATAATTGATCATTTTCACTACTTTTCCGGAAAATCTTATAAAAATGGCCGCTTCACATAAATGTTTCTAGAAGCGAGAAATTTGCTTTTTCCAATGGCACAATCCCTACACCTCTACCTTAATTTGTTGGAAAATTTAAGAGGGTTTCCTGAAAAATCACTGACAACAACATTTATAAAAATCCCCCCCCCCTTGGAAAATTGGCCAAAATTCATAAAACAACATAAAATGAGTAAAAAAAAATCAAATCCTTATAACTTTTCAACTAATTAAGATTTATAATAACGATGTGTGAAGACTGAAGAGGAACTTTTTTTTTCGAGATTTTCAAGAAAAGTGGTAAAACAATGAACTTTTAGTGGTTCCTGATCAACCAGTGGCGTAGCCAGGATTTTCTCAAGGAGGGGGCAAAACCAGATTTTTAGGCATGAAAAATCGAAATGAGGGGTAATTTTCTGGAAATCTATTGTGACGTGTGGTGATTTCATGAAAATGAAGGCAAAATTACTGCTCGAGCGAAGCGACAGCGAAAATTTTTAGAAAAAATGGGTCTAAACAACGAAAAAACGTCCATTTTTGCGTGTTTTCTTTCAAATTTTTGCTCGCAAGGGGGGGGCCATGACCCCCTTCGCCCCCCTTGGCTACGCCACTGTGATCAACTAGTTCAGTGATCGACCACAAGGAAACATTTTGAATGGCACAAAGTCAAAGTTGTCCAACAAAATTGAATGCAAAAATTCTCCACGAGAGCATGTAACTTGGCTCCTTCAAATTACAGGGCAGGCAAAAATGCATACATGTGTTTAGGATAAGTTGCCTATGTTACTGTTGAACGGGGTTATTTTGTGGCGGGGCACCCTGTAGTTTGTATTAATCCAACGTTTCAAATGGTCATTTCGAGTATTCCTAATTTCGCTGAAATTGCGATGGACGATAATAAGGTATATTTCGAATTGATATTACCATGAATTTTAGCCCGTGTAGGTCGCACCAAAAGGTGGTCAGGGTCAGGGATTCCCATAATTGCGTAATTTTTTAAAAATGGAAATTATTTTAAAAAAGTGAAAAAATTCTCGTACTTTTGATTCAGATTTTCTATAATATATGCCTGACATGAAAATTGAAAAATCTAATTTCCAGCATTTTTGAAAATTTTGACCCTCTAATTCCTTCAATTTCAAAACTATACGCGGTTTCTCTACTGAATATTTTTTATTTGTATTGAAATCGTAGACGTTAAAACAGAATTTACTATTGAATTCTTGGAAATTCTCGATTTCAAAAATTTTAAAAACCTTGATTTCCGATTTTTTTGAAAAAGAATCGTCGTTTTAATAGGTGATGTGATGTACGCTTTTGACCTCATGGATATCATCGACTAAACACCCAATATTTTCATTTCCCGGAGTGAAATTATTTTAATATTTTATAATTTTTAAAACCTCGATGCATTTCGAGTTTTTTTTTTCTCGAACAACCAGACGTGTTGTTAGTTGTTTTATTTAAGGTATAGGAAACGAAATGCAGTTTCCTTGAAACGTCTCGTGTTTGAGAAGTGTAAATAAGCTTTTCGTTGTAACATTACCAACGTTAGATTTGCTTTATTAGCATGTTTTATGTAGTATTTATATCGCTGGTCGCGTCGTGTGGATCAGTTTTATGGTAATAAGTGTTGCGATTATACTGCTGATGTGTTACACGTACCTAGTCCCAGTAGGTTTAGGTTTCTGTTTCTACATTTTGTAATTTTATGAGAGTGTTTAGTTCGAAACTTCGTCAAAAAAAGGAGAAAAATAATCGTACTTATCGTCTTAATTACCAAAAGTACATGTATGGTATGGTGAAAATAATGAGTAATTGTGTACTGATCTGGGTTGTTGTATTAGATACTCATTTCAACCAGTTCACCACTAATTTTTCCTATACATACGAGACATCGAGGTTTCGTCTCGTCATCTGAATACGAGCGGAAATTCCTTCGGTCAATTTTTTTCCACGAATCGTATAATCTACAATTAGCATATTTCCATATTAAAAAAACGTGAAACGGATATCAGAATATGATTTTTGATTCCATGTATGTTATGTACTATTCAACATAGGCTATGATTTCATCTGTCGATGGTTTAGTGTTTGAAATTTTTGATCATACTGTTTTCGAAAGCCAACAACCATCGTCGTCGGTGAATTTAATAACGATTTTGCGAAGAGTTGCATTTATCGACGTCGATACTAGGCTAAAAGTAGTAGGTGTGAACAATTGACGAAAAATAAAACACTCGTAAGCCGGAAGTTGTTTTTCTGCCAACGACACCTCTGTATAGATTTTTTTTTTGTTTACTGTAAGAAGTATTTTAAACGAATTAAACCAACTTATTTGGCGCTGTTATTGAAATAATTACTCGAATAAATTTACAATTGTAGGAGTGCGAGCGTGAAAAAAATGTTTGTACGACGACCTACAGTGAACTAGGTACCTGCATTTAAAGAATCGCAGCACTTATTGGTAATTGATTGCCGATGTGAGTTATGTCGATGTAAATCTAAATGTACCGGGATATTGTATACTAGGTAATGCATAAGTAGTACCTATTTTCAATATACATATAGCTTGTAAATGCACGGTATTGTTGTTCTTTACATATGTGATCGCCATGTACTCGTACGTGTTTAAAAAAGGCTTCCTTTTCCGTTTGTTTGTAAATTATCCCACTGTTCACCAGCATGAAAAGTATGTAGAAGCATGCGTCTGTACATATGTCCTCTTATATTACGAGTATTAATCCTTTATACATATAATTGTGTGTATGTGTTTTGTGTTTTGTTTTTTGTTTTTTAATTCAGCGAAGAGAAGTATCGAAAACTATTATTAAATATGAGATTCTGCAGCTTGAAAATCTCGAGTTATTCTCGTCGCTTGACGAAATTTCAATTCGAGTAGAAATACAAGTATTTCTACTTACGTATTGACAGCCGATGTTGTGATTATATACCTCGAGAGTAGATGGGTGAGGACTGAGGATTTATTTACGGAAATGTATGCAACTCTCTTGGTTAGATATTCATATTGTTCCGTTTGTTCAATTACCTGCAGCGTGTGTATGTTTGCTGGAACCGGTTTCGAGATCGTGGTGTTTAAATTTAAACAGCTTAACGCTTAGGTCATTTTGGAAACGACGAAAATAATATTTTATTGATAAATAGCCAATTTTAATTGAAATTTATATCGGAAAGGTTTGCGAAATACGATACGTGATGCAGAGATACTTACGAAAATACGAATATTTTTGCATAATTACGAACCAAACGTAATTGGATAATTTTTACTCAAAAATGATCTCAGCATTTGCAGAACGATTTTACGACTGACGAGTTATCGAATTTTCAACAAAAATCGCCAATTTTTGATTCAATTAGCAACTCTGAATTTGTATACATGTTAAAAATGTGAGAATTTTTTTTAATGACATCGAATTTATGACCAATTTTGTCCGGTGTAAGTTGAGTGGATCTGTCTTGAAATTGTATAGATATACATATTATGCTTCTCTTCGCTACGTCAGCAGCTATTCATCGCCATTATTACTACCACTTTTTATGTTTTGTCTTTGTTGTGTCACGCGCTTATCCTATTCGTGCATGTGAATAAAATTTCTTTTTCTAAAGAAAATTTTTTTTGCTCGTATAGAAGTCGACAACGATGAATTATCACCACCCAATAGCGATGAAGTAAAAGATGGTCAGTGGCTTGGAGTAACAGTAAAAAGTCAAGGACCAGGCGAGAAAGTTTTGGTTAGTATTTTGCTACGAAATCACTTAGTGAAATGTACAATTTCTATTAGGCGTGTCTAAGATTTTATCAGGGAAAAGAAAATTGAATAAATCATTTGGAAGATTCTACATCTACAAGATTAGGTCTAGTTTAAGGAGTTGGTTCATTGAAATGTGGGTTATCTGGAAATCAAATTGGCCAGAAATAGCTGAAAGTGAAGAAATGCGTCTTACTGACATCTAGAATTTTATACTTTGCCATTTTTTGATGGAAAAAAATTACAAGAAACTAAAAGTGAGCAGTTTTCGCAATTTTCTGCAAGAAATGGTTTATTTTTTTTAGAATTTATTGACGATCACTTTCCCCTTTCAACATGTCAGAGAAGTTCAATGTGAAAATTTCGAAGTTTTCTCACGGAAGGTTGAATTAAAAAATTAGATTTGAAAATTTTTCAATTCTCTCTTTCCCTTAACTTTTTAAATTCTAAAAAATTTTAATGTCTCAAAGCTATCGAATTGCAGCATTTCATTCCATTTTTTTGACATCTTCGACAGCTCATAAAAACAATTCCATATCGTTCTGAAAATGGAAACAAACGGGGTGAGATGTCGTAGAAGTTTTCGATTTTGAGAGGATTTTATTTTTGAATTATATGAAATTAGTGATAAATTGGATAAAAATTGACATTTTTGGTACATAGCAACACAATTTTTATGTTTTTGATATTTTTTTTATGTATGTGTATTGTGTGTGTGAAATGAGAATTTTTATGCTAGCAAGAGTGTAAAAATTTTGAAAATTGATTGAAATTTTGTTTTGAAACGTGAAAGTGAAAATGAACATGTGGCAATCCTATTTCAGTAGGTAACATGAATTTTCACCGAATTTTGAAAATCATGTTAGGTATGAAAATAAATTTTATAGGTAGTCCCAAAAAAATTCATGCTTATGTACATTGTACATACAGGGTGTTTCATAGGTGACTTGACTCCTTCCATCTGATAAGTAGGCAACTCATGTTGAACACAAGTATGTATGTTTGGGAACCTTTTGGATGGAAGGGGCTGAATTATGCTCACATGAAGAATTCGTTTTTCAATTTTTCGTAGCAATTTTAACCGTTCATTACTTACTCGGTTGATGGGGCGGGGGGGGGGCGAGACATTCAAAACTAATATCTGAAAACAATGTGTTTAAAAATGATATAATGAATTTCAACATTTTTTTTTTCTGAAAGTCTCAAAACTGTTTTCCTCTTGACATGTATAAAGTGATATTTTAAGAAACTTTTTCATTTGTATTGAGTGTGTTGTTTTGTAAATTTTGAACAATTTTAGGGATGAAAACATTTTTTTGAACTTTTTTGAATTTTTTGTGGACTGACTTTCCAAGATTTCTAGTTCTCATAACTTTTCAAAAAACTTAGATAGAGAAGTGGGTGTTGCACCGTTGCAACGATCAGACTTTTTTCTTTCAGAAACATAATAGATTCAAACAATTTGGGAGATTTTCAAAAAAATTATAAAAATTGTGAATTTTTAAATATTTTTTTTTTGTTTTGTGTATTTCTTAAATTTTTATGCTACAGTTCGTCTAATTTGATAGGTATACATGAAAGATTATAAAGTTTTCAAACGAAATATGTAATATTACAAAAACTTGAAAAAGTTCCGAACTTTCATTCAAGGTTTAAGCTCAGATTTCAGAAAATTTTTCAAGTTTTTCAAAATTTCAAGGTTGAAACACAAATAATAAAATCTGTCTAATGTAATCTAACGAAACCTTTCCTATTTTCGAGAATAAAATTTTTTCAAAATCAGACATTTTTAGCAAAATGTTATCCCATTTTATTCCTATTTTGTTGTGATGTAAAAAATTTTCCTTTTGAGCTGTCAACGTTTACAATAAAAAAGGGGGCAAGGAAGATAAGCAATGAGATACTGTGTTTTGAGACTTTACATTTTTTTCTTTGTGTTTTGAGGCTTTGAAACATTGTGAAAGAGCTGACCGACAAAATTTCCCGGTCTTAGAATATTTTAAGTATTTAAAATTCTTAACAACTTGACTTTTCGTTTACGTCAACCTTTTGAAATTTTTCTTTGGAAATCTGTACTTTCATTCTGAGTTTGAAGTCGCCTTGCAAAAATTGTAGCCAAGAAACAAAATATCCCTGGATGGTAGATGAAAGCCTACAAAGTGGAGGCTAATTGTAATTTTTCTGTTCTTACTTCTGACTAACTTGGGCGGGAGGAGAGAGAATAGTTCACTATCAGTTCCCCAAAATATGCTGTGTATTTGAGATTCTGCGTCCATTTGATTCATGAAAATCTGAGATCGAGTGGTTGAAGATATGCAAACTGCTCTTTTTTAAATGATTGTGTGTTTTGAGAGTAGGTACAGCCTTTTATTTTAAATTCATTTTGTACTTGATTTTATTTTTTGTCCATCCAGGTATGTGCTCACCGATATGTATCTGGTAATTTCTCATGTCGTGGATTATGCTACATATTGAAGCAAGATTTGGAACTCGAAAAACATTCCGAGCCATGTCAAAGTTTACAAGTGTAAGTCAATTATTAATTATTCAGTTGGTATTAAACTTCTGGTTCTGGTTCTGGGCTATACCTAATTTACGGGGTTCATATGTACCTATGTTGGCGTGTTTGCCTAACTTCTGGTCTGAAACCGAAGGGATGGACTTTGGATTACAATTTTTAATCAACCCTGCACTATTTAAATACTTGGACAGATCTCTAAATATTAAATTTTATTTAGAATTTGAAATTAGTTTCTACATAAATAATCATTAATCATATTAGTAGATGAAGAGACAGATTTGCACATGAGAGAAATGTTTATGAAAATGTGAGACAAAATTTGCCATCCAGAGTCCTCAGAAATTATGGTCAAAACCGAAAGTGAAAATTTTTCAAATAGAAATAATTGTCTTGTCCCTTTCAAATTTCTGCAGTAGGTATCTTAATTTTACTATTGGGCCGGTAACATTTTTTCATTGGCTATCCTTCCTAAAGATATCCTGCAAAAAAATGAGCGAAATCGGTCTCGTAAATGAGAGATCGAGAAGTTTCCTAGTTAGCTTGAAGAACGACTGCATTATTTATTTATACTTACCTATACTTTTACGATATTTCATCATTAATCTCATCGCAATTAATTTCCTTGCAGGGGTCATACAAAATTTGGAAGTTGTCAATCGGGCACCAGTGGTATGATTTTCGAAGACGATAACGTAGTGATCGGAGCGCCCGGGGCTTTAAACTGGAGAGGAGCTGTTACAATTTTGAACGTCAACGACGATCCTCGAAGAGATAAAGAAGTTTTTACAGGGCCTACTGACTCGTGGAACGAGATAAATCCATATGGTTATCTAGGTACGTTGAGTTTATAACCAATACCTACGTGTGTAAACAGATCGTCTTAGTTGTGCCCGTACCTTTTAACGATCTGATGGAAAGGTTCTCTCTCGAGTAAATATGCACTTCTCTAAATGCACTACACACGCACACATTCGCAGGTATGTCCGTGACCGGTGGATATTTCCTGGGTGATAACATCTCGGTATTTGCTGCGGGTGCTCCTCGCGGTAACGAAACCGGCCAAGTTGTATTGTTCGTTAAGAGACAATCGACAGGACCCAAAGATAAATGGATACGGTATTTAATCATAAACGGCGAACAGATCGCATCCAATTTTGGCTATCAAGTTGCCGCAGCCGACTTGAATGGCGATAAGTGAGTTATATCGAGAAATTAAAAATAATCGTGATATATCACGACGAGTCGTCTTTTCTGTAAATTAATCATATAGACGAAATGTACTCGTAATTCACGTAGAAACGATTTGTTTGATAATTTCGAATGAGGAAAAATTGATAATTTTTTTTTTTTGTCTATTTTAGACTGTCTGATCTCATTGTCGCGGCTCCTTTCTATTTCAATTTAAAAACCGAAGAAGGAGGAGCTGTTTATATTTATATGAATGATCCTGTCTATCATTTAAATAGAAGTGTTCCTGTAAAATTGACTGGAAAGCTGGAGTCGAGGTGATTTACGTAGATATATCTTTATACTTTTTTTAAGGCTTATTGTAGATCAATTAGTGTGTCATTGTTGATTTATGTCAAATTATTAGTCAAATTTGGTAGTGTGATTCTTGATATCCGACAGAAAGAGTAAAATTATTATCGTTAGATTGTTATTTATTATTCAACATTACTTTCGTTGAGATAATACTCGAGAGATGTATTTACGAAAAAAAAAAAAATCCTGCTAAATATAACATATTTTTCCATTTTCAGATTCGGTCTGGCTATTTCATCATTGGGCGATTTGAATCGCGACGGATGCGATGATTTAGCTGTCGGTGCTCCTTACGAAGGAAACGGTGTGGTGTACATTTATTTAGGCTCTCGTAATGGGCTTATCACAAAACCTAGTCAGGTGATTAGAAACTAAATTCGAGGAAGTTGGACTACATTTGAAAATTGGAATTAAATGTGGTTTTTTTTATGTTACAGATAATAAAATCGGAGACGATTTACAATAGATATCCTCTTTATACCACGTTTGGTTATTCGCTGAGTGGCGGTGTTGATTTGGATGGAAATGGATATCCTGATTTACTCATCGGTGCTTATGAGAATGATACTGTGGTGTTATTAAGATCTCGACCTATCATAGGCTTCACTACCAAAGTTCAGCCAGAGTATAATTTAACAAATATTGATCCTAATGTGCGGAATTGCTTGATCAATAATACCAATTATATATCTTGGTAGGTAATTGAACGATTTAGGGTATATTTTTTATTTTTTTTTAAATTTACTGATCTTGTTGTGGAATGTTTATAAAAATTCGTATAATACTCGGTAAAAATGATATGTAATTTTTTAATGAATTTCGCCTGAATTTCAACTCCGATAGTATCGTTAAGTACCAAAATAACGTTATTTATTTATTTGGCATCATTAAGTAAATGATTACTGAACTATCGTGTTAGTGATAAGATATGTCCCTATATTGACCATATCGTTGATTAATGATTTGAGATAATTTTTATTAGAGAACAGATGCACTGAATTTATGCGAATAACTTCCTGGAAGTTGAATATTACATTTGGGTAATTGCACAAAAGTTGTTATCAATCGACTATTTCCGGAAAATTAATTTTTGCATTTTGTTTTACGATGGATTTAAAAAAAATTATTATTATTCCAAGTATTATTATGTTTTTTTTTTTTCAAAATTGAATTTCCTAAAATTAGTTATCAACTACTTACTGTTTTTGTGTTTTACTTTTGAAATATGAATTTATTGTAAAAATTTTCTAGCAAAGAAATTAACCGTCCTATTCATCTCAAATTCAAAAATGAACTTTATTTTTCAAATTTCTCGATGATTATTTTGGGTTTAGCAGAGCCTGAGCATGCTTTGGACAAATATAACGTTTCAACATTTCAAGTGAAGAAAATTGAAAATTTTTCAATGTTTCTCTTCGGTTTCCAAAAATTTGCTCATTTTAATCAAAACCTTATTTTATTCTTCGTAATTATTCTGTTACTGTCCTGCTTAAATATGAACGGTGAAATTTATTTTCAACCCATCTGCAGCTATTTTATAAAAAAAACTTGTGCCCAACATTTTTGAGAAAACACAGAAAATGAACTCAGAAAGTTGCAATCAGCGATGGTTTGCTTATTAAAAAAGTGTATCAACTTTTCTTCCCCTTCAGACATTTAAAAAAAATAGGAAAAATAAAAAGTAAAAGTTGGAACGATGAGATAAAATTTTAGTTTAGGTCAAAAAGAGTATTTTTTTTTTCATTCGGGAGATTTTCTTAAATCCCAACAAATCAGCTCAAGTTCGTTAAAATATAAACTTTCTGATATAAATGATTGATATCTGACGAGAATCAAATCTTGAGGTGAAGGATTTTGAAAACAAAAATCAAAAATTAATTTCCACTGATAAATAATCAAATAAAAATGTCCAAAAATTTAGATTTTGGGTTATTTTTTTTACGAGTAAGAAGAATTATGTTGTTTTTTGAGGATTGTTTTACTAAAATTTATTTTCATTCTTAATTCGCCCAATAATAATGTAATTTAACACTGGCCCCCTTTGTTTTTTCTCTGTTCCTACATTACGTTATTGTTAGAAAGTGTTATTTAATTAATTTAATATTATTTAAAAAATAATTTTATTCTGTTTCAGCTTTTCGTTTGAAACTTGCTGCACAATTACTTCTGTCGTGCAACCTTACACGAATCGTAATTTACGAATCCAATTCCAATTAGAGGCGGAATCCTTCGAAGGAAAAACCTCTCGAATCTGGTTCGATGATTTTTACAAAAAAGATCACATTATTACGAAAGAATTAATAATGAACAATAAAACTGAGCATTGTGATAGACATACTGCTTATTTGAAGGTAGGCGCATAACCTATAGGTATCGAGGCTGGCTCAACTACGATGCGTCAGCATATTTTTAATTTCCCAGTTTAATATTTCGAGAATGACTTTATGCGGATATTTTTCAGGAAAACACTTTGGATATTCAATCTCCTATAAAAATTCGAATGTCGTATAAACTTATACATAGAGAACCTGAACAAAGTTCCGGTAGAGATTTACTGTCGTTGGATGACTATCCAATTTTAAACCAACAAGAGGCCGATAAAGTGTTCGAAGCTACGTTTTTAAAGGATTGCGGTAGCAATGACATATGCGAAAGTCGAATCAATTTGACGGCTAATTTATTACTCGATCAGTTGGGTATAAAAGGTAATTGGTATAATTTCAACATTCATTATGCTTATTTGTATTATGCAGATATTTACACATTTCGTTTTGAATTTTCGTAGATTCTGATCCAAATATGTATCAATTGGCCCTCGGTGAACGGAAAAGTTTGATAATGAATGTTACCATCAACAATAGCGGTGAATCGGCTTATCAAGCTCAGCTTTTCGTTCAGTTCCCCAAACAAGTTACCTATAATCAAGCTTACTTAATCAACGACGTAAGTTCAATGATTCCTATCTATTTTTCAACGTACAAATATGTCATGGAATTATTTTTTCCCTTACAGAAAGATCGTTATATTTGTCATTCGAAGTTGGATACGTATGTAGTATGTTCGTTGGGAAATCCTTTAAAACAATCAGCTCATCTCGATTTACAAATTGAATTCGATCTGGAAAACGTCAACGGCTCGGAACCGTTATTAGAATTCAATATTACCGCCAATACTACATCTAATGACAGAAACGCCGCTTCAAATAACTTGAAATTCAAAGTACGAGTTGTTGAAAAGCTTCAGCTATCGATTAATGGGTAAGTTTCGCCAAAATCTCACTATGCTACCTCGCTGTAATATTTGTTCTTACAAATTCTATTTATTTAGTTATTCGATTCCGGAAGAGATACCAGAAATGCAGAATACCGAACTGAAAGGTGAATCTGCCATCGAATACGTGGAAGAAATTGGAAACAAGGTGATACACTATTACACTATTTACAATTACGGCACGTGGAACGTCTCCAATCTACGAGTGGAATTTGAATGGCCATATCAAGTAGCTAATGATAAAAAAGAAGGCAAATGGTTATTATATCTCGATGAACATCCTGTGGTCGAAAGTACGATATACTTTCTTACTTATTTTCCAGCATCGATAATTGATCTCGATATTCTGATATCTTAAACGCTTCCTTTCCATGTTCTATAGACGCTATTGGTCAATGTGATATATCACCAAATGACGTAAACCCTTTGAAGAAATTGACCGGAAGACCGGAAGAATTGACCGCCGCTAATTTTTCCAGTACAAAGAATATATTTCCTGTTGGAGACAAGTCGGGTTTCAACGAAAAGACCGAATCGTCTTCAAATGCCAAGTATAATCGAGTAAAACGTGACACCGAAATGACAGTGACTCCTGAAACGTATTATAAAGATGGTAAAAAATACAAAATCGTGAAAATGGTATGCATTTCAAATAAGAAAATTTTGAAAAATTTGAAATAGATACTGGAATGTTAATTTGTATTTTCGTATTTTAGAATTGTATACTCAAAACGGTGAAATGTTTGAAATTCAGTTGCGAATTGAATTTAATCGAAAGCAAACAGTTCGCTAGTATTATTATCAAATCGAGGTGAGCAATTAATATTTTCATCGCAAAACTACTTATTATAATATATTGCAGCGAATGAATTATTATAAACGTCTTCCTACCCCCTACCCCTCTCTCTAGCCGTAATATCAAAAGTTATTTCACGTCAAGAAAATTTTCCCATTTTTTGTCATTATTTATTTCGTATTATGCGTAAAATAATTTATATTTTTGGAATCCTTGAAGTGGTAGAGTCACAGGAGGAGAAGGACAGGATAGTTGGAATTTTGAATTATTTATGTATCGAGTGTTTTTCCATGTGTTGATAAATTTCAAATTTTTCGGATTTTTTCTTTTTTTCCCAAAAACAATACAGGGTGTCCGAAAAAATGAAAACCAAACTGAAAAGATTTGATCCGCCAAAAAAAACTTACCTATTTTGGGAATTCAAGGAGTAAAATGTCATCTTGAAAAAAAATCGTGACTTTCTACGAAATTTTGCGATGTTTCGTCGACTTTTTAGTCATTTTCAATTGTTTTCGATATTTTTTAAAACATTCAATGTTAATTACACATTTTTATGACGCTTCATGCCATTTTAACAAAATTTCATTCAATTTTTATGTTATTTCATTCAATTTCGGTAATAATTTTGAATAATCTATGCGATTTTTGTTGAATCTTGTTCAAAATTTTGGGATGTTTCATATTTTGAATGTTTTTTTTTGTCTTTTTTTTCAATTTTTGGTGATCTGCTGACTGCTGTGCTTGTTATCCTGATTGATGACTAAAATTTTAAATGCTTATTTTCAAGATTTTTATCAGATTTTTAAATATGTAATGTTTTGAAAATTTTCCCATTTTGGAGGAATTTATTCTTTTTGAAATTTTGGTTGATTTTTGATAAATTTTTGTAACATTTCTCAATTTTAATATTTTGTGTAAATTGTTTCCTACATTTTAGCCACTTTGGAATTTTAGTAAAGAAAATTGAATACGATGGCTGCTTTAAAATCTGACATTTGAACAAAATATCTCCCTTCTTGAACTCAATTCTTCATACAACTTTATAAAATTGGAATCCATTCTTACCTTGATGAATCCTTTTTTTCATTCATCGGTCAATAAGTAATCGTATTTGTGTATTTTCTATTCACATTATAGATTATGGGATGCCACCTTGATCGAAGACTACAGCGATGTGGATCTAATAAAAATAAGTTCTCGAGCAAAAATGCATATACCCAGTTCCTCAGTTACTCTACAGAATATTTATTCGGACGAGTTTCTGGTGAGTTTTCTATCAATAGCTTTTCTCTTTATAATTTTTAATCAATTTTTCTTCATAGAAATATGATTCAACGATTTTTTTTCTCAACAGGTTGAAACCTCTGCCAGAGTAAATATACGTGGACAACAAACACCAGAATCCATTCCATTATATTACATAATAGGTGCCATTCTCATCGGTCTACTGATGTTCATTTTACTCACATTGTTGCTTTGGAAATTAGGTTTTTTCAAAAGAAGAAGGCCAGATCCTACTTTGAGTGGAAACTTGGAAAAACATAGGTTAGATGATTGATAGTCCTGTAACATGGTTTTTTTTTATACATGTAGTAAGTAAGAAAACGGTGATTTACCTACGTGCCAGTTAACTGCCACTTCCTGTGTATGTAATACTTTTTGTTTTTTAATTTTTTAAAGATTCTTTTTACTTTAAAATAGTGTTTTTACTCGTCGCAGAGCAGTCGATTCTAGCTTAAGCTATATTGTTGTATTGTTTTACTAAAAAGTGGGTTAGTATTTAAGAAGGAGGGTTTTTTTCTTCGCTGTCTAAGACATTTATATTTACTTTATTATGTTTAACGCGTGCAAAAACTTTCCAATTAGTGTTAAGATAGGATATCCAGGAGTCTATGAATATTATTACTGTTACTTAATTATGATCGTTGATTATTGCATTTATACGGCCAATCGGTTAATTTTATATTTTTAGCCTATACGGTTTTTATAAATTTTTAATTCAATTATTTTTAACAATATTTTTCATGTACTTACGAACATTGTTTTGTATTTTTGTGATTTTTTTAATGGTTTTATTTTTACGCCTTCGCTTAGTGTATAGTTTTCTTAATGGACTGACGTACGTACATAGCACAATTTATTATTTTATTATTATTGTAAGATTTTATACTCTTCAAGATGATGTCCTTTTGTAAAAAAAAAAAAAAACATTCGTCCTTTTTTAAATCCATTTTATTCTCAAAGTTTTTTGCCTTGTTACCAAATTTCAACCAGTATTACCTTAATGTTTTCTTTATTTATGTGATACGGTTCACGTTTTAAGCGAGTTTATACAATTTTTTAGGTGCTAATGTTGCATTTAAACGACCCAGATTAGATATTTTCGACGAAAATTTCATCTTACAGTGTTAGAGAAGTTTTGTATTTAAGGGATATAGTTGTTGTAATAAAGGGTTATAGGAATGTACAGGATTTCATGGGTCCAAGAATTATTTCAAAGAATAAATGTAATAATTTTTCCTATTTTAATTTAGTCATTTTGTAATTATTTTTCAATGCCATATATTTTCGAATATTTTACTTAGCCATTTCGACCAAGTTTCGGCAGCTTATTTTTAATCAGAACTCATTTATCTTATAAAAACGTAATATGATACAAAGTATATTTTTGTTGTAAAAAATTCTCTTGTATTTATTAAGGAAAAATTGCAATAAACGTGTATTTTTTTGTTCATAAGTATTTTTTTCAAACGTATAATATGAAATGAGATCGAATCCGGTAAATTAATTGTAGCTGAAAAAGTAGGCAGTTAAAATTTACGCCATATTATTTAGGTACCTAGGTAATAAACGAAGTCGTAAATTCGAAATGAGGATTTTGAGATCGGAAAAGTGAATTTTTTTCTCTAGTTGGAGTAATTTGGTGGAAATTTTCAAGTACGTTATAGCTTTAGTAGTGCGGTTTAATGTCGAAGCGAAGACAGATCTGCGGCGAAATAATATGTTTCACAAGTGAAAACTACAAATGGTTCGCAGCTGTGTAACTATACATGAAACAGCATTCGTTCTAGAACAGCCGTTTTGCTTGAATAATTAAAACCTGTAAAATGTTTGCATTGTTGACACATCCTAACGTTTTTCGTGCCTGTTTTGGAATAACCGTCGCCAGTAAAAATGAATTTATTTACTCGTAGAATAGGTATAGGTAGGTACAGGTACCCTACATGAATATTTCCATTTGGGAAATGGTGCCAAATCTGCGAGATTTTTCGCGTAATTCATTTTCCATTCCAATAAATCGAGCGAATCTGATTCGAAAACGTAAAGCTGACCTAAATTATTGGCACCCTGTTGAAAATTTTATACCGGTGCGAAAAATGTGCCACATCTTTGAATTAACCTTGAAAAAAGTAGAGTAATGTGGTAGTATACATACGACGTACGTATGTATGTTCAATGAGTGAACAAAAAATTGGTTTGGTGGAGTTTGGTGTTCGATGAAAATTTTGTAACAGCAAGTGCTGGATATCTGTCTCATTGAATTTGGGTTAAATTCGATTTGAATGAATTTAAATTTTGAATTTTCAAGACTAGATAGGTATGATTTTCTCTAGATTTTTGGGCCTTGTTGCCTAATTCAGATTTGAATTATGGACGGTTGTTAGACCTGGATACGAAGCCGAATTTAAAAATTCTGAAATCCGAGTGCAAAATTTTTTGGGTGAAATAATGTGAAAATTTATTCGGTTTTCATTTATTATCATCTATATCGAATGATTTTTCTTTCTAGTTTTATCATTTTATTCATACCTTTTCTATGAAAAAATATCAGAATTCAACTTGATTCCTGAACATTTAAGCAAAATATCATCATTGGTCCATTAGCAGATCTTTTTTTTTCAACTGTTTTTCGAGATCTTTTCAGGATAGGAAAGATTTCAAACTGAGTACCTAATTTTTTTTTTTTTTGAATCAATGGATTTGCATGACCTGATTGTTTTCAATGAAAATTTCAGCTGCCCAATTGCAAAATGAAGGGGTTTCATAGAAATATCCGGAAGTTCCCAAAATAAAAATGTAATTTTTGTCTTCGTCTAATTCGTGGCTCACTTTTTCCAAGTGACTAAGTGAGTAACCAATATACGTAAGAAGGCAGTATAATTTTTCGAAATCCAATTTGATTGAATTTGTTGTAAAAACCTGGTGGAAATTATTGTTAAAATTTACAATTTTGTAAATGTTATTTTTCGATATAGTAGGTAGGTATTTCAATTTTCCTTGCGTTTTAAAAGATTCATTTTCCTCAAAAATTAAGTACATTTTTAGGGTATGTTTTGTTCCTTTTAAATTAATTTTTTTAAAGATTTTAAAAATCTCTGTAAAACCCTGAGCCTTAATTTTATGAATGGGCATCTGAAATTTCTCCTACAAATTTACATTGAGAGGCTCAAGTCCCAATCTGCAAAGTTATCGAGAACTAGAGAAAAAGTCATTTGTGAACCCTTTCTTCCACAAAAAAGTGACTCATAAAAAAATATTGTCAAATTAGGTCTAGGTATATTTGGATACATTTTTTTAAAACTAATTGTTTCTTTAGAAAAATGAAAATTTTTCAATGAACTTTGGAGATAATTTTGTGTCATCGCTGGAACGTGCCCCAATTGACCTAGGAGGCTAAAATTTGCCATGTTCACCCGTGGAGTGCCCTAGATGTGCCTTTAGAGAGTTTTGACTTTTCAACCCCCCCACACCCCCCCCAATCCTTTCACAGCTGCAAAAATGCAATTAAAAGACGAGTGAAAGGAAAGAAATAATTCTTTGAGCGAAGCCTAGAAGGAGATGTAGGAGGGACAAAGCCCCCCTCCCCTTCGAAAAAAAACAGAAAAAGTGCTGTTGAAAAGCAAAGATTCCCTATAGAAAAACATTTGCGGAAAAAGCTGTTCGATAGTGGATTTTTGTTTATTTTCGTACTGTTTTGTCTGAATATTTAAATTACGATATTTCTACACTCAAAGTACCCATCTATGTATTGTTTTTTGCTAGGTACTTTATCTTAAAGAAAAATTATAGAAATATCCAACCATGCCAATTTTTCCTACTTGAAGAGATGAACACCAATATCAATAAACAAACTCCTACTATCTGCCCTCTCCCGTGTCCAATACCACGAGGGCAAACGTACTATGAAGGTATTTAATTGAATCGATTGAATGATCGTACGTTAACGTAAGTAAGTAAATGTACTTTTAATGAAATGTCTGCATACGTATCCTACTATCTAGGAAGTACAATGATAGTGGTACTCGAACTACATTTCGATAAGGTTAATGGAATAGTTACTGCTCGATAAGTTCAAAAAGATAAGCAAGCATTTCTCATCCATATAGGTAATTGATATTACTATCTTAATTATTATTTACTTCTTGTGAGAAATGCGCAATCAAACATCGATGTTATAATATAATCTACGTTTAGTGAACTTTTGAGCATTTATTTTTCCTTACATGTTATACACGAGTGGGGGGGGGGTCATATCCTGGATAGATTCTAATATTTCTATAAATAGGTAGGCAGAGTCGGTCTAGGTAATAAGTTTAGGTACATCTGACCTGTTGAAAGTCGTGTGAACTTCAGACAATAACGTTTCAATAATATTTGCACCAACTTTTTTTTTTTTTTGTTATGCCATAATGAATCCAAGAAAAATTCGTTATTAGAACGGGACGAAGACGATCGTAGTAATCGCAATATTACAGGCGAATTCGATATAGGTAAGAAACTATGGCAACCTATTTATAAGTGTTTGACGTAAGTTATCCTGAATGTTGATTTAATGAATTTTGTGGTGATGGAGGTGGAGGCATGATGAGGATACAATGTTTGATTTAATATGAAATCATTCGCTGTTTTTGTTTTTTCTGAATTTCGTTTTCATCCTCACCTCCGTCAGCCCCTACACGCAGGCACATATTAGATCAGCACCAGATACCTATATCTTATATGTAATTTGAACACGCACAATTTGTAATAAATCATAGCAATACATACCTATACCTACCTACGTACATACGATTAAAAAATAACCGAAAATACCTTACCCTGGAAACAATCTTATGTACTAAACATCGTTGTAATACCCATGTTCGGCGAATAGGGTGGGCAGAAATATCGAGTACCTACTCCAATGAAATTTTTTTGTTAAAAATATAGGTTGGCAACGTTATATAGATGCATATGATTGATGGAATATTATCACCTCAATCCAACAACCAATCATGTGGTATCATTTTAATAATTCACTGTGACCAACTAAAACATTTAGCATGAGGGTACGTACTTGATATTTCTGCGCACCCTGTAAGTACTAAGTAGGTACCTAGTTTGATTCAAGAGCCAATCCTGCATAAACTGCGTGTAGCCTGTAGGTTGAAGCAGGAGGTGAAAAGTTGAAAAGAAGTTCCTTCGTTAGGGAAATAGGTAGCTAATTAAGAGGCGATTTCGAAGAAATATTGAAGCAAAATTACAATACATACCAACGGTTTTCCAAAGAAAGATAATATTTTTAATAAATGAGCATAATTATATGATTTCTACAGAGCAGATTTTTACATATTTCTCTCAATTAAAGATGATTGAGCGTATTACTTTGATACTAGGGAAATATAACCTTTGACGAGGGAATCACTCATATCGAGATATGTATCTGCCTCCAATTTGAACGGGTCACAGTTTTTGAAAAAAGCATGGCTTGAAATCCCCATAGCCAAATTTATTTCTGGAAAATTTTATGAAAGTCTAAACATTGCCTTTTTAGGCGATTCGAGCTTGAAAAAAAATAGATATCTAGGTACCTATAATATTATTGTTTATTCTGCAAAAAAAGATGAAAAGTAATCCTAAAACTAGGTACCAACTTGCTCGAATTGAATTCAACTATTTTCGATCATTCTGCAAGGAGAAGAATAGCGCGATGTTCGATTCCTCAAGAATTTTTGAAATTTTTCAGAAAGAGTGAAAATTAATTAAAGCAGTTAAAAATTGAGTTGCGACTTATTCTCGATCGGTTTAACCCTCTGGAGGTTCTCTAGGTTCCCATGATGGGGAAACAAATTGCTTTAATCGGTGTAATAGAGTACCCTGCCCAATTGACCAAATCACAAAAAAGTTGAGCTTTCAAAGAAAAGTCATGTTGGAAAATGAAAGTTTTGAAAAATATCAACTCCTTCATTTCCAACAAAACAAAGGAATAATTTTTCAAAAATAATTCAGCAACACGAGTAAAAAACATTAAACAAAAGCACTTTTGAAATTATTTTTAAAGAATTAATGAGGAAAAAAATCGTATTAACGATAGTAAAAAAGGCCGTCTGGCAGTTCACAAGTTGAGCAGAAATAAAAACTTGGTAAAAGAAATGCCTTTGACCAAAAAATGAAAAAAACAAAAATCTATGCCGCTATTGAGAGAGGATTTTTCACCAAAGTCATAAAAATTTGTTGGAAATTGAACTCAAATATGACATAAAATTTAAGAAGATTGCGAGCTTTGTCGAAATTTTTGAAATTTGCCGAATAGCTGTATGTCCAAAACCATCCCTCTCCCCTTTCGCAGAACCCGAATTTCACCATTTCAAACCATTCTAAAGTCTTCTGCACGGTTTCCAAATTCATCAAAATTTTTGAATTTTTCCAGAAGGCGCGAAAAAAACAATTTTTTTTGATGGGGGAGGAGAATCGAAACGCGGAATAGTTTTGGATTATTTCAGATCTGTTATACGAGTTAATCCTAGCTCGTTTGGGCTGATTTCCAGGCGGATACTTGGAGTGGTTTTTTGTTCATAATTACTTCGAAAAATGGGTACCTATACCTATGCAAAAAATCACTCGAAGCTTCCGTCAGAAAATAAGCTCAAAAACGCGTAAAATAACTCATTTAACAGAATCTAAAACTGTTCTAAAACTCGATTTTCAACTGGCCAAAATTAATTTCTACCTACATCTTCCACAAATTCAAAAATTTCAAAGAAATCAAAAACCACGATGAAGGCTTCAGCATAAATCGCAAGGAAATGTTAATTTTGGATTTTCAAAAATTCGCCAAAAAACGAAAAATCAATTTGGAATTTCTATCGGGATTGCATTCAAATCGAAGACGAGCACCTCGTGATTTCCCTTTGAGTAAAATATCCCAACTTTATTTCACATAAATAAACATGGGTAGATATTCCGTCATACGTCTGCTGTTTCCTTAATTTTTGACCTACCTAGGTAGGTATTTTCAAAATTGCGACGTAATAGTAAACCTATTATCTAATTTCAAAAATATTTTTTGAGCGAAAACATTTTTGGAAAATTTCTGAAAATGTGAGAAGAGAAATTAAAGTATTTTTTGAAAATTTCCCTATTTTCTTCAGTCAAATATTTCGAACTTCGATTTCGAAGTTGTTAGTGCATAAGTTCGGCACTCTTAATGATATCTATGTAAATGATCGGTATCAAGATTTTCAAAAAAATTAACATCTATTTTGATAGGAAAAAATATCATACGATAGGATAGATCTTTCAACCAAAAATATTAATATTAATGTTGCACAAAAATTCCTCTTTTTGGGTAGGAATAAAAAAGGGAATTCTTGAAATGATTTTTTAACTTGCAGAGAAAATGAGAAAAAGTTTTAATTCTAGACCTTTTGGTACCCATCAAGACCATCAGTTTCGAATTTTCATCATCACTTTGGTACTTTTTGCTTTGGAAACTTCTGAAAAAAGTAGGCCGGTACCTACTTAATCCCCAATAGGTAATGATTTTGCTTTTTTTTTCATTTGAAATATTAAAATATTATTATCTACATACATTTTGGAGGGAATTTTCTTCATTTTTTTTAATCCATTATAATGACCAATACACAAACTTTACACAAGTACGTCGTAAATTAAAAATAGCATTAAAAGTTGAAAATTTTGGTCTTATCAGCGTCGATGGTGTCAGTGACAATGTGACTGGTTCCAGGTACCCACCTTCTATTGGAAGCTTAAAAATAAATAGTATGTTGTAAGTATGATAAGTACGTAAGTTCAGCTTCATATTTATTTTTATGAAGAAAAATATAAGTGGGTAGCTATAATAGGTACCAGAAAAAAAGAAACATTAAAATGTATATGAGAGGCGTTTCGCGATATGGGTCCTTGTGGTGATTCGATGTTTTTTTTTTTTATTGGCGATTCCGACTTACTTTTTCACGAGAAATCGAATGGTGCAATCAGATTTCGCCTATCTCATCAACTTCTGGTTTAAAAATTACTTGAACATGAATACTCAAAAACTCATATTTTTGGGAAATCGAAAAACAAAGTTTTTGTTTGTTTTTGATTTTTTTTAAAAAAAAGAAAAAAGGTCGATGGAAAAATTATTTTATTGTTGTTACCTATGTAAAATTTCATGGCGAATCCGAATTTCTCGGTATTTTTTTGCGGGGTAGTCTGTAACGTTGTGTAAATTCGCCTTTTCACCACAAGGTCCCTTTTCTAAATCACGGATATCAGGCGATGATGAACGAATTTCGTCAAAATTTCCCATCCAACCTATGCGTAAGACAACACTGCACCCAAAAATCAAAAAAAAAAAAAATCAAAAAAATCGAAGCAATTCGATGTTTTCTCTCTCCTGAAAAAATCGAAATATCACCACAAGGGCCCTTATCGCAAAACCCCTCTCATATAATGTACTATCGATGTTATTTTTTGTTAGCATTTGTGAGCATTTTCAATTTTGTTAAACACGTCCAAAAATTGAATTAGGTACATTCATTAGGTTTACTCACATATACAAACATTTAATTTTAAGCAAAACCACATAGGCACCTCTACCTATGTTCGGGTAAAGTTGCTTTTTTTGCATTACAAAAATAATATGATATGTAGAAAATGATTTATGAAAATTTTATTTTCAAACACTTCGAGAAGTACCTAAGTAAAAGTAAGAAATGAACTGTTGAGTGATTTATCAAGCATTTTGCTTTTATGTGACTGCACATTGGTAAAGAAACATCTGCCTTATGCAGTCGTAAAATGACCAAAAATGCGATATAAAGTTTTATGGTTTACCAACCTGATGTAATGGTTTTGCATTAGGTACTTGATAGTTGATACCTGTATGAAAATTTTGTCGAAATTGTGTTAAGTATTAGGTGTTAGGTAGGTAGGTAAGTAGATAGGTACTGTAAAATACATATAAGTAATCTGATGTGTTCCTAAAAAGCTTCGGTATTCACTTTGGCACTATGCAAGGTAGGTAGGTATAATTTTATTTTCAATTTTCATTCGCTAAAAACATGACACTTATGACTTACATGGGATTATAAGATATAGGTACCTCAACTCAACTCATTTTAAAATCGTTAAAGGCAGAAAAAAAATTAGTTATAATGAAAACGTCGAACATTTCAATTGGACACGGATCATACAAAAGTAAACCCAAACATGTTTATGTAAATTCGTATCTATATAAATGAAGAAAAAAAGTCTGGTCAACCCATTCCTTCTGCTAATGCCTTCTTTTGTCTACCCAGTACTATCTAAACTTCCTGCCAACCAACGTATTTTTCCTATCATGCGGCAGATAGTCAATTACACGTACATACAAATTGTGGAAAAACAATTGTTTCGAAAAAATTTATCAAAAATCCGCCATTTTAAAAACGTTACCGTACGAGTGAGCTTCCAACTGTTGATTTTACCCGGCGGCTTACGCCATTGGAGGGGAAATATGTAACAACACCAACACCTGAACCGATAAAAATGAATAATTATGTGAGATAGGTTACCTTTACTTATTATCAGTGTCGTATGCTTCTGTTCGTCTATTACTTCCAAAATAGTTAAACCTGAGTGTGGTCGCTCTTGCAATTAACGTTTCTCATACCATATACCTCATACATGCAGTATGGTATATGGGGAAGTTGAGATAAATGTTTTATCGTTTACCACTTCAGTAATTCCTATATTGATAAAACTATAGTATGTATACTTCTGATGGTTCAAGTTGAATTTATTCGTTAGTTATTCCCGCGTTTTCGATCGGAAGCCTACCTATGTAGGTTCGATGCTGAAATTTTCCTCGAGTATGTATTACTCGATGGCTTTCGAGACGAATTTTTCATCGTAAAAATAATTGTGGTAAGTGTTTATTATTACGTTTTATACGTTGAAATAATTGCATAATTGTATTTTATTGATGGAATTTTTTATTAAATTACGTGTGGGGTAGGTAATTTTGAGCTCGTGGTGGTTGTGCGGATGTATGGATATATATGTAGGCCTGTACTTATAATGATTCCTCGTGTTCTTGATTTGATAGCGATAGAACGAACTGTGTATAGGTATGCTCAATTTTCTTTTTAGAAAAATTATTATTTGAAATTTTGTTTTTTATGAGGATATAACGGAGAATTTTCTTTTTATGATGTGGCAAACTTTTCTAAAAAATAAAACAACTTAAGGTACCTACTGAGTTTACTAACTATTTCATAAAACTACACACGATTACGATATCTTTATTTCTTTCAAGAAAAACTAATATCATAAATCAATATACTTTACTGATATCAAATCTAATACAAAGTTTTATATCACCGACAATTTTTCGTTCTTGTGCTACGATTAAATTCCCTCCAAAAAAAGTAACATGCTGTAAGTATTATTTGCGAAGAAACCTATCTAAATTTTCTACAAATTCGGGAATCTTTGGTCGAATGTTTTTTTTTTAAAACTTTGCGACAATATGTTGCTTTTAAAATGTAGTTATTTTGATAAAAAGTATTAGGTACAGGGTGTTCTATGTGCAATGAAAAAAATAACCTACTTGTGCAACTATTTTTAAACTATTTATTTCCAATTTTTTAAAAGTAACTATATGTGAAATATTTCTGCGCTAAAACAGGTCTGTAATCTAAATCAACGATATCTATTCATCATCGACTTATACTCACCTAATATAAAAAAATACCTATTAAAAAATTCTTATCGAAAAGTACACAGATCATTGATCCAAAATTCTCCATCCTCGGCGAATGAAATGAATCATCAATAAGCCAGTAAGATCGTGTAAAATATTGGAAACTATTAATTCTTATATTTTTATTAGTATTTTCCAGTCATCCTAAATGAAAATTACTCGTTTATTGTTCATTTGTTCTCTATGAAATGTAGGTAGGTATTCTCAAGAATTGTATGCATCTTTGTATAACGCGAAGCTGAAAATCTAATTATCATAACGCATTTTAAAAACTTATAAACACTCGGATAGGTGGTATACTTATTTATGATTTTAAATTTTTCCTCTTTCGAAAACGTCTAATGGAACGTGAGATTAAATAAATATTCATTAATTTTGAGATTCTATACCTTTCCAGGCATAGCAGTCAGCATCTAAATACAAGTAATACCTACACACTTTCGAATAGCAAAGTACATACTAACGACTATATAGTCTAATGTACCAAAAAAGAATTTCATTAACTGAAGAAGTAGACAGTGAATCTGGGTTAGAATGATGGAAAACTGACAATTTTTCTCATGTATCCTACATCGTCTTGTCTTGAAATAAGATATTTTAATTTAAAATTCATCGATGCTTACCAATTTTCCCAATATATTTGACACAGTTGTGACTCCATTAAACATTTGAAATATTTTAAGAGAAAAAAGTCGAATTTGCTACTTCATTAGAAAGTTTACATTTTTGTATAGGCAATCTGTAAACGCGACTTTCCCTTCAGCTCTGTTGTTAGGCAGATTCACTGACTAATTTGTCTGCGAGTAGTTATAGAGTTTTGAAATTTTTAAAATGTGTGGGAAAAGAGGCATAACATTCAGAAATAATTCTTCCACCGTTAGGCAGACTCATTTTTAAAAAAATAAACTAAAAAAATTGTGTGCTTTTAAAAATTAAATAAATGTCTACAACTGGATAGGTACTTTGCACATTTTTCCCAGGAAATCTCGATTGAACTGGAAAAATATTGACATTTAAAATTAATTATCAAGTTATTCAGTGAATCTGACTTTTTTTTTCTAAATTTTACTAAATACAATCACTTGCAACACTCCTCCACCTCTTTTTCTACATGATTAGGTCTTTCGCTATTGACAAGTGGACTGGAATCTCAGAAATTGAATTAAAATCTTGTTCTCAAATCTGAAATCACTTTTTTTAATTTAAAAAAAAAAATCAGTGGTATTTTAATAAAAATGTCTGTTTAACAAAATTGAATTTGTATATTTTCGTGTGTTTAAACGTGATTTTAGGGCAATGCACAGTTAATTATCATACTTACCTTTTTTGTGTAATTGATATCTTTGCGTCGTTTCATTGTAAAAAAAGTACTTTTCGCGGGATAATTCGATATTAGTTTGTAAATCTGATGCTATTTTTCATTAATAACGCGAATAAAATAAAATACTTATCGTGATCGTTAAAGTTTATTTTAACTTTTTTAAAAGCTCCTAAAATTGATTAGGTAGGTATAAGTATTTTCTCCTCCTCTTTATTCCAAAAACATCAATCTCAAAAATTAATATTTATTTTCTGCTCCTAGTACATAATTTAGTCGAGAATAAGTTTTCTTATTTGATGCTACCATATTTTTCTTCTCAAATGTCGAAGATTTGTGAATTGTACCTATTACTATTATTGTGTTACACGAAAACTAAATACTTGGCGAAGAAGCTCCTCAACTAATCCTCCCAACCAGCCCCTGAATATCGTATCATCAATATGTTCTCCATCAAAGATCATAATAATAATGTTAAGGAAATTTTAAAATTTAGAATCGAGTATTACCTGTATGAATGAATTTTTGGTTTGCGAAACCGGTAAATCGGATATTTTTACAGTAGCTTTGGAAATAATTTTCATTTTTCGTTCTCTCCAGTAGTAGGTACATATCTATAAGTGTAATTCGCTACGCTAGTAAATAATGTAAGTATGTACTTTTTATGTGTTACTCGAATGATTGTACGTAATTGTAATTACTTATTTGAGTACATGGGATAACGACCATCGTTAAGTTGCCTATTTCCTTGAGCCCAGTGAACAAATTGAAGTGATATGAATATTTGTTCGTTCGGCTCGAGTTAAAAGGTTGACTTTAATTCGACTGGAATCATGATGAACAAGTATGTGCTGTTTTCGATATATGTATGTACCTACTATTTAATTTTAAAACCAATTAACCAAAAGAGGTATTGCAACTGAAAAATAGGATAGGATGAAAAAAATGAAGAAAAAATTTCGGTGAACATTTACTCCAAATTACCCAGTGTGTATTGTTATATATATATTATGTTAGGTACCTACCTATTTCGTTATGTTAAGTAAACTCAATTCGTTTTTAAAACTTGACTCATTTTTTAAAAAAAATTAAACGAAGCTCGAAAAAGTTTTTGAATGAATTATTCCATACAATTTACCAAGTATTAATTCGGTATCTACGAGTATTTAAAAATATATATTACGTAAATTGTATCAAGTACCTGGATTATCATTCATGAAAGTAAAAACAAAAATAGTATTTCGAAAAGTTAATTTGTTTAGCAGTTCTCATATTTATGTACCTACGTTAATCATTATACTCGTAAGATTAAAGGAGTAAATTTTATTAAAATAAGTAAAACACTCGTCCGAGTGTTTATTTTCTTAATCCTTAGTTCAATTCATAGTCAGAAACACAATGTTAGTCATTCACAAAAACTCAAGTGGATAAGTAGATCATACATAAATTATTGTAAGCTTGTTAATTAGAAAAAACTCACGGTTACCAAGGTGATTCGTGAATGCACGTATCGTACACATCATACACATGTACATCTAGAAAGCTACATTTTTCTATAAACTTCGGCGATGGATAGTTTATTGAAACCATTGGAAGAAGTATTGCAAGAATATTCCTTAATTGAACTGGACTTGGAACTGAAAATTAAAGAGAAGTAAGTTATTCCTACTTATACATTATAACACATTACGACCTACTAACGTTGAACTTTTCAGAAGAGAAAAAATTTTAAAAAATGTATGATTAATATTTTGGGATACTCGGTGAAAATACTTGCAGTTTTAATTTTTATTATTTCAGATTAGATAAAATTCAAAATGATTTTGCAAACATTAACAAGCATAATGAAAATTCGGATATCGATTCCAACTGGGAAAAAGAAAATGACGAAGCCATGACAAGGAATGAAAATTTATTAAAGGTACATAATTTTCATATTTTAATTTATAGTATGAGCTTGATTCGATTCATTCCACCACCCTCCCTCCTATCAACATCGTTGATCTCCCATTTCATTTACTTTCTGTAAATCTTGATGAAGTCAAGCTGGTGTAATTTTTTGTGATTTGAATAGCGAAAAAGTTTATTGTACATTTGCATGAGTTTCTAATATCGAAAAAATTAAAAAGCACAAATAGGTATCAAAGAAGTACAAATCACTTTTCCAGACCCCATCCGTAATAACTGATTTCATGATCTCATTTTTTACCGTACAGTGGTAAGATAGGCAATTTTGTCAACATTATTCAAAAACTATCAACGCGTCTAACAAGTGAAGGAGTTCATCTATGCTGAAGTTTATAATCTGCAGTTTTAATAATTATGTATTACTAGAATTTATTTTGGTTAAAAGTAATTCAATTGATAATTGCATTAGCGAAAAAATAATACTCTATACGAATTTCAATAACGCAGAATCTGGAACAAACCAAAGCAAAGTTGCGATCGTTATATTGTTACCAACCAGCAGGAGATAACTTGATGGCTCAAATTAAACATTACAAAGCCTTTATGAAGAAGAAGTTTTCCAATAAGAATCCACAAAACTGTCCCATGATTACACAATCTTGAAGAATTTTTTCAACTCAGAAATACAGGTTAATACATCGAGTCAAATAATTAACCAAAAAATATATTTAAAAAAAAAATCCATTAGATGTGGTACATTTACAAAGTAATGATGGTATCACAGATACCGGCAAATTCTTTGGTTTACAATAATTATTGTAATACAATATATAAGTTGAATAATTTGGTACAAGTATTTTCAAAGGAAACTCGTTATGTTACAGATGATGTTCCAAACGAAAAACCTCGAATTAATCCAAATTTTACAACTCGTGCGTTAATTATTCAGCTGGAGGAAACGACAAAGTTTTACGTAATTTCGAAACGTATGCTGTGCTGCCATAGTGCGCGAAGGAACGAACAAACAGTACCTATTTCACAAGTGTTTTTTGAACATAAAACAAAACGATTAATTGTACCAAGAGCGATATATTTGTTTTTTACAGCAGATAATTAAACAAGCGCTGTTCGACTTCACTGTTCGTATTTCAATTTGTTGTTTGCCTGTGATACTTTTTTCCATTTCAAATGACCTCGTTTCGAGCTCTAAATTTTTTTTATTAATTGATGAAAAAGTAGAAATAAGTATATTTTACCAACTTTCGGCATTAGAAAAAATATGTTGAAATTCGATTCAATGTTTACATGCAACGTATTTCATTAACGGTTGAGAGGTCGCTTGCTGACTAGAACTTTTTAACGCAAACTGAAACGCTTCATTCAAAATTTGAAAAGCATAATGTTCAAAAAAAAAGTTAATCCGATCAATTAATTTGAGGTATCGGTCGAGTTTACTTCGGATTCTTTCGGTTTTAAAAATTCAATGATGCAAGGAGCGACCTTTTCTGGTTCGTTTAAATGAACGTGATGTGGGCCATTCACAAATACTAAATTAAAATCACTAGAAGAAGTTTCAATAATATCCAACATCTCTTTATATACTGGCCAATTTTCTTCATCAACTGGTGTAGCTTTAACGTTTAAATATCGACATTTGATTTTTTGGCCACATCTTTTAACGTAGTCGCCGGATAAATACGAAATCCAACCAACCTGTAGAAAATTTGTAAAATAAGGTTGAAATGGTAATTATTAATACATAGAAAAAAATGACCAAACTTTAGTTACTTTAACTCGATTATCTCTAGAAAATGAGTAAGTTCCATCACCGCGTGAGGTCATTCCACGAATCATTAATATTTCGCAGGATTTTCTACTGAGTTTGTTATTATGGCCTTGATAAGTGATGTCGATCATAGTTTCGTATTTCTCAACTGGATCTTTGCTGCTTTTAACGTCGTTATAGTATAAAAATCTGGAAAAATAACGTCGACAAAATATACTTACCTATTTTCTTTCCAATCGATAAAAAAGCCAACTTTTCGCTTTTCTTTCAAAAAGTCACGACTTATGACACGAGTATTGTTCAATAAATTCATCAAGGTCGAGTAATATCACGATAGTAAAATGCGTACGAAAATTTCCTCATTCGTTAAACTATCATCGTGACTTTACAGAAATGTTCTTTAAAATTGCATCGAGAATCCGAGTAGGTAACTAGGTATTTAGCTATTTACTATTCTAATTATGCGAGTTATGCAAATTATTTTTTGGAGTAAAAATAAAACTGAATAAGAAGCGACTGCCTAATTAAAATATAAAATACAAATGTTACGCGTAAAAACTGCATCTTAAAATACCAACCTGTCGATGTTTCTAGCAACATCGCTAATACTGCTATATTTTCCACGTAAATCAAATGTTGGAGCTACCGCATCCAGGGCTATTAGTAAATCAGTTTCATCAGGAAAAACAGAGGCAAACATGAATCCAATTAAGGCGCCCAACGAATGACCCATTATCGACATACTGCTCCAACCGTATTGTTTCATAATCCTTCGTAATAAAATAACTCCATCCCAAATTAAATAATATGGCATACCCTGCAAAAAAATTGATGATTTAATAACAAAAATTATTGGACGTGAAAATGAATAGGTGCAGTCCTACACAACAAACTAACCTCAGGAAAATGAGTTGATCTACCGTGACCAGGTAAGTCGATACAAAAGTAAGAAAAATTATTCGGTAACAGAGGAATAAGGGTGTCGAAAGTTCCAGCGTTATCCTGCCAACCATGGATACAAATGATAGGTCGTTGTTTTTTCGAGCCCCACCATTTACCTATGAAAGTTAGGAAATACTGACATAGAAATTGATGAATATTTTAAACAAGCGTAAAATTTTACACTTACCACAAACAAGACCCCAAGGTACAACAACCATAGTATCTGTAGTAGGTTCTTTCAAACGTTCCGATTCTTGCTCCATTTTTTATAAAAATTAGACGACGTTCTGGTCAACGAAACTGTGTAAATAGGATGTACTTTCGAACTAAATTATCACGTATTTGAATGAAATCAGCTCTGCAAATCAATGAAAATTCAACGTTTCCTTCTAAATTTTGAAGTGACCATGAAGCACATAGTGAATCCTACTTAATAATTTTTTCAAGTTGAAAGAAAAATCAAGTCGGAGGAAGTTCAAAATGATGAAAAATTCGTATAAAAAGTGAAGGTTACCGATGAATAATGGTTTTTACTGAAATTTCATAAATTTATCAACCATGACAAAAAAAAACGTTTTGCGATAAGAATTCTCGATAAGTTCAACTTCAAACCGCAAAAAAGTGAAGCACACGAGTTCGCATAATTTCGGATAAGCATGCGAAAGCTTGTCTTTCAGTGGAAAAAACAGATCGAAATTCTGAATGAATTTTTCTCATATCAACAGCATAAAAAGCACATGATAATCACATGATTCAAGAGAATGAATGAGTAAAGTAATTTGAATAAATAAATTACCTGGTTATTCTTTAATTTGCATCGCAAGTACTGGCACCAATATTCTTGAATAAGCAGCAAGCACATGCAAACGAATCGGTATTCGGAAAAATTTATGGAAAAATGATAAGAAGTCGGTAAATTCATTGATAAGATATTTACAGTAAGTTACTTGGTAATTTCGATGAATTTCATTAATCAACAGGTGGTGCATTGTTTACACAGTGCTGGCTTTAAAACCAAAATTGCTCAAAACTTGGCTAAATTTTCATGATTTTTTAGTTACATGACCTCGGTAACATTGTTTCTTATCAAAATTATTTTTTATTTCACTTATCAATCAACTTCGCGATGTACAATCCGTTAATTAAAATTCTGCTGAGATCGTAAAAATAATTTACACGACGATATTTAGTATTCAACCGTTCATAAATTCTGTTAAATTAATGATCCATTATTCAGTAGTATCGCTTTTCTCAAGAAATAGATGTGAAGTTGTACGAAAAATCAATTGTTCTATTAACCATCTTATCCCAAGAAAAAAGTGTTAAGTAACGTTCAGAGATGAAAATAACTTATTCGGTAATTAACTGACATTGTCACACAAGCTCGGACAGGATTATGATAACCGGAGAGAACGCTGATGTATTTAAATCGAACTTTTGATTGATAAACTGACTTTGGAACCTCGAGTTCATGCATTGTGATAACCGTGCTCGTGACGTGAAATTTATAGTTGAAAATTATTCATAAAATGGTATTTTATTATCGGCTTAATTTTTCAGCGAAGCAATAAAATGGTAAATCAACTTTTAAAATATTTTAAATGCAAATATATTAATTATATGTCTAATCAATATGTATTCAGAAGTACCCTAATGCGAATTTATTATTACAGGAGGAAAATACCAGTTTTTCAAAGAGACCGTACGGTTTTTTTCCTACGAAATCTCAAGCTTTCTTAGTGATAGGAACCATTGTCACAGTAATCCCTGTAGCGTTATTTTTATGGTTAGGAAATGTCGCAGTATCTTTCTTCAGCGCCGACGACACAGATAGTCAAGAAGGTAAGCAGATAATTTTTATGTTTGAGATCTTTATTTTATACCATTTGCTACGGTGAAATGAAATGTCATTTTTCAGAAATAATTTCTCCTTCAAGATGGTTGACTGCCACATTAATTCCGTCTACGTTTGCCATTTGGGGTTATCGCAGAAAAAGTGTGAATTTCAGTGGTGCTCTACTCGGTACGTTTAATTTTAATACGGCGGTAGGCTCTTGTGAAATCGTATTTCTAATTTCTATTTATATTTTTGCAGGATGGATTTTCTCATTTATCCTCTCATTAAGCAGTTATCCATTCTTAGCGTGTCTTATAGCATTTTTCTTATCTGGATCTCAAGCTACGAAATTCCGTGCCGATAAAAAAAGAAAATTTGAAGAAAATTTCAAACCCGGTACGATTTAACGCAATTCCCTCGCGCTGTATTTGGAGATATTTTATACATTATAATGATGTTGTTATTTTACTATCAGGTGGACATCGCAATTGGGTCCAAGTGTTATGTAATGGCGGAGCACCGACGTTCATGGCTGTGTTGTACATTATAGATTGCGGTGTTGGAGAAACGCCAATTGATTTCGATAATTCTTATCATGCGTCCATGATTTCGATGGCTGTTCTAGGTAAGCGCAAATGCAAGCTGAAAAATACCGAATGTGTGCAGTTTGTAATGTTTTGCAATCATCGCTTTAGGTTCATTTGCTGCAGCTTGCGGTGATACGTGGTCATCAGAACTCGGATCGGTTATACAGTCAGCCCAACCTGTTTTAATAACAAACCTGAAACCTGTTCCTCGAGGTAATTACCATTCAAGAATTTTTTCTTCAATTATATCGAATTCTGATTCAATATTTCGATATTCCAGGAACGAATGGAGGAGTAACTGGCCCTGGTTTATGGTTTAGTTTCATAGGAGGTCTATTAGTAGGATTTGCTCATTACATTACGCTGGTCAATACCGTTGATCCGACATTACTGGAACGTGCTCCTGCTCAGTGGCCTGTTGTATTTGTGGGAGGGATTGCTGGGTTTTTGGGAAGTGTTTTAGATTCTTATCTTGGTGCAATTTTCCAGTATTCAGGTCGGTATTACTGGCTTATATTTTATGAAGCAATTTCAATCGTTGAAAGACGTATAATACTGAATTTGACTCTTTTTTTACAGGTGTGCATAAATCCGGTGTTATAGTAGAGCATTCGGGAGATGGAATCACCCACATCAGTGGCAAAGAAATGTTGGATAACCATAGCGTTAATCTAATTTGTACTATAGCTATGGGATTAATTACTCCAAAAATAGCAAATTGTATGTGGACCGGATGAATTTTTGTATTTCAGTACGAAAAAAAAAATTGGTTTATGCTTTTGCAATACATTTCAAAATAGAAAACAGCTGATTAGAATTCGTTACGAAGTTGGAATCTGTGTTTTTATTGTGCTGTTGTGTTCAATTCGTGAGATTACAGCTGGTAGCTTTTTTAGTTTTAAAGATTTTTATAAAATTACCACTGCGTTGGAACTCGGCCAAAACATGCATTTTTTGAACAATATCTTTTGAAGAAGCTATACTACACTAGCTATACCTGAACTCAGTGCTTGATACGTATCTAATAAAGAAAATGATAACGTATTACCCATTTTGTTATTTTTTGTTTTATATATTTTTTATTGTAGTTTATCTTGTGTAATTGTACCTACATATTTCGTAAAAGTTGTTTGAATCAGTTTATGTGATTTCTTGGAATCGTCTTTGTTTTCATTTTTAATTATTTGAATACTGAATTACTTACCAGTGTTAAGTGTACCTATCAATGTAGTCATAATGTTTTATATGATGCTAAATAGGGCTATCTTAAGAATAAATGAGATAAGTATATTTAAACCATGTTGGAATAAGGTTGCCATTCAAGATTTTTATATTTATGTTACCATTAATGTCGATTTTTCAGTCAACGTCGACTATAGTTAGAGTCGACTCCATCTGAGATTGCAACTGATTTCTCAATGCTCCCATAGCAGTTAAAGTCGACTTCAACTAGTAAGTTCATGTTGAATTAATCAACATTAACGGGCCTATCATGGCCTATTTCAGACATCAGTTAAAGTACAAACAAGGTAACGTCGACTTTAACTGAAAATCGACATTAATATTAACATATACATTTTCCTTTAATAAGATATTCCAATTTCCATTTTAATAAAGTTTTGTAAAAAAATCAAATTTGATTACCTGTCCTGTTGTGTTTTTTCGTTTTTTCATGTTGAACGGATTTTATTTAATTTAATTTGAAATTAGCATTGGGTTACTTCTCAATTTAATCTATTCATTAACAGCACTTGTTTGGGGAAACAGCTCTGAATTAAGCAAAAATCGAGTATTTACAAGTTACAACTTCTGTCGGCAGATTTCTTTCGCCCTCTTTTCCCCTCCTCTCCCGCTGAACGTGTACGGATTGGTACGACAGCTGAGGTCTGAGGTAGCCCTACAAATTTTATTTATGCATTATTATGAATAAGTATCAAATGCTACATATCTATGATGAGTCATCATTCCGTAGCATTATTTTCATTTCCTTTTGACGACGGAAAAAAACAGAATGGGAACGAATAAAAAAGTTGAATGACCTATGATCATTTTACTATCGACAACTGCGACAATCGATTCTTCTAATCGAATCGATTTCCTTGTGATCGTTTTCGATCAATCAAATCAACACCATTATACAGGAGTGCGTTCTGTCAGCCGTGAAAAATATGCAAGAATTGCAATTGCATTGCAATAATTCGAAATCGAAAATAAGTACTTAATTTGAAGAACATTACGGTGTTTGTGGTATGAATAAGTGTGTTGGTTACCATAGATGAGCCAAAAACTGGTTTGGCAACACTAGAAATGTCCGAGTTGATAACACGTTACAATTTTTTGTAACAGAAACTGACAAGTAATCAATTTTTTCTCTAATTCCTATGGTGTTTCATTTTCACATAATTCAGGTAATTAATTAATTTATGTTATCAAGTTTTTTACGTTTCATAAGTCCTTATCAGCTTGACTTATCTGATTTTTTCAATATTTAATTCATCTGTTTCTGTCACTTTTATATTTTTCATCTACAGATACCATAATGCACGAATTATTCACTCAAGTACTGAGTAGTAAAGATTTATCCAAGGTAAGTGTAGACTCGAAGAGGTATTAGTACCTCCTCCGCGTATGTAAAGTTAATTCCTATGACATCAATTTGTTTAGGCTGGTGATCTTTTCTCTGTACCTGACGAAGCAATAGCAAGCGGACTTACCGAAGTTATAAATGCCATTTGCGAAATCGCCAGCTCTCCTGATTACGTTAACAATGATAATGATCAGAGTGTTGTAGAAATATGCATTACTCGAGTAACATCTGCCATAAGGTCAGTACCTAATACCTATCATATTTCTGTCATTCACGGTTGGAATTATTGTGTATTATTTTCCACATTACAATTTCAGGGAGACGGATTCCATCGAACAACATGCCGAAGCGATGGTATCTTTGTTAGAATCTTGTTTAAATCATAATCTGAAGCCTTCGGCCAAAGGAGAAGATCCTCCTCATGCAAAAATATCCTCTGATATAATATCTTGCATATTTTTGGTATGATGGGTTCATTCTGTACTATACAAACGTTCAATTAATTGACGAGAAATAAATAACACCGGAATGATTTTACAGCATTATAGTAAAAAGAATGTTATGAAGCGAGTGCTTCCGGTAGCTGTAAAATTTCTACACAAAGGTAATAAAGAAATATCGAGAAATATGGCATCGTACCTATCACTTGCTGCTGTTCACAATGCTCGGCTACTTTCACGACACATTCAGTTAATCATCGATTCGGTCATTTCGGGTATTGTAACAAATGTCAAGTTGATATAGTCACCTTATAAGTTCCTCGATTGTTAATACATTTTTTTTTTGTTACAGGAAACTATCCTTTATGTAGAGTACTTCCTCAAATTTACGAAGAAACCAAGGATCAAATTCACGATCATGCTATGGCTCTCGTATCTCTGCTTCCATCTTGCGATCTTACTGAAAAATTAGCACTTTTACATCTTTTTGCTTTAATTTCGAATAATATGCCTACGGTAAGTCGCTGTAATTTCATTAGAGACTGCTGAGGTGTTTACAATAAATGTTAATGAGCTGAACTTTTCCAGTTATTGGAAGCCAGTTTGCCTCAGTTGTGCGAGTATCTTGGCACATCATCTACAGCCTCGGCTACAATGCAAGTATTTTTAAATATGGCTGAAAAATATCCTCAAATGTTGATCGATTCCATACCAAAGATTAAAAAGGCGGTTGATTATCATCCAAATACTCTTTGCCTAGCTGCTCAAGTTTTAGCTGCCATTGGAAAATTGAGTAAAGTAAGTGTATCAGGAACTGTAGGAAACTCGATGTTTTTCGATATCTTTTCAATCCGCTATGTTTGAACAGGATAAAGCTCAAGATGCGTTGAATTTTGTGCTCGAGTATTTACCGAAAGTCGATAGAGGCAGTCAAGGAATGCTCCTCCGTGAAGCAACTCAACTGTGTTCTAGTTATCCTGTATTATGCACGGATAAGATGCTGGCAGAGGTATGGCAATGTAGCCGCAATAAAAGTAATGAGACTATGAACAAAGTGAACATGACAAATATGGATCGAAATAGGTACTTTTATTTGCCTACTAATTTTCATATGCCTCATCCTCATATGTATGATATTGGATTGTAATCGTTTTGTTTTCCCAGCCCAATAAATCAAACCATGAATGGAATAACGATCGTGAAAGTGAACGGTGAAAACGAAAGTAGTAATTCAAACTGCAAAATGAATTCTAATTTGGGTTCTAGGCCTTTGTCGGTAGTTCATCCTTCTTCAGTGATACACAATGGGTTGGTTTTAATCGTTATTTCATACCATTTTGTCAACTTTTACTTATCAAATTGGTGAAAAATTAATTTCAGGGGTTTCGAAGAACCGTGGCTGAATCGCCAAGAAGTTAATCGAGTTGTTATAACTCCTCGTTTAAGATTGATCGGAGATAGCAGAAGTACTGGCCGCTTGCATACTTCAGCAGCTCACAGAAGTATGACAAAATTGAATAATGGTAGCGTTTTCATACTGCTTAGCATGCTTTAATTATAGGTCGATGAAGATTTTTTTGCTTAATATCACCGATTATACCTTTATCTTTTTTGTAAAACAGCTAGCAACAGTAAAATAGGCTCCATTGGTGGCTTACACAAAAGCATGACAAAACTGAGTTCAAATCAGTTGAATTGCCAGCCTTCGCAACAAATCCAGCTGCTTAATTGCCACGCGAATTCTCAAAATAATAGTTCACAATTGATAAATACTCGTCCCATAATGACCAGCGGATATGCTCATCAATACTCAATTAATTCTCCATCTAATAAAATCTACTGCGGTGGTGTAACCGTAACGACTCGTGATAGTAGCCCAACTAAAAGTATTTTGTAAGTATTTTCGCTCGATGGTGTTCTCATTAGGTGCATGATGATCGATGGAATTGCTCCATGATCGGTAGTTGCTCAGTATCTGTAGAGCGTAGATATATTTTCACATAACCGCATAATTTCGCTGCTTATTTGTGTAGTGGCAGTGCTTCTGCTTTACGAGACGATGGAATAGTTACATCTTCTTCGATCGCTAGACATTCCATTCCAACATATTGCTCGGTTCAATCATCCCATGATTCATCAAGTGAGATATAGATGTTATGTTTTGGTTTTTATAGACGAAAGATTGCTATGTAGATTCGTAGAGTATTGAATATACATATTATATCATATGATTACGATGATACTTATATTTGAGTGTTTTTATTATTTATTCGCAGATTACCATTTGATACAGTCAGATGTCAATCATTTAATGAATTCGTCTTCCCATCACCAAACTTCTGCAAGATTACTGAGCACTCCGAGCAGTTCACCATTAAATCAATCACTGATTTTAAATCAGTCGAGTGTTGGTAATTTACAGTCCATTTCAGGTACCGATCTATTTTTTCTGTGATTAAGAAAAATTTGAGTTTAATTAATGCATTTTTTCACGTTCAAAGGGAGCCTAGAAGCTACAGAAAGTATTCCATCTCCTACCATTGTGGTACCCAGAAAACCAAAGGGTACAACGGTGACTATTGTGAATAATAATCATAAACCATCGGTTTCTTCCCTATCCCAAGTAAATATTACATTTTCATGTTTAAATTTAAGGAATATTCTGTCATGAAAATCTTATCACTTATCGTGAAATATTTCGATTTCAGAGAATAAGTGTATTTGAGCCGTATCCAATGAGAGATACTATTCAGCATTTCTGTGAAAAGCATTTAGATAAAATAAAAACCTACATGGAAAACGTATCTCTGCATATTCCTCCTCCAGCCAAATGTACTATTGAAGGTAAAGAAACTTCAGACAATTCATGAGTCTATAGGGTTTGAAACATATTAATTTCTCCTCTTATATCTATTTGTTCACAGAAAGACGAGCTAAAAAAATGGTAAAATTGCATTTCGCCTGTCAAGGACGTGGCGAACATTGCCTTTATAATAGAACATTTTTCACTATGAAAACACGTTATCCCCGGATATGGATACATCTCATGTTCCTTACCTTGCAAGCACGTTCATCTTCAGCTTTAAGTTCTAGACATGCCGCCGTTACATCTTTGAAAAATTGTTGGGATATTCTAAAATGTGAAAATAGAACATTCCTTACTCTTGTTACGTCGGCGTTCCCTTGTATCAAAGTAGGTGTATTCAGTAAGCGTTATTTTCAAAGTTTTATCATAATTTTTCTAATATAAAATGATCGAATGTTTTTTAGGATCAAGAAGTACTTCTAAACGAGCTACGCCGAAGTGGATTTTGTGACGTTTTCGAGTGTAGCGGTAGCAGAATGAATCTATGGTGTTGCTTTTTATGCAATCATCCTGAACGTGCTATTGGATTTTTACAAGATAGCCAACCTGTGATCGAAGGGCAGCTGAAAGAAAAAAAAGGTCGATGGAAACTGTTCAAAAGATGGAAAACACGTTATTTCACTTTATCCGGAGCACATTTATCATACAAAGAATCGGTTAGTTTGACCGAATACTCGTATAATTATAATAGTAATAATCATTCTAAAAATGAGTTAATCCGTCATTTCTCTTGTTTTATTTGCAGAAAGATGATAAAGAAGTTACTCCGATCGAAGTTCATCAAATCAGAAGCGTAAAAGTGTGTCGAGGAGCGAGAAACATACCAAAAGCGTTTGAAATATTTACTGGTGATCAGTCTCTAATATTGAAACCAAAACGAGGTAAAAATGCCGAAGAATGGGTGCAGTGTTTGTCGATCGTGGTTGCTCATTCTCAAGCGAAAGAAATTCCGTCCAGAAGTTCTAGTTTAATTAGAAATACTACTTGAGAATGCTCTCATTTGTATTTGTAATTTTTTTGTATGCATAGTAATTTTTTCATTGTTAATTCTTATACTTTTACAATTACAAATAGATTTTGGTTTTTTTGTTTTTAGTTTTGTCGCTTCTTTAGCTGAATCAGCATTTTTTTCGTGACAAAGTGTTAATTCTAGTGAAAATACCCTATATATTGAACACTTTGAAGTAGAAAATTTCATTTTTGAATTTTTATCGAATTCAGCATTTCTTACCCTTTGAGATACTTCACGTAATCAGTTTTTCTTCGGCAGAAATCAAACACATTCGAATTGTAAAACATGGTTCATTCAATAATAGGTAAATCAATACAAAAATGATATTAAAAAATTGAGCAAATCTCACTAAATAACAATTGACGTACAGAGTATCAGTCGGAATTCGTTGTAGAGATTTTTCAAAAATAAATTATAGTACACTCTCGAATCTGAGAAAGGTATAAAGGTACACAGAAGTATCATAATCCGGGGTTGAAATAAATTTTTCCCTTAACACCTTGTTCTTTTACTTCCATGCTTTGAATTCCATAAATAGGATCTTTTTTCTTTAGAACCTCTTTGTTCACCTGAAGGGATGTGAAAAAAGAAAAATAAACAATGAAAACACTAAGTAAATACTTGAATTTAAAAAAAACTCGATATAAGTGAATAATCAATTACCGAGTGTAACATCGTATTTAAATCATACTGCCAGGCATGTTCAGCGACAACATGGCAGAACGCATTAACGAACCACGACCCTTCGTGGATGTCTCGTTTGGAATAAGTTCCTGTGAATAAAAAATTGAATATTAGATTAAACTTCTTTGACGTAAAAATTACCGCTCTAGATCTTGAATCAATATACCTGCGCAAGTGGAGTAAACAACAATCGTATCTTCAACGTTTCCAGAGTTCGCAGGTGATTTGTCTCTGGTAATTTCCATATCACGAAACATATCACTAGTATCTTGAGATACCACTCTGCAATGCATGTTTAAGCATTAGTTGAGGTTATTTTGAAAAATATACATCATTTGCAAAATTATACCTACCTACACGCTTGAAAAAAGAATAATTTTGGTTTTTTCTTGAATTGAACAAACGATGGATTTGCATCGGTAAATTGTTGAAGAACCCATCTTGCTCTCAATGTCTCACCATCAGCAGCAGCTAGTAGGATATCTTCGGTATCCTGGTATTGTTTACCATGGCACATAATGAAAACAACCAAGCTATCCACGTTGAGTAATTCTTTATTCATACTAAATGCTTTTATTTGTTGTTTCATTTCCTAATTTAACATTTAAAAGAAAATTAGATTTTCGAGTCGTCAGCTCGTCACTGAAGGAAAATTTTATCTGATCAACTTACTTTTCTTTTTAAATCAGTGTACGGAAAAACTTTGTAACCGATATCTGTGAACAATTTTTTTACTTTTTCAGCATCCAGCTTCGATCCTAATCTAATTTTTTTTGGATCAGGTGACTTGAAAATGTTTATGATTAAAGCTAGTCCTCTAGGTTTGGATCTCATTTTATACGTCTGAAAATTCGGAGATTGATTAAATAAATGCCTACCCTATAGATGTCAAGAGAACCTTTTACCTCGCAAGGAGATTTTTCAACAATATCCATGAATTTTTTCTCCGGATCAATTTTTACAACCAAGTCTTCCACTTTACAAAAGTCAACCGAATCATCTTTATCTTTGGCAGGAGGAATGCTGCTTTTCTTTTCATCAGGAGCCGGGGTAACGAAAGTAGATACTCTAAAAATGACGAAAATAATTACGTAAGTACCTAGGTATTATTAGAAACAATGAGCACATAGCCGAATTTACTAGTAATCTTCAGGAACTCACTTCCAAGAACTTAAAATCGCCTCCGCTTCATCATTTTGAGTTTCACGTAAGATGAAGATGAGGGTCATGAATGCTTTTGGTCCTCGGCAGGTGATCATTTCGTACAATTCTAAGGCTCTGCCTCTCTCATCGGGATGCTGCAGGATAAAAAAAATCGTAAGTATAATAGACGAAAAATATTTGTATCAAGAAACGTTTGCAGTTTCCAGCAGTTGAATTGAATTAAAATTAATTGTACTTACGTTCAAAATGTACCTTGCCATGTAGTGGTTTAAAATTCTTTGTGCTAACAATTTCTCTACTATTTGTTCGATATTGTGTGTTTTTTGAACAAGTTCGCTCATATTATCGTTTATTAAATTCACGTGTTGTTTATCCATTTTCAAAACGGGTTTCAGAATAAAACAAAGAGAAACTAAAAATACCAAAATTGAGAGTTTTTTTTGATCACCTGATCATAATTGTCAGATCGTTTCACTAATGATCTCCAAAGGAGTATGACTAATATCTGTTCACCTGTCTTTCACTTCATCTTTTGAGCTACGAGTGTTTTCAACTTGTTTTCAATTTCAACCGACTGGCAACTTTTGTGCTTTGGCTGATAAGAAAAAAATGGATGTAGGAGAGTGGGAGCCGCAGTAAGAGGAGGGGTTTAAGAATTCAACCATTCTATCAAGAATTTTTTTGACTGGTGTTTGCCTAAACTGCGTCTTTTCATTTTTTTATTTTTTTTTTAAATATCTGAATAAAATTTGATTTTCATTTTTCAACATTTTAATCAGATTTTGCCTTGTGGTAGTTGTGGTTTGAAGTTTTTAGTTTTTAACCCATTGGGCATAGGCAAAAATGGAGAAGCTGAATGCTGACGATACTAAACTATTTTATCAAAAAGTGTTACAAAACTGCTCATTCCAAAATCCGAGCAATTTTGATTTTTGACAAAATGAACAGCGAAGTGGTTTATCGACTTGCAGATGAAAATAATCAGTACGACAGTACGACTATTGATCACATTCATCTGGATCTATATTGTATACACCGGCCAATGGCCATAGAGCACACTGCACTGCACAAGTTGACCAGCATTTACTGTAGCTTATTTAGTAAACTCAGACCTATTCATTATCATACGATAAATCGACATTACAAACCGCGTAAATAAATTTTCAATATACACACAGCATTGTACTAAAAACGAAACTTTATTCGGGATTCTATCCTGGAATCATTTTTACAGATGGAGTTTCGCAGTTGAAGAATGTTATCCATTATTATTTACAGTCTAGTTAAAATAACGCCACCTTACATTATAGGTATGTACAGAAAAAAATCCGCTTCACAGAAGGTTATTGGGCAACAAATGGGTTTGCTATCTGTTCCATGCCGTCCATAGGACATACTAGAATCACAGCAGTTCCACGACAGACAACCAATCCCAACTGCCTAGTATCATTTGACAATTTGAAAAGATCTTCTGGATCTACACAAAAATTAAAGAAATCTAGTCACGAGACTGACCAACACATAAACAGCACCATCAATTCAATTTACCTCTCAAATACTCCGTTGTATTATCCAGCACTAAGTTGACTAATGGATCATATCCTTTCAATATTCCGGAGACTTCCCTGCCACCTGCAAATTTGACTCTGATTACTTTCTCAAGGTATCTCGATAAATCAACTATGCTTTCTTTCTTCTTTCGTTCCTTATGTTCTGAACTTTGATTGTTCTGAAAGTAGAATACAAATGAGAATGAATAGGTTTTGCCGTAAGAGAAAGAGATGAACCTTATCGTTATCATCAGCCAAATGATGATTACAAGCAAAACTTTAGTAATGACCAAATGAAGTGAAGGATTGAGATACTTACAGATTTCTTTTCCATGATGGATAATGCGGATTAAATCAAGAGTACTTCTATTTTTTAACAAAAAACGAGCGTAATTTTCACAAGAACAACCGGTGTTTGCTTTACTTCCGATTTTCTGAATTTCCGAAAAATGAGTTTTTTTTTTGTTTATTTGTGTTTTTGTGTATGTTTGTGTTTTTGAAAAACAATTTCAATTCAGTGTTACCAACAAACACAAGAATTGATAACAGACTGAATCTGCCATAGGATTTCAAGTGCTAAAGACAACAAAAGTTTTTATTTTTATTATGGCTTATGGCAAATCGAAGATCGAAGTACAGCGAAGTGATTCATTTTAGTTTGGTTTGGTTTCATTTTTTAATAAAAATAGATAAATTGCTCATTTAATTATAATTTGAAAAGACAGGACAATACACCAATGATATGATTTTGCCTTGAGAAATTTGCCCATTAGCAATTTGAATTATAAACTTTACCGATGGCTGAAAAAGGAACCGTTGATATCAAAAGTAAAGTAAGTGTTTTTCGTGTTTGCATTTCCTGTATTCAGATACGTTGTATTGTAATGGAATTATAATTGCTCGTGTGCATGAAAAACATAGATTATTAATAAATAAAGGTCGTAATCTAATAAAATCTATCTGCCGTAATGTTTGACTGAATTTCTTTATTCGATTGTGTTACAGTTTGATGCGGAATTCCGTAGATTCTCCGTTAATAAAACTGAAGTTAAAACCTACGATGAATTTAGAAACTTTATAGAAAAATTACACAAGTTAACAGGCATACCTTTTTTAATATCATACAGTGATCCCAGAGATGGCGATCTATTGCCTATAAATAACGACGATAATTTGGCCAGAGCACTTACTGTGAAACCATTACTAAGGATTATTCTTCAAAGAAAAGGTAAAATGTTTGCAATTTGGTGAGCGCTAACCTCGTATCAATCTCCATTAACTTGATCATTTGGTTTTAGGTGAAAGTTTAGATCAAAATGGATATCATCCTTTTAAACCGAGAAACTTGATAAGTTCGATATTAGGCAGCACTCCGGGAAAATCGAAGTCTCATCCTTGGATTTCGAATCCTCAAGATTTCCGACAGGTAGATTTTCATTTTATACTCGCCGTCGTGTTGGAATATTCCTAATAACTATTTTTACAGGTTTCGGCAATTATTGACGTTGATATAGTGCCTGAAACGTGTAGACGAGTTCGTTTATTGAAGCATGGTTCAGATCGACCGTTAGGATTTTATATACGTGATGGTACTAGTGTACGAGTTACGCCTTCTGGATTAGAAAAAGTTCCGGGTATATTCATTTCACGACTAGTCCCTGGTGGACTTGCTGAAAGTACTGGATTATTAGCCGTGAATGATGAGGTGTTAGAAGTGAATGGAATTGAAGTTGCTGGTAAAACCTTGGATCAGGTAAATTGGCTCGTATTCAATGGATTAAAATTAGTCGTGGGATATTTTTAAATATTATCTCGATTGTGTTACGCAGGTGACAGACATGATGGTGGCAAATAGTTATAATCTTATAATTACTGTTAAACCCGCCAATCAAAGAAATACGCTATCCGCTCCTCGACGAGGATCAATATCTAGAACTTCGAGAATTTCGGCCAACTCAATTCAGAGTAACACTACCACGACCAATACATCAGAGGATGACGATCATGACGAGGTAGTAAACTTCACGTAAAGGCAAGTATTATTTCATCAAAAATTATCATTTCTAACTACCTGAAGTCCTAAACCATTTCTACCTATTGAAGTATGAATCGAAAACAAATTTTTTAGATTTCAGTACTTATAACAATTTTGTATTTTTTTTTGGAAAGTGTAGTCTATCGTCTTGATAATAATTTTTAAAATGTTCTTCCTCAAGTAGTTGTGCAGTAATTCTGTCACATTATTTTTTTTTTTTTTTTAGTTTCGTAAACTTATCATTTTAAACCGTACTTAAGTATTCAAAAATTGAAAAAATAAAATAAAAAATAGGTGCTACCAAAGTGACATTTTGTTCTTTACAACTGTAATTATTTTTATCGTATTAATAATCATCAAAAATCAGATGATAAGTTTTTATCCGAAATTGTGATCAATTATAGGATTAATTATGATTATTTTTCTATTTTAAAATTAAATTCTTTTTGATCTTTTCGTGAAGAAAACAAGAATTGAAAATTCATGGTGATCTGATTGCAAGACATATTCGTTATTTTATGTTTGATTTTTTCCTTAATAATATTAAAAATAACTTATGAGCCGCAGCGGGATTCTGCGCCAGGGGACAATTTTTTTTATTGAAATCCCTACAGAACAAGCGATAAAGTGACCCTATGTACGCATTTTTCGTTTTCCAAAATAAATACTATACGTTTATTTTGTAAGCGAGAGGGAAATTTTTATTATTATGCTCATGAAAGGCTGAATCATAATTTAATTATAAAATTATTATTTAAATTTAATTGAATTTTTTACATTCCCAGTATTGAATATTGATGTATGTATTGTTTTATCAAAATTATCAGAATAGTTTATTTAACTGTGTGATATGAAACTTACAACCAATCCGCCCAGTGTGAATTCGTTTTCCCGTTATATATATATTTTTTAATGTTTCTCGGTTGTTTATTTTATTGCTGTTCTATTTTTATTCGTAAATTTTTTTCATTTTCAATTCGTCTCATCGCCATGATTGATTTCATGTACATTTATTTTTAATTGGTGATACCCGTATTCCTTTTGTGATGTAATGAAAATTGGAAAATATGCATATTGTACTTAGTAACAAAAAAATGACTACCGTGGCATCTTCAAAATGTACTATTTATAATTATTTATCATGTGATTTTGTCAAGTATTAGTTTTTATTTTAATCAAGTTTTTAAATGTGCATAACTGTATACATATTTGTTCTCTTCGTGATTATTTAACTCATTAGAGAATGTCAACATGACATTTTTATTGTACCCCGTTTTAAGTCAAGTTCGAGCTTATTCAGTTTTCAACTTTTTATATAGATATTTTATTCGTTTTTTTTAAAATGAATTTTCATTCGTAGTTTCCAAATTTATTGTATCATGTATGTATTTATTATTGCCGTGTTTTTATGATATAATTTTAATATTTGAATAATAATACTTTTATTAGAAATTGGTACATATTTCTTGAAAATAACCTGAAAATACATTACTCATTTTATCAACTTTTCAAGATGATAGGGATATGTAGGTTGTGAAGTTAGTCGTTGATTAGTTTAATTATTCATGTTGGAAAAGATTCGCAATGAATGAACCGTCGTAAAAAATATATTATAATTCATGATTAAAATACATACATTTGTAAATAACTCGTTACTGAAGCGGTGAAACGAGGAAAATAATTGTAAATTAGCGAATTATTTTCTTCATCAATACTAGAAAATTTATTGGAATTTTTTTTGGCGTAGTAGATTAATTGGTCATAAAAATACCGATTGGCTAGTCCAGGGATGGAAGAGCCTTGAATTCAGGGCTCCTGCTCTTGGCTCTGGCTCAGCTCCCCGCAAGTTTTAGCTCTGGCTCGCTCTTGGCTCTTGGCTCTTTTTCTTTACATGTGCTCTTTGGCTCCTTGCTCGCTCCTCAATTCTTTCAAACTCCGCTCTTTGACTCTCAGCTCCCTCTTCCAATTTCTTGGCTCCCACTCCAGCTCCAGCTCTGGCTCTTGGCTCTTTAAATTAGAAGTTAAAATTCGTGAAAAATGATGAAAAAAATGAAAATATTCTGCATTTATTTTCATTTTATATCTCAATGAGAAAACAAACGTAGAAATTCTTCATTTTCTTCACAAATGTGAGTTGAAAGTTGAATTTTTGATAAAAATGTGCGCATTTTTTTACTTTTTTTACTTTTTTTTCTACTTTTAGGAAGCCAAAGAGCCTGAAAAATTTTGTGGGCTCCCACTGGGCTCTGGCTCTTTCCAGATTAAAGACTCCTTACGATGATGGCTCTCTTGAGTAAAATAAGGAGCTCTTTTGCAAGATAGCTCTTGATGTTTTTCTGCACTTTCATTTATTTGGCTCTTGGCTCTGGCTCTAACTCCTCAAAAAATCCGGCTCTTTCAGACTCTAGCTCCGGCTCGCTCCCGGCTCTTCCATCCCTGGCTAGTACAATTGGTTCAGAATGTGGTATATTATGATCAGGATTCCATTCAAAAGACACTTTCTCCGGGTGAAATTGGACTGCAAAAAATGGATATTTCTTGTGTTCTACGCTGGCGATAAATTCTGTATTTTTCAAACTAGTGCTGGTTGAAGTTATTTTCCATTCTTGATTCAGATTTGAATTGTGAAAATCACTCTTATGGGCACACCACCTATGCATGTACAGAGCAAAACAAGGAACATTTTGTTAATTAAGTGCTTGGAAAGAGTACTTTGTTATATTATAGGTAAATAGACGGGCATGTATTTTACCTACCTGTGAAAATTGACAGTACTATTGAGATATTGTAAAGTGTGTGCTTGTCGTATACTCAGGCGTGAAAAAAGAGTACTTTGGAAATATGGGCTCTCGAACGTTATAGGAAGATTTTCGTGACTTACGTTGCACCTTTTTAAAATATTATTTTCATTATTTGCTACAATTAACAGGAATTCATATCCCAAGCAAACTCCCAGAATAGGAAACGTTGTACCATTATCGTTTAACTGGAATAAAAATTGAATATGAAGATGAATTATTATGAAGAATAAATCAGGCTTGTTGACTTGTGTGTTAGTGCTATAAATAAATTATTGTCTGTATACGTAGATAGATAGGTTAGGTACCTCTTTTGCAATTTTGTAAACTATTTTCACTGAGTCATAATAAGGATTTCCATCTCCTGGGAAAGTAGCACCTCCAGGCAAAACTAAACCATTCACAGAATTCATAATATTCCTATACATTGAAAAAAAAGTAATGTAGGTTTAGCTCAACATTTATAGGCTCAAGCGTAATCAAAAAATTCTCATTTAAATAGAAATCATTCACAAAATTATTTCATCAAGTCTACTCTACCTATAGTAAGATTCAGGTTTGTTGATAACAACTGGCACAACTTTGGCTCCAGAGCTTTCGACAGCTTTCACATATGAAGCAGCTATAAAATGGCTAGATGCTGGAAAAAGTTCTTGGTTTCGAAATAAAATCTCTTGCGATAGAATGCCTATAATTGGTGATTTATTCACTTTGACACTTTTCTTACAAAAACCGCATTGAAATAGAAAAAATATATTTAATAAAATTGCAATTTTCGCCATATTTAATTCACATAACAACAACATCGGTAACACAAAATAGAAATACCACATGTACTTGCAACGGTTGTTCAAATGAAACTGAATTGTAGAATAATCAGATGCACTGTAGAAGTTTTTGGAGACATAAGGACAATTGAATTAGATAAACGTTATAGATAACACCATACAGTCATATGGTTAATATAGAAGCGACAAGTGTCTATAGAAACAATGTCATCATAATTATTTTTTAAACAATTCATTCAAGATAAAAATAATATTGGTAGCTTATCTCATATATTTATAACTACTTAAAATGCTCAAGATCACTTCCTATTTGAAATAACAATTCACACAGCAAAACAATTTTAAAATAAAAAATTATGATACCTTATTATTCTAAATGAGGAAATTAATATCACAAAATGAGACAAAATCCACTTCCAAAAAAATTGAGATAGGTATAAATTCTTATAGGATTTGTACTCTTTTTTCATTTCCGAGGTCCGTTACTTTCAAAATAATTCAAAAAAGGGTAAAGCAATTTTTTCAAAACTAACTTCAGAAGCGTTCTTCTCACTTTGATACTAACCTCCTCAAATTATGTACAAAATTAAATACCTACCTATTAATATGTTTCCGCATTCTAACAAAGAATATCTCATCCGGTTGATTTTACATTTTCATATTATCTAGACAACTAAAACAATGTTCAATAAGTTTTATAAATTAAAATTGATGAGATATTAAATTATTAGAATATTCCCAACATTTAGGCTGCAAAGGAGTAGCGCAGTAATATTGCTGATACGAGTAATAACCTCCGGCAGTGGGGGATAACTGCTGAGTATATGGCACGGCATATAACTTGTTCTCATAGTCTGGTCCATATTCCAGCACAGCTTGCAAATGTCGTATGTAACGAATAGCAAGGCTAGAAAATAAATTGGGTAAGTGTTTGTTATTCCAAGTCATAAATTTGGTTTTTTATAAAAAGAGGAAATGACGATGGTTACCGAAGAGATTCTATTTTTGATAATTTTTTACCAGGTGGTTTGCATTGAGGTAATCTTTCACGTAATTGATCAAATGCTCGATTCATATCTCTCATTCTAGTTCTCTCTCGATCACAAGCAGATTTCTTATAATCTATAAACATACGATAAAATGACAAATTTTTAAAATATTATGATCAAGAACGAAAGTTAGGCAATAAAGAAATCAAGTACCTATTGCACAAATATACCTACCTCTTTCAGATTCAAAATTCTTTGGACGAGTGTTCAAAGTACGCTCGAATTTGTAGCACTGTGATGGTTCGGTGTTTTCTGTTGATTCGTAATTTAACGTGTTTAACAACGTAATTGAACTTTTGCTGTCTTCTTCAGGAATAGTTCCCAAGTTTGGTTCTTCTATGCCAATTTTGTTTACGAACATGATTCGTGGCGTTTCTTCTAACATTATATGCTGGAAAATTTTCAAAATTTTGAACACAAGAACAAAAATTTAGGTTACCTAGTACCTATACTTAAACCTAGCATGTCACTTTCTCTTTCATCAGAAGTTACCTCGACTTTACAGATGATTAGTCTATTCAAAAACTTTACAAAACAAATTTTATTCGTTTAATTATGATTATTTAGAAATATCCCATCACTCAAAATTGAAGGTTTGATGAAAAAATTACTGTATTAAATTTGAACAAAATCAATGTAAAGTATTCAACAAGTGGGCAAAAATCGTTAGGAATTTATTAAAATGCATTTTTCTTCAGATGCTTACTTTAAATTTGCTTGGCTTTATCAGGTGTGTTAATGAAAACATGCAATAAAAATTTGAAATTTCATTAAATGCTATATACCTGAATCGTGTATCTAACTAAAATAATTTATATATTTTTACCTCTTGTTTTATTTCATCAGTCGTTTTGCGCCGTTCCATCGTATCAGATTTTTTCTTTATGTAAAATTAACAACAAAAATGACTTATTTTCTCAATCACTTAAACCATTTCAATCTACGACGATCCACTCGCAACGAAATATTCATTTGAAATAGTTCGACAAAACATTCGAAAATTTTTCTCCGTCGTTACACTTGTTCAAACACGGGCTAAAAAGTAAAAAAACAATACTTTGTCGCATATGCACATATGTCATTAATTGAAGGTAGGACGTATACGCCGCAATAAAAAAGGAAAAAAAAACAATTATCATCCACCTGAAGGTAACTAGCATAGCGTACCATTTTGAAAGGGGGCACAAGTAAGCATAGTTCCTTCATTATAACTCATTGTCTCCGCACGTGCTATTAATTTACTAAATGTTCGACTCCAAATAACCGAATTTTGACGCGTGTGGGAATTCATTTTTCGAACTCTTGGCGCTGGAATGATAGAAGAAAGCGGTTTTAAGAAGAAAATCACGAGGAAGACTTCATTTTATCATACTTCCATTACCTATACCTACTTGAAAACGCCATTATTCCAGACAATTAATGTCCTTCAAGAAGAAATTCAACTTCAGTACAAAAGTTGAGGTGCAGATGCAACGATAAAAACAAAATCACGAGTGAAACGTCCCAGTTTTATTTCTTTAAAAATAATATCAATATGCTTAAAAAGTTCTATCACATTAAGATTTAAGAATGATATGAAAAAAATTGAGATTACTAGCTGATTTTATAAATTACGCATGAAATTATCAATACGTGAAATAATTCAGCGTTTTCATATTAAAACTTATGAAAGTTGAAAGCTTTTCCAATAAAATTATAACGTTACTTTATAATTATCAAAATCACATAGTGCAAAATAAGCTCTGAGAAATGAATTGATCATCATTACACCGTCACACTTTGTTTCCTTTTTCACAATAATTATGCTTCGAGTACTTACTATGTCTAAGAAAACAACTTACAACATAATAAAATATTACCATAATTTAAAACGTATTAAACAAAAAAAAAAGTATAACACTTACAATCAACGGTATAAAGACATATAAGAAAACAAATTATGAAGTAGCATCACAGAAATAAGGAGAATATTCATCGTCGTATCGTCAGAGGCTTACTTCAAGTTTGCCTCGAAAACCCATTTCGGCAATACTCAAACAAATTTCAAAGTAAAAGAATTTAACGATAGCTTAGAAAACACTGTCGAAGGAGAAACGAATGAATAGGTAGGTATAAGGTACCAATTTAAATATAACACTTGGGTAGAAGTACAATGTTTAAATTTTAGGTGCAAAAAGTATATCAGCGAAGCAATCAATGAAAAAGGAAATATTACGAAAGGTAACAAAAGTAGAATGGGAAAAAATTCAATTCAGTCACACAAAATAAATGAAATCAAATTAGATTATGGTATCTTCATCCTCCTCAATACACGAAAAAAAAACATATGATATGGCACATAATCATTTTTTAACATTAATGAGTCGTCGAATAATAAATTTTGTGCTAAATTTACGAGTAAAACAAATAACCTGAAAAATGCTCACAAAGAACAATAAATTTCTTTGGTATGCATGCATTATTTTCGATGCATTAAAAAATAGAAATGCTCCTACTTCTTAAGGTCAAACACACGTATTTTAAAATCATAAAATTTTCGTGTCAATTTTAACAAATAAACTCCCAATATGTATATATAAGAATAATCAACGATAAAAGAATATTACAGTTAAGTCGAATAAAACAAAAACAAGAAAAATGATTTCACTCATGGTAACTTAAAATTCATAGGTGTAGCATGCAAATATAAAACGAAAATAATAAAAAATTAAAGAAAAAACATTGGTAATAGAGGAAAAATGAAAAAATATCACTTCGGTGGGATTACACTTCCAGTAATTCAGTGGTTTTATAATCTCAACGATTACTGTTAAGCTCGCGAATTTCATACACTCTATCTCCGATACTCCTTCGATTTGGATGAAAACATCTATAATAGAGTACCAAAAAGAATAAAGATGCGAAAAACGAAAATACTTGTACGATCATCATTCCATAATACAGATCCACATCTGTGATAGGAGCTCCGAACGAGTACCTGAAAATCAATGTTGAATTACCAAACAATCATACGAATAAGAATAACTTTAGAGACCAGTGATAATACGTAACGTAACACTTACCATATGTACAGACAACCAATATTTTCCAGTAAACAAATAGAATAATATGATAAGTACGAGTATCGCTGAGGTCCTCCGTGAGATGGAATAAAAACAAATATATAGGCGATGCCTAACATACAGCTGAGAACACATTCGTCGCAACGACTATGATTTACGTCTTGTTTCAACATCAACCAAACACTCATTAAGGAAGTGTGAATAAGGCAGCCGAGTAAAGTAAATTTCGGATACCACGTAGCAAAAACACTCAATGCAAAAACACGAGAAACTGCGAACACAAATTCAAGATTTTTTCAATTACATATTATATCTTTACATTGCAGAGGATATTTTTCAGAAAGTAAATTCTCACCTGCCCAACTAAACTGGGATATAAAATTCATCACTGTTCCCATGAAAGAAAGTCGTTTCTTATCTTCTCTAATATATCGAACCGTTCTATTGTAAACCGTCAAAGACCATGCGATAGAAAATATGGAGACACCAACGGAAGCATAAAGAAATTTCAAGTCTAAATGTGAAAATTAGAAAAATTAAAAAATAGTATCCAATGTTTGGTTTCCAATTCATTATTTAACCCACCAACCTTCAAATTTATATGTTTTTTCAATTCTATACGTCAATAAAATAGTCAACTGCAATACAGCTTGAGGAGCTGAATTGAGAACACAATAGAATAATCTCAAGAGAGCAGCATCGCAATCTTCATCAAGCATTTTACGATATAGATAATCTTGCTTCATGAGTTGCTTCCTACATCCGGCAAACGAACTTCTTAAACCGTACAACAGTGCATCGAAGTATCTGTAAAATAATGAATATGAATTATTTAATCAACAATTGCTAATTTCTGCTGCGAGAGAGAAAAAATATAGCAACTTACCGGTGAATTTGAGTGATTTGCAGTAGCATAGTTAATATTCTTAGACTCCATTTAATAAGAGATGGTTTAGATGGGGAAGTCTCGTCATCTTCGTCCAAAATATACCTGCGAAAAATTTGCAAGAACATATTAATCGAGTGTTATTTTGAAATTAATAAGCTATAATAGTTACACCGCCGCTACCTACCATCTCATACTAAATCCGGTAGATACGATAGATGGTACTATGATGAATGTAATCGTTAAAACAAAGTACAACATTTCTGTTTTCATGTAGAAGAGGTAAGCTAACCAACAATGCAGTAGGATATCTACTGCAAATGTAATGATGGATATGACAAAACATACGGCGTAAAAGAAACCGAAATCCGCTTCCGAATATAAGGCATCATTTTGTTTATTATTGTTCCTTTCGGAGTCCGGTTCTGCTTTCAGAGTTATGGAATTGAATCGTACCATACGAACACTGCTCATGATGGTATTTTGGTTCTGTATGTGATAGAATGTGCAAAGATAGGAACGATTTTCGGTCAAGTAGAAGTCGAGCAAAAAGAGATTAATTAATTAGGGAACATGTCACAATATTAGGTGGATTTATTTTACAGAACATGATGAGATTAACTCGAGTAATTAGAAACACAAATGAGAGATGAATTTTCACGAAAATAATGAATCAGGACAACAATACGTGATATTCCATCTGTATCACGTTGAAATGACTTATCGTCAGAGAAACACATAATAATTGACAAAGAAATTTTTCTACAGTATCAGATTTCACGTACTAGCTTTAAAAGAAAACATAACGGTATAAAAATAATAGAAATCGAAAACGAAAACCTCGGAAAACCTCGGAAAACTTGCTAAGAAAACAAAAAAGGGGAAATTCGAGGGCATAAAGTAACGTAAATAAACAGAAACTATTCGGGGAAAAAAACAAAAGTGATAAAGTACACTCGTGTTTGATGCACTCGCGCTATCTCTCATGAAAACACATAAAACACCCGACGCCGGAGAGTGCCGGAAAATAGAAAAATGTAGAGCGGCGGCCGTAGGAGGGGCTCGAAGACCGGACCGGCGTGTTGTGTTTGAAATGAAAATAAAATGCTACTCTTTTTTTGCTATTTTTAAATTTTTTATCGATGGTTCAACGTTACTGCCAGTCAATTTATTCGTCCTCTGCGTTTAATTATTCGATTGTTCGACGTAAGTGTTTCTCTAGTTCGTAGTTACGCATGGATATCTATTGTATTATTTTTTTCCTGATGAGTTTTTGAAATCTCTAACGCATTATTATCATTGAAAAAATCAACAGATGACTGCTAGCGAAATCGCCTTATCGTTATGTTCGTCCAGAGAATGATTACCAGTTCCAGTGAATAGAAGAAGCTATTCCAGTGTTTCATTTCGTGATACATTTTGCTGATATTTGGTGAAATTATGAGCATGTTTACGCCGCTCGTTGTGATTGTCGACAGTTATGCGCATCAGAAAAATCCGTTCTAGATGATGGAATGTTCAAAACTAATTCCGAAGTATTCGGATAATGACTTGAGTGGAATCGAAAATCGCTCATTCCGATTAAATTATGACTACAGGCGAAGCACAACGTCCCGTCGAGGAGATAAATCTTGAGGATTTTTCCGAATCGAAATGCCATAGTCCTTCGACAGAAACAACTCCTAAATCCGAATCAAATCGCGAAGAGTCTTCCGAGTTGAAATCGAACAAACCTTTGATAGAAGCAGAAGTGAAACGTAAACCCGAATCAATTTCAACTACAATCACGTATAGATACTTGGGTGGATTATGTTTTTCAATTTTATTTCACTTATTGGACGTCGGTACAGACGTTTATCTTGCCTACCAATATTATACCTTGCAGCAAACTACTTACTTCGTTTTAACAATTAGTTTTGTTGCAATTCCATCTCTGATCATTACTTTGATAAGTATTCGAATGTAAGTACATCTGAATATAGGCACTGGATACTGCCAATCACTTCTTGTATGATTGCTCTGAGAACCTTCATCACATATTATGGATCTTTAATTTTTGAAGGTACGTTGATGATGAAGAAAATGTCTCATACAAAGCGTGGATACTACGGTGCTTCTTGTTGATCTTCCAGTTCGCTCCCATAATGAGGTAATTTAAAAATATTCTCGTTAGTTTGAATTTGTCGACCATAATCTCATGATGTGTTTCATGTTATAATGTTTAGATATATCGAACTCCTTATCCAAGCCGTTAAATTGAAGAGAAACAAGAGCGATTACAACGATGAAAGTTACGAAAAGTATTACAAACCGTTACTAATTAAGGATTCAAATTTGAATCTTCTACGTTTGATAGAATGCTTTCTAGAAGCTGCTCCCCAGCAAGTTCTTCAGTGGACAATATTACTTCGAATGGAACTGAGTAATTTAAATTGTAAGTATATTTATTTTGGAAACTTTCCCAGTTTCAATGAGCGTTAACGAAATTCGTCTATAGTGGTCTTTTTCATTTTTTGCAGCCTATCAATTCATGACAATTTTCACTTCGTTTCTCAGCACTGCGTGGTGTTTTGCCATTTACAATAGATCTGTCCGGTTCGCCAGGAATGAGAAAAAAAATTTAAAATGGATCAGTAGCTACTTTCAAATAATATGGTTATTTTCCATCATAAGTGAGTAATTTTCTCAACGAATTGGTTAAATTCGTCGTATTTCTATGTTCGTAATTCGTACATTGTTGTGTGTTTCTTTCAGCTGCTAGAATTTTAGCAATTAGCGAAGTAGCCTCGATTTTTCCTATTTCCACGTCCGTCGCTTGTTCTATTCATTGGTTCATCATGACGGTTTGGTTATCGATATTTCAACGAACTTGGTTTTGTTACCAATCAACTCAAGATGCTAATAGTAAAATTAGACGAGTTCTAGAAATGTGTTTTTGTGCCGTTTTAGGTTTAGTTTTTATATTCGCATTTTTGACATTCAAAGATGGTAGTACCAAGTACAAGTATATTTTTTATTATACGTTATGTTTCGTCGAAAATTCCGTTGCGGTGTATTTATGGGTTCATTACGGATACGGTACTTTGAAAGGTGTCAGCTGGTTTATACCTTTATTAGTTGCCACTTGCGCTTTGTTTTTTATAGGCATTTTTTCTATGATAATTTATTACAGGTATTACCATCCTAAAATAGGAAAAATGAGTAATAATCTTAGTCTTACTCTTGATGCGGTTATGTCTTCTTATGAAATGAGTCAATTGAGTCCCATTTCTTTCGGTCGAATTGATAGACGTAATGTTGCTGTGCAAGTTGACGTGTGAGAATTCCGTTTCACTGGAAACGTGGTTGACGAGTTTATTTTTTTTTTGCTGGTATTTAAATTGATTTTTACCACTCGAAAGTACTTTTTTAATCTAATATTTTACCAATTTGCTTGAAACTGGCTTCCGACGCTGTTTTGATTTGATCATGACAGCGGTCTTTACGTTTTACTCCAATTTTTAGAATTATTTATTTATTCACGATTTGGTAAATTTTTTTTTGTATTTTGTAATATCGTGTGCTGTGAATGTAATAAATTGTAAGTCGCATTTTGTGTTGTTCATTGGTACTATGTTAATAATTTTTGTAATTAAAATCGATATCACGATTTTGAAAAGTGTCATAATTCTTTTAAAATTATCAACAATTTCTCATCTGATTTCCTATCCTCTCCTCCAACCCGAGGAAGAGGAGCAAGCGCAATTCTAACAACTTCAAATAAATACAAAATATTCGTCATTTTTATTACTTAACAATTGGATATATTTTTACAAAAATCAACGTAACATGAATTCAAATTTCAACGTAAAAAATAATAATAATAAATCGTTGCTTCATATGCATTGTTCAGCGAATAATTCACAGTCAAATTTATAACTCAAATTACAATACACAAATTGGAAAAAAAATCTAGAGGTATAACATTATTTTTTCAACACCATCAAAAGTACGTCTAAAAAATCCATAATTACAATAATGATGTGGCGTGTTGATCAGTATCTCACAAAAAAAAGATCAACATTTTCAATTATTACTACCTACGAGTACGAACATAAAAGTGATATTTTTATAAAATTTTAAATTATTCAAAACCTCAGCTCGAAAAATAAACGCGGTTTTGCTTGAAGGAACGGAAATGAAAAAATTCGCACCAGTTTCATGAATTTTGAGCAAGTTTGAAAAGGACAAAAAATAAAATTCAAATCAGGTTGCTCAAACTCGTGAAAGCATTGGAAGAAATTACATACAAAAAAATGAACACTAAAAATCGTAAAAATATAGAATGAGATGGTAACAATTATAATACTTACTAACTTTAAAAAACAAAAAGCACGAAATACTATATACTAAAGGATGAAAATACTGCTTAACTTTCATATCATTATACGTTTAACAAATACTTTTTTTGGAAAAGAATTATAATGTATATTGAAATATATCTACTTAATTCAAAGACAAAAAATGCAAGAATACTTATTATGACTAAACACATTAATTAAATGGAGAAAAAAACCAAAATGACAATAAGTAATTGGTAGTAAATTATTTTGCACTTTGTGGCAATACATCACAGGGAATAAAATCGTTACTTTTATAAGATGCACTTATTCGATACAAATAATGTTAAGAGTATTCAGACAGCACTTTTATCCGTTTCGTCCAACATTTGATAAATATCACAGAAACAACATTGAATTATCTTAGGAAAAAAAAAATACCTACTCAAACAATAAAATGAAATGCATTATAGGAATTGCAATAAAAATTCGTTGTCCGATAAAATTCAAAAGTTAAAGTAGATATACAGTCGAGCTACAATCACAAGAATTGAATCTTAATCAGTTTTGATCATGTCGAGTATTCGACTTGCAGCCATTTCCACGTTCCAATTGGATTCGTCCAGTGCTCTTTTGCAATTTTGTTTTGAAACTAAACCCAATCTAGAAATTAAAAAAATTAATTCACAAGTGATTAGTACAATCAACCTCATTTCATAAAATTAGGTATACGAATTTACGAAAATGTGTAGTGATACATCGATTCCAACTAATTTGAGGACGCGAGTGTTAAATTCGAATATTTCTTCATTTTTCAGATACAGCCTCTTGGTAACCTCAGTCCTCGCTTTTTTCAAAAATAGACTAAATTTTTAGAAATAAAAATAACCTTATTTCTCGAAATTCGATTAAAACGCACACTTTTATATGGTGATCGAAAAGCTGTCAAAATTTTGCATCACTCTCGTAATTTTTGCTCGTTAAAATCACGATAAAAAGCCAAGATTTTTTTCGACACTTCATCATCCATATGAAAACACTCGCGTACTAGAAGCATAAAATGCTGCCAAAATAAATTTTTGATCCCTTCACTTTCCTTTCCTTTCTATGTCAAACTGGGTTACACGTTTCAGGGCCATTTAATAATACCAAATAATAACAAAATATCGATCATCACGTACGTATACACACCTGTCAAGTTTCTCAAGCTTAATAAAACGGCTGGCGGAATGTATATCCCAATCACAGGCGTTTAATGCTTCTATACATTCTTCTTCGTCGGCACTTCCTTCAAATTCAGCGCATAACCAGGCAATTTTATCTTTAGAAGGCTGAAATCACGAAAGAAAGTCATTTTAAACCAACTGATACGTAAGTACATAAGATACTTCGCAGGATCCTAAAGAATAACAAATTCAATACGAACCGAATTATTTGACACTGGGTATCTGCTATTTGGTTGCACTTCTTCGGATATATAATTATAATAATTGCATTCGTCGGCAACCGAGTCGTAAATATTTTTAGATTGAGTTTCTGGTATCGTATCTTCTTCAGGTACACAATCGTAGACATTTGGCACATTGTTGATCACTCTACCCCCGTATACGGGGAAGGTAGACCTACTATAGTTATTTTCAACATCATTCGACGATTCAGCTTGGTCATACCTGTATAAATCACTAGTATCGTATCTGTTCGAAGTGGCGGTATTTTCAAACACGCTAGCGGAGTAATTTTGCGTATTATCGTAAATATTTCTACTCGTTGATTTGGTCAACATTGAGACTAATTCTTTATTGAACGGAGTTTTTTCGTATTTATCTCCGACATCTTTGTAAATATTATAGCCGTCATTTTTTTTATCGGCTTGAATATTACGTTGGTCAGTTATCCACATCTCACTGAATAAATTCTCCGTGCCTTCGACGAAATTTGAATATCGTTGACCTTCGAGATACGAATCACCTCCATTTTCAGTCACAGCTGCGCCACCGCCATTTATATTTTCAACTGATACGGAGTTAGTTAATCCTTTGGTGACGTTGTTTGATAAATTGAACGAATTAGGTAGAAAAGCACTCGTTGGACGTTCGATGGGTTGGGAATTCGGTGACCTAGGTGACCACGTATTTGAATTTGATTGCGAGGATGAAGATGGCATAACATTGGGAGGCTTTTTCAACGTAGATTTATTCGATTGAGGAGGTGGCCTTAAAGTAGGATACGTGGAATTCGCAGTCGTTTCGTCGATGACGAGTCTTTTTTCCAATTCGAGGATAAAATTAGTATCTGGTTTCTTGGTCGTTGTAGTGTCATTAGTAGTATCCGATGCTTCGTATCTGTTTTTCGAGCCATTCGATAAAGCGATATTAGATGAGCTCGCTGTGTTACTCTTGATACTCTCCAAATTACAGTATTTAGCGGAAGCATTTTCAGTCTCGGTTACGTGAGAGTAGTAACGAAAAGAAGGCGAGCTGTTGATATGTGACGTATCGAATGGATCCTCGTTTACAGTTTTACTCATGCTGGTATTATTGAATTCGGATAAATTATTGTAATAAACTGACGACGCAGCAGGAACGTTTTCTTCGGCGGTATAATCGTCATATTCTGAGAAATATAATACAATAGGGTTATTATTATTATTCTGAAGTGACACACTCGCAAGAAAAATTTAAAATGAATTTTATTATTACCTTCTCCTGGAATAGGCAGATCCAAGATTGACACCGTGGAAACGACTGGATTTGATTTTTTGCTCGTCGGATGTTGAATGGAAGTACACAGATTACTGTTTTTTTCATCAGGCGAAGAGATATCTACTAAAATGCCTTCTCTATTACCGGAAGGAGGAGAAAGAGGTGACTTTGGACTACTCGATTGTTTATTATTCGGGTTCTCATTTTTTAGTTTGAAATAATTGAATTGTTTTTGAGATGACATGGTCAACGGCCTGGGACTGTGCTCTGAAAAATGTAAATAGGCGATTATTGAGCCTGCTGCAAAATATGTCGACAGCATGTCTCAGAATTTTGTCTCAATGGTATAATGAATGCAATTTTTTGAGTTGTAGCTTCTTTTCTTTCGATAAACCACTTTTGAGAGAAATAGGCACTGGTTTTAGACCATGAAACTGGTTTCAAAAATTCAAAAGCAAATTAAATATTCAATTTGTTGATCTTCGTAGCATTATATACCACTGAGATGATTTTTTTGAGACACACTGCACCCCAAATATATTATTTTCGATGGACTTACTTTTTTTACGATCAGACAAAGGTGATGTGAAGTTCATAAACGAACTCCCAGAGGACGAGGCTACATCATTTGTTAATTTTGATTTACGAAACTGAAGATCTTCGATGGTAGTCGGATTACCCCACGATTTTCCATAGAAATCTCCATGACCGGTGTGAATAAATGAATGTCTCAAAGGTTTACTTATATCGTCAGACTGTTTGGGCCGCATTGGATCCAAAATACAGCTAAAAATTGACAATTCTAGTCACATATTCCATTCTTATATTTTTATAACTATTTGAAATTAATTTGTACCGAGGGAATAGTCCGATTAAAAACGATCGTAAATTTTGTCCTCGCCAGTAATAAGATTCAGGGGCTCCTTCTATAACGACGATTGTGTCGCCTTTTTCTATATCCATCGGTTTGTCAATTTCTTTGAAATCTTGCGAGGCTTTCATTACTTGAGGTGTAGAAGTTAAGAGACGTTCGCGTATCGAATCGAAAGACGGCCGATCACTAGGATTTCTCTCCCAACACTAAAAATATAATAATTTCATACCGAATACATTATCGCATTTCGAATAAATCTCCCTAGTCAAAGGGATGGAAAAGTAAAATTACCTTCATCAATAATTTGTACAGTTGCGGCGGACAAGCATCCGGCAAAGGTAACCTTTCACCAGCTTTATCTACTTTTTGTAAAATTTGAGGTCCATTTAACCCCATCCACGGTTCTTCTCCAAAAGTGAACATTTCCCATACAGTCACACCGTACATCCAAGCGTCAGACGCGTGGCTAAATTGTTTGGTTTTCAAACTTTCCGGAGCACACCAAGGAAATGGAACTCTTCTACGTTCAGTCATAATATAACAGTCTTCTTCTTCAGGTATCGCTCTCATTAATCCAAAATCTCCTATTTTAACCTATAAAATTAAAATTACGTCAATTCTCATTCCAAAAAAAAAAAAATATACCATTTTTCAAAAATCAGAACTACGATTACCTTATCAACACTACACAATAGTACATTTCGACAAGCCAGATCTCTATGCACAAAACGTTTCTTTTCTAAATACGACATTCCAGTAGCCACTTGCAGAGCATACTCCCATAAAGATGTAATAGGTACGTGCTGACACTGCTTCCTTAAATAATCACGGAGGCTGCCCAAAGGAGCCAATTCAGTTATCATCATCATTGGTTTGGTTAAAATTATACCATACAGTCTGAAAAAGAGCAGCAATGTATATATTTAATAAAATCTGCAATGGATTACATATATCGACCTCGCGTAGTTCTTCCAAATTACTGTTTACCTTATCAAATGAGGATCATCAAGCTGATGCATTGATTGTACTTCTTTGACAAAATCCTCCATAATACCAGGTTGCGAAAGAGCATCTTGTTTCAAAACTTTAACAGCTACGGGTATCGTTTTACCGGACGGTGTACTCCATTCGCCTTTACGAACAACGCCAAAAAATCCATCACCCAGTTTAACTGATAGGCTGAAAAAGTAAACAATAATAATGTAAACAATGTTGAATAAATATTTGATATTTAAAAATAGAATAACATAAACTAATTTATAAAGCTGCGAAAATAATGTGGGACGTATTTTCAAGGCTGCAGAAATACTGGAAAATGTTTTCATTCAGTCTATTGAGTTGATAGGATTTCTAAGGCTAGAATTTCAACTGCGTAATAAAGAATAACAGGCTTCAAAATTACAATGAAAAAAGTTTTCGATCGATCTGGGAAGTGAAAGTTTAGTCTTTGATGGACAGAATGTTCAAATTTTTGAAAAGAAAATTTTGGATGACTCTCGTATTCAAATTTTTAATTTTTAACTGCTTGAAAATATTCGACAATACTTCTCTTTTACAAAAATGTCACATTAACGTTTTCAAACTTCAACCCCCTCAAAAAAGGTTTCGGGGATGGGGGGGGGGGTCAGAATTGAAAAATAAGGCTATTTATACTTGTATTTGGCATCTTTGAAAACACACTAATTGATATATCACACGACATGAATTATTTTTTTCAAATTCATCCAAAATTGGCGGGAGAGGGTGCTTTTTTTATTGAAAGGGTCAATTTCGAACACAATATTGAGTTCAAAAAGTTACCAAAACATGATTTTCATTTTTTTTTTCGAAATTCAAAATTAGGTAGGATTTATTAAAACGTAGATGAAAATTGACACCAACTCAACATTCGGTGCATATTCTGAAAAATCTACATATTTTGAAAATGAGCATTCCCACAAAAGAAGGGTAGTTCCCTTACCAAATTTGAGTCAAAATTTCAGAAAATAAATTGAAGTACATAGGTACGTGATACTTTGATTGATATGTTTTTGAAGACGCTGAACCCCTTTTAGATCCTCCCTTCAAGGTCCTTATCCTCCCTCCTACCCATGGTCCAAACGACACATTGAACATATGTTTTTAAGGATGGTGAACACGAAAATGACCTTGGTCTCTTAATTGAACCTCATCTCCCTACATCCTAAGTGAAAATTGTAAAAAAATAACATTTAATCAAGAGCGACATAATGAAAGATCAAAACCTTGACCGAATTGATTTGGAATTTCTACGGCGACGAGTCGATTTGATCATTTTTCAATATTTTGACTCATCCCAAAAATTTCATTTCTGGCCAAAAATCACACTAGTAGATAATCTCCGGCAGGAATTTGCTGAGATGGTAATGGATTTATGAAGGTGGAATAAATTAAAATTTAGTTGAGAGCTCTGAATTCAGATCGATGAAAAATGATGGTATTTGGTCATTTTTCAAGTATCAAGCACATGAAACGTTTTCGCGTCAAAAAGAATGCGGCCATTTCAATTGATTTCTTTCTAAATCTTTGAAAATGCTCAAAAAAATTTTGATTACGAGAGCTTTGAAAATTTATGTTCTCAAAGAATATGTAGATAAGAAATCGTACGTATTGTTAAGATCGGTACGAGACACCTCAAAATATTTCCTTGTACGTGTATTATTCTATAAACATCGTGAAAACTTCGGCTCAACTTTTCAATTCATTGTTTTCAAATAGGTCTGTGGTTTTAATTTCACAGCAAAATAATATCATTTCTAAATCAGCAACAGAGATAATGCGTGACTTATACATAGAATTGATGACCATATGAATAACTAATATTCTCATCATATCAGTCAATACGAGTATACCAATTTATCATGAAACTCAATTTACCTAGTTTACACCCACTTTTATGACGTAGGTACTATACTACGTATTAACAAGTAACAGTAAGTATACTGTACATCTGCTTTTACAGCATGACAACTGACAAGGGTACGAAATTTCAGTTAAAATGAAATCATCGAAATTGTTATCAATTTTTCAACTCGTGATTATTTTTTTTACAGCGATGAATCATACATCGATAGTACTTTATTTAATATCTGAGGTTTCCAGACATCTGAAACACATACGCAAAAGTACTCCCGATATTCTCAGAGCCTAATATGTATACAGTTGTTTTGACCAGAAAATCGCACACCTACATAGAAATTTCATTTAAAAAACTCAACCTTGAACACGTATCAACAAGTCAATTTGAAATATTCAACCACAGGACAGGACATGTGACACGAATTGCGCTAATTTATTACCAGAGTTACTTCAAATTACCTGACATCTTTTTCTTGGATAAGACACGTAAGACTGTTGGCACCGGTGGCATTTGTCGAAACGTCAGACGGCTTCTTAGTCGTTCCATTCCAACTGTTATTTTGTTTCGAATTCGACGGTACTGGAATTATTTTATTTATGAGGTTACGTTTCCACTGCATCGTCTTACGCTTCTTAACCGCTTCCAGCAGTCTTCGCGCTGCGGGCTTTCCCATGCCTATGTTCTCTAAATCGGAAGCTTGTACGAAGTCGAAATGCGATAATCTGGTAACCTGTTGAAATGCGATAAAATGAATTTCGGGAATTCGAAAAATAATTATTACATCGTAAAATGCATTTCGTATTTTTATTCATCGCGAACAGATGGATATCTTTCAATAACATGTATTTTTATTTAAAGACGTAATTTTTTCCAATTCGTAAGATTCGCTTTTTATTAATTATTTGGAAAACATCGAGTTGGTACTAAGAAATCGTAATCGATGAATTATTAATAACTTCGTTTCGATGTTAATTACGTTAAAATGGACGGGGAAAATACCCATCAAAAAAACTAACGTATACTCGTACATCGGTAATTTATGAAAGTGATATTTCCAATAAATACGTATTCTTTCAGGTATAGAAATGTCAATATTCTAAGTGCAAAAAAAAAAAAAAAAATACACCTCGATGTAATGCAATGACAGAACACAATGCACGTATTATGAATTAAATTCAAAACAACGGTTGTTTCTTTACACGGAAATAATAGTTTCATAATGGTTAATTACTTCATTTCGACTTTCCGAGAAAGGAAAAAACACACACACACATGTACTAGAAACACTATACGAATACACGTTATGTTTGCATGGTCCTGGATCGAAACGATGGAAAAAATAGCATATATACTAATCCATTTTTTGAGGTAAATAATAATAGGCAGATCAGCAATTAAGCTGTACAAAAGTTCATTTAAATTCAAAAAAATTTCACAAGTATATCAATAAATATTTCGATTTTGAATTACTTTTGTAAAACATACTAAAAATCTGTTTTCAATAAACGAAAATCTTCGAATTCTGAGAAGCCACAACACGTATCATTCATTAAAAAAAAAAAAAAAATAGAATTCATATTCACCTGCAGCTCATTTCGTATCCGAGATGAAAACTGTTCCAACTGTACGTCTTGCAGTATCTCACAAAGCCACTCAATATCACTGACATCCTCTGCCATGTTGACTGGTAATATCCTATAAAAATTTTAATAAATTTAAATTTACCCTATAACTGTACGACATACATATAATAATTCAATGTTAGGTAGGTTCTTGGGCTATTATTAGAAGCAGATCCGAATTTCAAAGTGTAATTTAAATATTTATACTAATGTGCTCCTAACAGGATAAATTAATATAACAAAATAAGATACATCCGGTACCAATGAATAGAGGAAAATTAAAACTTGAAATACATTGCACCTATTGTTTATTTAAGTGACATACCGACGAGATATCCGCTTAAAGAAATTGTTGGTAAATTTTACGACTATTAGGAATATAGAAACTTGTTATTAACACCACAAATACCAGTGTAGAATGTGGATACAAAATGTAGTAATTGCGATAATTTCTATGTCAAACGAGTATATATTCCAATACGCAATCGTTACATCATTTGCCCACCATTTTATGGCAATGACGACCGACGACGAGTCCCCTTACTGTGAATTTTTTCAGCGAATCATCAACTTTCGAAGAGATTTGATGAATCTGCGTGGTTCAAATTTGAAGAATTTCCTATGGTTTTCAAAAAGGTATTCATAAATTTTCAATTGGTTCAGCAAACAGAAGATGAGAACAGGGAGATTGAATTTCATCTCAATGTAAACTGAAACCATCAGTTTTAAATGTGATATGAGATGAATGAGAGTGTTTCTTTCTATTTGATACTACCTTTGGTCACTGCCTCACAGGTTTCCTATCTTCGTAATCCTACATACGAGTTTTCCTTCTCAGTTCTCTCCATCAGATCGATACAACGAAACAATACCAAACTCATTAAGTTGGTATTATGCCTATTTACGAATTTCTAATCACACTTTTGATAAGAAAAATAACAGTTCATGGCGTAAAATCAAAACAGAATTACAAGTTATCTTGAATCAATCAAAAAATTACTCATATCACTTTCCATGCAAATCGCAAATCGATTAAATATCAAACAATCGTGTCGGAGGTCTTTTCGATTGTTAATTCTATTATGCTTAAATGCACCTAGGTCGCTCTACTTCATATTACTCATTTGTAACACAACCTTTACCTATCTGTTTCACAGTGATAAATTTTGCAAATAGGAAACTATTTATCAAGTTTTGACCATTTTTTAAAATTGGATACCAGATTCGAGTTCATTCAGAAAAAAAGTTGTAGTGAGTAAGATGATCTCAAAAATTGAATTCCGATGTTATCAAAAATATCAAGTTCATTCGAGTTCAACTGCTCTGATCTGACGTTATATTTTTTGCATTTGGAATCTATTTAGCAAAATTACATATATGAATCAAGATAAACCAATCTGATCACACCAGAGGTTGAAATAATATGTAAATTTCACCAATGAATATTTTGTTAGTCCTGAGAATTATTTTGTAATGTGTGCCCGGACTGATAATGAGTTGAAATGACGCAGCCAAGGAAGCGTGATCAAAATATCAAGTTCAATATCTTAATTGCTTTCTTATATTTGGTTGAAAATAAATTTTGAAGACACCCTTCGCTGTTGAAGGGTTAATGGAATCACACAATAGGTAGAAGTACACACGTCAAACACAATGCCATTCAAAGTCGCTGCATAGCTGCATATTAAGTGCATACGCAGGAGTAGTAAAATAAACAATGCACATAGACTTGCATGAGTAACAATACTACTAGAAACAATAACGAAATACAAATTCCAAAATCGCATTAATTTCTTACACAATGCACAGGTGAGAAATGAAAAATCTCAAATGATTGAATCGGGCGTAGATCACCTGGGTGGATCGTGAGTTTTGAGGAAGGTCAGGAGCTCAGCAAAAATAATTTACATGCGGGTCAATATATCATAGAAACTGAAGATTTTAACTCACTTGAAAAGTTACAGAACTTCTGCGAATGTTTGAAATGTACCAAGTAGATCACATACGCTCAACAATGCAGAAAGATTTCGAAGACCACATGATTTTTGGAAATTTGATATCTCGAATAACGCGGAACAACAGGAAAATAACACGCAAAATTCATCTACAAATTTACTCGATACGAAAATGAACACATCTCTCGTTTCGATCGACGCCTCAACGACGGTGCGGGGACTAAACCGAAAAGCGAAAACATACGAATGTAACGTAAACTAATGACGAATTACGTAAAAAAAAATTGTGGGGAAGGCCTGGGGGAGAAATTGAAAAAAAATTGTAACAAAAACAAAGCTAATTTGCACCTTTTGTCGAATGAACTGTGAAGTGTGAACATAAACTGGAAAAATTTCATGGGGTATTGGAAACAATCCAAAACAGTAAACACACACGATGTTGAGTTGAACCAGCTGATCGTATTCAACTTCAACTCACCTGCTGTTGTGTTTCCAGCTTTGTTGTGTTGACGTGTTGAATTTTACGTCATTCATGAATTTCTGGAAACGTCAAACGCCCGAACGGTCAAAAATAAAAATGTCAATTCAAATTTCATTCTGTATTGTTAGCGTTGAGTGTTTAATTTAAACTTTTAACCTCAAATTAAGTTATCTTGCAACTTTATTTTATCTTATCGCGAAAAGCATTAATGTTTACAAATGACAAAAATATGAAAACAAAAAGTGTTTCGAAATGGGCGAAAGTTGAATGTGTATAAAAAAGTTGAATGAAGCACTTCATTGGAAATGATTCATCATTCCAGTTTTACTACATAGTACCATACAAAAAAATTGATTATTTAAAAATGTAAACAAAGACCTCAAAGACCTAAACAAGTAAAAATTCATGGAGATTGTAAAGGTACAAACCAACATTTTTCTCATCTTAGTGATGCAGTTGAATAACTCGTGGTAAATTAAATGTCGGTTTTTGATCGTCAACATCCATCTGTTGCGTAGTTACTTTGTTGGACAAAAACATTCACGTCGTTGAAAAGTATCTAGTTATCAGTTTCAATAGGTTAACATGGCTCATTTTGACAGCCACCAAACAATTCAGAAATTCTTCTATGAAACAAGCCGCATTTCAAAGTCTTTGGCTACTGAAGAAGTTCCCATTGAACACTCGCCGTTATTATCGATTCTGAGGCCATACCAGCTCGAAACCGTCAAATGGATGACATGGAGAGAATTGCAAAGTTCTCGTGTTAACAGTAAGCTTGTTTTTTGATACTAAAAATATAAATTCAAACAATCTATTATACTTGATGTTTTCTCTTTGTAGTAGGTGATTGGCGAATAGATACGCCATTAGGTGGCATTTTAGCTGATGAAATGGGTTTAGGAAAAACTGTTGAAATGTTGGCGTGCATTTTGGGACACCGAAAGAAGAAGGTATGATTATGTTATTCTAAGAAAATGTTTTGTTTGTGATGACTTGACCAACATTTATATTCCATGTTTCCTTCAACGCAGAAAAACGAAGACGCAGAAGAGATCGATTCTTCCCTTCAAATGAATTCGACAATTTCATCGTCGGAATGTACGAAAGAAACTATCGACGATAGCGATATTTCACTTCCTCTCAATTCATCCGAATTACTCGATACGGGCAATGAAACAGCAATGTCCCTGGATTCATCAGTTTCTTCTTCAGATGGCCTCCTAGAAAAGACATCGTCATCCTGTGTTTCTACCGAATCAAATGGACGGAAAGCTCAAAAAAGAAAGAATTCAGAATACGATTCACCAGTTCTAGAAAAAAGACCAGCTCTCTCATCTATAAAAATTAATCGAACGATGAAAAAAAAGATGAAAGAATTATTAAAAGAGTATTTTGATAAATTCAAACGACACAGTTTACGGAAACATTCCGTTGAAGAGAGTTTCATCCCCATGTTAGATATCAGCTTCAAAGTCATTATACTAAACCGATTTTATAACGCGTTTAAAGATCATTACTCCAGACAGCAAACTTGGGGATTTCTATTGACAGAGTTCAACGTCGATGATACCGAAAGTATTGGATACTCTGTACTAGAAAGAGAAATGCGAAAGAAAATGTCGAAAAACGAAAAATCCACCGATGATTTTTCAGATGCGGATTTCATGAAAATAACAGCGTATATCGATGAATTTTTAACCGAAAAAATTATGCAGAAATTTGAAAAGGATTTTAAAAACATATTGGCTTATAGTTTACACTTGGATGCTGGAAATGATACTGTTCTGTTCGATGGCGATGATGTAGCTTGCAAATGCGGATCTGATAAAGCACAGGGCAAAAAGATCATGTGCACGAAATGTAATAAGTTTCAACATTTACTCTGCGTGGGATTAGATCATACTTTCGATAAATTCGACGAATATATTTGTCCCAATTGTTGGATTAAATCAGATTTGATAGAGTCATCGGCTACCTTGATCGTGATTCCATCGATGCTTACTCTTCAATGGAAACAAGAAGTATGGTTGCTTTACTTTTATCACAGAAAGGTAATATGATTAATCTGATCTTTTTTTTCTTCTTTCGACAGATCAAAAAACACGCTGCGAACTGTAATTTAAAAGTTCGAATTTACGAAGGAGTCAATAAAGATTACATGTTACCAAATTTACTCGCATCTTACGATGTAGTCATTGCCAGTTTTGAAACGTTGCGTGCTGAAATTAATTACGCTTCAGAAGTGGTAATTGTTATGTGTATTTTCAAATACGAATATTTGACTGAAATCACCTAAAACGTGTTAAATTTCCATTATTCGTCGTTTTTATTTTCATTCAGGTGGATAAAAATCAACGCTCGTTACGCCAGATCAAACGATATTCAATTTTTGGCTCACCTTTAACTTGCATCAGCTGGTGGCGTTTGTGTATAGACGAAGCACAAATGGTGGAAAGTGCCAACCATGTGAGTAAAATGGTCAGTCATCTAAAAGCCGAATATCGTTGGGCCATCACCGGAACACCAGTAGGAAACTCGCTTAAAGGTAATTCTGATAATTGCTTTCAGTTATTCAACTGTTCTAGTTCGTAGAATAAAACTATCACGTATTTTATTATTTATAGATTTATATGGATTGACTACGTATTTGGGTGTGAAGCCTTTCTGCGATTCGTATCAGTATTTTCAAGCATTACTTTATGGCGATCAATCTCTTCTGCACCTTTTATTCGCTCATCTTATGCGCCGGAATACGAAAAGTGAAGTGAGAGAAGAATTGAAGCTACCGGATCTCAAAACCGAAATCAATTGGTTGTCTTTTACACCCGTGGAAGGATATTTTTACCAATATACGCATTCCACTATCGAAAAATTATTTATGCCGAAAATTGAGAAAATGTGAGGAAATTTCAAGTTGATGAGAAATTTGCTTGACATTATTCATGCTGACATTTTTTTGTATTTTCTATTAGAAAAAATTTGGATCAGCGTTTGAGTAAAGCTTGTCGCCGGACTGCGGAGAGTGTTTTAATGCCCATGGTATCGTTACGTCAAGCTTGCGTTCATCCCCAAGTATGTTTCGAACTTCAAACTTTTTTCCTCAATTACATTTTCTAAAAATTATATTCATTACAGGCTGTTAGTAAAGAAAATTTCAATTTATCGAAAACTACAACTATGGAGAAATTATTGGAACAACTGATTAAGAAAGCTAAAACCGATTGTGAAGATATTTTGAGATTGTATATCATGAATATTCACGGCGCTGCAGGAATTAAAATTTATATGGCGCAATTTTCTGAAGCAGTTTCCTTATACAGAACGGTGTTATCTAAAATAAAACAATTCGAACATCTGACTATTGATGATTTTCAGGTTGGTAGTCATTTGTAAGAAAAATAGTTTGCCCATAGATCTTGCAGAATAATAATTTATCGAATGTTTTCAGGTGTTACATGCGATGCATAATCTATACGAAACCGAAGCTAAAGATAATGACATTACTTTAACTAACGAAGAACAAAACATACCCGATCAAATAAAGGAGCTTCAACAAAAATATATTGAAAGAAGACGAGAACCGGTTACCGTTTTATTGCTGAATGTTGAGAAACATTCCAATGAAATCGGGAATTATCTCAAAGATTTCCGTCTAGCTTCATTTGATTGGTGGTCAAGAATGTTCAATCGTCTGGAATTTGATGAAATGAGAACTCGAATTTTATCCGAATTGGATAAAATGAACTTGACTTTGGATAACATTCGAGTATTGTAAGAACTGTGATGTTATGTACATTTATTTTACGAAGAGATTATGTCAAATTTTGCTATTCAAAACCTTGCACTCTTGCAGACTGTCAACTAAGAGTCGTCTTAGTGAAGCGCTCAAATATTGGCTGAGTAAGCTAGAAGATAAAAGAATACTGACTTACTCGTTTTTGGAAAAAATTACCAAACACACTGAAGTCTCAACTCTATGCGATGCTGCTGTCGAGTGTCATTTGAGACAAACAACTGCTAAAAAGTAAACTGAAAATATTTCATATTATTTTTCCTATTTAATGTACGTACTTAATATCCTTATTCAATTTTTTTTTGCAGAGCTTGTTTACTTTGTAAGATGGAAAGTGTCATGATGGAGTACGAGAACATTTTATTCAACGGAAAAATGAAAAAGAAGCAAGATGATAATGAAAAAGCTAATCCTCTAAATTGGAATATGTCTGCTTTCGAGTGTATTTTGAACGGTTCGTTTCGTTGTTAGTTTCGCACATCACTAATTTAATTCAACTTATCATTAATTTTTGATTTACTTTTTTCAGCCATTCTGAATCATGCCCGAGCCGTATATACCAATAACGATCTTACTCGTGCTGCTGATCACTTGAAAGTATTGAGTTTGTTGAAACGGGAATTTAAAACTGTTCGAGCGACGTGGACCAAACAATGTGATCTTGTTCATAGTTACGATGAAGTTGAAATGGCAAAAAGTCGTTTCGATGCAGTTTGTGGCGCCACAGATAAGCTAAATAATCAAAATCCGTTATACCAAGTAAACTCATTTCCTTTACCAGCATTCTTGTGTGTTAAGATGTTAAGAAGTTTCTCAAAAATCATTTTTTCGAATCCATTAGGGCCAATATGATACGTATGAAGCGGCAAGTATTGTAGCATATTCGAGACTGCAGTCGAAATTGGGATCTTTACATTACTTGATGAATTTGGAAAAAAATTATTCAGATAAAAACTTAGCGAACGAGTGCTGTCCAGTTTGTCAACTTTCTGCAGATGAAAGAGTAATCCTCCATCGTAATTTTCTACATTTATTTTGAAAATCTCGGTGCTAATGTTTTATTTTTTCCTATTTTTCAGAGAGGAGTAATGTCGTGTGGTCATTTTACCTGCTTTATTTGCATGATGACTTTGATAGATCGCAGTAACGGCTCTAAAGTTCAATGTCCCATTTGTCGAAATGCTGTGTCGATTAATAATATCACTTATGTTCATGGAGGAGGAAATGCAAGTGCGAATGTAGGCGAAATTCAGGGAAATTCTTCGGTTAAAATAGATGCAATTACCTCGAAAGTGTTGGCGTTGAAGAAAAATGATCCGGGAGTAAAAATATTAATATTTTCGACGGTATGTACCTGTATACTTTGATTTTCAGATAAATCGAATTTAACTCAGATATTTTGTAACTAATCAATTTTTCTTCATTTTAGTGGGATAAAGTTTTGGACGTGATTGAACAAGCTTTTAAAGAAAATGGAATTAAATTTCAAAGATTTATCGGAGGAAAAAAACAAAGAACTTGTATGAAAATGTTTCAGGTACACGACTGATCTGATTTAACTTTGTAGTAATATCTTTTGAAAGAGTTGTTTAAATTCAACTTTCTTTTCACAGGGAAATCAAGAAGTTACCGCTTTACTAATACGTTTACATTGTGGAGGCAAAGGGCTGAATCTAACTGAAGCATCGCATATAATATTTGCTGAACCTGTGCTGAGTATTGCTGATGAAAAACAAGCTATCGGTAGGATTGATCGATTAGGCCAAACAAAGTACGTATTTCACAAAAAATCATTTACTTCTCTCGTAACTTCAACATCATTTAATGTTTTTCACTCAATTTTTACAGGAATATGGTAATTCATAAGTTTATAATGAAAAGTACAATAGAACAACATCTGCTAGAAATGAACGAGGCGATACAGAAAAATAATGCCGAAGTTAGCGAATTAACGTTTCGGGATTTGAAAGAACTGTTCATAGCTTCTGCTAATTCGAATGGTTGAAAACGATTATTCTTAACATTTAATTAATGTTGCAATTTATCCGAACAATATTTATAATTTACCTCGATGTTTTGTATTTTTGTTATAATTTTCGTTATCCAAGTGTGAGTTCCTGTGTTGAACAGCTGATATCAACAACTTGATTTCAAGTTGCTATTTATAAGTTTTTTTTATTACGCACAATAAATTACTCCATTTTCAGATCTGATAATCGTTCATTTTTTTCAAACATCGCGTATACAATTATTAAATAGGAAAATATAATCTGTACCTACAGATGATTAAAACAAAACACATGAGCTTGAAAACTAGACCATGTCATCCAAGCTTTATTACAACATATAAAACAAAGAAAACGAAAACTGCAAATAAACATAAATAACAAATATAATAATTATGCCTGCCTTTACTCAGTCTTATCACTTTATTCAAAGTATTTCCTAAGAAACCATACGTTTTATCAAAAGCATCTTCCATTTCACGAGTCATACGATTGTGTTCTCTCACCTCATTGCCTATATCAATGGTTAACGATTTCAGAGTACTTATCCTTTCACCAAGATGACTCGCCATCTCGTCATTCTCCTGTTCGATGCCATCTGCCGCTTCAGAAGGCAGCGCACTGTAATTATAACCGTGAGCTCTCCGCATTTGTTTTTCTGTTGAATGAAGCACATACGATAAGCTTAGAAAGATCACCAAAAGAATAACAGTAATCTAACGAGTCAATTTATCTGAAATATTTACCTTTTATGCCCATCAATGTACAGGAATAATCGAACACGTAGACAGTTTGGATATGATGCAAACATCAATCCGAACTACAGGAGAAAGGGAAACATAGCACACGAAAATGAATTATTCTCACAATCAGTACAAAAGTTCTTCCTTCGTCTTGGTCATAAAAAAACAGAGAATTATCTTTGAAAATTACGTAAAGAAAAACAAAAAAGAATCTGTCAACTTCTTTTTACGAAATTATTTTAGGTATTTTTCATTTTTTGATAAACAGGTTCCATTGATACGGCAAAAATTAAAAATACAGCAGGAAACTCGTCGACCGTATATAATGGACGAATAATTCAAATCGCAGGAAATGACCTTTGACTATATATACATGGACTACTATCTTCATTGTTGCCGATGAAGCCGAAGTAATAGAGGTACTAGATCGGGAGCATCGGGAATTTTCATGCGCGCGCAGGAATTCCACCCACCCTCGCACCTTCCAATCACGGTGAACCACGGAGCGACGAACACCCTCCTACGTTCCAACAACCGCTACGCTCGTTGCAACGAAATCTCGCGCATGCTCAGAGCCCATGTCCCGATCTAGTACCTCTATTGCTTTGGCTTCACGATTCCCATTCAACAACAATAGGAGATAGCAGTCCATGTATATATAGTCAAAGGAAATGACGGCCACATTTTGGATGCAGAATCCTGGAAACGTTCTGCACATGCGCCAAACATGATGCTTACGGCGTTGGTGGAGAGAGAGACGGGTCTCTGGTACAACCCACGTTCAACCAGTACACCGTCTCTCTCTCCACCAGCACCGTAAGCGTCATGTTTGGCGCATGAGCAGAAGGTTTCCAGGATTCTGCATCCAAAATCTAGGCTTCACATTTTGTCATTTTTTCACCGTTGAATTATTCGTCCATTATATACGGTCGACGAGGAAACTGGAAAACTAAACACGGAACAAAGTTTTTTTTAGCGCCATCTATAAGTTGAATTTTTTATTAGTCAATATTTTTGGATTTTCAATTTTGTCGTTTTTGTCGCATTGTCGCGTTTTAATTTTTGAATTGATCAGTTGATCGCCAGCTGCCTTCTGTCCTGTCCTCCTTTCCGATAATATTTTGAAAAATTATCCTTCCGGTTGAGTTCCGGTCCGGCAAGGGCAAAATAATCAATAATGCAAATTTGTACTTCGTAGTTCGTAGAGACATGATTCATTTTTGGAGAATAGAATATTGAAAGAAAACATTGACGGAATTCAGATGTCGGAAATTCGGAATTTCTGAATAATTCTGATTATAAATCAAAAAAATCAAAATCAATAATAAAACATAAAAGACAAGAGTCAAGAGTGGTAGGTATATTAAACAATATTATAAAAAGAATGCGAGCGCCAGCCGCCAGCAAAAACTAAAATAACTCTCAAGTACGTAGGTAATAGGGTAATATCTACGTATGGGGAAAAGGGAAAACAAAATCATAAGGAAAACTAAAATAAGTAAATCTAAATACTGGTAAGGTATTGGGTATTTAAGTACATACTTTGAAGTTTGAATTGAAAATTGAATGTTCAGTGTGAAATTGAACGATGTAAAATTTAAAATATAGACACTGGACCTGCGCTATAGTTTAAAAGTTTAAGTTTACTCTTTTTGGAGATGCCGATCTTTGTAAGAATCCACAATGGAAAAATTTCTGTTTGTCTTTGCAGATGTTCCACTTCATTTCACCTTATAAAAAATATAGGTACTCATTCAGATTGTTTGAGATGGAAAACAAAAATTTTAAAAATGGTCTTTTTGTCACAAGTCGAGTTTTGTGGGGTTTGGGAGCCATTTTGAGTCTGTACACCCATACTTCAACTTTCAAAAAAATTGCCCAAAAATGGTCGAAATATGTGATTGGGCAACCCCAACTACAATTCTGGGAATCGTCATTTTTTATGAGTTTTGGCGCGATCTGAAGTCTGTAGAGTCTGCGCAACCAAAAAGATACCTATTTCTCAGGTCCAAAAAAATTTCACAAAAATGGTAATAAAATGAGATTGGGCTGTTACAACTTTTGAAATCGTCTGTAAGCTGTAACTCGACTTGCGATTACAAAAGACGATTTCCAAAGCTGTAGCTAAACACCAGCTGCCCAATCACGTTCGATTTTTCCGAGTTCCATTTTTATACAATTTTTTTTAAAATTTTGTACCCAAAAGATACATATCCAATGGGCTCTATGCCTGCTAACAACCAAGATTGCGAAGTACAATTTTGGAAACACGTTTTTTGGATGTATTTGTGACCCCCAAACATCATATACTATATTAAAAAATTTTGCATTGGTGCGCCGTGGTGAAAACTCGGAATAATGTATCTTAGGGGGTGGGGGGTGAAATGGGAACTTTGAAAAAAAATAACTATTAATGAGTAGGGTATCGTTTTCATATGATTCGATACCGCTGAACACGAATATGACGTCAGATTTTCTGCTACACTCACCTAGCCCTCTCCAGAGCCCCTCAACTCTCTCAATTTTCAGTATTTCTGAAATGAAGTTATTTTGATGACATTAATGTCGTTTTCATATGATTCGATACTGCTGAACACGAATATGACCTCACATTTTGTGCTACACTCACCTAGCCCTCTCCAGACCCCCTCAGCCCCCCTCAATTTTCACTATTTTTGAAATAATCAAGCTATTTTGATGACATTGGTGTCGTTTTCATATGATTCGATACTGCTGAACACGAATATGACCTCACATTTTGTGCTACACTCACCTAGCCCTCTCCAGAGCCTTCAGCCCCCTCTCAGTTTTCATTATTCGTTCTCGAGGATTGATTTCAAATAAGAAATAGCTCGGTAATTTTGTTGTATATCAAATTTCTTACAAATTTTGTCCACCAACTCCCTCCCGACCATGTTAAGGGGGGATGAGGCCTCTTAAAATTGTTTTTTCAAAAAAACATACAGTGCTAAACTAGTAACCCTTTCTGTAATAGTATATGAATTATTGCATGGAAGAATAATAAACACTAAGGAGGGGGGTGAAGGCTCTGGAGAGAACTAGGTGACTGTAGTAGAAAATCTGAGGTCATATGAAAACGACACCAATGTCATCAAAATAGCTTGATTATTTCAAAAATAGTGAAAATTGAGGGGGGCTGAGGGGGTCTGGAGAGGGCTAGGTGAGTGTAGCAGAAAATCTGACGTCATATTCGTGTTCAGCGGTATCGAATCATATGAAAACGATACCCTACTCATTAATAGTTATTTTTTTTCAAAGTTCCCATTTCACCCCCCACCCCCTAAGATACATTATTCCAAGTTTTCACCACGGCGCACCACCCAGTAAGCATTGGAATGTCACAGTGACATCACATAATATCACTGCGGAGATGTGTAATATCACTTTGTGATGTCTCTGAGATTAACTGGTGATATAAAATGTACCCATCAAAATGGTCTCACAGACATCACTCAGAAGGGCCCAGTGACATTTTTTAATGTCACAGAATGTCACAGATATGTCACCAGGAAATGTCTATGCTATATTATTGATGTAAATATTTCTAAAATATTCCCATTGAATGTCGTTGAAATACCAATTATTGGGGTTCATTTGAATTGTGAAAATAATAAGATGTATTTTCTGCAAAAATATTCTCTTCTCTCAACTCCTGAAGTTTGGAGTTGAAATTTGAGGCTGTTGACTCCGCCACATTCGGCAGTCTCCAGCGCCCATCATTAATGAGGGCAAATTCGCATGAGGCAGTATCTTCCTTATATACTAATTGTCAACATACTTTATCTGCGAGAAGTAAAAATGGTATAGTTTGAGGCAGAAATGTCACTGTAATATCTTTTAGTGATGTCTATGTGATATCATCAAAGTTATATTTTTGAGACATTGCAGCCAAATATTTCTTTTTCCATTCCAAAGCAATGTCGCAAAATGTCACAGAAATATTACTTTGTAATGTCCTATACACATCACAAAATTACATCACTGTGATATTAATGTCACAGCATGCTTACTGGGCAAAGCAAAATTTTTTAATATAGTATATGATGTTTGGGGGTCACAAATACAGTAGACTTCCGATTATCCGGACTAATTGGGGAATTTGGTTGTCCGGATAAGCAAAAATCCGGATAATGCGGATTCATGTTTTTTTGATTGAATTTCGGTACAAAATGACTGTTTTTTTATGATGATGGGATATTTTTGCAATTTTTAATAAGAAGTGCAAGGAATAAATTTTATTTCTTCAAAAAATAGAGAAAAACAAATTAAAAACAAAGATTACAAATTTTTTTACTATGTATTTGTAAGTAATTCGCGTATGCTTGTCCGGATAGTACGGATTTTGTCCGGATAATCGAGTAGTCCGGATAATAGGGAGAATTTTTTTTCGTCCGGATAATACGGCTGTCCGGATAAGCGGAAGCCGGATAAGCGGAAGTCTACTGTACATCCAAAAAACGTGTTTCCAAAATTGTACTTCGCAATCTTGGTTGTTAGCAGGCATAAAAAAATGAAAAAAACACCATTTTGAGGGGTAAATATGAGTGGAGGGGGTTGAAAATTTTTGTGGGGATATCTACTAAGTATATACATAACTTCCAGAAAAATTTTCAAAATCGGTTGAAATGGGGCTGAGGACTGTGTTATTGAAATTTCAAAAAAGGGGGGTTCCCCAAAAAGGGGAGGTGGTGTGGATCTGAAATTTTTCACGCGGTAGTTTCTCGATGGTACCCACCTTCCATGCTAGTATCAACCCGAACGCTCTCGGGGGCCATTTCACCCCTCCTACACGACGATATCTTTTTTGTGTTTTTTAGAAAACCCCTCTCATTTAAATGGTTCTAGCCCCACCCCCCTTGGGGGTAGAAGGACAGTTGATATATCACTAGATTGGAAATTTGACGTAGAACAAAAAAGTACTAAACTGTTTTCGACGTAAAATCAACCCCTGAGGAGAAATCTACGAAAAACCCATTTTGGGGGGGTTCAGCCCCCCATAAAAAAATTAGCAAGAGGGGTACGGGGTGGTAACTCTCAGGAATTATTCATGGAGTCACCCTCGACAATTTCCCGCAAAAAAAGCTTGGCTAGGTAAAAATGTTTTTTTAAATGCTAATTCGCCTACACTTCTGTTTCAAGCACATCAAACATGTTTTCATTTTGTTATGTAGAATCGGCCAAAAATCGACATTTTGAGACCTTTACATCCCCGTGAGATCCGTAGTTTTGCAATTGGGCAGCTATAAATTTTGTGGTAAAAGATCCTAATTCCTATAAGAACTCTCTCACTATTGAAAAAAAAAAAAAAAAAAAAAAAATGGGTCAAATCGCATCAGTTACTGCACACTTGTGAGATTTTCTTTTAAGAGTTCCATTTTGTTTTGGTTTATGAGTTCAGTTCCTTCAAGTCGATTGGCGAGTGAATTTTTTGACCATTCAAAAAATGAAACAAGGGTCGTATAATGTTGGAATTCCGGTTTTTTTCCACTGAAAGACTGAAAATGCTCCGAAATACTAGATGGGAAAAAAATCGAAATAGTCTAATGTTTTGATTTAAAATTTAAAAATTAAATGAATTCCAATTCCTCGATTTTTCACCAGAACAAGAACGAACTACAAAGTAAACTTGTAAATCGCACCCTTTTCCTTCAATTTGAATTTTTCCTAGAAAAAATTAGGGAAACATCTTTGAAAACAAACGAGGAGCTCATTGCAAAAGTAGCCCTTGTCACATGGACCTATGCAATCTCCAAAGCTCTCCCTTGAGCGTACCCAGTATCATGAATGTAAACTCTATAACGCAATTCCTCTCAGGGCTACTCAGGGTAGATCAACTTGACGGTCATTTCATCATTACAACACGATCTTCGCAGTTGGCAATAGGTGCAATCGAGTGAAACGGGTCTAAAAATTCATGTGACAAGGGCTACTTTTGCAATGAGCTCCTCAAACTTTTTCATCTAATATTTAACCGGAAGAATATTTTCTGACGACAGTCGACTTGAGAAAACTGCAACTCAATTTCCAAGTTTCTGTTTCCGAATGCCATATAAGTTGCCTAAAGAACGCCTGAAGAAGGTAAACACAACGACAAGTCAACGCACTTTTTTCGAGTCGTGATGCATAAAGCGTTTCAAACGGCAACTTATCATACTAATGAAAAACAGCGCAAACACGTTCGTTATGACAGTTATTGAGCGAGTGGAGTAAACTTTGAGCTACTGAAAAAATGAATCGTATCCCTTTATTTGATTCACCAATCAATGCACCGAGTCGTTCATCTTCGATGCCATCTTATTTTTTCTTCTCCTTCATCCTTCAAAGTTCAATTCGGCCGTTGAGTGCAACAAGAAGGCAAAGGATAATCAACAACGATGTCAACGATAACTCGGCGCCAGCGTTGCCAACTTAGCATAATCGATGCTAGATTTGGCATAATTTGATTTCATACGATGCTAAAAAATTGCATCTAGCATCTAGCATAATCTTTTGGCATAATAATTTTCCAATCTGGCATCTTAATTCATTTTAGCATTGTCATTTTTAACGTAAATTTGGGGAAAATTTTTGAAATTTTCGTAATTTTAGTTAAATTTTCATACTTTTGACCCTTTTTTCAACAATATTCCATGAAAATTCCAAAGTTGGAACTGTTGAAAGCCTTCATTTTCGGAAAATACGCCAAAAATCACCAAAAAAATTTAGCATCCCAGTAAGCATTGGAATGTCACAGTGACATCACATAATATCACTGCGGAGATGTGTAATATCACTTTGTGATGTCTCTGAGATTAACTGGTGATATAAAATGTACCCATCAAAATGGTCTCACAGACATCACTCAGAAGGGCCCAGTGACATTTTTTAATGTCACAGAATGTCACAGATATGTCACCAGGAAATGTCTATTCTATGCAATATTGATGTAAATATTTCTAAAATATTCCCATTGAATGTCATTGAAATACCAATTATTGGGGTTCATTTGAATTGTGAAAACAATAAGATGTATTTTCTGCAAAAATATTCTCTTCTCTCAAGTCCTGAAGTTTGGAGTTGAGATTTGAGGCTGTTGACTCCGCCACATTCGGCATAGTCTCCAGCGCCCATCATTAATGAGGGCAAATTCGCATGAGGCAGTATCTTCCTTATATACTAATTGTCAACATACTTTATCAGCGAGAAGTAAAAATGGTATAGTTTGAGGCAGAAATGTCACTGTAATATCTTTTAGTGATGTCTATGTGATATCATCAAAGTTATATTTTTGAGACATTGCAGCCAAATATTTATTTTTCCATTCCAAAGCAATGTCGCAAAAATGTCACAGAAATATTACTTTGTAATGTCCTATACACATCACAAAATTACATCACTGTGATATTAATGTCACAGCATGCTTACTGGGATCTTACATAGCATCCGATTTTAGCATCCTTTTTACATTTAGCATCTTCTTAACCTTGAAATTTTGATGCAGTTTTTTACCAAATTCTGGAAAAAAGGGAGGAAAAACAAAAATTTTGTCTGGCATCAAAATTTAGCATAATTTTTTCGTGATTTAGCATCCAAACGGCATAATTTTTGAGTGGTTCTAGCATCAAGTCTGGAAAAAAGTTGGCAACGCTGCTCGGCGCTCCGTTTACATCGTCCTTGTTTTTAATTTGAATTTTGAAAACACATATTTTTGTTCATGTAATTTTTTTAACGTTTTGTAAATCTGCAACTTGTTTTCTCGCGTTCTTGTATCTAATTTTCATCGTACAACTGGATATTCGCTCTTAAGTAAGTCTCTAGTGATAGAATTGCGTAATCGAATTTATGCACATTACTTGACAGAATAATCTCAATAAGTTTACTTTCAGTTTCTTTCAATAACGTTATAGGTTTCTGCAGCATGTTTTCACTCATGAAAATTATGTGAAAACTCGTGTTTTCTTTTTAGCCGCTGAAAAGCGACGGTAGTTGGTGAAAACGTGAAATTTCTTCATCCCATTGAACGTTGCTATTTTTGAAAACCAATTTTACTGATAAGATTTGCTGAATTACAGTCTGAGAAGTCTGAGTTTGAGTCAAAACTGCACTACAATCAGTTGAAAATCGATGGGCAAATTGTTGGTGGATTTTTTGAAAGTAGCTACGTTGAGAGTATTCAGGATTACGCATTTTAACGGTTATATATCCTAATAGTCCTGAACCATCTCCAAGTAGGACGAGATGATCGTTCTCTTGTTGAGATCCTCGTTCTTTGAAGTTCAAATTTTCAGTTGAAAAATACTAAGAACGATAAACGAATCTTGTAGATCTACAGCAACGAATACAATTATTATAACCCAAATCATTAATGAATTTTCACGTGTTTTTCAGATTTCGAATTATTCAAAGCTCGTTATTATCGTTGAATTCCGAATTCCGAATTCAAGAAGTAAGTTTTTCAACTGTTTTATGCTGAACTGTAGAATTTCATTATATCTACGTATTTTTGCTTCTAGTCTAGTTGGATTACCACAAATACCAAGGCTTTTAGTAGTAAATTTTTCCAATTTCATTTTTGAATAGCTTATGGCATCAGCATTAGAGGATACCTTGAATATTTATAATTATTGTAGTCTGAACCACTGATATTATACGATATTCATGTCATTTAAAATTAAATTTCGTATTATCTGAAGAATTGGCAAAAAAAAAAGATGTGCTTGACGACAATGAAAAACACTTAGATCGGCAATATTTCAAGTTTTAAATACCGGAATATGTGAACCGAAAACATTCAAAACATTTCTTTGAAAGTAAATAAAAGTAAAAATACGATGAATTTTTCAATGGCATCATGCTGATAAGTTTGGAATTTGAATTTTGACCGCAGTCCGTCAAAACAAACTATAATTTTTGCGTACGACACAATTTTTCACTATTTTCTCATTTAACGTAGACTTTAATTAATTAATTCAACTTTGTAAGAAAAATTTACAGTCATTATTTCATTAAATAGGTTAAATTTTAAATACAAAAAACGCGGAAATAAGCTCATGTATTTGAGCATTAGCCCAATGGTGCATAATAGGGTATATGGTTATTTTATCATTCGATTGTAATTGAGTTCTTGCCTTGACCTACATCTGCTTTTCTGCGTTGACGTTGGTTGTTATATAGAGTATAATATACTCCATCGTACTTTTCAAAATTAATTGACAATTTATTGAGATAGTGCTTTACGTCGAACGAGCCTGTGTAGAAATGAAATCTCTACAATATCGTCAGAGTACCCTAATCGTAATAATAGCGACAGTTTCAACTATTTTCAAAATTCATGCTCGTTCAACGTCTTCTTTCGAATGATTTATCTGAAGTAATAATGAACGGTAATGTAACGAATGGTGGTGGTACATTACGTATAAATTGTATCTAGGACAAACATTGTTTTGATATTTCAATGTCGTTCGCATTCAGACTGTTCACTTTTATCTTCATTTTGTTACGTCGAGTCGTCGATAATTTTTTTTTCGAGTCGTTTTTTTTTCTCACTCGCTGCAAAACGTTGTTGCATTGCGTTTAGCAGCCTTAAACAAAACTTTGATGATAATTATTTCTTATCTGCCAAAGTTGTTTGTGCTTTTATTCTTTGACCGGGCATTCAAATGTATTATGTAATTTGTGTTTTCCTTGTATTAGAAAAGGACGGAAGTGAGATAATGATAGATTGTTTGAGAAAAATAAATAGGTAGGTAATTAGGTATAGGTAACATAAATGAGAGTCTGTTCTAAAAAAAAAAAAAAAAAAGGATTGGTCCATCATCTGACAGTTTATTATTATTTCGGCGGTCAGAATTTCAGCTCAATCAATGAATTTCGAGATTATAATTTGTATGTAGTACTCTTACTTATAATTATGTAGTTTTTTTTTTGTCAGAAAATTTACCAAACTTTTAGAATTTTTGTAACTCTTTGTTACTCTGCCAAAAAGTGTTTCATATCGAAAGTCTTTATCTTTATAATAGCTGGTAAAATGTTGAATGATTTTTAAAAAAGCACTGTTATATTTTTTTCAAGATTTTTCCCTGGTTCATTTTCAAGTCCAAAAATATTGCTTCACTGTTCTTATTCATGGGTACATGTGGAGATATCTTCTATATTATTTTTTCATCAACTCATTCATCATAAATGTTGAATAAATTGCATATTCTTGTGAAAGAAGGCCTTCCATTTTATTGAATTTGTTTTACGTTGACTTATACCGGTTTCTTTTCGAATCTTTGTTCCAGAAGCTACCAAATTTCGAATCATTTGAATTTTGTTTTTTGATAAATCGAGCATCGTTCAGAACGATTTAAATTTCTTCAGTCTATTACGAAAGTAGATGATGTAAAATTCATCGACTGGGTGTTGTATGAATTTTCGAGTACCCGCGTTTTACATCGAGTGATCTGCCGGTTCACAGGATGTACTTGTTATTTGATTTGTTATGAATGTGAGGATACTTAAAACTGTACTTTCCGCCCGTATAATACTCGACATTTTACTCATTACCGAGAATAAACAATAAACAAATTTACGTTCGGTGGTCGTGGTCGCCGGCAAAAGCGCCGCGTCGGCGTCGTGAATTGTGAATATTGCAATTTTCTGAAAAGGAGTTGTCTGCTCTTCGTGAGCTGTTTGGTTTCATACTCGATAGTAATTGTAAATAATATTGAGAACGTGTGTGATTGTAGGAAGCAGTATTAACTAGTTTTAATGTTCTCCCCGTGCTCGTTTATTCAAGGTTACACGTTAACTTCTTTAACCAGCATGCTTATTTGACCTTAGTCGCTGATTTCGATGTTCCATTCGTCCCCTTTCTTCCTTTACCTAACTACCTAGTACCATGGATACGGCGGGTGATTTTTATTATACTTGTGTACTCTCTTCTTTGAAATGTGTGTGTGCACCATCACGGATAGTATATGCCATCAAACCAATTAAATGCCGGAAATCAACAAAAGTTGGAAAATGGAAGTATTTTTCAACCATCATCATGCCTAATGGTGTTCGGATAATATCGTCTGCGTAAATGAAAACTACCACGAATGAAGTAAAAATGTATCGAGTCTTGTTTTTTCTCTTATTTTTTGCGTATTCCAACGCTAATTAAAAACATACGGTGGCGTGCATTGCTTTGCTACCTACTTCGATGAGGTTAAGGATTATACGACCGATATGATGTGCGGAGGCGGTAGAAACTTATCTTGTGGTGCAGTTGGCGTTTTTCAAGGAATTTTGCGAATTAGGTACAAAAATTGTATTTTGTCGAGATAATTTCGATGTGTGCTATACTCGTGGATTCTGACTTTTTGTAGAAAATGGGATCAGATATCTTCTTTTTCATATCACAAAGCAAAAAACTAAAAAAATCTCGTTTTTTTCATTTTTTTGCTCGAAAATTACGTCTTGTCTTGTTTGGGGTTGTATAAGAGGAGTACCCAATTAAATAAACTCAGATTTTAAAAAGGTTTCATCATCGAAAATCGAAAGAAAACATTTTGTTCTTTTCATTTTAAAATATTCATTCAAATTCGAAAATATTTGCGAACAATTTGTTAGTGGGTACCTTTTCTTTTCGCAAAACATATTTTTAAAATAGATAATACATAATAGAGAAATTTTTCATTTCAAAAATCTAGTGAAATAATGATGGAGTGTTTTGTTCGTTGATCTTGAAATGTCGTGCTTAAATGAAGATATTTAATCGAAATTTTCCATCTTATTATTCTTAGATGTATGTTTTTTTTGGTAACTCGTGGACAAAAAAACTTTAAATGTTTTTTTTTTTTTCAAAAAAAATTTCCATTATTTTTTACTACCAAGCATCAAGATGAAAATGAAATTCAATTTTAAAATGTAACATTCAAACGCTTCAACTTTTTTGATTAGAAAAAAGCTGTAAAGTCGATTGCGAAGGTTACATATTTGAATATATTCCTATCGTGTGAAAAATCAACTTCCTTTTTCGGAACCAAGCGCTCGAGGGTTTAGAAAAAAAAAAAAAAGGGAAAAGACGTGTAAGAATAACGTCAGCTGAAAAAATACTGTTTAACAAAACAATAAATTAAACAACGAAGCAGTCGCATAATTTTTAAAACTCGCTAGAAGAAAATGATTGTAGTAGGACAACACTCTTTGAATAGTAGAAGTAATAGTCTCATCTGGCAACACTGATTGACCCAGAATGCTAAAGACCTTGAGTTGGAATCTCATTTCTGATTTGATTGTTGTAGAAAAATTCTTGAAAAACTTCGTTGTTTAATCTCTCGTCTTTATTGATGCTGTTGTTTAATTCTGTAATTTTTATTGTACCAGAGATTCATAGTTGTAAGCGTATGTACGACCCAAATGAAGTTGATGGTACAAAGAAAAGAGTCATTATAGCGAACCACTGACGTGAGTGATGTAGATAGGTAGTGGTTTGATTTTAATGTGTCTGGATTGTTGATTTGTGATTTTAATCTTAAATTTCTGTTTTGGTGTGAAGATGATCATATTTTTTGGGTAGAAAATGAGAGAAAAATTGATGAATTGTAATCAGCTAATTACTTACAGTTGAATTAAGTAATACTTATAAAACCAGTTCTGTCATTGCTATGGATCTGAAACAGCAAATCACAGCTTTATATGCTAAAATTGAGTTTTTCTCTTTTCACAATAAAATGATGAGAATTGCCAAATTTTCAGATATTCAACGGTAGGTATTCTTGGAATTATTCAATCATTAAAATAAAATTTTTGTAAAAGAAACCAAAATCAAAAAATACATATCTATTAGTCGTGCAAGCTCTAGTTTTATTCCAAGTTTTTCAAAATTGTTAAAAGTTGAAATTTTGTTGACTTAGAAGGCGAATTCATGTGTAATTTTTCGAGTCAAGTGAAAAAAGTTATTTTGAGAAGTTAAGTATGTTCGAAATTGAAAGAGCCCTGTTCAGATAGGTAATGATTTTTCACCCATGTATTTTGATAATTCAAACATCTGCTTAGTTGAGCAAACACAATGACATCTTGATATTGATTAAAATCGCTCACTACCCAAAACGTACATAGATCAAACAACCTTACTGATGTACAGGCGACAAATTTCCTACAAAATTCTAAGGTCCAAAATTACCTTGAAAAGTAGGACCAGAAAGTTGAAAACTTAATTTTTGGAACTTCATTAACTACTCTATTCCCTTTCAATTTCCAGATTAGGCATATTTAACAATTCAGAAAAATTGAGGGCAATCTCAGATTTGTATATTTTCTTCCTTCAACAGTAACTCAATTTTCTGAGCTGTAGCTGCGTCAGAGTATTCATCTTCTGAAGCCTTCCTCTTTTGATATGTTTGCCAAAGGCCAAAGAGGTAAGTCTCTTCATTAGAAAAATCATCCGATATGTGGGGAACTTTCGCCCTGAGAAGCATCTATGTACTACAACTTATTGCTTCTTTTTAGTTGACCAAACATGAAACCGTTAGAATCGGTTCTTGATTGCCAGTTTGCCACATTTGTTTAAGAATTCATAAAATAGGTAAAATTGACACTGTGTGTTTATTAAAAGGTCAGTAAAATATCTGCAACTTTTTTCAACAGTTTTCTTAACAGAAGCAATAAGACGTACAGAGATGAGAGAGAGATAGAAAATGACTGTTCTCTGAAGAAATAGTAGTGATTCATGCGAAGAAGTAATGGAGAACTCTGCCATCTTGTTAGATAGATAGAGAATAAGAATGCTAATTCTGAGAATGTCATTAAATTAGAGTACTCAGATTTACAGATTTTAATAGCGAAAAATTATTAAGGTCAACATACCACACCATTAGGTGTATTCGTATTCGTACCACGTCCGAAGCTATTTGGTTTTGCACAATATCAGTGCATCAACATTTTGCAATTAGCGTGTTTGCGTTAGATTAAAAAAGTAGGACAACGAAGTATGTCGGTAACAGTGTGAATAATGGTCGACCAAAGACGAAAATTAACGTGCAGTATGGAAGTGACACCTCTTATCGTTGTAGTATACTAACTGTAACTAGGTACTTCTACTTGTATACTATACTTATACATTTTAATATAGTACTACAACGGAGTACGTTAATAAATAACGCACCGAAAAAAAAACACGAGGGAATTTTCTTATAACCCAGTAATATTGTTCATTGATGTTTTTTTTTTGAACTTACTATGTATTACGAACCATTATTATTATTGCTTTGCCTCTTCTCCCCTTCTCTACGATATTTACACGATGTATACTATGCAATGAAGATGATAACTCGAGTTGAAATCGACACAAGACATAACGAACTTTTTATTAGTATCGATGGGTTATCTATCGAACGAGCCAACGAAACGATAAAGTTCAACTTTTTTGACGCTTTTTAGAACGGTGTTTATAAATAATTTTACCTTGAACTGGTAACGCTTCGTTAACGGAATAATACACCCGGCTACGTGTATGTATGTAAATTTCTGTAAATTGAATGAAAACCAACTCTCAAAGTTCGAAGACTGTAGAGGTGAAAAAATTTTTAAAATGATTTTTTTTTACAAATTTAGCGAGTGAGGAGGTCTAGTTAGACTTGGGTGAAGTAACCGGGTAGGAGGGGGGAGGGGGCCTATATTATACATACTCAAAACACGTATGATTGTGTACTTTGGCAACACTGTAAGCGTAGGAAGGCCAAATAACGCTGTAAAAACGCAGCACACTAAAAAGTTTAAAGTGGGAGAACGATGGATGGGTTTTTATACATGTAAGTTTACCGTGTGTACAGTACGAGTACGAGTACGACTACGACTACGTATACGAATGCCGCCGCCGCCGTGCCGTATACGTACGAACGTCAGCGAGCGCGAACGAGTGCGATAGAGTAAGAGAATGATGTACGACGCGGCGCGTATTCGAGAAGGACGGCGAAAGAGAGATGAATGGAAAAAAAGAGCGAGACACGAATAACGAGCGAGACGGGCTAAAGAGTTTTATAGCCATCATCGAACACAACGTTTTGAAACGCATTGGCATTGTGTCGCGTGACTCGTACCGTGAACGGTCGTGAGCAGTACGTTTGATATGTTTGCGTACTGTAAACATGTTTCGGATTTCTAATTTTTGCGATGTATTAGACACCTAACGATTTATTATTACCGGGTTAGTTATTCGCCATAATTCTCGTACAATTTGAGAAAAATATCGTGTTATTTATAACGGATCAAAACACTGTGCATCTATTTGTGTGTGTTGTATTATTATTTTATAGCGCGATATTTCGTTCGCGTACTTTTTTCGGATCGTTCGAGTAATCAGCCGGAGATTTTTTTTGCATCAATAAATGCCGCTAAATGTTGATTTCGAGAGTACGACAGTGTGTATTTGTCTTTTGAATAATTGAAATTTCATCGTTGATTAAACAAGTTTACGTGCCGTATCGTTTTGTTACAATATTTAATTTTAACCTTGATGTCGAAGTACTCGACGAACGCGAAGTTTTTTTTCATGTTTTTAACGCGCGTGTGTTAATCTAGGTCGGTTACATTGTTTGAAAATTATCTCGATTTTACCCACTATTCCTGCGTTTTTGGTGAGGTTGTTTTTCTCCCTATTTCAACGTGTATGGATTATTGAACCGAACCGATAGAGGTAATGTTGGGTGATTTTTCATTATTATTTATCTAGTTATAATGGTTAAATTACGTATTCGTAGCGTATGTTTTTTTTGACCGAATCGAGAGCGAAAATCGACGGTTGGGCGGCGTGTGTGAGCGTTCATCGTCATGTCAGGTGTGTGAGTGATAATGTGGCTTTTGTTTACGTTTTGGTATGTTTAGTTTTTTTTTTTCTATCTATCGAGTAACGAATTACGATTATTGTGTTTTCGTTCGTAGGTCTTCGATCATCGATGCAATGCATTGCAATGCTTTTGAAACAGTATTATAGTTTTCGTCATTTTGGTGAGGTTTTTTTCCTGGATTGGATGCATTGATAGTGTATTAGTCACGTGTTGTGTATCGCATTCCGATGCTAACCGATGCGATGATGAAACGAACCGAACGAAACATTACGTGAAGTTTCCAGAAATAGGTGTTTAATCTAGTTGTGAGCAATCAAAGACGTCGTTAAAAGTGAATTACGAGAATAATCGACGCGAATGTAGTTTTTAATTACGACTACGTTTAACTTTGGTCAAAGCTTTGGGAGTCTTGGAAGATATAGTTTATTGTGTTGAAGTAACTGTCTGCCTTTTGTCTGTGAAACTGTAGTTCTGAACATTTTAGACCATTAGAACTTCAGAACTGTAATGATACCTTACGTGAGTTAGTGATTAAAAAATGCTGATGTTATGTCTGTCATCTTGCGAAAATCCGGAATGGAAGTGTTAGACAGTCAGGCTCGGGATTGTCTATGGACACGATATTTACAATGCATGAAATTTGAAAACGAATGCTCTGCTCGCTGACGCTGATGGAGAACCTCCAGGTCCAGAGATCTGAGAGATCACAGAACATATGCTACTCAGCTGGAATTGGTAACGATCACCCAGAACAACGAATCAGATCACTTTTTATACAGTTCATGATTGAAGCTAATTCTGTTCTGAGATTCTTGGTTCTTCATCTCTGAGTCTGAATAATTTTGAACATATCGCATTTTCCTGCCACGTGCCGCTTGAACTAGGTACATACATTTCAAAACTGTCTGAACCCAATGATTCCTTGAAATGAATAAAAAATCTGAGAAATGACTGGGTTTTGATCCTGATTCTAATTGAAGCATATGTTTTCAAAACGCACTAGATCCAAAAAAAAGTACAATTTGGAAACGTAGAAATGGCCCAAATTGGCTGATTTTTTGATATGTTGTAGCCAAGACCCTTGGGCACAACATATCAAAAAAATCAGCCATTTTGGGCCGCAACTTTATGGTAGATGGCCTTGCTACCTCAGAATCTTTGAAAATGGACTTAGTGCGTTTTGGAAACATATGCTTCAATTCATGAATTGAAATACAGGTGATTCGCAGCGAAATCAAAGCTTTTCAAATGTTCACTGAATAAAAATGAGAATAAAGTAAATAAACGTCTTATGATTCTTGAGTCATTTTCCAACCTAATGATTCAGATTCATGATTAGAACATGTGCAATGATCACATGGAATGAAGTATGGGTTTGCAGAGAGTAATCTGGATCAAATTATTGATCATTCTCATTGTAAAGGATCAAGAATTCAGGATCAGGATACAAGTTTGTAGCGAATCCATTAATTGTGAGTGAAAAATTGATCTTGAATGTTTTTTAATTCTGGATGGTTTGATCTGAATCATGGTTAATCCTTTAACGCCTGAGTGAGAAAAGTTTCACGCAGAAGTGCCCAGAATTTTCTTGGAAGAAGTTGAACTGGAAACTTGAATGATGATTTACAATTATAACCTCAAAGGAAAAATGTAATGCCTCAAACGGCACAAAATAACACAGGGGTTTTCCCATTGAATCGAAAATGCCTCCGAAATTTGAGTGTAAAGGTCGAAAAAATGAAAAACCGGGAAGTATTTTCAGGTAGAATGGTAACTGCGCATTTATACTGATAAAGCAAACAAATTTTTTTTGAAAAATACTCATTCCTAGATTTGGAACCTCCTTCGAATTTTTAAAAAATATACTTTATGTAATTAGAATACATAATAGAAAATGAAACTAGCACAAAACCTAATTAACGACAATTCCATAGCTTGAAATCCAAAATTGGGAAAAAAATTCACATTTACTGACGAGTGTCTGCTGTAGAGAGGTGAACAAGAAAAGTTTTCTATTCATTCACTTATGGCTTTGGAGATGAAGTATGTGCATTGTTCTCTTGGAAATCAAATTACAAAATGTACCGGAAAAAAAGCACGATGATTAGAACCTTAAATGAAACTGAAAATAAATATCTGATCTGTGGCATTTCCATTCAAATTCCAAAATAAAACGTTTTCAATCTGAAATGGATCACGAAGACCATTTTTTGCAAACGGCTGGGAAAAGAGCTTTTGGTTATCCAGATTGAGGGTCAATGCTTGATGGAAGAAATTCTAAGATAGAAGCTGGCTCATTCAATGAAGATATACATACGATAAGGTAGAAATGCCCCAAATTGGCTGATTTTTTGATATGTTGTAGCCAAGACCCTTGGGCACAACATATCAAAAAAATCAGCCATTTTGGGCGGCAACTTTATGCCAGATGGCCTTGCAATCTCAAAATCTTTTGAAAATGGACTTAGTGCGTTTTGGAAACATATTATGCTTCAATAATTATTGATTGCGACGTGAGGGTAGCTAGAAATCATGATGAGTATTTTGGAGTCAGTACCAACAGAAAATGCCATTTTCAACCTTTGAATTGATTGGTTTTTCGAAAAAATACTCTTGGTTTCTTGAAACAAATCGCAGTTGAATTTTAGGTATGATCACGTCTTCATTTCTAGAGTGAAGTTAGATTACTTTCTGCAATCTCATGAACATTCTGCTCGTCCGATTAGAAAATTTCTAACTTTTGAAGTTGACGTCCCTTCAAAGTAAGAATACTACGAACTCCTTCAAATTTGAACTGGTGCAATTTTCATGGACAGTCGTGTACCTTAACTACTTACCTCTCTATTCTCTTCTGCGATCCAAATCCAATTCAGTATTGACGTAATTGTAATAAAAAAAATATTGAATAATTTTTTGAGCTTCCTGGATGAAGGATGTTGAAATTTTAAAGTCTGGTATACGCAAGATTTTCAAAAGACTTTTTTCATGGAAATTGACTTTTCTATTATATGTATTATCCGCTTTCTTGTCATATACAGTTCTAGCTAGTAGCTACATTTTAATTTGAAATTGAAATTCTAAGGAACTGTCCTTGGTTCTCTACACAATATTGAAACTAGGTGTTGATATTCTAATATTTTCGAAAATCTGCAGTAGGTATATCGTGAATTTGCATTTGTATTTTCATATTCTTATGCAAAATAAATCCTTGGTATGGAAACCGAATTGTGAGTTTCTCATCTACTTAGATTTAACTGTGCTAGTGTGCATGTGCAAAGTGCAAGGTAACATGAGTTTATTTTAGCCGGTAGATCAGAGTTCTAAAAAAAAAAATGAGCCGTTTTTTATTTGTAAATAAAATGTATGTATGTAGGATTTTCGGTCGTATCGTATCGTTTCTTTCACCATGGCTAGTATTTTAACCGGTGTTTGGAGTGATTACGCGGAAATAATGAAACAAGAGGAGGAGGCATTATCCATCTATGTTCATTACGCAACTTCCGTTCTGTGTGTCTGCTTTTTTTTACATGTGACTTTAGTAGGAAAAAAATCAAAATTATTTAAAATGTAGGTACACGTCTTCGTGATGGGAATATTTGGTATGAGATTTCTGTTCGTCTCGAAGTGAAGAAATATTTGTCGTATGAGGAAACTTTGAGCAGGAATTTCAACTTTTGAGACTGGTTTTAACCAGAAATTCAATCTATGTACATATTTAGATATTTTGTTGAAGTGAAAAAAAAAATAACAGAAATATGTTTCAGGTTATTTATAATGGATTTGATATTTTCTTCGGAGTATTAAATTTGAAAAATTGTATTTTTATCATTTGGATTTTTATCAGATTTATTATTATTGGTCTTTCAATAAAATTCATTATTCTAATTTGAATTAATGAATTAAATGTTTCATGACGATAATAGAAATAGTTCCAAATCTATAAGCTTTTGAAATTTTGAGAGAAAAAAACACGTTCAAAGTTCGAAAATTGAAAAACGTGTTTTAATTGCGATTATTATCAAGATAACATGGTCAAAATAGGTGGTGGTCTGTGTTGCTGAATTCTTGAGTAAAGTAGGCGAAAATAATTCATATATTTGTCGTATTCGAAGTATGAAATCCAGAACCTCTCTGATGTTGCATTGAGTTTTCGAAATACTCGCTCTATAGGATCAGCTTATTATATTGTGTAACGTTTAATCAACACTTAACTGTTTTCCAAGTTCACAGCGAAGTGAATTATATTATGTTAAATGAAGTAGAAACTTCCATTATTAGGTGCCATTAAAACCATCTTGATCGATAAGGCCTTTTCTAGGTGATTAATTAATGAAAACTTGTGCGTACGTTTCGATAGTATAACTATAACTTTACCCTTATTAAAATAGGATATTTTGAACAAACTAGATGATTTTTGCTGCTCGATGCAAGCAGAATTGGCAAATTTACGAAGATGTGTAAACTTTTATGCAGGAGTTAGATCATCTCGTCGTCGTAATTTAGTCTTACGTCAGAAGCACACGTTTTCTGCTTTATGACCTTGTCTAATGGAAAGCTTTCTTTCATAAGGAGTATTCTTATTCGTAAAATGTTCTCCGATTCTATATTTGAAAAAAGCTGCGTGTCGCTGAAAACCTATAAAAATATTCTTTTGCTTTGCTCGGCTCTAAACAAGGTTCAAGGTTTCTCAATGTAAATGTTTTTTCTCTCTCTTTCCCTCCCTCTCTTTGGCTGTATGTAACACAGCCACAATGTGATTCTATTTAAAAGTTAAATGTCTCGGTACGCGGTGTTTTTCTTATTTGAACAAAACTTCTATAAGTGTATTTTTCACTTGGTTTATTCTTCAACTATACGATGTGAAAATTTCGCATTCACGATGTCGTTGTCGTTGTCGAGTTATCTGGAATTATTTTCATTGAGAGTCTTTCGAACGTGTACAAGTGATTGTATTATGAATTTTGATGACGTTTAAAATAACGCTTGTTTTCTTCCCTTCATGAAAAATTGGATAATATGGCATATAATACTACTATATCTTGTTAAGTTTTTTTTTTTTTTTTGGTGCTCCTCTGATGTGTGGTATTGTTTCATATTAAAATGTAATTTTCCTGTTCAAGGAAACTTGGCGGTTGAAATGTTATAGCACGAATGCTATCTATTCTATTATTAATGGAGAAGACGCTGTGTGAAGTACCCGACCAACTAGTGAGAAGAATTGAATGGGAAATTTATCGTACGTTGTTGTTAATTTTGATTTTCAAGTTGACGTATATTAATTTCAAGGTGTATTGTGAAAATAAAATGGCGTTTGCATATTTATGGCCGAAGTAGATAAATGATGCGTTTTTTGCCGACTGGTAGGGCAATTTCGCGAACCATTGAAAATGAATTTGATTCGAGTTTATTGCCGAATTGTAAACGTGAGACTCTTCAATGTGCCTTCAGTCGCCCAATTTTTTTTTCTAAATGAGCAATTAGGGGGGCTTTGAAGAGCTGAATTCAAAAGATGAATGCATATTTGGACTCACCGACCTTGAATTTGCATTTGCAGGTTTGTAAAATTTTTCAGCTCTAGAAATTTTTCGTAGTGATGTATTTTTGGAATTTTTCTTTGTCCGCTTGAAAAATGTTTCTGCTGATAACATGAAAAAAAAATAGTCGCTTTTTTGAGCTCGCTGTGAAAAATCTTATTATCCCCGTTATCAACCTTGATTTAACCATTTACGTGAAGTACGCCCTAAATCTCAAATTATACCATCAAATTTTCACCAGTTTATAAGAAGTTAGATTTTATAAAATGGCGAATCTTCTTATTCAAGTTGAAAAATTGAAGGTTAAATTATTCAACGGTTGGCATTTTCTTCGACAAAATGTTTTCATCCACTACTAGTACTCATTTTGTATAAAAAGCAGCATGTTTAAAGAAAAAATCCAGCCTGTATTCTTTCGAGCATCACTACAAATGACACTTTCCAACCCATAACCCTCAAAGAAGACGTTAATTTATGCGAATACATTTTCGAGATGATATTACAAGTGAGAAAAAAATTGCGAAATTCAGCGAGGCCTTTTTTCGGCCACGTAGACAAACAAAAACTTAACCAAAACATTGGCGTTGTTGACGTCATTATTGCGCCATCTTCCCCTAACTATTCGCTGTAAAATTTTATAGTCGTTTTAGTTTTTATCGTTTCGCTATTCCGAATCTTTTAACGGGGGTAGTTTCTATAATAGTTACGTAAAATCTACTGTTTCTTTTGTGATGATGAGTTTATACTCGCGATATTTCATCGAATTGGAAGAAATTATGTCGACTGGTGTTTTTAGTACGAGAATACCTTCGGTTGAGAAAATTTTACGAAATTATCGTATAGAATCGTATTCAACTCGTTTTTCTTTGTACATGGGGTGTATAACAATTGGTGTAAATGTTGTTGGTGTTTTCTCTATATCTTTCTCAAGGTTTTTCATCTCATCATCTCCATGTTTCTTATATTGTTTATTTTCTCGATATTGTGCGAAGTGATTTTTATCGTGTAATAACCACTGAAATTGTGTTCATTGGATTGTGAATGGTTTTTTACCACTTTTTCTGTCATTTAAATGTGGTTAGTTTATTTTTAGAAATGAAAGTGTACGAGGAACTCGAGTACGAGTATGGTGTAATTTTCTTCGATCATTCGAATAGATTTTTGAAGGAGGAAAAATGAAAATTATACGATTTTTAATCTATGTATTTATGTGGAAGAAATACTCGAGTAACGTCTCGTGAAAGTTAATTATTCATACGGGTGGAAGTTTTTTGATATTCGCGCTAATGTATAGATAGTATGTTAAATGAAAAATGAACTATTCGCGGTGTATGTGTTTGTGTACTATGTATACCTACCTATAAGAACGACGTTCGATTATACTTGTACTTGTACCTAGACAAATGGCGTGAATTAAATGGGGAAAAAAAGGTGGGAATGAAAATCGATTTCACACTCTCAAGGTCGTTTATAGGTATAGCGATGCATTTTATCGAAACGGTTCATTAGTCGTAGTTTTTACCCGTTTCGAATAATCGGCGGAAATTTTAATTGTTGCAGATTTTTCCAACGTATGTACAAATTGAAGTTGTTGTTGTTATTAGTGTTGTTGTTATTTTTCACGGTTGACAAATATCTATACGTGTAAGATTATCTAGACAAATATGATTGATGCTGCGTTAGTGTGTGAAATAAGTCTTTAAATAAATGAACAGCGCCAAAACCTATGCGAAAGAAGGTGGGACCTGGATCTAATTGTGTATAGGTAATGTAGTTTCTTAATTTTAGTTTCTCAAGTCGAAATAAACTGTGATGCAAGCATCACGAACTTTACGAGTAGAGCAGACAAAAGATTTTTGAAAAATATTTGAAGCACGTGTTTCCAAAACGCACTAAGTCCAAAAAAATATTGATAAGAAATTCATGGTACTTAGTACAATTTAGAAACGTAGAAATGGGCCCAAATTGGCTGTTTTTTTTTGATATGTTGTAGCCAAGACCCTTGGGCACAACATATCAAAAAATCAGCCATTTTGGGCCGCAACTTTATGCTAGATGACCTTTGCAACCTCAGAATCTTTGAAAATGGACATGGAGCGTTTTGGAAACACATGCTTCATTTCAATTGAAAACGATTTGATTTTTCATAAAATTCACGAATAGAGGCAACAGTGCAAAAAAAATAGAATATGTAGTTGATAATTATGAAAAAATGCGTACAATGATAACACTGCCTGCATCAAAAGAATCAACCCTTTCTCATATGCACCGCAAAGCAACGTAACCATAACCAGTTCACTATGAGTATGAAACGAAACTGTACACCGCCTTTCCGCTCAACTGGTTTACCTCGCCGCAACATCCATAGCAAGTCACTTATTGCAAAAAAAAAAATGCTCATTAAGAATTCACCTACGGTATCTTTCACGCTGAAAAGTTTACAGGATCGTCTTTAAATGATTTAATATCTACCTTATGTGCGAATTTGAAACCAATATCTCGATTATAGACTCCTGTCAAAGTCCTCCCGACATTTTTATTCGCGATCCATCCTAAAGTTTGTACTTTGTACATACCTTAGTTACCATGAAAAAATCAAAATTTAATGAATTCGTTGCTGAAATCTTGAATTTGGTTTGTATGTATTCTATTTTAGATTTTTCAAATCGATTGGTGGCGATTTTGAGCTATTCTAAATTTTCCAACAGGTTTGTGAATCTTCCAATGTTTGAAAAATACCTGAGATATATGAATTTCAAACCAACGAGACAGAGGGACAAATCCCAAAAAATTGTGTTTGGTTTGATTGACGACGCCGACGTGAGAAAAGTTGACCCGAATTCGCAAGTTTTGCTTTTCATAAGTTTGAGAAACTGCGAATCGTTTTGTAAGTTAAAACGTGCTCTTGGAGCTTTGAGGGAACAGCTTCAAAAATATTTTATAGGCCTCTGCCTCAAACAATTATTTAGAAAGAGTACTCGTATTCATTTTTAATTTTTTGCAACTCGATAAATGTTCTATTAGGTAGCCATTACTTGTAGATAGAATTTTTGCTGGGTCCCGCCCTCCTTTGAATTCGTTTCGGTGAAGGCCATTTTCGTACGTACGCGGACTAGAAATCATCGATACGATGAACTTTGGGAAATGGTGGTTACTAGTTGAAGGTTCAGTAGGTGAATTCATTTGCACTCGATTTTAAATTATCTATGTGGAGTAATGGACGTTAAGTTCGCGGTGTTAGGTCTGTACGTACTCGTATAATCTTATCTGCTGTACGCGTAGTACTGGTAGTCCTCATTACTGGGATAAATTTCGCGAGCATAAATGGGCCGAAAGCGATGCGGCGATGGCATTTATCTACGATGGATGGATTTGAGAATTCACATGATGAGAATATCTACGTCTTGTTGTATTCATTAAGTTGAACGGGTTCAAGTGAAGAGCACGCGGTGTCTCGAAAAAGTAGAACTTGAGACGTCGACAGTCTCGTATTTCACGTGACCACTGCCTTCGCCGGTCGCCGCCGCCATCTCTCGTAGGAATCGAAAGTCTTTCTCGGCGTGCGGAGTAGTCGGCGATGATTTTCTACATCGATATTGCATTAACCTTATTTTTTTAGGTCGTCGATAACGACTGACCATTACGATACGATTTGAATATCGTTGGTATTGTTTTTTGCAAAAAAAAAGACGAATGGTTTATTTACTCCGAGTACCTACTTTTAGCCCTTTAGTATGAACATCAGTTCATTTCAATTTGAAGTGTACACGAGTATTGGGAGTAAGATTACCGCAGCACACATGAGGTTTAATGCTGGTTTTGTAAAATGCATCGTTAAATGGAATGTGCGTTTGGAGAATACCTTCAGCGTACGTACGAGTATTTTTTTTCTTTCAATAGTGTCGTTTTGAGAATCATTATAATGATTTAAATACAAAGCGCGCTGTTGCCTGATTTCACTTTGTATGTGCTCGCTTTACTTTAACCAGCTATGTAATTTTTTTTCTTCTCTATACAAATAGGTAAAGGTGGGTAGGTAGGTAGGTAGGTAGGTAGAAGTACCTGTGTATCGATACCGTGAGGTAGATTTCCACCTCCCCTACGGCTTTTGTAATTCAAAAGATGTTGCTAATGATCTAACACTTTTGCTTAGAATATGGTATTGAATTACGTGTTTTGTAATCGACGACGACGATGTGTATAATAGCGCCGCCGTACTCATAATGTATAGTGTATGTATGTAGATGATACTTTGGATCGTGTCATTTTCATTGTAGTATATCGAATAAGTATGAGGAAAAGCGAGCCAAAGAGATGCGAAGGATGGAAGAAGTTACGGTTCTTCGATATTATACTGAGATGTGCGGTTTGCGTTAGCGATGTTATTTTGTGGTTTTAATGTCGAGTTGGTCGTCTTTGCTGTCAGCGAAATGGTAGAAAATTGAACTGATCCTTTTTGTTATAGGTTGGAAAAGCGATAACGTTGAGTTTGTTCAGTCGAAAGTTTGGTTACATGATCGATAAACGACAAACAAGTCTCCGAGCTAATTTACTTTTGATTCCGTTTCTGAATCTCAGAGTGACGCCATTTGTTACTTACTCTTGTGCAGAAGTTGTTATCCGTTCTTATTTCACGGAAAACAAAAAGTTATCAAAAATGGACAATGTTTCTGCAATCTGCATTGTCAGAAAATTCTTGGAATTTATCTTAGTTGCAGATTTTGTGGTTCTCCTAATAATACACAGATTCTTATTCAGGAATGTGCAACTTCATTTCGTGCGAACTTTTCAAGGATTTTCACAGATGTGAAAAAATTATCAGATTGAATCCCAATTGCGCTTATACTCCTCATGCTACGATCTAATAAAATATCAGAATTACTTTCATTTTTGAAGTTTCTTCTGAAAATTTTGCAATTTTTCTCTTTCCAAAGCCTAATGTGTACCATCAACTTTGTAAAAGATGAAAATTTCTTGAAACTGATACTCCGTAACACGAAACTTAACCGTGGAAATGCTTCTTTGTTGTAATTTCATAGGCTAGACGATGTCTACGTACTTGTATTTTCGTTATGTTACTCAATGGTGGTATTGGTGGTGTTTGTTGAACGATACTTTGTCGTATAAATGTTTACCATTATTGATTATAATTTATCGAATTGGCGAATGTCGAATTAAATAAGTTGGTAATTTTTCATTGCATAGTCGAAGCAAAAGAAAAACAACGACCATGAAAACGATACCTCAAGGTCAAGATCGTAAATAGTGAAAACGTCGATGATTGCGTTAGAATGAGAAGAATGAAATTGTTATGACCTGGAGAAGATTGTGTTGAATTGCGCGAGATAACCGGTCATTCGTGGCTTCTTTTTTTTCTTGTACTTTTTTAAAATAACCTTTTATTAATTTTTTGCACCGGTTTTTTTTCCATTCGCGATGCAGACATTGTTGCATGAGGTAGTGAATTTGCAGGTTTCGGTGTAGATAATAAGATGAGCGTGCTGTGTGTTTCGAAGGTAATGAATCGTGTTAGTGGTTTTTATGAGAGGCTTTGAGTACAAGTTTCAATCATTTTAATGCGCGTTGTTTTAGTGCAAATAATTTTAGGTAAATTGGTTGTAGGATTGAGGATAGGAAGATAAATCATTCATTAAAAGAGCCCCATCGATACGAAAGATGATAAATAGATTTAAATGAAGGATGAATAAGTAAGTGCTACAGAAGTCGTGAACGAATTCCTGGGGCGTTGTAATTTTTATAAAAACATCCCGCAGAAATGGGCTCTTCTTTTAAAAATCAATGTTTTGATATTGAATCCTTCAAATTTCTGTTATTTCGACGGAGTTTAGATTGTTTGAAAATATGTGAAAATAACAATGTTTATGAATTCAGCTGAAAGTGCGAAAATAGTGATGCGTTTCATGTTTGAAGAAATGAAAAGATCATAACTTCTCTACATAAGACTTAGGTGGTAATTCGAGAGTGAGATTTGTTAGGGTTGCTGACAATGACGTGTAATTTAGGAAAATATCAGAATTGAGAAAAATCAAATAGAAATAGGTAAAATGCCAAAAAGGGAAACTCGGTGAAAATACTGCTGAATTTATTCAAATTCTGAATTTCTGATGAAGTTTTGTAAAAAATATTATGCAAAAAAATGACAAAAATCGTTGTAATTATTTACATCAAAGTTGAATATAAAAATATCTAAAATTATTGTTTGAAATTAAAGAAAAAGTATTCAATTAGCACAAAAATTGTTGAAAATCTGTCAAAGTTGATTAAATTCGATCACAATGGAGTGAAACGTCTCGAATATAATTGAAAATGTGAAAAAAGTCGTTAAGAGGATATAGAATGGTTGAACCTGATTTAAAGTTTATAAAATACGCTATCCTTTCTTTCTTTTTCATCCGAATGAGATTTTTTTTCTGAAACATGAATCGTGTACCTAATTTTGCTTAAAAAAAAAAAAAATAGAAGAAATTACAGCAATATTTTTTGTGTTATCGTCGTTTTATTTCTGTTTTGTTTTGGTAATGATGAATTTTCCGTTCATTAAGGTTCTACAGAAACGTTGCAAGATGTATTGTATTAAGGAAACTCGAGCTTTCGTGTTTTCCCGCCAGTGAAAACGAACTCCGTTTACGAAAAAGTCTGCGCTAAAAATTGCTTATTATCGCATTTTCTCATCTAGTACATACAACAACGCGAATTGAATTATAATTCAATCGAAAGTATTTTATTACCTTGTAATACTTATTAAATAAAAGCCAAATCTTTTTCAGATTTTTATTTTCACGATAATAATGGTACCTGTACGTTTAATTTGAGGTATTATTTTATCATTTTTTTATCCCTCTTTTTTTGGTTGAAAAAATAACGTGTTTAGTGCATCTGTTTCGACGAGCAGAATTTTCCCTCGGTTTTTTCCCTTTCTTTTTTTTGTCGAACGGTTTATTAAAGGTGTGTAGACGAAAAAACGACAGTCGTCTTATTACACAACAACAATAATAAATACGTATATTTTGTAGATAAATGGGTGGTTTAGTAACGTGTACGGTGTAATTACGCAGCAACGTTAGAATGTCAAGTCGATTCTGTCGGTGAGAATCGCGAACATCCGAAGCGGAGAGACACGAGGATGTGTACGATGTGCGTCTGGCTGCGGCGTCCTTGAATTAGAGGGAGCAATGGCTTTTTCCTCTCGTTTACGTAGCGCCGTTGTCGTCGTTGTCGCCATTATTTCCTCTCTCTACTTTACCTTACCTATCCCGTGCTGCATATCGTCCAATCATTCTAGTCTTTGGTTATTTAAAGTTTTACTCGAATGAGAACGAAAACGAGAAGGCGATTTGTGTCGGAGCTTTCGATACGAATTTTATTAAAAAGCAATATCGCGTCGGACGCCCCTTTTTTTCGGCGTGAATTTTCTTCTGTCCGTCGCGTCGCATCGCATCGCATCGTGAACGAAAATTTAATTTCGTTCGATTGATTTTTTTCCCTCCCTTTGACCGAATTATTCGACGGACTGGAAAGCGAAAGCGGTGCAAGTGACGGGTATTTGGATACGATATACGAGCTTTTTTTATCACCGTCTGAGAGCTTTTTTAATTGAGCGATTCGCTAAAAAAAAATTGTCAAACGACGAGTTTTTAAATTAATTACGCGAAAAACGTAATTCCATGGGTTTTTTCATCGTCGGAATTCCGTCTTGTGAGAGCAGACCAAAGGAGCGGGATGTTGATGTTGCAGAAAGATTGATTGGAAGAAAATTATTTTCAAATATAGGTTTCAAATCGACAGAAATTAATAATCGAATTTTTTCGTTCGGAAAAACGAGTTTTTTTTTGTTTTGAGATTTACTTTGGCAAAGAAGGAAATTGAAAAATTCTTTAATTATTTTTTTGGGGGATTTCGTTTTTGAGAAATCAATAAAATCAAAACTTACTTAGATATAATTTTTTGGAAAACATGAAACTTGCTCGGGTCTAAGTTACAAGCAGTTCGAAAGAATTTTGAGCATGAAAGTAAACAACCAAAGGATAGAATGAGAGTTTTGAAGGTCATGGTAGGTCATTCAGTATTGCGAAAGTGACGTTTCTAGTTCAGTATTACTGAAAGATTCAAGACGAACAAAAATGTTGGTTGTTTACATACACCTTGTTACCTGGAAATTCCCGAGAAATTATTCATTCTGCTTGGTGATCAAAATTAATTTTTTTTCCTCCAAAAATTGTGAGATTAGCTTTTGAAGAAATTTCCATTTTTTTAATCCATTAGCACCTCTTATAGTATGGAATCAGGAATCAGAATATGGATCCTGCAAGTGTTTCAAGTCTCTTGAAAAAAAGTCTGGCCTTTTGTCTAAAGTACCTAAAAGTTGTGTTTTGCCAAAATTTGCCAAAAATGTCTAAAAATTGTCATGTCGCTTTTTTGAAAAAATGTCCAAAAAGTCTCACGGTTTTTCAAAGATTGCTCAGTCTCACTTTTTTCAAAAATTGAATTGCTAGAAAGTTCTGTTTTTTGCTAAAATTGTTAGTCTTTGTTTTTACCTAGAATTGACTCTCAATCGCGTTTCTTACTGTTGCTTTTTTGTCAGAAATTACTGAAAAAAAAACATCTGTCGTTAAATTCTCCAGTTTTGCCTTCAGTCAAAAGTCAGAACTGTTGAGAAGTTTTACCTTTCGTTAAAATTCCCAAGTAGTTTCATTTTTCGCCATGAATTTTTTTCAAATTGTCGTTTCTCTACAACGAATTCTAAAAAGTTTTACCGTTTTCCTAAAATTGCTCATTTGTTTTTATTTTTTTTCTCCTTTTTTTTTTGTATAATATGTACATTGAATTTAATGAATTTAATCGAAATGTTTCTATTTTTTTGTTGGTTACTTTCTCGAATTTGTTTGATGAGTTCGATCCGATATTTGGATTTCGGGCGTTCATTGCTGAACTGCTCTCCACACTTTTGGTTTCTGTGTTTTCAAAACTGTTTGTATCTTTGAAAAAAAAAAAAACGTTTTTTTTCCACTGATCGTCGTGACAGAAGATTTGGCTTCGGGTGAGATACCTACACAATATTAAAACGTTGTTGTACAAATATCGCGAAATATTTCAATTCGATTAAAAGGAAAATTTAATACATCAAAAAGAAAAGCAATACCCTTCGGCTGTGATACGTGTAATAGTAAACGAAAAACACGAAACTGAAACGTATTATAAGATCCCTTCGTTTTGCGAGTACATATAAATGAAACTAACTGTAAGATTGTTGAGCTCGTAGAGATAAAGGATGGCAGCGTCTCGCCAAGATACCGTACTTGTTAATCTAATATCCCGTGGTTATTCGTGTTTAGGGTGAAGTTTATTTCTTTTTCTCGTATATCGTGGCACTAAAACTTAATGTTGATACATATTGCCGGAGTAATACTAGAATGTGCAAAATGAGAGTACAAATCGTTGAATTTTTTGAGGTTATGGACCATAGCGTACCTACGTATTATGTAGTTTGCGTTACTGGTCTGAGGTCCAGGTCCAGGCATCTCCTCGGAGCTGTGCTTGGTAAAAACGAGTTGAATTTTTTTCACTTTTTATTGTTTTCGTGTTACTCGTACATTCGAAAGTTGTACAACGCGTTATGTGTTTTAATGCTGGTGCGTTCCATTAATAAATGAACCTGTTGGAAGCGGATGTTAGGTTAGCTTCTGGAACGCATGTAAAATCCCCCTCAGGGCTAGAACGGAGAAAGCAAAACGAAGACGGTAGTCAACCTACCTGCACATTGCGGTGCCGGTCTGGTGCTGTGTATGACTACGTTGTACGCTACGTATCCTTTCCTTACACCATACCCATATCCGTGCGGTATTTTGTGCATTTTTACCGTACAACTTCCATAGGTGTAGGAATAGGTGGAAACGTGAAAAAAAATGAGGGAATAAGGCGCGAGGACGAGAAGTTCGCCCGAGCCCAACATAAGGGTGCATGCATATTGCATATCCGATAATGGTTGCGGAGTGGAATGGTTTGGTATACTTCGTACCTACGTACAAGTCGTTGCTCTATTAGGAAAAGGTCGTAACTACATGAAAGTTGATTTCTCAGAAAACGCATTTTAATTTTTAAGAGCATTCTATCAAGTACACTTGATAGTTTTAGATGAGGTAAGAGAACATTTGGTTATTGCAATAATTTTCCTGCTAATTTTCAAAATAAACATCCTGGTAGCACTGATTTTTCATTTTTTTATTTGAGGAACTCTGAACTGAAAAAAGTAAAATTCAACAAAGGAACTTTCACCTTAAGTCAAGCTTTTTTCATCAAAAGCCCATAAGAAATACACAGGAACAATATCCTTAAGGTGATGAGGTTGATTTTCTGCAATTTGTCAGTGAAATGACGTGAAATTATTTGTTTATAATGACTTTTCTTACCAACAAATTACAAAAATCAAAAGAAATATGTTCAATCTGAGAAAAAATATCATTTAGAACCTTTTCATTGTAACGGTTTTGAAAACGTGTATTTAAAACCATTTGTTTTCGGCTATTACGAGAACAAAAAACATCGAAATTCAATTTCAAGTGTTGCATCATGTAGAGGACAAAATTCTCTTTCCAATGATACCACTATCTCATTTTTTATAAAAATTGTAGTTACGACCTTTTCCTAATAAAGCAACGAAGTATATTCTTCGTGCTAAAGGTGAAAGTTTGTTGGAATATCGTACCTACAAGGAAGAGACATACGTTTGCGTTTACGTGGATTCGCTCACATGCATAAATATACACAGACACACTCATAATAAAGTCTCATCAACAAGTATACTCGAAAGCGTCTGGCCTGGTCTCGTCTGGTCTGCGATATAACACATTATCACGAATGGCGGTGAACTAAAACGCAACCGATGTCTTCTGTTATGTAAGTCGTATTTTTCGGAATTTTACCTCTTTCTTTTCTTTTCTTGAATTTCGCCGCGGTTTTCGTACAAACGCCCGTAATATCGTGTTCGGTCGAATTTATTTGGTACGTTGAATTTCGGTTTCGATTTATCTTACAAACGGTACTCCGCCGATTCGGATTACCTATTGTAAAGAGAATTCGGTGAAGTTTTGTCATATTTTTGCATTATGAGCTCCTTGGCGACGAAGTTTTCAGCGAAATATTTACTTAGGTACTTAACAACTACGTACAAGGTGGTCTAGAAATAGCAGATAATTGTCAAAAATTGCGTATTACACTTCAAAAAGCATTCTGATGCTGCTATCAGTTGGACTTGTAACAAATTTCATGCCTCCAGAAGTCAATTGAGTTGGGCTCTTGCAATGAAAAAATTTAGCATCGCTGCAAGGGCGCAAAATTCGACTTTTTGAGTCATACTCGTATGAAGGGATGTCCAGTCGGACTCCCCAGTTGGAACCCCCAAAAAACGTTATCTAAATTACTCTTTGAAAGTTTGGGCCAAATTTTAGCCCACTTAGTTGATTAGGGTGAGTTCCGGCGATTCCAGCCACGATACAACTACCGCCAAAACGAAGTGCTGCTATCCACTTTTACACAACTGGAAAGGGGTTGAAAAATCTCGAAGTACTATCTTTTTCTCCTTAATGTGTTGAGTATCCTCTTGATTTTTAGTTCTGATGTTTTGTGAGGCACGAATGCCCAAAGCATGGGAAAAATTTCAGAAGATCTCCAACTTCTTTTGATGTATTATTTTTGCCTACGAAGTGATTTGTTTCAAAATCCCCAACTCTGGACCAATGTAACACCTCAAAAAACATTTCGAAGAGAAAAATTCAAATTTCGATCATTTACCTTCACCTTTTCGCCATTTGTGGTAAAAAATTAAGATTCCAGGTGAGATTTTTTTTTTATAAACTTGGAACTTGCTAATCCATTCTTACTTTACATGTAATTTTAATGACTTGAGAGTGTTTTTGAAAATATGAAGAAGCTCCCACTCCTCATGTAGTGTCATTTAGATACATTGAAATTGTGTTTACCGTTTCTGAACCACCCTGTATGCAATTATACACATCGCAGTGTATTTTGTTGTCGATAACGTTACGCTTTTCGGCGTGCCAGTGGAGCTCGGTTAATGGTTATTGACTTCGTTATACACTGATGAAAATTCAACAAAAACTGTTTGTCTCGTTTCGCAATGTTTTTCCAAAGCCAAGATAGGGTAAAAAATCAACAAAACTTTGTTTTTATTTCGTATTTGGCTGAAATTTGTGTCGAAGTACGAGTACGTTGAAAAGTAAATCGACAACTTTGTATTGCGTTTGAAATTGGCCGCGAAAAGTGTTATGTGAATTTTGAGATATTCAACTCTCCAATTTGAAGCAGTGTTGCCTTTTTTTAGTCAACGCATACTTTATGGGATGTTCATTATGAAAAAAAATATCGCATTTGCAGATTTTTTACTGCTAAAATTTTGTATAGAATTGTTTGTTGTGCGCAGATTCTGCTTTTCGTGATTCCATTGGAATTTTCTTAGAAGGCTGATCACACCAAGGTAAAATTCCATTATGATGACTGATGAGTAATGAAAGATGATATAATTATTAGTACTTGAAAAATAACTGAAAGACAAACAATTGAAATGATATGTTACGATTATTTGTACATATAAGGTGATCGTTTAAAAAAAGAATAATTTTGCTCCATTTGAATACTTGGGCTTATTTGATGTGTAATTACAATTATTTTGCGAAATGATGATCGATTAATTAATTCGACAATTGTCTTTTTTTTTGTTCTAGGTGAGTTCGAATTTTTGCCGTAACTGTTACAGAATAAGACAAATACATTCGAGTGAGTTACTTACATATTTTATGATCCTTCCTCTCGTTTGAAAACGATTTGAAAAATTTGCTAAAATTAAATAAAAATTATTACAATTTAAAAATTTTTTTTGGTGATTATCACATTAATTAGGCTATTTCTACAACATTTGAACAGTAATTTTTATGCTATTTGACGCAATTTTCTGAACATCTTTGAAAGATTTCCATATTTTTGTTTCTTTAGCATTTTTAATGCTTTTCCACTTGTCGTAGGAGGAACCAAATTGTGACATTCGATGAAACGAGGTTTTCTTGGCGAGAAAAACTTTCTAAATTGAGAAAATGCTTCAGTTTTTTCACATTTTGTAGCATTTGTTCAAATATTTCAAACTTTTCTGAGATCTTTAGCAATTTGACAAATAACTACCCTTTTGCTTAAAATTTCACCTGAAATATTCATCCTGCGATTGTGCATTAGATGGAGAAAAATGTCGAAGCGCAATATGCACCGTTCACCATCAAATCGTATAATCGGTGAACGTGTTTTACCAATAAAGTTGGCACTAAAGAACGTTTTTATAAACTCGTTCTAATTAATTTACACATTCTCTTTCGGTAATTAATTTATAAACCATGTGCAATTATGATGACTAATTATGTAAAAATTCATCGAAAAATGCTAACTTCACTTCAGCATGTAATTTGGTCGTTTTATTCAAAGTAAACGCATGCAAAACTAGCTATTTAGATGAATAATTTCAAAATTTCATGTTTACGAAAGAATACCTACCCATATAGTGATAATCATGATTGTTTTGGAAATTACGGTTCCGATTCGAAAATTAGATTGTTAAACATAACAGAAAAAACCTATAGTGCTCAAATAAAATTTGAACCTCTTTATTTATCGGTTGTAAAATTCATCCGGAGTTTTTTCTTTTAGGTTTTGAAAGAGCTTATTGATATAACCCGTTAAACAAACTTATCTACATTCAATGTATTCGTTTACTCGCGGCTAGAAACCTCCGTTTGCGTTGGAAATACTAACAAAACAACAAATTAAAGGTGTTCAGGTATAAAATCTAGCGTTTTAGTATTCAAATAACCAATTCTAGTACCAAAAAAAAACTATTCTACGTCGTTTGTTTTGAAACCAGACGAGAATTCCGTTTGTCATTGTCAATTTCGCCCTATAGAATTAAAATTTTTCCAACAAGAACCACGCACTGTGTATTATGCTCTCACAATGACATTCTAATTACGGAACTCGTCCACATTTGCATCGATTCGCGAACGTTTCGTCCTTCGTTGTCGTCGTCGTCGTCGTCGTCGTGAAAAAAGGAGAGTCATCAATATCATAAAATGCTTACGTTTCAATAAATGAATCCCCCTAGTTGCGGTGTACAATGAACCGCTAGCCGTTATCAAGATGGCGTTTCAAAACGCTAATTCTTTAAAAAATTCATAAACAGCGCGGTATTTCTTTTAAATTTCTAACGGTAAAATTATATACGACGACGAATGAGTTACGTATTTGAAATTTGCTTATCGACACGATGGAAAATACTTGTATAGCTCTGTGTGTGTTGCGTGTATTCAACACGGGTGGATAGTGATGAATTTTTTGTACAATCAATTCACGTAATAATAAACGAACCACAATTTATGATGAATAGTTTCAAATTTTTGGCCTAGGTATATGGCGTTTATTGTGTACAGATATAATAATGTCATCGCGTAGGAAAACGTACTGTGTATTCGAGCCTTTAAGATTTCCTAAAGTCGTTTTCTTTTGTGACAATGAAAAAAAAAGTAGGTAATATACACCTGAATCGATTGAATTTTTACATAACAATGAAGCATAATGCGAAGAGAAACCCAGCTTCACTTTCCGAATGGGTATACGTGACATAAATTAAAAAATGTACACATTTATACCGCGTATATCACGCCAGCCATAAGCGAACAGGTTTTAATGATGAACGGCTTCCTCTAATTTAATATACTATGCGACGACATCACGTAGAAAATTCATATCAACCACACAACAGAAAATTTTCGTCGGTATCCCTACTCATCAAATAAAAGCCACGTTTTGTATCGTATAGGTACGTATTTGTCGTAATGCATATCCATTTTCAAAGAATCTCGTCAGTCAGACTGAATTAATGAATTTTATTTCGACGTTTCTCGACGAATGAATGGTTTCCTTATAATCTCATCGCGAGTAGGAGTGATGCTGAGATTTTTCTCTTCTAGAAAAAAATACACTCGATGTTGACAGGTGACTCATCAAGAACGAACCTTGGATAATTTTTTAAATGCTGCTAATAGAGAAGTAGAAATTAAAATTTTAATCTATTGAATCCGAATTGAAAATTTTCTCAATTTTTTTTCCCGCTTTGTACAATTGGTTTTTCAACTTTCCTTCAAATATTACAACTTGCAATTTTTTTTACTGAAAACAAATTTTTTCGATTGAAAAATCAGAAATGTCAACTGGTGAGGGGGAGAAAAGAGGATCAACCTTCTAATGTTTTCTGTCAACTACATCCATCATTTTCACATTTACTCCAAAGGCATCAAAAGTTTATTTGAATAGCTGAAAAATTGATTTCCATCTTTTTTGTGGGTGCATCAACCCAAAAATAGCGTGTACATACTTATTCAAGCTATTCCATTTTACTTCCAAAAGCAGTAGGAAGATGAATTCAAATGAAATGTATGCAGCAGCAGTTGGACAGTGGACTGCATTATAAACTGGTCCATTTTCAAAATTCGTATCATCGGTGTCCCACAATAAACTAGTAAATGCATCTTCGACGAACCGGTTTATGGGAGAGTGCGAATTCGGGTACAGTACATATGCATTAGATGTGTACTGGTAATATAGGTCATTCATTTTTTGTATTATTCTATATACGCATATGCTATTTATTCATTCGTCGATGTATCGTATGTGATTTATTATGAATTTCGATCAACTAGTAAGCTTTTTACGATATGTAGGTTGTTAGGTACTATGGTTATTAACATTCGTCCACATATATACGAGTATGAATTCATTCTGTATATGTACTTGTATTCGCGACACGAAACGATTCGGTACGATAATTTATCATCGATATAAACCGTCACCATATTTCAATCTTTTTTTCCAACATTTTGTGGCCATATTAGTGAAAAATAAACTATACGCAACCGGTTCTCATGCTATAGCAACGAAAAGTCAAGCCGCGCCCGTCGCGAGCTCTTCATTACAAGGGTAAAATTTTTCATCGCAGATAAAATGGCACGTAAATCTGCCACTGCCAAGTTGTCAAGCGAATTAACGTATGATCGTAGTTGATCATAAAACTTCTGTTTGAAAAATCTTCGGCCTTGAATTTAAAAAAAAAGATAATCACATTTTCCCGTTGAGAAAATGAGAGGTGCGTAGATTGTCACAATTTGAAAAATACGAAATCAGGTTTTTTGGAATTTGATTTTTTTTTTTGAAATGATTTCAATGAACAATTTTGTCAATACGTGCGTCAATATTCGAAAATCTTTTTTTTTATGGAAATGGCAAACTATCCAAAGTTTGTATTTTTAAAATGTGAATTATTGTGGTTCTACTAGGTACATGTAATTTACCACCGAAATGAAAATTTGAAAAAGTGTGGTAATTTTTTCAAAATTTCTTTAAAAGTTTAATATGATTGTATGAGTGTTTTTTATTTTTTTTGAAAAACAAGTCATTAATTGTTGTAGGTAAGTAAATCTTTAAAATGAATTATCATGGAAATTTATTCTGTGGCAAATTACTGGCAATTTACGGTCTTACGTAAATTTACCGGAATAACATAATATCCATCCATTGTCAATTTCTGAGTATTCACTCATGGAAATAATTTTTAAATAAATGGGAAAAAACTGGTTGGTAGTGAAAAAAATTTTGCATTAGTATAACGAAATTAATCAGTGCAAAATGGTAGACTATCAATTATCATATATCAGACTGAATAAATTTTCAACTTAAATTTCAGTACATCAGTTTTTGAACAAGGTGAGAGAGAACTGAGAAGAAGAAATATAATCAGTATAGTTTTTTAGGGTATCTGGGTCTATAGGTGAAATGAAAGCAAAAATAAATCGAAAGTCTAAATCTCGCTTGATAAGTCACAAGACGTACTACATAGCATGGTGGAAAATTTGGTTGCACTAAATCATCTGGAATTTCGAACGTTTCTTGTGAGACAACGTTGAGAAAAGCTCTTTAATCTTCGTACATAATTTTCCAAAAAAAAATCTGTCATCTCTCAACTGTTATTAATTAAATTTCTTCAGCCAAGCTAAAAATTGGGTTCAAACAGTTGATCGTGCAATTAAAATTTGTCATAAAAAATTTTTTTGCTATCTGTCGAGTTGTGAACTTTCCCCCCCAAAAAAATTTCGTTTTCATTTTGACAAATTAGGTTACTTAAAAGGCATATTTTAATTACTTTGGGGATTTGGGTTGCATTTGGGAGACACCCAATTGACTTTTCTATATTTCGAGTGATTTGAACGAAAAAATGTATTGTAGGAAAAAGTGCTCAACAGAAATAATCGAAATGGTTGAATTTAACGTTAAATCGGCTCCATTTATCAAATTCCATCTCATTTGAGTTGACCTATTGAACTGGACGTCAAATCTGCGTGTTGGTGTTGGCTTTGAAAATCTTTTCTAGTAAAAATGTGTTTCATGAATCCCAAGTCATGTAAATGGAGTGATGTTTGAAATCGAACTTTGTGTAAAAGTCGATATAAGGGAGAGACATTTGGCTGATAACGAATGAACGAGTTGAAAGCGATAAAGAAGAAAAAAAGAAAACAGAAGGAGTAAAAGCACAAGCTTTAAGTACGTAGTGTATCAAGGACGCATGCACGCACGCTCGACTTTTGATTGGGGCTTCTTGTGAACGAGACGTGGTCGGGAAAATACACTGCTCGTGAATGTCAGCAGCGTTGGCGATGGTCGGAAACGGCTGTATAGATGTGAATGTGTTGCTGTGTAGTGTGTTGTGCGCCTAGTATAGTGGCGCGCCACGCCATGAGAGTAGGTTGACAACCACGGCGGTGTGGAGGCTGAAAGAGAGTCTAAAATTGAGATGGCTCGAAGGTTGGTGCTTCGTAGAGCAGAGCGACACGATGAAATTTCAACGAGGGTATGTACAACGCCACCGAGCCCCGCCGCCACACCCCACCGTATCGTATTTGTCCCTGAACCTTTGTTAGTTTCGGTAAGAGAATTGAGGTCACGAGCGTGCATCCCTTTTTTTTTTCATCTTTTCCTCCTCTCTCATTGCTCGGCTATATCGAGACCGTCTCTCATTATTTCTTCCACTTTATCGGCCTTTCTCTTAACCTAGTTGTGTATTGGTATTTTTATTTTTAATTCACTTCGGAAATCTTGGCCGTGTGTGCTCAGCTGTTTTTTACGTACCGTTTACGAATGAACGACCTATCCACCGACCGAATTGTTCGAATTGCGGGCTTTTCTTATCACCGATTTTTCATTCGTATAATTTTTCAATTGGACGATTTCTAATGTAACGTAACTTGACGTAATGTTTTGTTTTCATCGTGTGCGATTGATTAAAAAATTTTCTGGTTCGTGGGCCTTCGAGAAATGGTAATTAAATTTTCTGTACAGTAGTTAAATGCAACGTGTTGGCAATTTTTTTTTCGTGACGTTTGCTTGCGTTTTGTTTACGCCTATTTTACTCCTTTACTGCTGCAGTTTTAGTACTATGAATTAATACAATCGCATAGGTTTGCGTTTACTATGCGGTATTTATTAACGAAATGATGCAAACTTGAAAATTGTTTTGTTTCACGTTCAGTCATACTGGGTGTTCTATTGTACATACTTCAGATTTTGACGGCACTTGGTACGAGAAATTGATAATTTAATGGAAATAAGTTGTCCATCTCAATATTTGAAGGGAGTATGAACATTTTCTTGATGGAGTGGTGTCACAAAATGTGAGAAAAATTTGGGCCGAGATGGTAAGAAATCGAAAAAACATCCAAAAATACACCTTCGTGCAACTTCTGGTGCTAACGCCCTACTTTTGATTTTCCAAATCGATTTGTGACAGTATCAAACCATTTTGGAGCTTACGGCGAATTTTTGGGTCATTTTTGAAAAATTCTGGAATGCAATAAATGAAAAAATTGTTTCTGAACTCATCAAAAAGGTCACAAGAACGGTACATAACGCATGGTGTTGATCTTCCGGAGACGCTTTTAGCAGAATTTTTCAAAAATTGAAAAACCAAAAAAATTTTTAAAGGCTGTGAAATAGGTCGAAGACTTGAAGTAATTTATTTCAGATGTCTACTGTAATGGGGTCAAATTCGATTTTTCGAAGTTTATCAAAATTTGAATATTGTCTAGTATACATATTTAGCATCTAACATTTTGGATGCTCTTACAATTTTGTTCGAATTCACTTTTTTTTTTACCTGTAGGGATGCTGTTTTTTTAAAAATCTGCTTAATTCGATCTCTGAGTCGTTGCTACACAATTCGTAGAACCACTACCTTTTCAAATTTCAAATCTGTGGGATCTCGTTCTTGCCAATTTTTTCATTTCTCATTCTAATTATACCAAAACTTGAAGTATGACAGCTATTCGATAAAATACCCCGCATTTGAATGAGAAAACTTTGTAAAATTATACCTTTCCGAGCCTGAATTTTGCGCGTATCTTCAGAGAAAAGTTGTAAAACGTAACACGCGATTATTTTGATTTATAAAAAAGGCGCGTCTCAGGCTTGTAATCTTCTGTTTGTGTTATTAATTTCGCAATTGAAACACACGACAGGTTTTGTTTTTTAAAGCGAAATAAACGTGCTTGGGTACGATGATTAATTAATGCATCGAACGTCGTATTTTCATCGTCAATTTTACATTGTGAATAGTTTAGATTTCCTGTTACAAACGAATCAGTTATATGTGAATTGAAAGATACTGCCATAATGTCAACTGCAATGTCCGGCATAAATTCGTCGCAGTTGACCAGTTGCATTCTTCTATGTACATGGTGCAAGGTTGACTTACCCCTACAAATTCGAATTAGAATTGTATTTGCTTTTTTAATGAGTTGGTACAAGGTTTGCGATGAAGAGGGGTATTTCTGAAGTGCAGCGTCGTATAATTTGACAATGCAGTTTGACTTCGAATGTACGTACCAAAAAATGGTAATTTTCATTAACATTGTATCGTATCGTTTGCTTATAAAAGGTACGTATTAAAATTCGAGTGATATATTTGCGTAATGAGTACACGTTTTACCAAATTCAATGAAAAAGTTATTGAAATATTATCGTACTTGGTCATTTTTCCTCCAACTTTCCGTTTTTCGTTCTCAATATCTGAAGTTTACATGAAAAAGTATAAATCAGTTCTTAGATTATTCCTTCGTTAATTCGCAATTATTTCATAAAAATTTCTTAAAATCATCAAAATGACATCCCCCCAATGTTTTCAAAATTTGATTTCTTTCAAGTTTTTCTCAAAAAATCTGTTGCAAGGAAATTTCTTCGAAGCTGGTCTTGAGGAAGTTCTATATCAAGTCATGTCTCAGTTTGGTTCAAAGGTCTAGTTGGGGGTGTCAACTGTCAAGGACAATGACAAAAGGTCGATTCGGGTATTATCTAGATCAGGATATGTTGTCGTAGTTGAGGTCAGCAGATTGAAATTGAAATTCGTATTCGCTTATCTCGGAGAAAACAGGATAACTTTCTTAATGTAATTGAGATATTTTTGAAAATTTAAAGGCGATGCAAAAATCTGAGATAGGTTGTATAATTCGCTTTTGATAAATGAAAACAGGCCATTTTTTTCGAACCAGGAGAAACAGTTGGAATGTTCCTTACATTAGCCACTGTCGATGAGCATTTTACTCGTAATTCGAAGCTTACTTTTGCGTAAGTGAGAAAACTACATATGTATATTGCACCTGACAACACGAGCAAATCAAAAATCTCAATTCGAACACTATGTGTTGACAACTTGAAATTAACCTCGATAATACCAAAATAACGTTTAAATACATAGCATGCAAAAATGTCATTCGTACTACAAACAAGAAGACATAATACTCGTATGGTTCGCGACACTAATAATTATGTGTTATGTGATGTGTCTCGTATATCCGAATATTATTTAAAATCACAGTGAACCAGACCCAAGGAACGAAAGTGACACCTCTTTTTTTAATAAATAAAATCTATTTTGAAAAACTCTCGAACCGGGATAAATACGCCTATTTTAAATCAACTTTTAAAATAATGCCATCCCTGGTAAAATTTTTGAAACGACGACGCAGAAACACCTACGAAATATCAGATTTTTAAATTTCATTTCATAGGTTTCCAAGCTCGACGAATCGACGATTTTCACGGGCGTTGTTCAAGGATTTTTGCAACGTCTATTCGATATTTTTATTCGTTTTTTTCCAAACGCACACGTTTCACTGGAGAGATTTTCTTTTCAAAATTCATATCGCATTTCAATCGTTGGCGCAAATTACGAAAATAAATTATTACGCGAAGAAAAATCGTAGTACTTTTAACCCTTTTGTTATGTACGTCGTACGTAGATCGGTTTCCACCTATTGTTGTATTTTTATCCTCCTTTATAAGGTCTTCTTTATTCATCTACATAGTATACCTTAGATATACATTTATCCATGTCCCGAAAGCAAAAGTACCTGCGTAAGTGCGTACCTGTACTACCTAAATACATAATTCCAGCCAATCGATACAATAGTGTATAGAAGAGAAGAAAATAATGTCTCGTCTTACGTCATACATCAGACATAGGCAGGCGTTTGACCTTATTCGCCCTTGAGTTTCAAGTCGTATAAAAAGGGTGTAGGCGAGAATGAGTATAGCGGTACAACAACGCCAGCATAGATACAATGCACAACCACCGTTATCAAGATAAAATACCCAAGAAAAAGAACCGGTAAATAGGTCGTACAAAAAGGGTCGAAAAAACTAAACCAACGTATACCTATACTCACATATGGCAGAGCCGAGCAGAGAGAATATCTCTTCAACGAAAACCGTTCGTTGTTCTCACTACTACTTTACGCAACTGGTTCATGAATGAAATGTTCGGCTATAACACAGAACAATTTCATAACACCAGTTTAATTCAACCTCACCGAGTTCAAAAATGTCATTACTTTCAAGATCCGAAGAAGAGTAGTATCTTAAATATGAGATTTTTCAACTGAGAATTTTAGCTTTTTACCCCCAAAAAAAACAGTATTTCTTACCTTTTTTTGGATGAGATTTTCAATACTGTTTTCGGATTCTATGGGTCAAGTTTGATGTACGTATTGGAACTTATTTCAGCCTCCTATATACCTTCACTCAGAGAGGGTGTGAGAAGTTGCTAAAGAGTGACATTTTCAACATTTTTATACCTATAAATTTTATTTTATGGCAAAATGTTGACCAACTGGTGTTCTAATGTAAATTTTCGAATAGTACGGATCCAGTACTATTAGACCCAGAAGCACTTCCTGTAGCCCTCCGCCGAAGACAAATTCGTTCGCGTGTGGTTCATTGAATGATTCACTAAAAATTAATTAATCCGTTCGCGAATTATTTCTAAAGAAATCAATCAATTTGTTCAATCATCAAATTGTTCGTGAATGATTCGAGTCGCTTCGCTTGGAAAACAGATCAATATGCTTTATATACAAAAGTTTTATAAAAATTGAATAAATTTGTTCGTAAAAGAATAAAGATTTACCAAAACCGAATCACTGCATCAAGACGACGTTTTCACGTATGAAATTATAGAAAAAAATATTTGACGGAAAGTCGGTCTTCTCGCGCCAGCTGTGTGAGATTTGTTGATGCTATATTTTTTCAACATTCTATTCTCTTTGAATTCAAGACGCGATCGATAGCTGTGAATTTTTTCTCGACTTTTAATGTAGGTAATAAAAGTAAAACAAAAACCAACCGAACTCCACTTTACACAATTATTAATTAAGGGCAAAGTACTTATCAAGTGTACAAAAAATTCAACATTACATTTAGTTAAACTTCGATCGATTATCATGTTTACAAGGCCAACATGATAAAGTGTACATAAAATATAACCCAAATAAAATTCGTTATATCGAACAACAAAATATACACGCTTACTTCAATTCAAGAGAATTCTTCAAAAAAGCTTTGAAAATTATCTGGTAAAAAAAAGTTATGGATGAATAATTGCTTATCATGTTGTAAGGAATTACTTACAAATTTTCCATGGGAAACTATTGTACAAAACTCAAATCATTAAAAAGGAATTTAAAAACGTAATCATTTTCATATTACAGCCAGTACAACAAAATTATTCTTCGTACCTAGTTGATCTACCAAACGTCTCCTACCTCGTAGTCTGAGTCTCTGTGCTCGGCCATTTTCTCAGCAGCGTATGGCTTTTTTTCAGACTTTCAAGGTTATCGTCGTTATCTCTATTTGCGTACAGTACATTACATACTTTGGTTTATTAAATTTTTCATAATGTTTCAGTTCGTTTACACACTCCTAGTTCCATGTACCTAGACCAACAACATCGTAGACTAGACCACGCTTTCGTTATCTCTTCGAGTCTTTGTACTACTCCTCACGTGTCTTCTGATACGTACATCCCGCATCCTCTTCTCTTTCAGTTTATCATTGCTGAATCATGAAAGTCTGTTAGTAGAATGTCACTAGCACGTTACAAAATGGATTGTTTTAATTAACGATCAGTTTCTAGAGTTGCATGGAAATTGTGAGCGTTAAATTGTAGCCAAAATTGTCAAAATTTTGTGGTAATAAGTTTTTAAAAAGTCGAAATAATGTCAAAGTTGATAATATTGCGTAAAATTCTTTCAAAATGGTATACAATTTGATTCAAATATTGATTGAAAAAATGGTAAAATACATAGGTAGTTCGAAATAGCTCAGAAAAGTTGATGAAGTTTTGCAGAGCGGTAAAATTTTAGTGATTGGACTTAGCATTCTCAGCCATCCTAATTGGGGTTTGAAATTGAAATTTTGGATATTTTTCTCGACTCAAAAAAAAATAATCCAAAGAATATCCGTATGAAAAATAGTATTTTCTGTTATGAATAATCCTATATAGCAAAGAGACCTGCAGGGCATTCTCTCCCCCCCAACTCTCCCCTCACCCCAACAAAAAACAAAAAAAATAAAATCAGCTCCTCTAGAGGAAACTTGAGAGTTGAGTTATTCCATATTTCATTTTTAAGAATACATATTTCAAAAAGTATCCTAATGGATCTTTCAAACACCCAAAATGAGTTTTGGAAAGCATAATATTGTTATTATGCATTTAATTGAAAATTTTTCGATGGTTTGTTGTACGGGTAAAAAAATTGATGTACATACAGTATAACGTTTTAAATTTCAGTAATGGATTTTAAATCTTAGCTACCCTTATCATCTGTGAAAAAAAACGAAAAATTAAAAATCGATCTTGCTCGGTATTAGTTGAAATTGCGCAATTTTTTCCATCATGTAATAGAATATCGAGACGAACTTGTGGAATTGAGATGAGATTTTTTAGAACACTTCAACGTGAAATATAACTTTTTGATTGAACGATAAATGGCTTAAAGAAAATTGAATTAAGAAAAAAATACACGAGTCGGTATACGTAATACATATCTCATCGGAATAATTTGAAAAGAAGAGAGTTTACGATACGAAGACGATGTTGCTTTGAAAATATATGTGCTTCGAACGCAGTAAGTAATATGAAAACTCGTGTAAGTCGTGGAGTTCACAGAGTTGGAAAAAATCAGATGGAAGGTTTGGTGTAAGTACAGGGTGGCCAGAAATATCGGGTACCCCTAAGAAAGTTTTTCATTAAAAATATAGGTTGGCAATGTGAAATAGATGCATATGATTGGTGGAATGTTATCTCTCCAGTCCAACAACCAATCATGTGTTATCATTATTATCAGTCACTGTGACCAACCGAAGTATTTAGTTAGAAAACTTTTTTAGGGGTACCCGATATTTCTGGCCACCCTGTAGAGGTACCTACCTATATACCTACGTATTTTATAGTGTAATTGGTTCGTTCGAGTAAAAACCACAATCCATGCTTCCGTTTGTTCCAATAACATTTTTTTCTTGATTTTTGTTACGATTCGATACATATGACGGAATATGACTTACGTTAGTCTGGAGGAAATAGTACGGTTGAAAATTTTATCCATATGCTACAATGTTAGCTTGAGCTTGAAATCGTTCGTGTAGACGAGAATTCGTTCAAGTAGGTGTATTGATTGAGTGTATTTATGGTAAAATTAATTATTTTGTTCGTCTTTTTAAAATCGTTGAAAGTGGAAATTTAAGTTGTCGCGACTATTTGGATTAAGATAAAAAGTTAAATAATTATTAGTACGAATATAGGTTTATCAATTTTTCGTTCAAGATGACCATTCTCTAATTTTGAGAAATGCTGAACGAATTTCACATGAACTTGATTAATGATTATGATGTGGCTAAGCGAAATTCAAGTGAAGGTATTTTCTTTCATCTTTCAACTATATATTTTACAATGAAAAATTTTGAAATTTCTTAGCCAGAAAGAATGCTTTGGTCTTCCAAACCCAGCTGCTACATTACTATAGTACATATTTGAATACTTGAGCATTTTAATTTTCTCTAAAAGGTTTCTAAGAACTAAATGATGAAATTCCTTGTCCAAATGGAACGTCTGATTTTATTTTATTTTATTTTTTTTTTAAATCCTTATGTTTGTTTAAACGAAAATTAATTAGAAACAGTACTTTTTTTCTTCGCAAGGATTAAAACCTGAGATAAGCCATTTTAAGAACTTTGAAATGTTCAAGGATTCTTTTCTCATCTTTTGCGTACCAGAAAAGTAACATATGCTGAGCATTCATGAGACCCTCTCGTGAGAATATTTCTCAACTACCCCCCCCCCCTCTCCAACAAATTGCTAATTCGCCCTTGTGATGTGCTAATTAGGTATTTGAATTATGTCGATTGTCGAGTTTAGTTGGTTCAATAATTTATCTAAACTTTTTTTTAATGATTTCGACTTCTTTTCAAGACGTAGCTTACTACTATTTATAGATAAATCATTTATGCCGAGATTGCATGCTTTATATCGAAATATGGCTCGTTAATTTTTTTCACTGCTTTGATAATAATGGCTATTATCATTTTTCGTGAAACCTTTTTGACACGTGTATAATGCTGAATAGAAAGACGATGACGAAAAAAATTAATAGCTTGGGAAGGGCATTTGGAAGATGCCAAAAAGTTATTTTTGTTGAGAAATGAGGTCGATTTTTCGTCGTATATTGGGTACCCCTGGGTTTCAAAGAACGTAAAGCCTTAGTCATATAAGCTGTATGTGCTCGTTATACAATTCATATGAATTCGTAATGTGTGTGTATGGAAAAAAATTGCTGAATTTTGATGATTTTATGCACGTTGTTAGAATTTCACGAAATGTATTGTTATCATCAATCGCCAATTATACACATTTTTACCTGTTAAAATACAATGATCTGGACTGCTCAACGTCTAAAATCCTTTCTTTCGTGCTTGATAGTTTATTTGTCAGAAATTTCGGTCTCATTTTCAAAAATATGTATGTTTAAAAAATCAAAAATTTTAAAAATTATTTCAAGTGTTTGGTATGCAATTTCATATCATGCTTTATGTACCCAATCATGGACCCGTTGTTTCGATTTATTCCTGATAAATATTATTTTAATCGTGTAAATGTGGCCGTTTTTTCAAACAAATTTGAGTGAAAAATGATGATGTAGTCGTTTGTATCATCATCCCGGTAATGATGTTCGAAAAACCTAGACATTCCATACAATAGGTTCAGTCGAGTTTAACAGTGAAAGAGATCAATAGTCCTTTTAACTATTCGAACAGGTTTTTTCGGTTTGAATAGGGTGCAACATTGTGTTCTGGGTATAATTTATTATTTGACCTACTTTCCGTTTTTTGTTCTCACGAAAGTTGTCATTGGTCGTTGTAGAAATAATGAAGTGAGTGGTTTCTTTTACTTTAAATTTCACTCGTACCTCTTCCATGAACTAATCTCGCTATGTGTACTTATACTATGTACTATGGTATGTTTTGGGTGTATTACGTGTTAAGAAAATTCTAACAAAAGGCACGAGTGAGTGGAAAATTCATTTATTGGGTCGTATATGTATGTACTTGTATTATGATAGCGTGTTGGAAACTTTCTCATTGAATATCAAGTTTTTTAGTAGGTATTTTAAATATGTATACGAGTTGAACTTTTTTTTTTTTTTTGGTTTTGTAATTCAATCTGGTACTTAGCGTGGCGAGAGTTTCTTGGTAAAATGTAGACATTTTGGACGTTGCACGTTGTTATACGAAAAATTTATTTTTTTTACGTGCCCTTTTTTTTGTTACTTTGAATTGTTATGATACGCAAAAGGATTGGTATCATTAAAAGTATTTTTTCATATTAAAGGCGGTTTCAAGTAAACTAGAGCATAACGCAATATCGGTTGAAGGGAATTTTCAAAGTTAAATGAAAGGAGAAAAAAAGGACGTGGAAAACGCCACGAGTATCCATTAAAATTACAGCATTTTATTGAGTTGAAAACGCGACAATGATAACGATGATTGTGATCATTGAAACGGATGATCGAATCAATACGGAATATTGAGCTCCCAGATTGAATCATACTCGTTTGTACATAAATAAAAAAATTCTAAATATACGTAAGTGTAGTCGACACATGTAGAGCTATTATTTCACTTGGGCGGTTATTGATTTCTGGGACGGGGTGATCGATTGGTTCATGGGATGCCCAGTAAACATTGGTGGTCTTTTTTAGTGCTGTGAAGAAATTCACGAGATCAAAAATTCACTAAATAATCGAATGTTGACCCCTTTACTGAGAAGTACATGGTACATACTCACAGTCATGATGAACTTCAAAACTATAGAGTTTTGTTTTTTTAGCTTGATTTTTTCATTCTCTGAAATTTTAGTCAGTTTGGTTTATAATGCTGAAACCTAGAAAAAAATGTAGGTATTAATATGATTTTAAATATTGGTGAAGAAATTGTCGAGGTAAAGTGGCGACAGTGAAAAAAAGCGTGATATGTTCGTGGCATAATTTTTCGCGGAAATGAGTAACATTTAAGAAGTATCCGCGCATAAATAAATAAATAAATAATTTTTCAAAAAAAAATATAGCCTGATAATTTGATGAGAGAAAAACAGCCGCACTTCCTTTCATTTCCTTTCTCTATAATATCATTTGACCTTGCTTCAAGTGCAAGATGTTTTTAATAGAATTTCCTGCTTGGTACTTTTTTCATCATTTTAATAGCTTACTGTCAAGTTTTAATGAGATGCGCTGTATTCATCTGTATACAGGTGCAAATGAAAATTGATTTTAAAATGCACACGTAACATTACGAACATATAGAATTAACACGATGAGGTTGAAAATGAACGAACAATTAAAAAAAATATGAGTAACTCGAATTCAAATGTGGATCAGTGACGACGTAGCCAACGGGAAAAGGGGTGACTGAAGCCACTTCTTCTTGCAGATGAAAAAATTATATGTAGTTTTTTTGTTTTTGGGCTAATTTTCTCGAAAAAGTAATTTTACCTTCATTTACATGAAGTAAACGTACATCATGAAGCTTTTTTAGTAAAGTACCTCAAATTTCGATGTTTCATGCATAAAAATCTGATTTTACCCCTGGCTTTGCCTCTGACGAAGTGATGGGGATAGATTGATGTGATTGATTTCTAGACTGAAGTGAACACATCAGAGAGGAAGTATTTCGATGATTTCAAATTGTTATATTTTAAAACGAACAGCTCTCTCATTCCCCCGCTCCTATCCTCCAGCACCACCCCTCCCTACAATAACAAAACGCTAGAAAAGTCACCATGTCTTCAGTTATCTGAAAAACTAAAAATTACTTTTTTAAATTTGTATGTACAAACGAAAACCAAAAATTGTAGTCTGGTGGACGAAGAATTGAAAAACAATGCAACTTGAAAAGTACAATAACTTTGAAAAATGAATGTCGTCTGACAAAATGATGGTTCAATATTTTGTAAAATGTGGAAAAAAAAAGGAAAGCATTTTTCAATATTATTGGGGGGAAAAAAGGAAAAATTTTTAATAGTTCTAAAAAATAATGAACGTGGTTTGACAAAATAAATTTTGATGAAAATCTAGTACCATCTCCCCTTCAAATTCAATTTGACGAAGATCGGTGGTTCAAAAGTGTGAATTTATTCGTTAGAATATTGTAACGTTATTTTGCAAATTCTGAATCAATTTATTGGTTCGTTTATTCATTGGTATTATTATTATTTTTGTTGCAGAATGTCAAGCAATTGAAAAGTTGTATAAGGTGACGTTGTCTAGGACGTAATTTTCGCAACAGCACGAGAATCGATGGCAAGAACTACGGCCGAGACAATTATAGACTCGCTACCACCTATATCCGATAGTCACTTTCAATGCCATCAGCTTCCTTTCCGCCGCCGTATTCTCGCAACTCTGCCGTCTCGTTTACTACGTTCGCATCGTTCAACAATATTTGTATTATTTAGTAGAGTTTAACGAGCGCGAATTCACGTGCCATTTATCTTCGTGTTGGTTTATTTCTATCATTTTTGCCCATTTTTTAAAAAAATCTTCATTTGCGTAAATATTGGTAATTAATTCGATTTTACGTGCGAAATCATACCAGTGAATAGTGTTCTGTGAACAAGTTTAAAAAGTTCGAATTTTTTTTCATTCCACGTGTATTTTTTGGAAAAAAAATTTAAGCAGTATTTCATTTGGTTACCATTTTTTTACGCTTAATTTTGCGTTCGTACCAGTGTGTATCGATTAAAGGTGATTTTAATGTATATTACCAAGCGGCTAAATGTGCGCGATGGACTTGAAACATCACGATGTTATGTATAATAATGGAGGCAGGCCGAAAGGTCAGTCTGTCATCAAATCCGAACCACGGAGTAGAAGTCCTTGTTACAATCAAGGCAGAGAAATCATCCGAAGTCCGCCAACTGCCAGCAGTTCCAGCGGACTTTTCAATGGGATCGCGAGCTCGAAGAGGCTGCGTCCCCCCGACGACTGGCTCACGGTTACGCCACGTTCGCCGGTGACTGTAGTAAGCTCGGTTGCGGTGTCGGCATCTACTTCGACGAATTTAAGCTCGTCGCCGGGACCGGCTTTACATTCGTCCATTTATCCTAGTACTTCCAATGGATATCCCTCGCCGACCATGTCGACCAGCAGCTATGATCTGTACAATTCTGGATCCAAGCTTAGTAAGTAATGCATACGTCGTTTTTATTATTTTTTATCGACTTTCATGTGTATCGAATTGATGGTGCAAAAAGATCATTCAAAGAACGAACGTTGAGCAAAAAGACCGAAAAAACGTTGAACGAGACAAAGATTAGCTAATCGTGTGAACTTTGATCACAAAAGTTGTGAGCTTCACATTTTCATTACTCTTAACTTTCTGCTAGACATACTTGGTTTTCCTGCTCTCAGAGCCTCCCATTTTCAGTTCAGTCACATGGTTGGCTCCTTTGCGAAAGTGAAAACGAGGTAGAATAAGAGGTCGAAAATGAATGAAAGAACGCTGGGAGTGGGAATGCGAACGAGATTCAGTTTGGGTCCGCTTAAAAACCCACTGGGAGCGCTAGTTGAAGTAGAAAGTTTTTATAAATGAATTATTATGCAATATTTTGTGTTTAGAGCTCTAATACTTATTCAAATACTCGTTGATCTCTAATGTCTGTGAGCTTTCGATTTTTGGTCAAAAATACCAAGTATATGCCAAATGAGTCCGTTCTAATTTGAAGAAACTGTTCTTACATTACGTCGATTCTATAATTATTCGACATCCCGTTGGTTTTACTTTTGATGATCTCTCTTTTGAGCCGCTCCTGATGCTGTTTTGATTTTTTCGAATCATGATTGTTTGATTAGCAGGTACATTTTTCACGAAATTCATTCTCTTGATTCTACGAACAATAATCTGAAATATTTACCTTATTTGCGGTAACTACGTAGAAATTTAGCACGCGTCAGAGGTACACAACTTTGAGAAACGTTTCGATGATATGAGATGGATTTGCTTTGTGGTTTTGTTATGAAACCTAAAGTACATAACATTTAATTTCACTTATGGCGGTGGTTATTCGTCGTAATAGTATTCGTTTCACATCTTGACTAGGTTCCTACTTGAAGCTGTTAAAAAGATTTCAACAACTTGAGTAAATCCTGTTTTGATTTACGGATTTGGTGGCATCTACTTGAAAGTATGGTCTCGTGAAGTTGAAAAATGACTTGAAAAGTATTTGTTTGTATTTATGTTTTTCTCGCATATTTTTGTGTAACGATGTCGTCGAAAGATGGAGCAGAATTTTGTTGGGTATTATTTACTTAAATCTATCAATATTGTTTACAAAGTTGATGTACTTATTTTGTTGGAAATATTCGAGAGCTTTTGAAAGCAGAGTTCCTTCGCATTGATTGGATGTGTGAGATTGATGAGCTTGTTGATTCGCAGAATTGAGGTTTTTCAAAAACGAGAAACAATCAACATTTTAATCAGGAAATTTATCAAGTTGCGCTGCATTTTTCTGTTGTAAAAAAAAACACGTCTCAATGCTTTCAAATAATGTAAGATAATAGTTCAGTAAGGTGAACCTCCACGTTCAACTTTGAAACATGGGGACCTGTAATTTGTTGAAGAAAAAAAAACAGGATTGCAAATAGATTTACTGATCGGTGATTTGGGTTTTCATCATGTTGGTTTGATTAAACTTTTCCAAATCTAGCCCGAACTGGCTGTCCTGACAGGTTTTTAAAAATCATGATTACATTTTCTTGTCTCGAAAATCAAGATACATGACAAAGACCTCTGTGCTAAAAATCAAGATTTTTTGCAAATTGTAAATCGAGTTAGTTTGTTGCGAGTTCATATAAAATTTATTTAATTCACGAAGAAATTGACGAATTTAGTTTGAAAATTTTCAAAAACGTTTTTTTGACTGAGATAGTTTTCTACGATGAGGATCTCAATTTTATCTTGATCTCGTTGGGAGCATAATGATGTGAAATGTTCAGAGCAGGATTGAATTTTTTGGGAGGCTGGATGATATGTAGGAACAATGTAACGAAAGGTGTACACAAGTTTTCTGATCAGTTGCTCAATTGTAGTTCTAAACCAGTTCTAAAAAAAAAGACTTTTTCTTCGAAATTTTCTTGCTTGAAGATGGCTTATTTACCTAAGAAGAGAACTGTTTATACTGTGTTTTGTTCTATTTGGTTTTTGAAATTTTTCTAGGTATAACTTATTTTTAACTGCCTTTGACGTTGAAAATGCAGATTAACATCAAAAAAGATCTGATTGTCTTAGTGCCAGGTCGAGAATGTGTCAAATAAAATTAAATGTTACAATGGCTGGAAAGTCATCCGCAAATAATGGGTCACCTTTTTCATTCACGCACCTGTAATGTACGTATGTAGGAAACACGATTGTGTGTACCTTCGATGACCTTTAGGATTTTGAAAGGTTTTTCCCCTCAGAAAAAGAATAGAAAAAACAGCAATAACAATGAATCGTATAGACAAGTTCTCTTCTTAGGTGGTAAAGGTTAAAGTTCTTTTTACTAAATGAGTGGAACAGATAACAAATGATACCGTTTTCTTTTCTTCTTCGACTTCGTCCCATTCTTTTTTCTTTTTTTCTGAAATCGTAACAGAAAATTTGTCCTCGTTGATGTTGCTCATTATTGTAGTTTTCTTACTCATATAGGTACATATAGGTGTCAGATAAAGGAACTTGTACCTCTGGAACTACCTACCAATAGCTTGCGCATAAACGATGAACTGTACATGTGTATATTGCACAGAGGCGAGAATCGTACGAGAGAGCAGACGGCTTTAAATGATGATTTATTATAAGAATTGTATCAGTGGCGACGAATTTTTTCGAAGAGAATAGTGTTTTGTTATGGATGTATTTGTTCAATTATGTATTCTATATGGTCGCAACGGGGTTTTGTATTGTAGTACATCCATGTACAACAAAGTATAAAGTGAAAAAAAACCTCAGTTGAATGAGATTCACGATTATCCTCTTTGATGGCATGAAATTTAAAACCTGAAATATTTTTCGTAATCACGATTCATTCGATCGTCTATTTAACGTTGATAATTCGATTTTAGTCATTTGAAAAAATTGCCGAGTCATTTTATACTTACCTGGACCCACGTACTATTTCCATCTCGAAATCGTAGATCTTCCAATAGGCAAGAAGTAAAATTCCAGCTGTTTCGTACCTCTTATATCTAAACTAATTAATATTAATTAGACGTAATTTTTTGTATTTTTACGAACATTCTTTTTGATTTTTGATTCGTCCGTGATGAAAAAATGGAAATCACTTTGAGTGGTGTTGTGATAAGTTGCAATTTCGCGCGAGTACGTATATCAAAGATGATGTCCCCTATAACGGTGATTTTTTTTATTTCTTTTTTCAAATAAGAGAATATTTTTTTCGCCATTCTATTTACCCGCATGCTGCGGCTCTTTTTTATGTACTAGAACCCGCTTTCTCGCATCGATATACCATGTTTTTTTTTCGTTTCCAACATTATGTTTTATTCTTCACTAGGAGGGTTGCGGTTGGTTTTTTATACTTGATAATAATGTATTCTGCTCTCGAGAGATGAATCAACTCGGCGAATTGGTAGATTCACAAAGTGGCGCGTAGTTTTGGCTGATCTCTCTCATTGTATTGCGTTCTGGTTACGTTATTATAAATTGCGACGCGTTCGAAAGTCACACATTTGACGTGGTCGTGTCCTTGAAATTTGTTTAGCGCTTCCATTCTGAAAATGAAAAAAAAACTGGTTTTAAAGATACATACTTGTACATACGTGTTAACCCGAACTCTGTTGGCGCGCACGGCGATACTTATTATGTACCTTTAGCGTCGTTGATTATTAATCCCGTTAATTTTCACGTTGTCAAAATATTAGCCAAAGGTAAAATTTGCAGGATGATTTTCATTTCATGTCGTTTACATTTTGATTAGACGATGGTGTGATCGGATTAGTTGAGAACCTCCGCCAGTCGACCTCGTGCTGGTGCTGATGCTGATGTTCTGGGCAGAAGATCGGAAAATTTTTTAATTGAATTTATTTTTACGATCCCATCTTCTTTCTTGCTGGCTCTTTACTCGCTTATATGGTGACTGGTTTCACTTTCTAGATGGAGAGGTAATAAAGGGGGTGAGAATCGTGATGTTTAAAATTCATTGGTGGCGTGGCGAGGTTTATTACCGTGTATTGGATAATTGATCGGTTCGCATGGTCTTTTTATGTGTACGTATTGCTTAATGGAGGTTTATGCAAGAAAAGAGCGAAATTTTGTTTCTATGTGTATACTATATGATAGGTTAGGTTATACATGCCACGAGGTTTTATTATTTTTATTTCAACGTAGGCAGGTATGTATGTATTGGCGGTGTATTATGTGTTGAATATAGACAGATTGTTGTTAGATCGGTGACACGTTATTTGTTCATCACGTGTCCGTTTTATTATGACGAATTAATGTTTCGATGTTGTTTATGTGTCTGTACCTCTACCTATGTGTATGTAATACTACGTGGTTGTGAGTTTGTGTGAACGTACCAGGGCTAAATTGTAAATGGAAATATTATACTAGAAAATATGGCAGATTTTGAATGATTTCGTGTTGGTTTTATGAACGGATTAGAGGGATGTGAATCCTCAACTAGTCAAAATGTGAAGATAATTGTGAGACCAAATCAAATGAAGTTGAAACTTCAAACTTATTTCCTATTCTTGTGTACTGATTCCATCAACCAAATTAGGTACAGAAATGACTGCCAAAATCCATATTGAACCTGGCGGAGCAATGCTGGAAGAATAACCCTAGTTGAAGACGCAATCCGCAAAAATATTGATCTCTATGATTGGGATCAGAATTAATACTACACAACAAGCATGTGGTCAATCGAGTGGAGGGAGGCGCCATAAGTAGTGTTGCGCGGTGCATAAAATGGCCATTGTTATTACATTGACCCGATTTTGCACAATCATGTGCATATGGTCATCATTTTGACCAGATTTTATATTTGCATACTCATGCATATGGTCAATATTTTCATCAGATCTTGCACAATCATGTGCATGTGGTCAATATTTTGATCAGATCTTGCACAATTATGAGCATGTGGTCAATATTTTGATCAGATCTTGCATAATTATATGCATGTGGTCATCATTTTGACCAGAGTTCATGTTTGCACATCCGTGCATGTGGTCAATATTTTGATCAGATCTTGCACATTCGTGCATGTGGTCAATCATATTGATCAGATCTTGCACAATCATGTGCATGTGGTCAATATTTTGATCAGATCTTGCACATTCGTGCATGTGGTCAATCATATTGATCAGATCTTGCACAATCATGTGCATGTGGTCAATATTTTGATCAGATCTTGCATAATTATATGCATGTGGTCATCATTTTGACCAGAGCTCATGTTTGCACATTCGTGCACGTGGTCAATCATATTGATCAGATCTTGCACAATCATGTGCATGTGGTCATCATTTTGACCAGAGTTCATGTTTGCACATTCGTGCATGTGGTCAATCATATTGATCAGATCTTGCACAATCATGTGCATGTGGTCATCATTTTGACCAGATTTTATGCTTGCACAATCATGTGCATGTGGTCAATCATATTGATCAGATCTTGCACAATCATGTGCATGTGGTCATCATTTTGACCAGATTATATGCTTGCACAATCATGTGCATGTGGTCATCATTTTGACCAGATCTTGCACAATCATGTGCATGTGGTCATCATTTTGACCAGATCTTGCACTATCATGTGCATGTGGTCAATATTTTGATCAGATCTTGCACAATCATGTGCATGTGGTCAATATTTTGATCAGATCTTGCACAATTATGTGCATGTGGTCATCATTTTGACCAGAGCTCATGTTTGCACATTCGTGCATGTGGTCAATCATATTGATCAGATCTTGCACAATCATGTGCATGTGGTCATCATTTTGACCAGAGTTCATGTTTGCACATTCGTGCATGTGGTCAATCATATTGATCAGATCTTGCACAATCATGTGCATGTGGTCAATATTTTGATCAGATCTTGCATAATCATATGCATGTGGTCATCATTTTGACCAGAGTTCATGTTTGCACATCAGTGCATGTGGTCAATATTTTGATCAGATCTTGCACAATCATGTGCATGTGGTCAATATTTTGATCAGATCTTGCATAATTATATGCATGTGGTCATCATTTTGACCAGAGCTCATGTTTGCACATTCGTGCATGTGGTCAATCATATTGATCAGATCTTGCACAATCATGTGCATGTGGTCATCATTTTGACCAGATTATATGCTTGCACAATCATGTGCATGTGGTCATCATTTTGACCAGAGTTCATGTTTGCACATTCGTGCATGTGGTCAATCATATTGATCAGATCTTGCACAATCATGTGCATGTGGTCATCATTTTGACCAGATTATATGCTTGCACAATCATGTGCATGTGGTCATCATTTTGACCAGATCTTGCACTATCATGTGCACGTGGTCAATATTTTGATCAGATCTTGCACAATCATGTGCATGTGGTCAATATTTTGATCAGATCTTGCACAATTATGTGCATGTGGTCATCATTTTGACCAGAGCTCATGTTTGCACATTCGTGCATGTGGTCAATCATATTGATCAGATCTTGCACAATCATGTGCATGTGGTCATCATTTTGACCAGATTTTATGCTTGCACAATCATGTGCATGTGGTCATCATTTTGACCAGAGTTCATGTTTGCACATTCGTGCATGTGGTCAATCATATTGATCAGATCTTGCACAATCATGTGCATGTGGTCATCATTTTGACCAGATTATATGCTTGCACAATCATGTGCATGTGGTCATCATTTTGACCAGATCTTGCACTATCATGTGCATGTGGTCAATATTTTGATCAGATCTTGCACAATCATGTGCATGTGGTCAATATTTTGATCAGATCTTGCACAATTATGTGCATGTGGTCATCATTTTGACCAGAGCTCATGTTTGCACATTCGTGCATGTGGTCAATCATATTGATCAGATCTTGCACAATCATGTGCATGTGGTCATCATTTTGACCAGATTTTATGCTTGCACAATCATGTGCATGTGGTCATCATTTTGACCAGAGTTCATGTTTGCACATTCGTGCATGTGGTCAATCATATTGATCAGATCTTGCACTATTATGTGCATGTGGTCACCATTTTGACCATATTTATATTATTGCATACCTGCTCGTGCGGTCTCAATTTTGAATAGATTTAATGCATTTTCATGTATGTGATCTTCATTCTGACCAGATGTAGGTAATATTATTATCTCGTTCTGGTTCATGTGCTCGAATCAAAACTGTAAATCTGTTAAAATAGTTAGATAGTTTTTTTGCTCAGAAATTTGTTTATTATTTTTGAAGGCGAAATTTTTTCTTCAGAACTCAACCCTTTTTGTGCTACAAAGTTAGATGTGTGTATTTACGTAGATCTTGATTTTCTATTTTTGATTCTTATTAAAGCATGATGTTCACGTTGAATTTCTTATCCTTTCTGATCAATATCTCTATGTTATACTTGACCTATAATATGTATTCGAACCTCGGATCAACATTAATAATCATGAATGTTCGATTTGCAAACGTTTAAAAAAAAATGTACCTACCTATTCTAGTTCTAAGTTTTCGCGGTTGGTATGAAAATAATACAAGTATCGATGGAATGGAAAAAAATGATAGGTAGTTATTCTATTACATAATCAATTAATCAACAACGTTTATCTCATCAACAGATAACTTCTGTAATCTATTGCAAACATATGTGATGAATGATATACAGATTCAAGTTCAATGAATTTGTATTTTATCCAAAATCACGATTAAGTGCTTTATTGATATCTGAACTGATGACCATTTTTTCTCCTTAATTTTCGGAATTTAAATATTAATGACGTTTTTCTGTTTACGATATTTTTCATGTGTAATTTGTTTTAGATTCTATTATGGTTGTTTTTCTGTAAAAAATCTTTCTCCGAGGACAAGTAATCGATAATTCAATTCAATAAATCCATCTAGATTTTTGAAAAAAAAAATAATCGATCCTTGCTAAACCCGGAATAGTAAAAAAAAAAAAATTACCATCTTGAGCGTAACACATTAAAATAAATACATGAAAGGCTTTTCAAAAGAAAAAAAAAGCTACGAAGGATACTCGATTTAATTTTTGCTGACTCCGGTCCCGCTCCCTCCCATCCTGTGATAACGACCTTGCTAACAACGCTGTTGCCCTGAAAACTGTATACGCGGTGTATCTGTGAACTATACGCTCGGCGTTATCGAAAGGATATTCAAACATGGCCGTTGTCGCTATTCCCCCTGATCCGAATTTTATAGGTTAGTAGGTTATGAACTTACCCTTTTGACATGATATGTTGTTTTGCAGCTATGAAACTTTCACTGCGCGTTGAATTTGGTCGGATGTTGCTTGCGTAATAGAAAGATAGAAAGAGGATATTGTGTGCAGGAAATTTTCCACGATAGCTCTATATATTTTAACGAAAAGGAAAAAAAAACTTCGCCGTATGGTTCATACATGATTTATTCCAAGTTTTTAGGTAAAAATCTTGTTCGTGGGTTATTATTTTGAAAAACGAATGCGTGTAAAATCATCTCTGTCAAAATAAAAGAAACAGGTATCTGAAAAATATGGATTGTTTATGAGTTCACTTAGTACCTCTACCTATATGGTGAAAATTCCTTCGAATTATGTATGTTAATCAACGCTGAAATAATTTAGTAAATGGTCGAATGTATTTGCAGACTGCAGAGTGGCGTCTGTCTCCGTATGCGAGTTTAAATAGGTAGTTCAAGGAACACACGATGAGACAAAAAGACATTGTTGTGGGAGTGTTTTCTTAGAATTCAAATTCGAGCAGAGTTCAGCGAGCTCGTTTTGAAATAAAGGCCTTCGATCTATTGAAAGAAATGTCTTGGAGGGTGGGAACCAGTTTTTTTTTTTTTTTTTTTGGCTATAGACCTTTAGCGTGGCAAGGAACTCGGAAACGTGCAGAATTATTACTTGGTTTAGTGACTTCTCGGTGACAACTTCCTCGAGGTTTTTTCGAGTAACGGTATAGTTTCTTCAGTTCAGAGTTTTTTCTTTTAGAAGTAATGTTATTCGAGAGATTTTTTTCGATGTAGAGTTGAAATTTTGTGAAATCCGAGTTCTTTCGTGAATATTTTTAATTTTTTTCAATACGTTGCGAATTTTTCTTCAAGATGTTTATTCATCCTCTTCAGTATCGTTATATGTTGCTGTATGGTGAGCGAAATATTTTTCAAGTTTTTTATTGTAAATGCAAATCTATAAATGAGGTTATTTCAGCCTGTCCCTGGTAGATAAATTAGTTTTGAAACGCGAAAGGGTGAATTTTGAGTTTGGAAACACGGGTTCCAATTATTTATTGTCTTGAGAAATAATTTTAAATTACGAGTAAATAAAGATGCAACTAGTTGAACAAAATATTCAAAAACAGTCCTGTTGAGTTTAAATTTAAACGTACAAATTTCGACATTATAAGGGTTCAAATTCATTGAAGTTGAAGGTGGATAATCGATATCAGTTGTGAAATTCAGGTCTGTGGATATGCAGGGGACTTTTGATTTGGACCATTGCCCCTGCAATATGCCCAAAAAATCTGGTACAATTATTTAATTTTTCGTCACAATTCTTTGGTTTTCAGACAAATTGACTCGATTAATAAGAATTTTCATCTCGTGACCTATTTCTGATTTTTCAGTTGATTTTCTCTTGATATGGCTGCTCTGTTCAAATTTAATCTTACTTGGTTGAGAGTGGTATCGAGGTGAACTATAGGCGCGATATTGAATAAGAAAATATTGATCTATTCGTCGCGTAGTTCGTGAGTAAATACTTAGAACGAAGGAGAGCATTAATTTATAATTTCACGCTTGTAAATTAGTTGGGAAATTGACACATTTTTAAACGTGCACGCGGTGGCAGTTTGGTGAATATAGCTACAACCCACGTATACATACAATGTCTGAAAATTCGAGCGAATAATTAATTATAAATTTTGCGTCAAGATTATAGAAGGTGGTTGTCTGTGTGTGCGTGTTGACAAACGTTGGAAAAGTTTCTGTACGCTGAGTGAAAAGGAATGAAAAAGGAGAAGGGTTTGGTAACCTTTGAAATGAAACGATGATAGTGGTTTTTGGTCTATTAATTTTATTCGAGCTTTTTATTTTGGTCGACTGATACGACGATATCTGCTATTTTATTCGAACGATAGCCGATTCTACATTTTTATTGCGTAGGTATCGTCGCCTTTATAAAACCTTTCAGAATCGTTTGTACTGTATAGGTTGAATTGAAATTCGCACAGAGTAACATCTGTGACCTAGATATAGTTAGGTACATTTCGCATCGTATAATTCAGCAAAACAGCGGCGCGTTGGTGTTGGTGTAAAATATTGTGACGATATGCAATTTTCATTTCGTCTTCTTATACTCGTATTTTTACGACGCTATGAAATTTCATCCTTCGAATATGCCAGTTTTATTTTACATACATATTTCGTTTTCTCGAAGGGTAAAAAATTTCCTTTTGAAAATACAAATTCTGCGAAGTTTTTTTTTTCGACTGCGTATCACAAACGGATTGAATCTTTATGTTTGCACGGATGAGTAATATTTTTGACATTTTTCACGTATTCGAAGGTTTTTTCCTCGCTTCCAGATTTTTTTCTGTAATCGAAAAATAATTATGAAAACGACGATGCGACGTTGGTTTAGTTGTTAAAAATTTACGCGCCGTTGAGCAATAAACATGATGTTGAATAATTTCGAATGCAATTTTAATAAATATTTGATCACGAGTTGAACCACACAACAATAATATATTAAGCGAGAAATGAAACATCTGCAAATCAAGACAGCGAGAAAATATTTTAATGAAATTCTAATTACTGTAATAGCTTTTTTGTTATATAGTTGATGATAAAAGACTGAATACGAGGTGCGTTCATTGTAGCTGAATTGGAAACGTGTACCTGATATAGTGAGACCATATACGGGTATTTCCTAAAATTAACTCATTACAACGTTTGAATGAAGTGATTCGATATACTATTAGAATTATTGCTCTATATAGGCTCGAAGGAGTCGGTCGAGAAACGTTGCAAAACTCTTCAGAGTACGTGGGTCGTGGTGATATCTAATCAAATGTGAAAAAGGGCGCGAAAATGATTTTTTTTTTCAGATGTTGAATGTACTTGTACATAATAGTATTAGGTGTTTTGTGGAATGTCAGGTTTTCGATTTTTGTTTACGCATTTGTTTATTGTGTTGAAAGGTTGTGAGATATTTTCGTTGCTGGGGTCCACTTGTTCGATACAAAAGAATGAAAAATGGTGACTTGACTGAGTGACTACAATTCTAGGAATGATTTCTAGGATTCTCATCTTCCGTGTTTCAAATGATCGATTTCAGACTCGATTCCTCAGTTGCTTCTTTCTTTTTCAGTTGAGGTTTTAGATTGTTAAACTGTTCGCAATTTTTGAGACAGGTGATTAATTTGAAAAACAGAGGACCTGACGTGTAATAATTGATAATGGTTTTTGAATTTTTTGTTATGTCTGCTCATAAAATCAAAATGGGGTTTTTTGATCATTCAAGTCTCCTTTAACAACAATTATTTTTTTTATGAACCCACTATTCAGCTTGTGAAGAGAAGGACTTCTTAATTTCCTTTTAATCAAAAGACTCAAGTACCTCTGTCTTCTCATTAAAGTAGTCAAGTGAAAATTCAGAGGATTGGTTGAAGTATCCTCACTTCCTCAGTTTTCATTCTCTCTAATTTAGGAATATTATACATCTTAAGATTGAATATCTTTTTGTTCCTACGACTGCATGTTGTTTTGTTTGCATGGACACCTTGTATGTATGCCGGATAAAATGGACTTTTTCTGACTTGTATTATGCCATAGACAGGTATGTGGGTATATTATTTGTAAAATGAATTGAATTTCATCTATTAGAAAAGAAAGAAGGAAAAAAGAGAGAAAAAACATTATCGTATCGCACCAGACTAATGTAATAGTGTAGTATGTTTTGAGGCGAGACAGTTTTCTAAGAATACTTACTGTGTAACTTTGTATGCATTGATTGGATTTTTTTCTCCTTGTATCGCCTTTGATTGATCATTTTGAAGCGTAATACATACACGTGTGTAGCAGAAAGAGAATCTCTGCGGTCGGAAGGAGGAAACTTTTTTTTGTGCTTGATTTTGCTTTCTTTGTGATTATACGATCGCGGGTATTGTTATTGTTGCGGCTGATTTATCGGTGGTCGTTGCGCTTAATAAGTTAACGGAATGAGTTAAAGATTAACTACCACTTTGAGCGATTCGTCAGATTATTTTTTTGTTCTGGGAAGTTAGCCTTGACATCAGCTTCGGAACAATCGCGTTCAGGTAGTAATATCTTATTACTTGGAGTCTCCCTGATCCCCCTTCTCGCACATCTGGTCGCCTGGCCTGGCCTGGCCGCCTCGTCGATGCACTTTTTTATGTAGGTACTCGGTACTCGTCATCAATTTCCATCGATTCTTGTTATGCAACGTTTGTCGTACAATTAAATGCCAGGCTTCGAGTTAACGCACATAAAAAGCGAAATATAACAAAAGAAAATTGAGATGAGATGAAAAAAGCTATTCGATGGTCGTTTTGTTATTAGTGAGGGGTTTTCCTCTCTTTCTTTCTCGTCGAATGATATTGAAAAATATATCGTAAGAGCGTTACTTATTTAAGCACGTTCTTTTGTATAGAGTCGATATACCGTGGAGAAAAATCATTTCATCATCGAAAGCTCTTATTTTATTTTTTGTTTTCCTTTACTTTCTTTCTCGTTGTTAGCATGGTTTGTGTGAATGATTTCAAGTTTGAAACTGATACATATGATATGTGTGTAGCAAGGTGTACTTTGAATTCGCCTCGAGTACGAGTACGAGAGTTGACGCCATGTGCTGTGTGATCGATCTTTGATAAGAAGTTTGAGAAAAAGTTGAAAAGTTTGTTTACGATAAAGTTATATGTATTTTGTTTGTTTGAGCGAACCTCCGCAAAGTTCCACCAAGTTGCACGAAACAATCGCATGAACTTGTGTTATCAGCAGCTGTACTAGAAGGTGTAACCTCGTGTATTGGTTCTCAAATTGCAGAGCTTCGATGAAATAAACTCGTTTGTTCGTTACTAACATCTGTAGTTCAAACAAATCGATGATTTTGGTGATTGGTTGGGGGTGCTGAGGGCCTTAGATGGGCCCAATCGAAAAACCAAGGTCGTATTCATGTTCGGTATCTTCGAAAACATGTCATTCGATGTGTCATACTCCCGAAATTGTAACCACTAACAGAGGAATGCTGGAGCTTTGAGTGAGATTCAGCTGTAAAACGGTGATATCATGGTTCATTTTCAGCGCCTCCAAAAACTGTCTTTCAATATGTATCACATGGTTTGCTTTTTTGGAAGTTTGGTGAAGTGTCCCTCTGTCCCAATATACCTTACCTATCTAAATTGAGAAAAAAGATCAAAGATTACGAAATCAGTTCATCAGAGGAATTCTAGAACTTGATAATCTATAAAATCAGCTCGACTTGGGTGAATTTTCGAGATCTTGAGGACTCAATCAATAATCATGGCTGCGTATAGGTAAATTCCTCAGCTCGTTACAAAATTTTTCGTTTTATTACCATACACAAGTATATGAAATCCTTTGCAAACGACGAACATAAAAACCTATTTTGTTTCAATTATGTATGCGGTAAGTTCATTAAGCAACCAGTCTTGATTTTATATGGTTTACTGACCAGCCGAACGAAAAAAAAGATCGGCGTGTTAAACGGATTCAGTAGTAAAACGAAAATTGATTTATACGTGTACCGCTTTTTAGTTTCAAGAACAACATATCTGTCCCGGTCCAGTTAAAAAGTTGGCGATTACGGGATGAATTTTTAAATAGTTGTAAACTAGTTTTACTCACTCGAGGCGTATTTTGCCGGCTCTTATACTATATAAAATATGTTGGAGAGGATCATCTTTTTAATGAAGGTTACCTACTCGGTGGATTTTTCTTTTTTTAACGAGGCGGGCTCGTGATTCTCGAACGTTTGCGTTTCTTTCAAGTTAGTCGTCGAACGTGTGCGATGAAAACAACAATGTTGGTGTATCAACATTCAACATCCAACATTCCATATATTATTGAGAGTATATATGGATTGATTTTTTTCGATCTTCAACTTCGAGAGGATGATCATTGGCCCTGTGTACGTGTAGTGATATGTTGGTATTTAACGGTTGCGTATGCGAAAGAAGTGTTTTTGATTGTGTTGAAATTGGCGGAATTGGTTGACATTTTTTTTTACAGATTCAGCTAATTTTATGTCTGGAGTTTACGTTTACGTACTTTGCATTTTTTATATGTATTTGTGTAAAATGATCTACTATAAACCGATCGAATTACATTATATTTGTCAATCAGTGAAAATAATTCGATCACCTTGAAAGTAACTATGTGTTGTAAGTTTTACCTGCTGCTGGGTTCGATGATGATAGAGTTGGTGGCGGTGGTGTTGATGGCGATTGATTATGCAGTGTTTTGTGTATTACATAGTCGGATCGATGGCGATACAGTAAAATAAAGATGGATAGAGAAGAAGAAAAAAACATAGGAAAAAACATAATTCTTTTTCCTTCTTCGCGTTGCTTCTCACTCTGGCACCTCGACATCGTATAAACAAAAGAATCGGCGACTGGTGGCTGATGCGAACAATGTAGGAAGCAGGATGCGAATGTAAAGAGGCGTAAAGGGAGATGAAGGGAATTTCAAGGATAGCTATAAAAAGTATTAGTTACGGCTATGGTACGGCGGCATTACGCAAGCAAACCGTGAATCAGTTATTGTGATATGACCGATGCAAGTGCGGCGCGGTGAGACGAGGTGAGGAGAGGTGCGGTATAAGTAGCGAGGCCAATTTAAAATAACCTTCCAGCGTGAAAATGTTGGTACTATGAAGTGGTGCCTATATTAGATTGTGTTTTTGTATGACTTTTTTTTTCTTCGTCTCTTCTCGTCTCGACTACGTAGTCTATCTGTACGTAGGTAGGTACATAGATGAAAATTTCAATCTCAATTTTCGTACTGGTCTTGAATGGTAAAGGTTTGAGGTACTTGGTGTGAAAGATATCGCCAGATGAAGGAAGCTGTGCGCTTGGGAAAAACTGTGATATGGATTAAGATGTTGAAATATTGAGAATTGAAAATGGAAGCTGCACGAGGAATTGAAGATTTGAAGAGCTTTTGTCAGTGTGAAAGTGATTCGATGGGAATGGGTTTATGTAAATTTGAGAATTTCGAAATGTCCGACCATTTTTTGCTGAAAAAAGTCGTGTAGCTTGAACAAAAACTGAAGTTGAAAGCGAAAAATGAGTCATTTTTCGTTTAGTTTTTACGTTGTTAAGGTTGCTGCTGCTCATGATGATGTATTTCCGCGATTTTCCTTGAAAATGGGCTAGTGTACGATGATACGTAAGCTCCTTGCATTCGTATATTATTTTCTGCATTCCCAGACTGATTAGCATCATTGTTAGAATATTAAGATGACCTTCTTAGCTCGTTTAAAATTATGGAAGTCACGAAAATTTATTCGTGAATTTTACAAAGAGGTCGTATAAACGTCATAGAAATCCTGAAGAAGTCATAAACTTCGTTCAAAAATTCATAGAACAGGAATTTTTTAACGCAACATTCTTGAAAATATAAAAAAATCGGATCGAATCTGTAAGTAAAAAATCGAAGTACCTCGCAATTCAGTGAAAGTTGCCGAGAAATGAAGTCACCAGTGATCTACAATTCGAGATTTCGCTGGCTGGTATTGACTGGATAGACTTTGAAAATTATTTAAGCCTGTCCAGTCAATACAAGCTGGCGAAACTGTTGAACTTTGGACTGTGATTGACCACCATGCGGATTATCTGTGTTTCCCGCTGAATTAATGAGCAATATTGCACGTAATGCTGATGGATTGGATCTTTCTTCTGAAATTTGCTGGAATTGGAGTGAAGTGGTCTGAAGTAAACTCTAGTTACTCAATTCTCAAAGGAAGAAAAGATCAACTTTCGATTCGACTTCATTCGAGATAATTAGTAATAAATGTAGCTACCTAATAAGCGAAGTATCCCAACCCGTAGATATGTATTTCTTTGGCACGGAATAATCATTAGCAAACATTTTTCAGTTTCTGGTTAATTTTTGTTAATCAAAGTGTCATTAATGTAAAAAAAATTGAAATTGCACCAAATTGACCTCGAAAGGTGAATTTTGGCATACACCTTATTTTTGATTCCCGTCTCCCCCGAATCAACTGGGGTTTTGAACCGTTTTAAGCTGTTCTGGAACCTCCAGCACATTTTTTGAAAGTTTTAACTCCTTCAAAATTTTACAAAATGAAGTTGGAAAGCTGGAGTGTGCTTTTAATGTCAACACGCTGAATTGATTGAAGATCACAGATCAATATGAGCCGTTTTGGGTCTCCAGAAATATTATATAAATTTCATTTTTCAAAAATTAGCATCCAGAGGCTCTAGAACTGCTTAGAACGGTTCGAAACCATTTTCAATCGATTCGAGAGGTCGAAAATAGAACTATTGCCTAATTTTAGCTTTCTACGTCAGTTTGGTAAAATGTTTGTTTTTTTCTCATTTTTGACTTTGTGATTTTCAAAAATTCACCAAAAATGGAAAAATGCATTTTGGTGCCTAAAATTCTTGCTGGTGATGTTTTTGTATGCTCTTTCGATTCAACTTTGTCTGGGCAAGCGTTTTTCAGCCAGTTGGGATATACTTTTCTTGTAAGATGTAAAATATTGATTTTCATTTTTGAAAACGAATTCTATAATTTTATTTTAATTTATATTTCACAATTTACTAATTCAGGTATTGGTAGGTCGTAGGTATTTATTTGGTTAAAATTCCGTCTCAACTTCGAATTAGGTTCTAATTTAACGCTCCAAGTACTTTGTTACTAAGGCAAAAATCATTCGTATTGACCCAGTTGTACTGTTGGCTTCAGCTCAGGCTATTTCCGGTTCTACATAAATGCGAATTGCGAACGCACCCACGTTCTTCAATGTGCCAATAAGTTGATGTTCGATATAAACGTACGAGGGTTAATGTAATCTAATGTGGAAAGTGATACCACTCTGATGAACAATGAGAAAAGTTGGAATACACTGCTCGATTCGAACCCATAAATTAGCCATAATCGCTTTTACCTTCGTTTCTTTATTTTTTAATTAAATTACAATAATTTCTATGCCAGTCGGTGAACGTCAATCATTGTGATTTTTGAAAAGAAAAATCCACTGATAGAAAGACGAATTCGTGAAATGAAATGAAATTAAAATTCAATTGAAATCCGATACGATTCGACAGCTCTGAATGTATTTTATTCTCTCATTACAGTCGAAGAATTTTCCGAAATCTCACTTTCATGTCGGCTGGAAGGGTTTAGCCTTTTTTAAAACCCTCCCCGTGGATTAAATTTTTTCACGTCGTCGTTGATGTGAAGAAAGAGTGAAAGTTGAATTTTGACTCGAGTGAAAAATTATTCTACCGTGAAACGAATGAGAAAAAAGCTGATATTCTGAAACTGTAACTGGGTAGAATTAATCAACGAAACGGATCAAACAGAAATTAAACATTTTTCCTTTTATATTTGGGAAAATTTTCCACTTTACGAGTACCCAGTTATAAGTTGAGCTACCTACATCGTACCCACTCTACCCATGCATAAGTTAAGTAGGTGTTTTTTGAAAACACGAATCGACTTGGGAGTTATCGATTAGTTTATAGGTATAGAAACGAAAATAATTAAGTTTTTGGGTAAATAGGTTTTTTTTTTGACAAACTTGAAATTGAAATAAATACCCATCTTACGTGATTTCTGCCACTCAATTTTAAACCGAAAATTTTCCCATTCGAATCCTTTGTGGGTTTTTGCGGCCGGCTAATTTTATCGAGCAATTTAGTAGCGTGATGAATAATTTGAAGAAGAAGGTAGAAAAATGCAAAATAATTTATTTGTTCCGTGTGGATAATTGTCGGAGGACGAAATGAACATGTAACATGAATTGTGTTTTTTGAACTATACACGTAGATTTTTATCACCTTGTGATGGGATTACAATGCTCCCGACTACTTTGGTATGCCAGCTAAATGATATTATTGCTGAACTGGAGTTGTGTTGTACCTACTTATCGCATGCAATGTGCATTTACGAGCAATGGGTGATTTTTTTCCAATTCTTTCTCGGAATATGCTCAAGGTAATACTCGTACGTTGCAGTTTTTTTTGTACCTATACGGGAAAGGAAAGGAATTCTTCGATGGCTCGGTGAAATACTGCAGGTGTATCAATATGAGATACTACTAGAAGTCTACTAGGAATGGTATATTGTGTTTTTATGCTAGGGTTGCCATTTTTTACCCGTTTTCCATTACAATACCTACCTGTCTCGACTTCGATGCATCGGAGTAATTTTTCATTTTTTCGAATGAAATTGAATTTTTTTATGGCGTATCGTGGCATTGTAAAAGAATATTATTGAGTATTTGTTTCGCAGCTTATTGCTTATTATTTCTTATTATGTCGTCGAACAAATTATATAATAGAACTTTTACAATGGCTTCTTTCTAAATAAGAATATTTTTCCATTTTGTCATATAATTGAATTATTAAAATGAGTGACGAATTTTGTGCGCGGATTTGTCTGAATGCCACAGCCCAGTACTTATTTTTTTCACTTTGATGAATTTTTTTTCGTTCTGTTTTTGATTGCTCGATGTATCTCCTCTGCTGATTTAGTAGGTCGTGGAAAAATTGTTCAATAAAATTGAATTTTGTTTAAGGCTGTTTTCATCACACTTTGAACCCTCTTTTCGGTTTTGTTATGCAATCAGATATTCTTAGAATCCGATTTTTGAATTTTTTTCTGAAAACTCCACGTGATCAAGCTAAATAGAGTATTTCAAATGTGCACTATTCAAAATTGAGACAGAGCGCGATTTTTTGAATAATTTTTTTCAAAAAAGTGGTTCGTTGAAATTTTTATTTATTTGGGTTTTCAGGTAGAAAAAGGATCTCAAAAATGTCAACCAAAATTGCGACCTTTTCCAATTTCCACCCAAAAAAGCCTGGTTGTCGTAACGAAAATTTATCAGAAAAAAAACAACATTATTCTGGGACCATTGGAGTGATTCTACCGTTAGCATAAAGTTTTTAAAGAATTTGTGCTGTCTACGGTCCCTTCCCCCCTATTCCTCCTTATTGATTCAAAACCACCGCCAAATCAGCTAAACGAACATCATCGAGACGATGTAAATACGAGTAACATGTTGAGCACTACTTCACCAACTTCATGATTCATTGTAAGGAAGCGATTGTTTTCGAAAATATTTATTTTCCAACCCAGAAATACCTAAAACAATTGAAACTTTTAGATAAGATAATACCACAGCAAATCGTTTTGAAATCGACACTCGAGTTGTTCATGCATAATGCGTAATGTTGAAAATTTATCGAATGCCATTACAGTCTTGAAATTTTTTCGTTTCATTTCAAATGATACAGAAGTACAGGAACACATGTGGTTTCTTTTCGCAGAAAATGATGGTTCAAATTAAATAAATTTACTGCCAGTATCGTTAAATGTTGATAAAAATGCGCTAAATTCTCGCAAAGCGACCGAGCATTCGTCTGAAATACTCTGAGCGTAAATTTCAAGGCGAGTATTTTTGTTAGTGGAAAATTATCTGGAGCCTTGAAACGATTCGAGAATGTAATTTTTTGTGCCAATGATCGCGTGTCGTTGAAAAACATGAAGGGTTCAATAAATTATGTTCCGTGTTGTGGTATTCTGTGTGTTAAATTGAATTATTGAAACAAGTTTTCGTGCTTTTTTTGAGTAAAATGGTAAAAAAATGGTGAATGGGGAATACTTGAGAAGTATTTATAGTTCGGTTTTTATTGATGAGTGGAGGGGTGTAGTGGTGATGACTGAGGCATATTTATTTTACGAGGTCTCGTTTTGGTATCTTTTGCTAAAATAGACATATTTTTGAATAATTTTATCTGTCAATTTGAAATTTTTTGGATACGAAAGTGATTCGATAATACAATGTTCTAGTTTGATGATCGTGAAAATGTATAACTGGGTTCTGTAGGTATTGGTGCGTTTATCTGACCACCTCATAACCAAGTTAAGTATGTAGTACGAGTAGAAGGTACGAGTAGGTATAATCGCTGTGAAGTTTATTCTTCTGTAGGTCTAGGTATGCGCAGAGTGAGACGATGGCAGACGATTATTCGCAGTTGATAACAATGTGTGTTGTGTAGTGTAGGTAGGTATCGTCATGCACTTGCATATGCACTGCAGTCACGAGATGAATTATTTTGAAGGAACGAATGAACGATGGAACGAGAGGGAAAAAAATGCAGGCTATGCTCGGCTTGTCAGCAGAGATGAAATGTTTACATCGTTGCATAAAAGTTTACCATCTTACGTGGTAACATTACTTTGACCTTCATGGTTGGCCGTTCACGTTTTTAACTACTGATTTCCATCTGCGAAACGTTTTTCAATTGCACAACAACAACATCAACAACAACAACGTAAACGAAGTAGCACCATCACGTTTCTCGTTATTAGTTGCGAGATGAAAAGCGAATCCTCTCTGCGATGTAATACACAGTTTCGCGCTCAGTAATTGGTTTTACTCTTTGATGAAAATGTTATCACTTTCTGACGTTTAGGTTTTGATGCTGCAGTAGAGTCGAGGTAGCCAGGTAGGCAGGTACGTCTGTATATAATCTCTATACGTACACGCGGATGGCAGGAAATACCTGTTACAAGCAGACTGAATTCATTTATCAAGTTGTTCTCTTCTCGCGCCACATAATAAATGCTGTCGGTTGATGGGATTATTTCAATTTCGACCACGACGGTATCAGTTTATATAGTATAGTAACTTTTAACAATATCGTGTACGAGTCGTTGAATTTCGCATTCGTTTCGTTCTCTGTATACTTAGTTGATGTAAAGTGGTGTAAGTGGTGAGTTGGAGGGTTTTGCAAACATTTCCACGTTGTGTTGGATGATAATGATGAGGAAGAGGAGGTGTGACTTGTGGCTGTCGAAATATCGATGTTTGCGTTGAAGTTTGAAATTCGTCGGTGTAATCGATGTTTGGAATCGGGGCAAAGCTGAGTTTGATTGGTTAGTGTAACTTTGTACTTGTTGAACGAATTATTTGATGACTGAGCAGAATGTTTTCCACGTTTTTTCTTTTACTAACAAAAAATGATATCCGTCCTTTGCGATCGATTGGTGCAGAGTTAGGGGGGAAAAATCATGAGAGAAGGTTGGGAGGGTTGAAAGTATTGAATTTTTTCTCATTTTTGCCTCCAAAAATGCTGTTTTTCGCTTTTTTTGCTTCCTTGAAAATATAAAAGAACATGTGAGAAGACAGCCCTTCAGAAGTATAGGTATTTAGCAAGATGGCCAGAATCAGGCAGAGATGGATTAAAATTGATGTAATTGAAGGGCAAGTAATGAAACTTACTAGATACTATTTTTCAAAAATTAAAAGGCATGTCCCCACCGTTGAAAGATCTAGAAAATTGTGAACATTGGTCTTGAAAACTGGCAATATAGTTAGAAAAAATCTGCTCTCTGTAAGATTCGACACCCTGCAGATAAAAATTTCATTTTCTTCTTAGAATTTAATTTTTTCAATCGTTGTGCATTTTTTCCCAAGTTTTGTTTCGTTCTTCGTTATATTCTCCTTGAGAGAAAAAAAATCAGAAAAACCACCGATTTTGAAAAATTTCTAGCTGAAGCTGAAACTTAATCTTTTCTTCTCTCAGACTAGATCAATTTTGTCAACATTTAAAGAGACAATTTATGGAAGCGGAAGAGGGAGGCGTAGGTATTTATTCAAAATTCTCAAATTTTAAGATGTTGTTCCTGTCATCCTATGAAAAATTTTCCTAATTTTTATTCGAAATATGTCAGAAACAAAACCTTTGAAAAAAAACACCTTTTCATATGCTATCTTAATTTTTTTTCGAGGCATCGTCAGTTTTTCTCGAAAATTGATTTTTTGTAATGGAAAAATAGAAAAAAAGTCCACTGAAAATGAACTTTTGAAATTCAGCTCAGAATGTCTCAAAAACAAAATTTTCCTCAGAAGAAATGAATCTCTACTGCTTGGAAATTTCATGATCTACAGTTCTACACATTTGTTTCTTTTTTTTCGTGGCACACCTAATTTTTTTCAGAAACTCAATTTTTTTTTAATTTTAAATTTTTGTTAGAAAACTTTCAAAAAAAAATCGTCCAACCCTCCCCCCTTTGCTTTCTTCATACCTACCATATATGGGATAAATTATTGAACCATTAGTTTTGACTTTTTGGTGAATCACCGCCAAGTCGATCAGTTTGATCTGAAAAGTCAAGAATAATTACCCGAATTTTCAAAACATATTGAAGAAAAAATCTTTTTGACTCCATCCTCTTCTCCCCCTTCCCCTCCCCAAGAAAAAACTAAAAAATTATTTCGCTTTGATTGCAGTTCTATCTCAATTTTAGTCCAATTCAAAGTTCTTCTTAAATTATTTTTTTGAGTTTTCATTTTGAGTATCGAGCTTATTTTTTTTATTACAAACAAAATCAGCGAAGTATTTTCATTTTTGAAATTTCTTAAATCGGAAAACACTTCAGTATTAAAATTTAATTGAAAAAGTAAATTTCTTGGAATGAAAAAGCTTCGCCATTGATAAATCTCCAAGGCTGATCAAGTTTGAAAATGAACCAAACCAAATAAAAGGTCGATTCTATTTCAGGTTTGGTACGCGATTATTTCATTCATTTGCAGGTTTCTGCGTAATGTATGAGGTACTTATTATCGGTATCTTTGATTACACGTTCCCTAGGTCTACTTATTTGTTAATTATACGTCAATTGCTTCGTTCAGATTGGAACATATTCTTGGAAAAAAGAGGCAAACCTTATAGAATGAACATTACACAGCATGCATTATAGATATACACATATTGGTGAACCAATACCTATATAATATTAGCGGACGATAATAGCTTCCTTTTGTTGCTGAATTTAACAATCAAGTTTTTACCGCGTGTATGTACTTTCACTCGATATAGACTATAGAGGTACTCGTGTACTTTTATATACCAACGTTATTTATAATGAAAGATACTTATACTATTACACTGTCTGTGTGCGTAGCATATTAAATCATACTACAAAATATAATTCGGTATCATTGTCGATTGCATATGTGTGTGTGTGTGTTATCGGCCCATAACATGCGAGCTATACGGTGAATTTTGAAAAACCACAGCTCCTAGCGTCTGCTCAACAGCCGAAAAATACCGCGTTGTCGAGTGTGAGGTCAAGTTGGAAACGAATCTAGGTCAAAAAGATATCGACTCTTCAGGTTGAGTGCTTCTTTCGAATTGTATTTCCCGAACTTTTCGAACTCGTGACCCATTTAAGTACAATGCCGTATAGGAAACACAATCGACAAAGGTTTATTTTGAAAATGACTCCGGTGCGAAATATTTGCGTATTCTGTTAGCATTTTTCCCCATTTTTTTTTTACAATCGAACAAAATGTTGAAAATGCGAATTAGGTGTTCTGTGCGCAAGTGAAATGGAATTTTGAGCTTGTATTCGGGTATTTCGATAAACATTGTGTGAAAGTTGAACTTGGGTAAAAACTCGATTTTTTAAATAGGGCAGTATTGGTTGGTTTTCATTTTTCAAAGTCGTGTTGATGGATCATTTTCGTCGTAAATTTTCATGAATTACTCTAGTACGAGTACAAACTTATGCCAATTATTTACAACTCCCTCAGTTCCTCCTCCCTCTACCAAAAAAACCTACTGAATTGTTAATCATCTTCAGTGGATATTATCGATCGAATGGTATCAATTTGCAAAGAAGTGGTTGTCATTACTTGCTGTATGTAATTTCAAATTTCACTCCTCCGCTTCCACTTCTCTCCCATTCCATTATAATTATTATGTAATCATGTACCTAGAGTATTATTTTTAAATTTAATGCATTTTCCCCCCAATATTCGAATCGATTTTTCTAACCTATTTTTTTTCTTTTTTGCTTACAGGCGGCGAAGACTTGTCTCCAAACAGCCAGAATGGTTACATAATGGAGGTTTGCGACGCTAGTAAAAAGAAAAAAGGCCCAACTGCAACGGCCCGACAACAAGAAGAGTTGTGTTTAGTTTGTGGTGATAGGGCCTCAGGGTACCATTACAACGCTCTCACCTGCGAGGGTTGTAAAGGATTTTTCCGGAGGAGTATTACAAAAAATGCCGTTTACCAGTGTAAATATGGAAATCATTGTGATATTGATATGTATATGAGGAGAAAATGTCAAGAATGTAGACTGAAAAAGTGCCTTAGTGTTGGTATGAGGCCTGAATGTGAGTATTACTTTTATTCTTTCGTTTTGCTTTTTTTTTTAGTGTAATATTACACAGGGTGACTCGAAAAATACGCGATTTCATCTTTTTTAATTGTCAAGCGAAGGGAAAGGCTAAAAAGAGCTAAGAAGACGAATACGTGCTCTGATGAGTTTACAGAGTTGGCGATTTCGTTATCTTCTAGTCTCAGTTCCATCATATGCATTTTACATATGAGTTGGATAAAATGCTTCTTTTGCTTGATGCGATTGTTTCAACTCTTTTCAAGTATTATACATTAATTCTTTTACTTTCAAGTTTAGAGAACTTTTTGCATTACAATTACCAAAAATCTAGAGATACTTACGTAGGCCGAAAAGTTATGAAATCGGCGTATTTTCTGAGTCACCCTGTCCTTTTAGATATATAATGTATTTTTAATGAGGTATTTGAAAATTGAATTCACATTCTGAAAGACATCTTCAAGTCAAATTTCAGGCGTTGAATTTCATTTCTCTATTTTTGATGAATTTTGTTATCAAAAAAATCAAACTTCGATGTTTATAATTTGAGTATGCTCTATTCAGATCTCTTAGATCGATTAGTAGCGAATTTGAGCCTTTTTGGGACTTCTTGCCAATTTTTAGATTTTTCTAGTTTTGAAAAAATTGTCATTAAAAAAAGCAAAACACGCGGGAAAATCAAAAAATCTACTGGGGGCTCTGAAATGGTCTGAAATCACTAACGGTTGATTTTTGAGAGGTCAAAAATCAGACCTGTATAATCAAAACATTACCTTTCTATCTCAATTTTGTCAAATTTTGAGTTTTTCCCTGAAATTGGAAAATTTGTTCGAAAATTAAAAAATGAAACACACCATCTGTAATTTGACTTAGTAGTGTATTTTTGAAAATGAATTCTGCTGGTTGGAATATCTCTTCTGTGGAATGAAGGGAGAATTGGAGGGGGGGGGGGTAAAAATGTTTGTCTAAATCGAAAAGAAAATTGCTGAAAGCATCATGAAATACTGTAAAAAATTATTTCAAAAAATGAAGAAATAATTTGGTAAAATTTGATCAACATTACCTGAACATTGATTAAAATATCAGTAGAATTTTTTCGAAAGTAAAAATCGTCATTGATTCAAAGTCAAATTCGAATAAAAAAATAATAATTCGGAAGTTACAAAAATTGTATCATCTTTAACTTGATTTTGATGTTTTTCTCATGTCGAGAATATCGAAAATGACATAGCAATCTCACCACTCCTCCTCCTCGCTGCAATAGCTTGTATGAGCACATTTGTTTCTTTTCTGAGTCAATTATCTTTCTCCAGTGGGCATATAATTTAAAGTAGAATAATCTTAGTTTATCAATTTATATCCTGCATTTCGTTTCAAACATTTTGAATGATTGAATAATAATTGATTGATTTTTTTGTCGTTTTGTTAAATTCAGGCGTTGTACCAGAATACCAATGTGCTGTAAAAAGAAAGGAGAAAAAAGCGCAAAAAGATAAAGATAAACCTAATTCAACCACGAATGGTTCACCCGAAACCATAAAAATTGAGCCGGAACTGCAAAGGGTAACTTTTTATGTATTCATGTAACCTTAATATGTACCTTTTATAAATAGGTATAATCTAAAGATAAATCAGCACTGATTTGTAATCGAGGACAAATACGAGTATCTAATGTTTGATTTTAATTACGAGTAGTACCTAGGTCCTAGACCTACTCACACTGTTCTATTTTGATTTCTAAATTGTACGTATTAGGGAGATCCGATTATATGTTTTCTTTGAAGATAAATTTTTCGAATTTTTTCTCAATGAGAGATGGAAAAAAAATCCCCTGAAATTGTACTTATTCTCTCGTCATGAAACGTTGAATCGTTTGTGGAATTTGACGTCTAAAAATTTATAGAATTGACTCCACATTCGCAGAAGAGAATCTAAAAACAAACGTTGAATTCGGAAATGACGAATTATAAATTAAAATTAAATTTATCCACGATGGACGATCGTCGCACTTGTGATTCATCATCCTCCATTCCACGTGCATCTAATAATTATTTCATTCTAGATAACATTTAAATTTTGAAACAATCGAATAGTCTAGCCCGTATAATTGTACGTAATTTGGCCAATTCTTATTTACGATTGATCGCGTTTACAGGTCGACTCAGATCCTATGATGGTGAACGGAGTGAAACCAGTCAGTACCGAACAAGAAGAACTAATACATAGTTTAGTCTATTTTCAAGAACAGTATGAGCAGCCATCACCCGATGATCTCCAAAGAGTTTTTAGCGTAAGAAATCCCAGCTATTTTTATTCTCTAGGTATTATTTCTGTTTGATAATCGAACGATGTTTAACCATGGCTTATTTTTTTTATTCGCAGAGCGACGAAACCGATCCGCATGCTGAAGGCGATATGAAGTATAAGCATATTACCGAAATGACTATTCTAACGGTGCAGTTGATCGTTGAATTTGCGAAAAGTTTACCCGGATTTGATAAGCTCCTTCGAGAGGATCAAATCACTTTGTTAAAAGTAAATATCGTATTACTCGAATGTTTAATATGTACCTCTTACTACATATGGTACCGTTTGTATCAATATTAGTTCACGACCCACGTTCATTAGTCTGAATTTGACCCTCTTTAAAACGTAGATAAAAAATGTGTTAGTTGGAAACGAGAGCGAGAATGAGACGATTTTCGTTTCATTGCACTTCCATATGTACCTACGTAACGTACGAAATATTGACCTTAAAAATAAAGTCGTTTTTGTGATAAGATTTCACTAATGGGTTCGATATGTCGTGATAAAAAAAATTTGCCTCATTCTGAGCGATAATTTAACCCTGGTCCTGATAACATACGAGATTACGTTGAATAACTTACTTTTTTCATTAACGTAGGTAAATGAATTCAGGGTATTTGTTTTGATTACGAAATCGAGATTATTTGGTAAAGGTCGTGCGGAGAATTTCGATGATTTTCCTAAACTCGTACGTTCTGAAATACATAATATCTTCAAAATGGTGATGTTATTCGAGCGACGAAAAGTAATTTTTGTGGTGAAATTTTATTACTCATCGTTCAAACTCGATTCGAAGGCATCGACGGATATTTATGTTTTCCAAGTTCGTTTGTAAATAGTAAAAAGGAAGTTTTGAAACGAAGTACGTAGTCTTGTGAAATGTGATAGTAAATTTTGAAAATTTTAGGGCGATTCTATACCTTGAAAAGAGCAGTTGGAAAAATCAAAAAATAAAGATGATGAATTTAATTGAAGCGAATTGAAAAAAATGTTTCTATGTGGCTAATACTTTCTGAGGTGGAAAAGAGGTCCAATATTACTTTTATTTTTTCAAAGAAAACAAAAAATCTTCGGTTCAATTCTCTTACTTATATTTTTTATAAGCCAAAAAAATATTGAATAGGTGTCGATAAATGTATACTTAGCTTTTTCGCTTAAATTGCAGAATTTTTGGAATACGCAAGATTTTTCGAAAAACTGTGCACTTGAACAAGCTGGTGCCGCTGGTGGAAACGAAAATGATCTCGAGTTGAAATTTGGAGATATTGATTTAATTTTTTTAATTCCCTAAATTGTACTAAAAAATCAAAAATCAATTTTCAATCAGTTTTTTGTTGATCTGGCATAAACAACATCTAAAAAATACGATTTTCAACCAAAGATGAAGATATTCCAATCAATGTAAAAATCGCTGCATCTGATCAAGAAAAATCAAAGAAATTCTCAAAAATACATCATCTAACAACATTTTTGGTTTTGAATATGTCTATTCGTTAATTTTCTGAATTTTGACTCATCGGCTATTTTCCGTTCGAAAAATGCAGAATGTAATCAAATAGGGATGAAAAACTGAAATTTAGTTTCTAGACCACTTTTGAGCTGGCGGATCGAATAGTTTGTAGCCTTCTGCTGATTTTTGAATTTTCCAGTCCCCTAAAATAGATACCAATTAAAAAAAACAATGCTTAATTCAACCGAAAAACTGTTATTCCAAGTTTTTAGTTGATGAATTTCACTTTTTAATTTTTTTTATGCGATGTTTTAAAACCTGTCAAGGTACAAAAATTTGCTGGGAGCTCTAGAAAAGTCGAAACAACTACCAATTGATTTAACAAATTGAAACTGAGCTGTAAACCAAATTTCAGTTATCTTGAGAATTTATCGAATTATGTTTTTTTTTTAATTTTTAAAAATTAGCCAAAAATTAAAAAATTGAATTCTGCATCTGAGATTTTGTCAAGTGATGAATTTTTGATACCTTGTCAGATTTCTTAAACCCTGTTTTGAAAAAAAAATTATAATATTCCAAATTGTTGTTTGACATTGCGAAGAAAATTATTTGAATTGCCTTGTGTTGGGAATTGAACGTGTGGAATATGTATTTTCTTTCAAAAATACTTCATTTCGCGTGTAAAAGACATCAAGTTAAAAATTTTTATCACCCCCTAGAGCCTTGTTTATGTAGTTTCTCACTTCAGGGGGTCACCTTCCGGCTTCCAGACTTCTCAGCATTATGTAAAATTCACGCAGTTTTTCGTAATTTTGTTTCGTCAAGTTCAAACCTTATTTTATCAAGCTTTATGGAAATGAAACGTTATTTTTACCGCGGATTATTTTATTCTCGCTATACTTAGACGCCGAAAAGAAACACGTCAGAGATTTCGTTTACAATAAATCATTCGTCGAACGTTTCGGTTTTCCTTGTACGGTGTACGATGTAGGTATTTTTCAATTGGTACATGATTTTGAAAACATGACATTTAAAGTCGCCATTTCCTTGAAATGTAATCTTATTTATAAAATATAGGTTAAACGTGCTCGTACGACTGACAACGCTTTAAACGGTACTAACCGAAATTCAAGGTTGAAAAATTTTGCTTTTTGAAGGAAAAAAATTTATACGAGCGATGGCGAATTATGCTGATGTGTATTTTAAAATATGGAACGTTACTTAACGACGACGACGACGACTCCGTCGTGTCATTTGAATATATCGGTTTATGATGCAAATAATGCTGGTAGCAGATCTGAAAAAATATTGGTCGAAAAATATTCTAAAATAATGGTTATTCAATATCCAACCAAGTACCGGAATTATTAAAGGCAAATTTTTCATTCTTGTGTTAACAGAATTGTAAGTCTGTAATTTTATGACAAAAGTTTTGAAAGTTTCTCGCTCACTCGTTAGGAGCCCAAACTCCCTCTCCCTATTTAATTTTAGTATTTACAGAATGAATTACTTACATATTTTTCATAATTTGTAAAGAAAAATGTCATTTTGTGATTTAAATTTAACGATTATAATTTTTGTTTTGCTTTTTCAGGCATGTTCTAGCGAAGTAATGATGTTAAGAATGGCTCGAAAATATGACTCGAATACGGATTCGATCGTTTTCGCTAATAATCAACCGTATACAAAAGACTCGTACAATGACGCTGGTATGGGTGAAACTATCGAAGATTTATTAAGATTTTGTAGGCAGATGTGGGCTATGAAAGTGGACAACGCCGAGTACGCTCTGCTTACAGCAATTGTGATATTTTCAGGTGAGTTTTTTTCAACCAAAAATATGTGTTTTTGTGCCTATTTCTGTCTTGATGAAATTGTTTTCCTCAAATTTTGGCCCATTTTATCATCAAAAAGCATACTTACCTTTGACGAGTCGAGAAGAGGAACATTAGAATTTTGAATTTTATTAATACTTATTTCGAACATATTTTTTCTAATGTTTTGAATTTTCTTCTTGTAGTTTTCAATTTTTTTTTTCAAACATTCGTAGACGGGAGTGTTCTCTCTGTCTTTTTTTTCTATTTTTCATAATTTTGTGCATTTATGATTAGTTTTCATTTTAATGAACGGAAAATTTTTAATTCATTAGTTTGTTTTCATAATTTTTACAAATTTTCCATTTGGATTTTTCTTTGGCCGTCTGTCTAGCTTGATTAGAAAGAATTTCTAAAAATGCTTTTGTCTTCTTAGTGACAATCAGACAATCCTTATATATTAAAAGATGTTTGAAGGAAAACCTTGATAGAGTCCGCCAGCCTTTTCTACTGAACCGATTTCAACAAATTTTGTTTTAAAACGTTCCTTTTGACGTGTAGATATGTCATCAAGAAAAAAAAATCGAAAATTTTGAAATTAAGGGCCGAAAAAATTGAAAAAACACGTTTTCTATTGTGTTTAAACAATAGAATTTCGAGTAGAAACCTTGATAGAGTTCGCCAGCCTTTTCTATCGAACCGATTTCAACAATTTTTCTTTTCAAACGTTCCTTTCGACGTGTAGATATGTCATCAAGAAAAAAAAATCGGAATTTCTTAAATTAAGGGTCGAAAAAATTGAAAAAACACTTTCTCTATTGTGTAGAAATGCACGTACCTATTACAATGCACACCGACAACAATACACTCCGACAACAATACACTCAGAACGTTGCTATGTGGGCGTGTTTACAGCGTAGGGGTGTTGAGGAGGGAATGATGTTGTTGTGTTGCGAGTTACATTCATTGCTATAGTATTTTATTTTTTCAAAACTGGAATATTGTGGTGTCTGTTAAAATAATAAGTAAGGAGAGGAGGTTCTACACTTGAGATCATTTTTGGGTTAGGATTTTATTTCAACACACAAATTTAAATGTTTAGTGGAACATTGTTTGTAAAAAAGTTAATGTGAAGATGGAGAAGGGTTCAGTACAGTGTAGCCAGAATTTTCTAAAAGAGAGGGCAAAACCAGATTTTTGGGTATGAAAAATCGAAATTAGAGGTAATGTAATGGAAACCCTTCGTAATGTATGATAATTTGTATGGACATGAAGGTGCAATTACTGCTCAAGTGAATTGAGAGCGAAAATTTGTTGAAAAAAATGGGTCGAAAAACGAAAAAACGGTTCATTATTGCGTGCATTTTTTTTTCTAATTTTCACTCTCGGGGGGGGGGGTGGCTCAAGTCACGTCCCTCCCTTAGCTAAGCTACCACTGGTAAGCTTTCTATACTTGGGATACAAATTTGACTATCCTACTTCAGATTTTCATTTAATAGAATTGAATTACTCCAGCATACTCACTACCTACTCATTTTATGTCATCATTTTACAAGAATTTCAAACATTTTTTTTACCCAATTTTACATATGTAGAATTTCAGAAAATTTACTCCTAAAAAATGATGATAATTATCAAGTCAGTAAGTATACCAGAGTAATTCAACACCTCAAGGTATAAATCTGAAGTGAATAGATGTAAGTTTTTTGAGAAAAAAAATGTCCTTAATTCATTGTATAGAAATTGATAAAAATATTGTTCAAACTTGAATTTTTTAAACATTGTACTTTAGAACCAGAGTAGAATTTGCTATTGACACATTTCAACTGATTTGCATTTAGGAGCAGGGGCATGAGTTGAGTTGTCAAAAAAGCGAGCCCCGAAGGGGCGAGAGGCCTGAGCGAAGCGAGGTCCAGGGCGAGCAGCACGAGCGAAGCGAGTGCGCGAGCTGGGGGTCGAGGTCGCGGAGCGACCTAAGGGGCGAAGCCCCCTAGTGTTTGATTATTTCAGTGGTCTTTTAAATTTTTTTTCCAATTTTTAAAAATTTTCTTGAGTTTTTCAATAAAATGAATCCATTGAGTAAATATGTAATGGCCAATTATTTAGTAAGAACTAAAAACTAACATCTGATTTGACATTCTTGCAATTTTCATCGCTGTATCAATTTTTTAAATACTTTTCAACTCTTTAATTGAAAAAAAAGATGTACGTATTTGAGTTTTTTGTGGGTCTCCTCCAAAATGTTACCAGTTTTTTATAATTGATGATTGGTATCGAAAAATGCTTCAATTCTTATGAATTTATTTCGAGTGGGTCATTGTTTGAAGAATCTTCGCATTTAGTTTTATTGTCATTTCGTATCCACGATTAAAAAATACTAATCGACGTTTGTTTTCAGGTCGACCTGCTTTGGTCGAAGATTGGAAAGTGGAGAAAATACAAGAAGTTTATATCGAAACTTTAAAGTCTTACGTCGATAACAGAGTTCGGCCGAACTCAACTACCATATTTGCTAGATTATTATCAGTATTGACTGAATTAAGAACATTAGGAAATAGGAATTTTGAAATGTGTTTAACGCTGAAACTGAAGAGTAAAGTTTTACCACCTTTTCTATCAGAAATCTGGGACGTTGCTTCTTAATATCCATTTTAGGAACACACTCTTTTTACAAGTTTCTTAGTGTACTTAGAATTAACTAATTTGAATTCTTTCGAATGTTATACCATTTTTTTCTCCTCTTTTCTTTCTTCTTTTAACCAACTAGTGTATTTATTATGTTTGTATTTTTTTTTCTTTTTTCCCCTCTCTTTCTCTCTCTCTCTTCGACTTTACCAGTTTAATTTTTACATTTTTTGTGCGTGTCCATTAATAAGTTTACCTGCATTATGAGAACGCGTTTTTTGTGCCGTTTAATTTAATTTCTTATTTTATAACGAAAACATTTTTTTCCTATTTTATATGATAATTTTATCATAACGTTGATTTTTAATGTGAAAGATGTAATTTATTTTTGATTTTGATTTTGATTATTTTTTTTTGTCGAAATGATGCGTAGATTTGAAACGTGTTTCTTGATCTTTTGTAAATGTTGTGATATATTTTTAAATGTCTGTCGATATCCTTCGTATTATTAGAAAAAATTGTTGGTGTCAAGTAAATATTTAACCGAAAGGATTAGTACAAATTTTTTAATTGTTAAATTTGTATTCTCATTTTTTAAAAAATAATTTTGATAAAATGAAAATAATCTTATTTAAAGAAAAAAAGTACAAAAACATTGTTGTTCGAGTTTTTGTTAATTTTTTTTTTCTTTTCCTTTCTCTTGTCATATTTTTAGTATGTTTTGTTTTGTTGCAATAAGTTTTAAGTCTTAATTGCTTTGTACAGTAACTTTATCGAATTCCCCCCAATTTTTAATCCGAATAGGCTTTTTATAATTTTCCTTTTTGTAGCGTGTAGTGTGATAAGTCGTCGACAATATTTCGTGAACGGATATGATAGTAAAACGCCTGCAATTGTTACGAGTAAATTTCGAAACGAAAAAAAACCTAGTGCGACGCTTCGAACGCGACGAACGAATTTTTCAAATTGAAATTTTTGTTTTCTGGCCATGTCTGTGTACGTTAGTGACGCGGAAATACGAGCTCGTTTTTAGTAATTTTTTTCCATTTATTTTTATCCTGTTTTATCTTTATTGTGGTTTTTTTTTTACGAGTCCTTAGTACGCTATTTGTTATTTAACTAATCGACGATGTCGAAATTAACGTGCTCAGTATTCAAGTTATTAATTTTACGAGCTGTAGCGCACTGTGTTTAGTTACCGTTAAATTAGGATTATTGTGGTCGTCGTCGTGTGTTTTTGTGTGTTGGGTTCTCTTTCCTTATTTATTATTTTATTCGTGTACCGCGATGATTTTTAGCGTACTCGAATAATATTCGCGGAAATTAGCAACATGTACCCGGATATATGATTTTTTTTGTTTAAAGATACGTTTTTCTTTTTTCGATAGTTCCCTTTTTACTAGTTAGTTTTTAGATATATTTACCTATTCTATGCAAATTTACCTACGTGTCTGTCTAGATATGAGTTCGTACTTCAGCGTCGCTGGCATCGTTGCTTAGAAGTTGTTGAATGAAAAACGCTTATTTCTTAAGTTTAATGCTCCAAATCCGTTGCCTTGAAAATATCTTCTTAGTATTATTATAGATAAGGATTTCTTTTACTTTTTTTTTGTATTGTTTTATTTATTTAATTTATTTAAATACGCCGAAATTTCACGAATCGAGTGAAGCTTTTGAGAATGTTTGACTAAGAATACGAATAGAATTACATAAAAGAGTTTATGAAAATGCTATCTGGTTAAATTTTAGGTTTGCGACGAGCTGGTCTGAGAGTATCGAGAGGTTTTTTGTTTTAAAATATTTTTATTCGAAATTTTCTGACAACATTTCAATTGAAATAAATACTTAATGAAAAAAGATGAAAAATAAAAACAAATTTCTGATTCATACCCAATTAATTTTTTTTTTTTTTTTTTGAGATCAAAACGTTCGAAAGTTGTAAAATTTTCATCCAAATTATAAAATAATAAAGATATTTGAGTAAAAAAATGAAGAAATTGTAATTTTTTGCTAGAAGTTTACCCCAGTGAAAGCGTTCAAGTTTTTTTTTGACTTTGATTTTTTTTTTTTTTAAATTCTATTCTTGAAAAGATCAGAAAAATTTCTGGTCATTTTAGGTGTTTGTTTTCCCTGTAAAATCATCTGCATTAAAATATTATTTCGAGTAAAATTCTATCTAACATAATTTTTGGATCTTTAAAATTTAAAATTTCGAAAATTTTGAAACTCAAAAACTCGGTCAAATTTTCGAATGAATGAAATTTGAGTATTTTTTTAGTGATCTGGTTTGAATAATAAATCGATGCTTTCTCATCTCTTAAATTGTAGATTTCAAATTTAATAAACGTATTCCCTTATTCTTGATCCTCGATGATCCATCGTTGCAATCCTGATTAAATTTTCATTCATAGTTCGTCGAATATCGATTAATAATACTTTTCTTCTTTTTTTTTCTATTTTTAATTCTTTTTTCCTTCCTCTAGTCTTTAGTTGTATAAGGATTGAAGTTTTTATTCGTCAGTTATGATTCGAAAATTTGCACGAGCATAAGAAATCGAGGACGATTGAAATTTTACGATTTATTTTTTAATTTATCGTTATTTTTATCTCGAATATGTCCCACGTGAATTTGTTATCATCTTACGATGAACGAACTATGGTTTTTTTTTTGTATATATGTGTGAGTGTGTTTGTGAGTCGGCCATGTACGTTGAAAAGAGGGCCACAAAGCGGTCCTCTTTGAAGCCCTCAAATCGATTCAGTGGTTGTTCTAGAAAGAGTGAATGTGTGTGTAAATTTCTTACTGACATCGATTCATATTCTCTTACGATTACCATCCGACAGTTCCTTTAGTAAATTAATTTTGTCGTCGTGTGTCTTGTTGGGGTAGCATTTTCATAATAGTTTGGCTGAAATATTAATTTTTTTTAACTTTTGAATTGAAATTTAGATCACATAAATTTTACTTTTAATGGAATTTTTCTTTAAAAAAAAACAAGGAATTTTGAAGAAGCGTAATCGTATTACCGATTTCTATTTAACGAGAACATTGAAAATTGAACTTTTAAACCTCTAGTTCGGCATTTATTTAATATAAAATTACTTTTTTGTCTTACTAGTCACTTGAGAGGCTATAATTTAAAAGAAAAAAAAACTGTGAAATATTTCAACGTTAATTTCTATTAATCAAACATTACTTAATTTTTTCATGTTTCCAATACTTCGGTTCGTTAAATTTAGATGTTATTTGAATTAGAACAATATCGAATGAAGTTAACTTTTTTTTCTTGTTGTTTGATTTTGTTTTTTAATGAAAAAAAAGAGCAATATTTAACGATGCGATATGTATTACCTCTTTCGAATTCGGATTGTAACCCCAAAAGTACATGTGTAATGTGTATTTTAAGCGAGTAGATATTCGTTGGAAGGCGAAATAGCACTTTCTTTGGTCTTATGTTTGATTGATTCGATTATATGGGTTAGATAACTTTGACGTCGTGTTGTCGAAATATCTAGATGAAAAAAGTCTTTAATTTCTCGACGAAACCGTCATTTAAAACTGAGAATCAAAATGAAAATGATTTGATATCAATTGGACATAGGTGCCTCGGATATTTATAAGCTGTATGTGTGGCTAGAGATGTTCTACATAATATTTACAGTGCGTTACCTTTTTACCAGGATTAATATTTAAGGTGCAGTTCACTTGTAAGTTTATAATTATAAATTGAAATTAATATTTTGTTGAGTATATGCTTGTAAGTTTTTTACTTTTATGTAATATTACGATGATTCTGTAATTGAAGTAAAAAGATATCATTTGATTTCGTTCGTTTTCTCATTCTATTCGCTTTCATAAAATCTAAAATGAGCTGTTAGCTGATTTATGAAATGCCTTGAAACACGATTCATTGCATTTGCAGCGATGTTGATAATATTTTATATTACCTATCCAGTATTCACGAGGCACAATACAAGTAATTCATTCGCATCGTGATCTTTTCGAAAATTATGGAATTTTTCTAGTAGCTAGGTAGATGTATTAAAACAGTTATACTTACATCTTTGGACAACTCTCACCGGAGACATTTTAGCCTTTTCCAAACTGGCCCCTCGTCCGTCTTCAAGCCTATTTTAAAATATCAAGTTCGCGCTCGGAAGGCTCAAAAACATATTTTGCGCCCTTCTCCAAGCCTTGTTTGAGTTTGGCATCAAAATAAAATCACATTCGTGCTCAGGATATTCAATAACATTATTTAGATAGGTACTTCAAACATTTTAAACCTTCTTCTATTTCGGTCTCTCCTCTCCTCATAGACTAGATTCTAACCCTCAAAAAAGCGATTCTGTAAATCAAATCGGGAATGTGAAATGTTTTGGGCGGGAAATGGGCTTACGGACGAGCTCTTGCTAAAAATGCAATTTCCCCAGCGCTGGACCCGCTTATTTTCGAGATTGGGGCCCAAATGGGGCCAATTTTGGGTCCGTAAATCATTCGAGGAATGTGTGGGGAAATTGCATTTTTGGGTAGTGTTGGTATCGTAGATGAGAAATGTGCAATTTCCCCAACCCCCCAGGCGCTTATTTTGGGCTCACCCCCCTTTCAAAATTTCGACTTTCCAATAAAAATTCATTGAAATACGAGAAATTTACACTTTCGGATGAAATTTTGTATACTAACTAATGAAGGCATGAAGAAATCATATCTGGCGAGTTTTGGTTTTTCCAGGCCCCAATTGGGGTTGCAGGAGCACCCCCACCCCCAATTTTGAAGTTGGGGTAAAATGTCGATATTGGTGTCGTTTTCGTATGAAACGACCACGCCGATGACGAATATGAAGTCAGATTTGAGACTGCACCTCTCAGTACCCGGAATGAGTGGATATAATACTTGTGAAAATGTAATCGAGTCATTCGTCATTCCACATCAATTCGACCAAGAAGTTGAAAGAGGGGGGGTCGGCGATTTCTTTGAAAATTTTCCTGTGGAAATACCTTCCGAAGGGATGACCAATGGCGCAAATTGCAGCCCTCTACCCCTTGTTCAATGGCTGGTAGGGGGTGTAAAAAATTTCAGTGAACTTGAAATATCATCCATTTCAGCAGTGGATTACTAGGTAACCACGATACCTACTTAAATTGAACTTTTTCCCATAGTTAATCGAGTCATTCGTCATTCCACATCAATTCGACCAAGAAGTTGAAGGGGGAGGGGGTCGGCGATTTCTTGTAATTTTTCCTGATAATCGATTGTTTTTTTACAAGGCAAAATGTTCAAAATTTCTGAAAACGTAAGAATGTCAATTAATTGACTGTTGAATAATGAAAAATGACAGAAATGTGATTATTTCGGAGAAAATTTTGAAGTTACAGGATGAGTCAGTCAATATTTCATTTTTTACATTCTTAAAAATCATCCTAATATTGAACTGAAATCTACACAATTTGACCTACATATGTAAAAATAATTGATTTATTCAAAAAAAACAATAATCGCCCATCACTAATACCTACTAAAATGGAACTTTTTCTAATAAAAATTGAAAAAATCCTTTCAATCAATGAAATGAACTCATCACAAAAAAATCAAAATTCGAAAAAATTCAATTTTCAATTCCAAACATTAAACAAAGTTTTTAAGTTAAAATTCATTTAGTTGTCTTATTTTGACCTCTTTCTGACGTATTTCATGAAAAATTTGATAAAAATTACACTCATTGCAAAAAATAATGATTTTTTTTAATGGATGTGTAAATAAAAGTCAAATGGGTCCACTTCACCAATCAAAACTTTTTTTCATGTTTCAAATCAAAAAATCGACCGCATTTTTCGCAAACTTTCAATTTTTTAAAATTGACTTTACGAAATAATGCCATCCCAATTTCTTAATATGTGTACCGATATTTCGAAAGGGCCCATTCGGTCAGTGCCGAGAAGGGTGTAGATTTTATTTTTCAAAAATCAAAACAAACTTCCAGTGTTCTCCGGTGAATCCCAACAGTGTTTGAGTGTGAAGCTGTCCGTAAAACCTTCACGTTCGCGCGCTGTTTAGATCAATTGGAAAACTTTGGAAGATTGTACCGATTTTTGAAAAATAAAATCTACACACTTCTCGGCACCGACCGAATGGGCCGTTTTGAAATATCGGTACACATATGTTGTTCAGCATGAAAAGTTGTCCATAATATATTTTTTTCTTAATTTTTGAGAGTCAGAACGATAAGAAAACTACGTTTTGAAACTTTTCGAGCTAATCTTTCGAGTGAAAAAACCTTTTAACTCTAACTATTGGAAAAAGTTCAATTTAAGTAGGTATCGTGGTTACCTAGTAATCCACTGCTGAAATGGATGATATTTCAAGTTCACTGAAATTTTTTACACCCCCTACCAGCCATTGAACAAGGGGTAGAGGGCTGCAATTTGCGCCATTGGTCATCCCTTCGGAAGGTATTTCCACAGGAAAATTTTCAAAGAAATCGCCGACCCCCCCTCTTTCAACTTCTTGGTCGAATTGATGTGGAATGACGAATGACTCGATTACATTTTCACAAGTATTATATCCACTCATTCCGGGTACTGAGAGGTGCAGTCTCAAATCTGACTTCATATTCGTCATCGGCGTGGTCGTTTCATACGAAAACGACACCAATATCGACATTTTACCCCAACTTCAAAATTGGGGGTGGGGGTGCTCCTGCAACCCCAATTGGGGCCTGGAAAAACCAAAACTCGCCAGATATGATTTCTTCATGCCTTCATTAGTTAGTATACAAAATTTCATCCGAAAGTGTAAATTTCTCGTATTTCAATGAATTTTTATTGGAAAGTCGAAATTTTGAAAGGGGGGTGAGCCCAAAATAAGCGCCTGGGGGGTTGGGGAAATTGCACATTTCTCATCTACGATACCAACACTACCCAAAAATGCAATTTCCCCACACATTCCTCGAATGATTTACGGACCCAAAATTGGCCCCATTTGGGCCCCAATCTCGAAAATAAGCGGGTCCAGCGCTGGGGAAATTGCATTTTTAGCAAGAGCTCGTCCGTAAGCCCATTTCCCGCCCAAAACATTTCACATTCCCGATTTGATTTACAGAATCGCTTTTTTGAGGGTTAGAATCTAGTCTATCAAGCCCTTTTTGATTTTAGCGCCAAACTAACGTCAAATTTATGCTCGCGAGGCTTAAACATATATTACTAATATGTATTTTGATACCTCACACGCCATGTAAGGTAATCCCTTGAATTCGGAATTAGCTTCCTCGAATTACATTAAATCATATCATAAAATTTCATAATAACCTCAAAAATGAAATCTGTGACCGTAAATTAGTAAGAATTCATTGATTTAGAAAAATTCCATTTGTATCCCTGCAAAAATCACGATAGATAACCAGTTTGACCCTGACGATCACCAAAATACGTACTTCAAAATTGTGATTTAATCCCCCTGCATATTGGTCCTTCGGTTTAAAAATGAATAATTCGTCATTTGCGAGGTTCTCATATTATAACATTGGGTTGCAATGAAATCAAGTCGGCAAAAAATTTCATGGTATTTTGAATGAATTTTGGCTGCAATTTCTTCCTTTAATGAATGCATCGTATTTACTCCAGTTTTTAAATTCACTTTCAAACAATTATGTCAAAAACCATGAAACTTCATGATAAATCAGTCCAGCTTTATTATTTAAATTGAGCGAACCTTTTTTTTTGACCAGTCTCCTCACTTGCGAGATGCTAATACTATAATCGTTGTTCATTATTCAAAGTAAAATGCGTGTTTTCGCAAGACATTTTCCCTTCGGTTAAAAGTAGACGATTGAAATTTAAAGTACGCCATTTTTCTGTCGAATCACCAACCCTGAATACGAATCAGCATTATTTTATGTGTCATTTGTATCCATTGGAGAATCATTTGAACGATTACCTGAGGCAGTTCACTCGAATCTAAGTACATTCGATTGAGATTTTGGGTGATTCTGACAGCATACCCTATAAATTGACCAATACAAAAACATGTCCAACACATGATTTTTTTTTAAAATCGTGAATAAATAAAAGTGATTCCTATAAGCTGTACATTTATGTATTTTAGGATGATTACACAAATACAACAAATCATAAAACAATCTGTTTTGGTAGGTATAAAAAATACTAAGCTATTGACAAATAAAATAGGTACCTACATATCTACTCGTAATTTAGAAACGTTCATGAAAGCGAATACATACCATAATACGTACTTACTATAAATAAAACGCGAACAATGCAAGAATACGTATACGTATTACCTAGATACCTACCTATGCAATTTTCAATCACATTAAAATGAGGAGGTTGGTTACAAAGTTAGACAAACGCCACTTCTACAAAAATCGAGTTAGATATTGATTCTTATAGGATTTTTAACGCTCTTTTCATTGCCGAGGTCTGTTATTTTCAATATAGTACATAAAAGGGTAAAAAACGCGCTCAAAGTTTTGCCTTAGTTTCAAACACAGACATGAGTGCAAATTGTCTTAGTTTCAAAAACAGACATATCCAGGATATGTCTGTTTTTGAAACTAAGATGATAGGATATGTCTCATTTTGAAACTAAGATAAAGTTCACATGTCCGTGTTTGAAACTAAGGCGCAACTTTGATCGCGTTTTTTGACTTTTTATGTACTATTTTGAAACTGAGGGACCTCAGAAGTGGAAAGAGGGTTAAAAATCCTATACGTATCAAAACCTAACTGATCTAGACAGCTTCCATTTCAAATTATCTTCATCTTGGTTTCAAAATCAGACAAGTGCATTTTCAGGTTCTTTTTATTAGTGGTGGGGGGTGATGGTGGAAGGATATTTTTTTGTATTTTTGTTACTCAGTATCATCACTACAATTTGTCAAAAATCCCCCACCTTTACAATGCTGTATATTTTTGTAACAAAAAACATAGATTTTCTCAAAATCAACCTTGTGGCGTTTGTCTAACTTTGTAACCAAGCTCCTCAAATAATTTACATAACTCTAGCCTACCTAAGTAGTATACAGGTCTATCACAATTATGAATTAGTACATATTTCTTTAATTTACCGATGTATTATGTACTTATTTAATATTTCTCATCTCCCATCCTTAAAACGAAATCAAATCAGTGCTTACGTTTTATACGAGCAAGACGTGTCTCATATGCCAATTCAGAGTAAATTTCATAACCTATAGTTCCCAAAAATTAATTACATTCGATATTTTTCGAAAAATTTTCGAAATCGTATAAAGATATACTTACCAACTCTTTCCACTCTTTTATTAAAATCTATTATTACTTTGATTAACATCTTTCGGTTTTCATCCTTTAATTGACCGTTTTTTAATAAGGAACCGGCCCGCGCAAAAAGCTCACACTGAAAAAATAATACATGTTTAATTGTTTAATTTAAAAAGAATTAAAAAATGAATCATATACGATCTTCAGTAAATTAATAACCTTCAATTTAGCTATTTTCCCACTTGAATGATCGTATATTTCCTTTAAAAAATCGATTTTACGGTGGATCAATAACGTTTCCATTATATTATTCAATAATATACACGCAGCTGTATTTCTAAAGCTTATTCTATTCATTAGTAGCGAAAATAACCTGGAAACAAAATTAAACAAAGTACCTGTAAAATCGTATCAAGATACACTTTAGTAAAATTAAATGAAATTTAGAGCCATCAATTTACCGGCAAAATCCTTTCTTTCCTTCTTCAACTTGAAAATTTGATGCCTCATCGAAAAAAACTTGTTGGAAATATTTTTTAAAAGCTTTTATCATAACGGCGATAAAGGTTGTTTTGCCTTCTTGTGAGACATTTTTGGCACAAAATTTTACCCAACATTCATAGTTTTGTGGGTTTTTCAAAACCTGAAGAAAAAAAAATCTTCGTATAAATAAATTTGTGAAGCATTATTGCGTACCTAACTACCTATACGTACTATAATTTCATTTCAGTATTAAAAAATACTAAACCATTTCAAATATGTAGGAAAATAAGTGATCCAATTCTTGATGTTGATCTAACGGTAATTGTTCGATATTATCCAGATTAAGGGTCGGAAAAATATTGCGAAGTGAAAACTCTGAACAATCTGAAAAACTCAGGATGACGTAAAGGTATGCTGTATCTTTTCAAAAAACATTTTGCAGTTGGCTTCTCAAGAGGATGAAACTCGATGAAAAACTTACCTATTTGTCCTATTTCACTGCTGATATGCGGCGGGGATTTCAAAGGCGATAAATCATTTTTCTCCCTCGAGTAGACTGTTCGGTTTACCAGTGTGACTTTTGTCAGAAATCGCACGGTTAAATGAAAACTCCGAACAATCTGAAAAATTCAGGATGACGTAAGGAAAGAACCAATGGTATACCTATTGGTTTCTCAAAAGGATGAAAAACTTACCCATTTCACTTCTTAAATTGACGATATCTGTTAATACAGATTTCATATTGGGAGGTAATTCGTCATCTTCGAGTAGACTGTTCACTTTACCAAATAACTGAGATAATTCTGTATTTCTATTAAATAATTGCTGCGAAAGACAACATTAAGGTATGATTTAATACCCCTCGAAATCGTTGAAATTGCGCAAAAATATTTTTATTCTAGCAATAAATGTACAAAAAAGAGGCATTTTTTACGTAGGTAATATTACCAATTTTATCGCAATTTGTTTTCCTATGGTAGTTAGTAAGGATTCTATTGGTGATTTTGATTTCATTATGAAGTAAAAACCAATATCTTCAGATTTGGGCATTTCCACTTTGCAAAGAGCTATGATAAACCTGGAAAAACGACCGAAAACTCGTTATAGGAACAATTCAGGCACGCATAACACATATTTTTAGTTAATGACGAAGACATTTGTTTTACCTGCACATCGATTTCTTATAAATTTTCAGCTTATTGTCGTCAAGCAAATACTGCATTTCAAACACTAATTGAATTTCTTCCAGTAATCTTTTTTGCTGGAAAAATTCGTTCAGTTACACGACAGAAGAATCCAAGACTTTTTTATTGCAAGACACCGCAGCCAAAACGCCTGCTAGTTACATGCAATCTTTTAATGACTGTTACCTACCGGAATGGAAAACGCATCAACTTTATTTTTCTGAATCTTCACTTGATGTTCTTTACGTTGAATTTCATCAATATGTTCTTTACACTTTTCCACTAGAACATTAACAAATTCTAATTTTTCTGGTCCTTCTTTGTCTCGAACATGAACTTCTATTTGAACGCATAAGTTCGCGTATATCTCGACACAATTTTCGGGTTTTTCTATATCTATAGCCTATAAAATAGAGCGAGCGACGAATCACAAAACAATTTTTCACGTCTTTCAACTTGATTAACAAATAAATTACCATCAAAAATACTTTTAAAAAGCAAATTACCGCCAACCAAAAAAAAAAAAAAAAAAAAAACTTGCAAAAAGAATTGTTAACAAAAATCTGTTCATTAAGTAACTTTAATGAAAAAATTCATGATATCAAAACATCGCCAAGCAATTTTCATTCAGCAGTTGTGATCAGGAATTGATATGGAATTTCAAATTAATTTGGTACTTACTGAAATAAAATATCCATAAGTTTGAGAACTGAATTGAAAAACCGGACCGATAAATTCCGCCGGCGCTTGGCCCGGTTTTTCAATTCAGTTCTCAAACTTATGGATATTTTATTTCAGTAAGTACCAAATTAATTTGAAATTCCATATCAATTCCTGATCACAACTGCTGAATGAAAATTGCTTGGCGATGTTTTGATATCATGAATTTTTTCATTAAAGTTACTTAATGAACAGATTTTTGTTAACAATTCTTTTTGCAAGTTTTTTTTTTTTTTTTTTTTTTGGTTGGCGGTAATTTGCTTTTTAAAAGTATTTTTGATGGATATCACGACTTTTTTTTTTTAATGTGTACATATTGTAAATTGTTAATGCGAATCTGGGTACATACTCCAAGACGTTGAGAATATCAGATTTTTGTTGACAATTCTTTTTGTTTTTTTGTAGGTAAGTTTTTTTTTTTTGGTTGGCGGAATTTTTGCTTTTTAAAAGTATTTTCGATTGATATCACGACTTTTTTTTTTTTTTTTTTAAATAATGTACATTATTATAAATTATTAATGGGAATTCGGGTACACCAACAATTTTAGAATAATTTGTTGATTAAATCACAAAGTTTCTCACTAGAAGAACACTACCGAACTGATATGAGTCAAATTTCGTACAGTGATTTAAATTAGGGTATTATTTAAAAATATAACGTTAGTTTTTAAAAAAAATCATTTTTGACTCCCTTTTTCACAATTTGAAAATTGCTTTCCCCCATAAAACCCCCCAAAAATGAAAATTTCTCGTTGTACCGTAGAAAAGGGTCATCTACATTATATTCGCTATCATTTTGCAAAATTTCAAGCAAATCGGTTCATTTGGAGAAGCTGTAGCCTTGTCAACGGAAATTTAAGCATGAAATTTCATGAATATTTCTATTTTTCACCCTCAACCACCCTAAAAATGAAAATTGTTTGCTGTACCATAAAAAAGGGTCATCTGCATCACATTTAATACAACTGTGCAAAATTTCAAGCAAATCGGTTCATTTGGAGAAGCTGTAGCCTTGTCAACGGAAATTGTCATGAATTTTCATGCTGAAATTTCCGTTGACAAGGCTACAGCCTCTCTTAATGAACCGATTTGCTTGAGATTTTGCACATTGATAGTGAATATGATGTAGATTACCCTTTTTTATGATACAGCTAACAATTTTCATTTTTTGGGTGGTTTAGGATGAAAAATGGAAATAGTCATCACGAAATTTCATGCTTAAATTTCCGTTGACAAGGCTACAGCCTTTCCAAATGAACCGATTTGCTTGACATTTTGCACAATGATGGCGAATATAATGTAGATGACCCTTTTCTACGGTACCGCGAAAAATTTTCATTTTGAGGGTGTTTTAGGGGGGAAAGAAATTTTAAAATTGAGAAAAAGGGGGTCAAAAATAATTTTTTTTCAAAACTGACGTTGTATCTAAAAATAACTCATTAATTTACACCAGTGTACGAAATTTGACTTGAATTGGTTCAGTAGTTTTCTCTTGACACGAAGATTAGTGATTTCAAAAATTACCCCAAAATGCTAACTTTGGGTATTCCAATCTACATCATTTTTTACCGTAGAAAGTTTGTAAGCATACCAAATTAAAGCTCTCGTTGATGCCAACAACATATCAAAAAATCAGATTCGTGCGTGTATTTATTCGCGAGAAATTCATCATCGAAAATACGCTTAGTTGTTCAGGGAATATAAGCAGTAAGTGGCCGGACTGTCATCACGTTTGGTATTATCGGTTTTTGTTTTTTTTTGTGTTCGTTTTTTTTTTCTTGCTTGGCGGGGCAGTCCGACCGGACTGCTTGATTAGGTACTGGCGTGGACAGCACCCTGGAGTAAATTCGGTCGAATGATGGCATATTGAAACTTTGAAAGTTGAAAATGATGAAAAACATCAACAGATCGAATGTGAGTATCAGCTTAATTACGTTTTTCATCATTTCAATGAATTATTATAGGTAAGTATTTACTTAAATAGTTATATCTACTCACTTTTTGAATTATTTCATGAATAAGGTACCCGTATTGCAACTCAGGTTCGTTTTTAGGAAATAATTGGCCCAATATGCTAGGTATATCTTGTTTACAATCGGCCAACGAATCAAGTAAACCAGATATTTTATCGTTTAAACTTCCCCCGACTACACGAACTGTCATCTGAAACAATGTAAAAATTAATAACACAAGTCAATTCGAAGCATGACTTTTTTCATATGTTATTTATCATACTTCATTCAGTTTATTTCTTTTTCGTTTCCTCGTGTTTGACGTGGAACCATTCTTGCAGGATTCTATAGAAGTCTGTTCATCAATACTCGTGGTTGTTAAATTTTCTGAAGAAATGAACCAAACCATTCATGAGAATTGAAAAGTAACGCATTGAAATGAAAACACGGACATTTTAAATTCAATTCAACTTACCTGATTCATCAGAAGAAGTTTCAAAAGACAATGTCATATTGAAATCGAATGCAAATTCTTGCTGTGAATATACCGACACGATATTTTAATGAGAAACAACTCATGCAATTTTCTAGTAATTGAAAAAGTATGAATTAAATCAGTCACCATACCAGTTTAGTAAGAATTTACGAACAATGAACATTAATTACAACTTACCTAACACAATTTGAAGTATTGAAGATGATGTGACTAGGATTTAATAGCTAAATTTGACACCTTTGATTTGACACAATTAACTGACAAACACAGACAAAGAGACTAGAGACTGACGTCCGGTTTGACACATATTTACAGAATTTCAGGTCCAGAAGTGGGTTTTTCATCGACTCCACATTTTAGGGGTCTGCCCCCATGAGGGGTTGAGAGGTATGCGATGATTCTGACACTTTTAGCGGAACATATCGATCAATATTGAACAGTAACTGGCCTAATATTTCAATTCTGATGGAATTTTGACCAGTATATTTTTTTTACAATTAGGGGTTGATGGGGGCGCGTAAAGGGGGGAGTAATCATTTTTCGCGTTACGTAATGCTTTCAATAAATGTTTCTTACCATTTTCAAGAAGAATTAGCGTTTAGCTCACCGTTTCCACCATGTTTTGTCATTAAACCGGCAATTTTGCGAGTTTTTCAAGTTTTAAGGTGCCACAGGGGGCAGAGGGGGGAGGGATCCAAAAAATGAACCACCAAAATTATTTGTACACTTTACTTAGTATATTTTCACAAAATAACATTTCTGAGTCTCAACGTCTTCCAGATCCACAATTTAGGGGGCTGAGCCCCACGCAAGGGGGAGAGAGGGGACGATGGTTTCAATGGTGAAAATAGAAAGTGCTGATCAATACCTAACAGCAGACACCATAATATTGGATTTCTGATTAAAACTCTATCCACAGGAAAATTTTCAAAATTGTTAGCCCCACCCCCCTCGAAGGAGGGGAGAGCTCGAGTGGCTCCCGGTCTTAAAAACTTCATTTTGGTTCAAAAATTCATCATACCAAAATTCACGCTTCTTTCATTAAATGCAGTTTTTTTTTCATTTGCCACTCCACTATAAATAATGAATACTGATTCAGCTTTATTCAAAAAATTTATTAAAATTTTTAAAATATCAACTTGATTTTCCGAGCTTGCGTTCTTCTGACGGAATGGCGAATTCTCTGATCTCAATTAAAAACGAAGTTCATTGCTTTTAAATTTATTTTGAAATTCTGCGAAGGATCCAACTCCAATGCAATAAAATGCGACGATAGTGAAATCAATTCGTTACGGTAGGTACGTATACTTATATTCGATTTCAAAATTGAACGCTCGACAGATTTGGAAGTTTTCAATCTAGTTTACCCATTTCAATTTTGAAGGTGGATAATTTGTCCTGATAACGGTTTGCTTTTCTATACTATTCAAGTACCTACTTGTCTTACTGATTAAGCAAAATACTTGAGTACATATAATTATCTAATAACCCGTGCATTTTTTATTAATTGTAATGTAACGCATTTTTCCGAATTAGATACCCAAGTTTTTGTAAATGCATGACGTCACTCCTTCAATGCATAACATAGACGACCAGCCATCGTTCTTTGTTCATCATCTCGAGTACCTAACTACCTACGGCGTAAGTGTTTCCATACATCTGCATTTGCAAGAATTTCTGATATTTTTCTCATGTAATAATTCTACTCCTGCCAGTGCGAATACTTTTGTTTGAGTGAGCGTTATCCTTATTAAAGTTCCTTTTTAAAACAATTATCGTGTACAATTTATACAATCCGAGACTGTCAAAATGAAACATACCTATTATAATCTGCCTGTTGTTGAACAATTTTTCAACACGTTTACCTATCGAATGCGAATTATTTTCAATACATTTTTAGAAAGCTACTTATTGAAATTCTTTCGTCGTAAAAATATTTAGGTATAGGTAGCAATATTTTGGCAAACTTCAATGAATTAATCCGAATTTGAACTTAGCTTTGTACTTGGTGATCGTAGTCTACATATGTATTTTTAAAAAAATAAATAAATGAACCGTTGAAAAAATATAATACCTAATCAAACAAAAATAAAGAATATGTCTCGATTTCTTAACGAATTAGCATCAAAGGTTCTTCCAAATACCATTCATCCTTGTTTGAATTTCAATTTTGAATTTATCAAGACTACTTTTTAGGTGGAAAAATGTTTTACTCCTGCATGAATGAATTTTTAATCATGATTTTTAGCATAAACTTTCATGTCTCAATAAAATGCTCGAATCGAGTCGATAGATGAGATGCTTTACTCATGTACACCAAGTTATTTCATGTACATGGGTGTACATGGTGAACTTTTGTAATTTGTTCATTCTGATGGCCTCTCTATACGTTTTGCTATCGAATCTATTGCATACTCCTATCTTCCATTCGATTTTTAACCTGCTCGCAACTTCTAGATAAATCTTTCTCTGTGTACTGTTGAATCTTTGAATGTTTTTCCCTTTCCCACTCCACCCTCGCCTAGCTTTATTTACCATTTCACCATCAGTCAAACAAATTCACGTCAGTTAATTCTGCTTTCTCACTTGACTCGAGTGGTAACTTGTGCGTATAGTGGTTTGGTTTACATTTTTATACGTAATTGTCTTTTGGTGTTCGCGGGTGTAAACGTCAATTTTTCATAAACAATTGTTTTTACTTTTTAATATTATCGATTAAATTGATTCATCATGTTGCATGGCCATGTGAAGTACGCGTCAAAGGGATCATTCGCATACGTTCCACCTATCCGAAGAGATGTAGCAGTGAATAGTCCAATAAATAAAGTAATTATAGCTTTTTGAATTGCTATTTTATCGTGTGTGTGACAGTACAATTTGTTTATCTACGTTCATTTTAGACATAGGTAGTACATAATAATTTCAAGTACTTATATGTGTATGTATGTAACTGCTCGATGTTACTCATTTGCTCAGCTCGTATGAGAAGTCTTCCATTCTTAATCTCACTCTCATTGTCTCTATTTGTAGATGATAGGCAACTGTCAGTAAAAAAACCATTCATTTATGAATTGAGTTTTTCGAAATGAAGTCATTTTTAAAAATCTAAAATGCATTATACTAGGTGTCTGGCTAGGCAATAGTTGATGTTGGTATTCTTTCCAATCGCTGCATGTTATTTTACGCCAGATCAAATCTAATGATCACCGTATTTGCATTCTTACATAGGTGGTTGTCGGTATAGATTTAGGTGGCACTCGTACCCGTGTGGCGATTATGCATCCATCGAGGGACGATGTAAACGTAATGGAACCGATAGTTGTCCGAGATATGCCATCGGTAGTTTCTATCCTTCCAGGTAGGCACGAGGTATTTTTTCAAAATGAGAGAGTACCAATATTATAAGCCCATCTGTTGGATTACAAATAAGGTTATGATTGCTATATGTACTTGTGTTTGAGTCTTGCTCGTGATTTTTTTCAGATGGTAAATGTATCGTTGGTTGGTACGCTGAAAAAAGGAAACTTTCAAGTCCTTTAAATACTTTCCACGGAACGAGACGTTTGACCGGTAGACGCTACAACGATCCCGTAGTAATAGAATCGATGTGAGTGTAATTTTGCTTTCAATCATCTTCATAGAAATGCGTATCGTGATGGTAATTTCGACATTTTATCGTACGAATTACAGAAATCGTGTTAAGTATCACATTTACGAGTCGCCTGACGGCCATGCCTGGTTGGTGTCTACTAATCGCTGTAGAATTTTCACTCCCGCTCAGATAGAAGCTCTGCTGATATTAAAGATAAAGGAAATTTGCGAAGAGCATTTGAACTCGTATATACCGGTAGACAAAGTCGTGCTCACTGTTCCGCCGTATTTTAATGATTCCCAAGTTCAAATCGCCAAAAGAGTTGGGAAAATCGCCGGAGTGGATATCGTGGATGTAATAAGTTCTCCTGTTGCCGCCGTCCTCGCTTATTCTTCGGTTTCTAATATCGTTCAAGATAGTAAAATGTAAGTGTATCGTTATTGATCTTCGTTTGTAAATTTTTTTACCATACTTTCGGCTTTGATAAAATGATTTTTCGTCTATTTCACAGCACGGCTGTGTACGATTTCGGTGGCAGTACTTTCAATCTGACCGTTTTAAAAGTCTGCGAAGGCGTTACCTTTCCCGAAGTCATTTTTACTGTTGGAGATCTATTTTTAGGCGGTGAAAACTTCGATGAGGTGTTATCCAATTACTTCGCCTCCGAATTGAAACGTATAGTAAGTTCAATTTCGATCTGTGGCACGTTGCGAATTTCTAGCTTCTAATATGATGGATTACAATTTGAATAATTATGTAGTCTGATTAGTACCACATATAATCGTTTATCTTCGGAATTTCAGCTAGGAATCGATGTTACGTTGTGTACGACTTTCAAGCAGTTCCTCAAAGAGGCAGCCGAAAACGCGAAAAAGGATTTATCCATTTATACCGAAGTCGACGTGAAATTTTGGTCTACCAATATGCCTAAAGAGACTCCGAAAGTTGACGACGTAATCATAAAGGTGAAGATTTAACCTATTTTTCTAGTTTGAGCATTATTAGTATTTGTACCTACCTACCTATATTTCGTTGCGATTTCAACGATAATTTTTTTACGTCAATTGTTATTTTCAGCTGACCAGAGATAAATTCGAGGTATTAGTCGCAGACTTAATCAACAAAACTATTAATATTTGCCAAACGGCCTTAAAAGATGCCAAAATATCCGTATCAGATGTCCATGAAGTTTTAGCCATCGGTGGTACTTGCAGAATACCAAAGGTGAGTTGAACCTTGTGTAGGTACTTAGATCATCGTTAAGTTAATTCGTAACCTAAGTATGTAATACGAATTTCGGTGGTAGGTAGAATACGTACCTACCTATTTATCATTTTTTTTTCGCGTTTCAGGTAAGAAGCGCCGTTGAAAGCATTTTTGGTAAGCCGCCAGTTGAACTTGACGGTAAAATCATTAACCGTGGAAACGCTGTAGCAGCCGGAGCAGCCCTTCGAGCATACGATTTAAGAGATGAAATCTCCCACGACCCAGACGAATTGCCTGGTCCTCCAATCAATATTCCAAACCCTGTGACGGAGACTGAATTATTTACGTTTATAATGTCGGATGGCAAAGTAGATGTTGGGGCCATTCAGAGAAATACCTTAAAAAAAAACATATTGTATCTGCACACCGAAGAACAAGCTGATTTATACATCATGAGACTCAAGTTATGTATGCCATTAGAGCCCGGAGAAGATGTTGGCGACGTTCATTATATTAAGACCTACCACCAGAAGATGGAATGGAGGAGAGAAATGGAAGAGCGCCCACGCGAATCGATAGAAAAATACATTGAGACGTTGCGAATAAGAAAAGATAAGTTCGTGCAAAACGAAATAACTCGTGAATTATCTTCATCTACCTCGGAGGATTTTAATTTTGATGCCCTCTAAAAAATCGTGAAATTTTCCCTCTGTCGGTGTTTGGAATTTGAAAAACGAACTGTTCATCGCGTGAAAAAAATATTTTTTGTATTTTGGAAAACCTTTTTGAAATTTGCAATATTCGGAATGATTTAATTTTCAAGTCGATCCACTTTACCTAGCAATCTTAACCCGAATTACAAAACAATTGATTAAAAAAATTGGCTAGTCGATTAAAGATTTCTCGAATCATTTTCATTTTAATTGAATTTTGAGCCAGGATATTATTCTTAATTTTTAAATGGGTGTAAAAGCTCGAGATAAATAGGTACAAATCTATACAGAAAGGTTGAATTCATAAAGAGATTATACTTGAGCTGAATATAAGATATAATATATTCAGCTCAAGTATAATCTCTTTATGAATTCAACCTTTCTGTATAGATTTGTACCTATTTATAATTTTATATTGTCTATTTATTTGCGTGTTTTATTCGAATATTATTCAAACCTTTCTGTTTAGATTTATACCTATTTATAATTTTATTATATTGTCTATTTATTTGCGTGTTTTATTCGAATATTATTCAAACCTTTCTGTTTAGATTTGTACCTATTTATAATTTTATTATATTGTCTATTTATTTACGTGTTTTATTCGAATTTTATTCAAGTCGTTTTCACTTTGGTACCTATGTACATATAATTATTCGTTCGTTTGTGATGTATTTTTTAATGTATTTCCGTATGAGTATATATATTTATTCTTCCATATTTGGAGCATTTTTTGATAATTCTTTAGTGATGATTTATACCAGAGCGATTAAATTGTGCATAATGAATGTAGTAGTTTTTATTATTTATTATTCATCGTTTTTGAAACAAAGTAGTACATTACAATCCATGCACGTTCTCGCAATGCCAAATTACTATAGCGATGCCTATAGACCCTGTGGGCACGTTTGGCACTCAGGACGCAATGCCAGCGTAAAAGTGCCAAAATGTGACACTAAAGTGTCAGATTTTGGCACTCAGTGTCATATCGTGACACTGGAGTGTCAGGCACGGGCACTCAGCATCATATTCTGACACTGGCACTGGCACTCAGTGTCATATCGTGACACTGGAGTGTCAGGCGACGGCACTCGAGTGTAAAATGTTGGCACTGGAATTTACCTTTCAAGTTCTTACACTCGTAAATCGGTACCATTGTTATTATTGTTGTACCTGCAATTTTTACTAACTAGTAAGTTTCTAATTAAAAAAACAAAACAAAGAACAAATTTTTTTTTGGTTTTATAAGACTTTGCTTAAACACTAAAAATTGAAAAAATCGCAAAATTTTCAATTTTTTTTAAATTGAATTTTGATTTAAAATTAAGTTTAAAAAATTTATGCATGAAAAGTTTGAAATTGAGTTTGTTGATTGGTACATTTTTTTTTTGGTCTGCGTTTGAGTGGTTTAATTATCACCTTACAATGAATGAGACTGGTGAGTGGTTTTGGAGAAAATGACCCAGTTTTAAAAGATAAGTATTCAAGATTTTGCGTCGATCCGGGCCATAGCCTTCAAAATCCATTAGCACTTTTAGTGTTCCATAGGGCGATTGGAAATTTCCAAATATATTTTTGGGTAAATTCGTATTTTGAAAATTTTTTCTTCGCCAATATTTCGCAATAATTAGGTAGGTATGTCAATACAACATTGAAAGACATTATTCCTGAAACTGGGGAAATATTTCGAAATGCATAGTGACGCCAATTTTTTAGCCATAGCTATTGCCAATTTCAAACAATATAAAAAAATTGATAGGAAATCAGTTGTTTTTTTTCGAAATGTTTTTCGAAGTTGGCGATATCATAAGTACCTATAGCGATTTTTTTTGCAAATTTTTAATCGCTCAGAAGAAATAAATGGCCTAGATCGACTCAGAATCTCAAATACTATCTTTTGAAACCGGACTATTTTTCCTAAAACAGGTTGGGTTAGGGGCCAGAGTGGAAAACACAAGAATTTTTTGAAAATTCTCCCTCTTTGAGAACCAATACCCTTCTTCAGAGGCACCTCCAAAACTAAAAATTTTTCTAAGCAAATTTCAACTTAAAATGGAGATCTTCACTGAATTTTCTCAAAATCTTACAAATGTTTTTTTCGTGATCAACATATCAGAAAGAACATCACTAATAAGAAATGAAAGTTTTAAAATTTCTTCATTGCGTAATAATTACTTTATTTTCAAAAAATAAAATAAAATTTACAAAAAATTTGGAATTCTCATGCTTACTTGCTCGTTATTTTAAAAAATCTGTTTTTTTTTTCTTCTTGAAAAAATCTCTGATTTTTGAAAAAAAAACTCAGTATTAAAAAAAAAAGTTTTTAGGAGCAGCTTTTCATCATATTATTATGTTGATTTTTTTTTTGAATATGTGAAAAATTTGCTTTGAAACCTTATTGCAACTTTTTTCACAAAAAATTATCAGTCATTTTTTGTTGAACATGCGCTTTTTCAACGAATGAAACTTCGTTTTTTTTTTTTTAATATTTAAAATTTTTGAGCTTTATACTTTTTGAAAATTTTGATTGAAAAAAAATTTTTTAACTGGAACTTTTCTAGTATTTTTTAGAAAAAAAAAGAATAAAAATCAAAACTAAATCAGCAGATAAGAATTTCTGTAATCAGATATCAATTTTAGAATTAATACCAAACTAGTAATTTTCATATTTTCAAAAAAAAATAATTTGTGTAAGATTTGAGTGATGCATGCTCAAAATGAATGAGCAACTCACATTCTTTTTGCAATAACCAACTAAGACTCACTTTATCGCGCTTACATATGTCTCACGCGGTGGCGTAATCGGTAAAGCAGCGGACTGTCACGCAAGGAACCCAGGTTCGAGCCCAGCTGGTGCCGGAAAAATTTCGAGAAAGTGATGCAATGGTGAAGACGATATTTCTCTCGTAGCCCTCTACCAAGGCAACACTGTTCAGAGAATGATCAAAAACGACAGAAAAATATGAAAATTACATAGCTTTCTCAAATTTTTTCCGCACCGGCACTGGCACTGGCACTCTGACACTGTGACACTGGCACTGGAAATTGGCATTGCGTCTCAGTCTCACTTTGACGCAATGTCAAATACTGGCACTAAAGTGCCAAACGTGCCCACAGGGGAGATGAGGCACACGATCGATGAATTTTTGAAAAAATGTCAATAATTGATCGATCGTGAATTAATTTTTCAGTGTGGAGCTATCGAGATGAAACTTTTCAACGCTGTTCGAGCTCTGCAGATATGCTTCACTGGATACGAAATTTCTTTTAAACCTCTATTCGTCGCATTCGTTTCAATACTAAATAATAATATTAGGTACTTAATAGACATATAGGTGATTAAAAAAGGCAAAATCATAATGTCGATGAAAATCAATCTTTCTAATGTTTACATAAATGCATAATTATAGATACTTCGAACATTGAAAACTACTTTCTGTATTAAAAACACGAACGAGCGCTCATGAATTTAGACTATATGTACATACAATAAAAATGATATGTAAAGTAAAAGAATGTTTCTTATGAACAACCAAAAAGTTAGGGAAAAATAAATAAATAACTCAAGTGGGTAGGTACTTGATTAAAAAGAAGATTCATACAGTTTATGTCCATATAGCAACATGATGGAAATAATTGGCAAATAAAAGTAAACACGTATATAGTCTAATAGTATAGGAACAATTACATAAGTATATAACAGGAAAAGAAACACATATAAGTACGTATAATCAAAGGAATAAACCAAAATACACCAATTTTTACAAAATACGGATATACTCCTACAATACCTATATTACTGATTACTTGGATTGTCTTTTACCATACCACACATTTCTTTGTAGGATTCATTCTAGTATTTGGAGGACAATCGAATGCTTTTGCAAAATCATGCGAATTGGATAAAGGACCAATTACTCTGAATTTACCAGGAGAATGAGAAGAAGATCTTAGTTTAGCCAATGCTTCTTCGGGTCTCATAGATCCGCACCAGATTTGTCCGTAATTCAAAAAGAATAATTGCTCGTGAGTTAGATTCAAACCAGGAAGTAATGGCTCGTCTCCAAATCGTTCTACGTATTTTTGGTAAGCCTATAAAATATAGTCGAAGAATAATTAGTTGAAAATTCTCTAAAGCAGGTAGGTATACGTTTGGCTGCATATGGAATTCACGACTCTTACTCTGAATGATTGTTTCAAGCCTCCATTATCTGCTATGTTTTCACCCACCGTTAAATGTCCATTTAAATACAAATTGATCTCATCAATTTTGTAATCCGAATATTGATTTATGATGCATTGGATTTGCTTCTTGAATGCTTGTATCGTAGCATTGTTCCACCATTCTTTCATATTGCCACTTTTGTCGAATAATCGACCTGGTGTACAAAAATTATCAAAATTGAAATACCTAGGTAAACCTTTTTTTAAATTGGGTGATTAATGAACGAAAATTCAAAGTAATATACGTAGTCAATATTATAATGTTACCTCGGTCATCGAAACCGTGCGTCATTTCATGTCCAATAACAACGCCAATGCCACCGTAATTTACAGATTTTGGAAAATATTTGCTGTAAAAGAAAGGTTGTAAAATACCAGCAGGAAAAACTACAACATGAAAAAAAAATTTAATACGTGTGAGTAGATACTTTATTGTGTATTTTTCTAGAAATAGGATTGGGCAGGATCAATTTAGGTACTTATACTTTTATTTCAAATCTGAAAATATAAATGTTTAATTTTGAGGACAGGTTTATCGGAAAATTGTTCAAAACATGATATTAAAAAATTAGGAAAAAGAATTAAAAAGTATTAAAAATCATTAGTTTTTTTTTTTTTTTTTTAAGATGAGTGTTTAATTAGGTACATATTTAATATTAAAATTCAAAAGATATGTCTATCGCCAAAAATTAAATTTGATTTTTGAGCTGGATCCCGTTTCGTTTGGGTAATTATATTGCCCGACCCTACATAAACATTGTGATTAAAATTTTACCCACCTATGTCATTTTTGTTTGGGCTGTAAAACGCATTCACAACAGCTGGTTCAGTGGTCCATTTATCTCTATCTACTGGTTTACGAAGTTTATCCATATTACGAGAACATTCAAATTGCAAAACGTTAAACATATTTCGAAAAAAATGCTGATGAGTCACATTTAACTGCAAATAAATAAATCGGATGAGTAACCATAACACATTTGTAAGTATCTACATTAAGAACTTGAATTCGAAAACACAATTTAAAAGATTCTTACTTTTTGATACTCAACATCTAATTCTTCAAATTGAGTAAGAATCTCTGGATAACCGATTCTCTCATTCATTGCTTCTGCTTTCTCTCGAGCTAACTTTTTCGTCTCTTCATCCATCCATTCGTTTTCATCCAATAATTCGTTAAACGCTTCGCGAATATTGCGAATCATTTCCACAGCTGATTCCTTTCAAAGAACAAAATCATTCTCATGAGATCATTATCGAGTACTTAATTTATAAAGCATAAATATTTTGTTGAAACTATACTGATGATTACTTTACTATCGGGATTAAAGTTTTCTTGTATGAAAAGAGCTCCTACTGCCATGCCTAGTCTTTTATTTGTCCATTCTACACATTGACTCCATCGATTTCTTTCACTTGATATCCCGAGTAATACTTTTTTAAAAGCTAGACACGCCTGTTGATAACCATTTGTCATATGTGGAAGGATATTATTCATGAGTAATCTCCAAATCGCATAATTTTGAACTACTCTGCGTACAAACACGTAAATATATGTTACATTACATATTAGGTATTGAAAAAGATATTAGTATTTTTAATAATTGTACAATTGATCTTTTTGTAAATATTTAAATACCTAAATACTTCATCTATTTTTTTTTTTTTTTTTTTTTTTTTTCATACACATTAAAAAGTTTGAAATTGTGAGAACAATATCACAACTTTTCAATTTTATTACAAAACAAGCTCAAATACCTACACCAGATGATAAGAATAAATAACTAAAACATGTTTTTCGTTCAAAAAAAAAAAAAAAAAATGAGGTACATATAATTCAAGTGACATGACATGAGGATTTTTTGAATGATGTTTTGAATGAATTTTAGATTTTCATTTGATATTCTAAACGATTCGAAAACAATATTCTAAATTTTAATGGATCGTAAATGTTTTTTTTTTTTTTTTTTTTTTAATAATTCTGACACATTTTTAAAGTAGAAGCGACTATAATTTGATTCCTATTTAGTCTTTATTATCTTCAATTTTGAAGTTGGTCTAATATTACAATAAAATTGAAAAAACATTTTCCGTAACTTGGCCCCTTCATTTCCCAAAGTCGGTAAACCAATCTACACTTGTGTAGCTTGAATTGGGTACTACATAGAATTGTAGGTATTACCTCTAATCTATTGAAATCTTTTCCCCCTATATTTCATAAATACGAAAAAAATTATATCATGATTATTGATTAAAATAAAATATAATACAAACCTGTGATTTGTAGTCGCCAGAACTTTGTTCAATTTTATGTAATACGGTAAAGAATAAAAAACAATCGGTTCGTCATCTTTCAACATAGTGAACAAAATTTGATAAAAATATTGACTCCAGTTAATTTCAGGTACTTTGGTCTTCAACTCGGATAACGTTAATTTGGTGTATATTTCGCTAGTATCTTGGCGATCAGTTTCCGGAACTGTAATCTGGAAAAATATACGACGATCAACAGTTGCCGGTCGTGAAATCTGCAAAAATGTATTGGTAGTAAACGATTCTAGGAGATAGAGGATTGGAAAAATGGAATTTTTGTGATATTTCGAAGTACCTACCCAACGTTAAATAATATAGCCCACACATTACCTAGGTATTTATATTACGAAACATTTATGAGTAGTCTATGTAGGTTAGTTAGGTACTTCTATTTATGAATAATATAATTACACTAGCTAGACGTATTTCAAAATCCAAGACATCTTTCATTTCTTTCACAGCATCTTGTTGATCAGCTCCGTATAAAGTTGCTACAGTGACCATATAATTATAATATGCAGTTAAGGTGCCATCGCTGGTGTTTTTCAAGAAGTAATCTCTTCCTGGGAGACCAAGTTGAAGTTGATCCATCTTTAAATTGAAAAAAAGTGATTATTTATTTACCTAGTTTCCTACGTCAAGTTTCCAATAAGTGGTAGAAACATTATTGAACAGACACATTTGACACTTTGGTGGGATTTTCCTTCTTCCATCACAATTGTCAAAATATAACAAAAAAATTTCACTTTGGAGTATTGTTTGAAAAAAATTCGTTTTTCTCATTCAAATTTAATGTAAAAAAAAAAAAAAAAAAAACTAGATTGAAAGTTGGTATTACGAAAAAAAGGCTTGAAAATTGAAAATTGCGTACAATTTTTACTCACCTTGTCTACCTATAGGTACTTTTAAACAACTCAAAAAATTTCTTAATTAATTTTATTTAGGTATAAGTACACAAAATCTGCGTCATATGTGTCTGACGATTCCTGGAAAAAATTTCTCGACAAGTACAGAATACTCACTTGTATCACATGAAGCGAAGAATTTTTATCATCAGGACCAACCCAAACTTCAAACAGGATACCCTCATTCAACTCTTTTTTCAATTGTCCCAACAATTCCTCCATAGAAAAGTTTGCTCGACTCGTCCATCTCTTATCAGCAACCGGCCAACCGCCGAACGAGTTCACTAATTCTTTCATTCGTTTCTCGCCATTCAATTTAATTTCGGCTGAAATAGAATAAAATAATGAAAATTAATTGAAAATTCACCCTCTTTTATCGGGATTTTCCCGTCGTCGCGTCATAAGTGAAAGAATAAAAGCTCAGCTTTTGTGTTTAATTCAGTTGAAATACATTTTTCCGCGCTCTATATCTTTCCCCTTTGATAAAACGCAAGTATATTGTTTTGTATTTGAATCTTCCCTCGTTGCTTTATTTAAGATGACTTGATATTAAATAAACAGCAATTATTGGTGAACCTATAATATTCTACACATTCATATTGCATTATTTGTCAATTTTTTGCAATAATGTGTTTTTTTAGAAATCGCCCTATATCGAATAATTCGTATAATTTTTTTCCCGATGCGGATTGAAACTATATACTCGATGAAAAGACAATAGGCTTTTTAATCTGCCTCTAAAAGGTAAACAAGACGTCATCTCTATACGAGTAGAGAGTTGAAAATGGTAAACAAAATTAACAGAAAATAAAAATAAATTATTTATGCTCAACACCGCTTTTAAAACGCGTACCTATCTATAAATTATTTTCATTATTTTAGACCTACACATACTGTTTATACAAAATGATAATTTAGGCTGCTGAAGAAGATTATTATAATGAAAACGTCGAACAAAATTTCAAAAAAGGAATAACGAAGTCGGTAGGTAGCTACATTATATGTAATAATGTAATAAAATAAAAAAAAATAATAAATTTAAAATCAGCCCAAGGTGAGAAAAACTACTTATGTACTTATTTGTTGGAAATTAACTGAAAAAATAAATCCACAAATTTGGTTAGAAATGTGATCACTGATCAATGTTTCTGAATAACGTAACAAATAAATAAGTAAGTTTCTTTTTTAATTATTTACCAAATAATTTAGTCTTTTTATTTGTTTTTTCTCATTTCGAAATTTTTTTAAATTTATTATAATTAGTTAAAAATCATTGAAATAGGAAAGTAGGTACGATTTTTGATGAATTTTTGTAAATCAAGCAATTTATTTTCTTACAAATATTTCCACATTTTGTGCCATACCTATTGAGGATGTTACTTCATTTAAAATTTTGCAGCGTTTTTAAAAATATGTAGGTTGGTACGAGATGATTTTGTAGGTATTTAGGTAAGTATCTCAATTTTTTTTGAAATTTCTACAAAATACTTACATAATTATCAAATTTCAATTTTCAAGTATAGGTAGATAATAAATTTTTAAATTTAAAAAACCACTTTTTAATAATACGAACACAATATGTTTTACTTAATACTTTGAACAAATTTTCATTTTTTTTTTTTTTTGTATGAATTGAATTACATATGTGTTTCTGTTTTCTGTATTCTAATTTCTAACATTTCAAAACGTTACTTAATTTTTTTCAGTTTTTCCCTCGATTGTTTTCGGATTGTTTCTTGAAGAAATTTTTCCATTTTTTTAAATGCAAGTCACAAATGATTTTTTTTTCATTTTCTAATATTTCACCAACTTACTTAATTCGTGTTCTTTATATTTAGGTAAAGAAATATTCAAAAAATATATTTACATGTATTAATGCACGACTTGTACACCATTTTCGCTTTCCTGGTCGCCGAATTGTCTCTATTATTTATCGGTTCTTCGAGCAATCCTGAAAACAATACGATATCATTCTTTCAATGATGGAAATTTCACAAATGAAAAATACGTAGAAATTACCAGGTAAGTGGATGGGTAAAAAGCACATTATTTGATAAATTATTATAATTTAACGGCGCGGCGTACTGCCAGATGAACATTTTGAATAGATATCCAAACCTTTTTTCTACTCAATTTTAATGAATGATATAACTTACCGGCTGACGTGACCAGAAGAAAAACTAATGGATACTTGTTAAAGGATAAAAATTAGGTACTTTGGAGAGATGAAAAAGTCACGCAGGAAAATACTCGTAATTCAAGTCTTGACATCAGAGATTTGTGTTAATACCGAATTGTAAGTAAAGCATTTTAAAAAATAACGTTGTTTTGCTCGCGTTTTTAAATCAGTACTAGAAATAATACAGAGATGTTTTGAAATCACGGATAATTTGAATTTTTTCATTTTATTATTGTACATAATTATTTAAAAATTATGCACGTTTGATCAATGATGACAATTTTTTTAATAGTTCAAAAACGAACCAAGAAGCTTTTCTAGATTGTCAAATTAAAAAAAAAAAAAAATCGTACAAAAGTGAAACTCATTGCAGATTTCATATTCATCAGAGTTGAGAGCTGAATTCTCTTCATTTTGTTATCCTTTCATAATTTCCCTACTGACCATCGCGTACTCTTATTAAAATTCAACGCTCAGAGTAACATTTCAATAAAAAAAAAACCTTCATATATCAACGTCTTTTTCCGGAATTTTCAACATTACATGTTGTCCATTTACCTGCTCATATGAGTGGCACAAATACCTATTTGAATTCGTGCAGAGTTTATTATACTATATCTTTTCAAGTTTACGTGTATTACGTACCGAATAATGTTTATAAATTGTTTAGTGTTTTTATTCCGCGATTTTTTTTTTTATCCTAGCTTTAAAAAAATACCCATGTATGCTGGTAAGAAGCTATAGGTATAAAATGACTTTCCTAATTTGATAAAACAGTTTAGAAAATGATACGCCTCGACGTGATATTTTTTTTTCGATAGTAAAAATAGAGTTAGGTACCTACGTTACCTCCTTACTTAAATATTTAACAAAATTTTGTTGCTTACTTCTCAATACATGTTGCAATTGATCAGCCAATACTTCGAACGTTGTTATACTACTTCTGTCTTCGGGTATCACATGTATCTTATTCCACATTCCACAAGCGTATTCGAAAAAATCGTCGCAAGGGTCTACACTTTGATCCATTCCAGTGAGTAAAAATGCAGCTAAAATTAATCAATAACAAATTAAATAAAATCAAGTTACCAAAAAAAAAGACACAGCTATAAAAATGTCTAAAATGAATGTAATATTTAAGAGAAAAAAATTAATTTTGATGATTGTAACACGACGCAGCAATGATACTTATACGTTCTATGAAAAATTCTGAATATAAAAGTTGAACGTTATAAAGCTTGTATTAAGAGTTAGTTTTATGAAATTATGTTTTTCTGAAGATGACGGTGGTTTTGACAATTTTGACGTAAATTTGATTCAAGTACGTAATTTTAGTAATAAACATTGCTAGTGTTTGTTTGTTTAATGCCCACAGTTCTACTTAATAAATTACCAAAGATGCTGTTTCTTTAAATCCAACTTGGAAGATTAGAGTTGACAAAACGGCTGACTTTTCCAACTTTTTTCCATTAACCACGTAAGAAACTTTGTTTTTCTTAGGAAACAAATTCTAGTTGTATTGGTACATGATTCTCAACATCGTTTGGTATCGAATTTATGATCCCTGATAGGTCGCAGTTCTTGACCATTTTTTCCTGTTTTGATTAGCGAAATTCCCGTCTTTCTCAGTTCCTCATCTCCATTTTATTACATGTTGACATTGGTTTTTAAAGAAAATTTTCAAAGTTTTAATTGAAAAAGATTCACAACTTACAAAATATTTAAAATATTTTATTCGTACTCAGATTTTCAATTATTTTCATGTCATTTTTTAATTACTTGTCTAGTTCAAATAATGGTTTTTTTTTTTTTGTTAAAACAGTAATTTTTGCAAGACTTTATTTCATTTTGATAATTATTTAAACAATTTTTCCCAATTTTCACCATTTTTTTGTGTTTTTGCTGGGTATTTATTTTTATAAGAGATTTCAGTTCGAGGAATCAAAAAATCTACGAATATTTCGCCAAAACCGTAAACTACCTAGCTAAATAGATACGTTTAGGGCGAATTTATGTAGGTACCTAGACCTACGTAAAAAGAACCACATTTTCAAATATTTTTCCGAAATTGTCAATCGTATTTTCACAAAATAATGCAAAGTTGATCTTTTTTCATTCTTTTTTTTTTCTAAATTAAAAAGATTCCTTTTTCGCTAAAAATTGTTCTGAAACTAAAAATATAAAAATACCTGACGGTTGTCGACTTCTCGCGTGTTCCTTGGTATTCACTATTTAGTCTTCCTTCGTACGGCCGTTAACCCTTAAAGACCCAGGCTAATCCTGAGATGTTGTGTGAAAATGCTTTCAATTTCCTGAATTAGATCATCACAAGCATCACTTTAACCCACAGTTTGCCCCCCAGCCCCTTAAAGCCGTCTCGTAAAAGCCATACCGATTTATTTAATTTTCCTTGAAAACCGAGAAAGCAAAAACCCCAATGAGGTCAATCATGAAACTGAATGATATAGTATCATTAGGTGTACTGAATGAGTGAAAGCATATCCCCAAAGAACACCCCACCCCTTTTTGGGGGGCAAATTTTCAAAAAAGTTGGGATAAAAAAATTGGACCCATGCTCCATTTTTGGATAAACATATTGATGGTAGACCCTTCACAAAATGAAATCATGAAAGGTGTGAAAATGGTGGACCAGAGCGATTTTTTGAAAATTTTATTCGCTTGTCTCGATAAAAACCCGAAAAAACAGAGCATGAATACGCAAAGTACATAATATGGGAAATATTATCAAGTAGGCTTGAAATGACAGAAACAAGAATTGAAAGGAACACAGATGCTTTTAACAGCACATAAGTTCAGATAATCTACAATCCACCCATCAAATCTGTTTATCACTCCGTGGATATTCTTTCTCGATATTTGTCACCAAATAGTTACATCCTACAAAGGTTAGCAGTACGATTGTTTTTCTGCAGAAATATCGAAATAGGTTTATCAACCACTTTGAAAAGCTTTACACAGTCAAATTGCAGCACTCCCTGGCATTTCATAATGTTCAAGCATTCATGAAGAAGTCACTATCCCTTCTCGATCAATGATAATGTAGTTCTACACCATGAAAATTGCACGAGCAGAAGTCGAGGTTTACAATCATGAGATTGTGTCCAGCTTATGACTACAGGATTCAGGGGATTTGAGATTCAGTAAAAAGCTTTCAACTGTTGTTCAACCACAACTCTGAACTTTTGAATGTTTTGAGAAATTCCTGCTGAAGTTGATATTCTTTCTCGATATTTGTCAACAAATAGTTACATCCCGCAGAAGGTTAGTGGTACGATTGTTTTTCTGCAGAAGTATCGAAATAGGCTTATCTACCACTTTGAAAACCTTTACACTGTCAAATTGCAGTAGTAGGGGAGTTTCGCCGGTTCTGAGCCACCCCCCGCAGGAGCAATGCTTCCTGTGCTCCTGTGGCTCCTGCGAGGGGTGGATTTGCGTGTAAATTTCTGGCTCAGAAATGTTTGCTCCTGCGAGAGCTAATTTCTTACGATTTCCTCCTGTGAGAGCAAGATTTTTTCCTAGTACCCAAAATCCTTTAAAGAAAATACCTCTCTGTTTTACATTTACCACCGAATTGTAAAGCACAAGGAACCACGACGACGACGACGAATGGGACCCCCTACCCTCTCCCCTCCTCTCTCATCCGACCAAGAAATCCACCCCCCCTCCCTTCCGAAGCTTATATAAATAGAGACTGACGATTAATTTTCTTTTTTCACATTTTGTGCTCTTGCTGAGTGGTTGTGATGATGTTTTCCAAAAAAAGTGTTCATTTTAATCCAAGGGTCACTGTTTTCAATTTTGAGCAAGATGAATTTGTGTCAGATTATCGAAATGCTAGAAAGGGCCCCTGGAAACAAGAATTGCTTGATAGAATGCGTTTCAAACGAATAATTAAAAAAATTCAAGCAATTTTAGACCCTGTACTGTGCAAAGAACACAGGGAAAAAGTCTATCAACGTATGCAATAGTTCACCTATACTTTTCAAAAATGAATTTATTTGAATATTTACCAACAGAACTATTATTGGAAATATGTGTATATTTAACCCCTCGTGATTTATGGATGCTATTACGAGCTCAACTTGAGGGGGGTGTAAATATAATAGCAAAAAATATGCTGACTCGCAAGTATTTCAATATTTTGACTGTTAGGTGTTCTAAAAGTATTAAAAATACAAGTCAGCATTGTAATATTCCCTATGAAGAATATTTATTATCTTTGTATGGGGATACTGAATTATTTATTTCTGGAATTTTAGAGATTTGTGTAAGTGGACATCAGCCTTCCCAAATACCAAGCCAATATTTTTACAATGAATTGGAATATTTCAGTCCTGATATTGGATGTGACTTTTTTTAAATAGATTTCGACGATCTTTTTGTATTTTGTACATTTGTACCACTCTGTTGCCTTAGTATGGTGTTTTGGAGAGTTTTTAAAATACCAGACTTGACTGTTACTGGTGATTATTGTTCACTAACTCGTTTTTTTTGCATCTCTCATCATTTCACTAATTTTATTTACAATAAATACAGGTTGGGTATGAATGTAACTGAGGCAAATCTAGCCAAGACTTTATATTTAAAATTACCTGCCCACTTTAGCCTATCTTACGGGATGGTACCTTTTCCAAAGCTACCAAAAAACTCTCACAAGCCTTACAAAGCTAGCTGTGGATGCGGAACTAATTGAGTAACGTATTTCACAGGCACGCGAACATTTTGTTAAAGGAGGGTCGCGGACACAGCATACTACCTTATATTAACGTATTTCTCTTACCCACCCACCTATTGATTTTCATCCCTTTACGTAAATTACATAGATCTATTTAGATGTGATTTCAATGAAAGATCTCATCAAAGGATAGGGTTATAACAGCACTCCAACTTGGCGCCATGGCACCATCAAATATGTAGCAACTTCAGTTCAATGAAAAAGGTCTTTTTAAATACTGAATCAAATGTCACACAATAATTTCTTTAAGATGACGATTTCAATCAAATGGGGTAGTTTCTTGGTGGTGTTCTCAGAGGTAGGTATCTATAACAGAAAGTTTAATTCAATGAGAAAGGTCCGATCCAGATAAAATCACGAAATAATGTATTTAAATTCTAACATGACGTTTTCTATCAGAAGGGGGTAGGTTCTGGTGGTGGTCTCGGAGGTAGGTATTTAAAAAATAAAATTCAATTTAATAAGAAAGGTCAGTTGTTTTCAAAATCACGAAATAATGTATTTAAATTCTAAGATAATGTTTTCTATCACAAGGGGGTAGTTTCTCAAGGGTGGCAGTGCCATATCCGAATCAAAGATGTGTTGAATAGGATATCTAAAATTATTTTTCTGTGAGAAGGGTCAGTTTCTTATGTGTGGTCTCGGAGGTTTCTGGGGGATTTCTACATACAGAAAAATTATAAAATGAATGGATGGAGGGTTTTAATAATCATTTATGTTGTCTTGCTCAACTGACTCACTTCTCTGCTGTTTTTGTCATCGTTTTTTTACAATACAAGTGCTGTTGCTGTTTGTTTGTTTGTAACCAATTTTAATTTCACACAGTTTGGCAAATTTTTGACCAATATTTAAAAAATGTATCCAACAAGGAAGCATTTTATGTGTGATATTATGAAAAGTAATCGCGAATATTACTATTTAGAAGATGTTAACAATAAAAAAGCAAAAAAACGTCTCTTTACTGATCAAGTGCAAACTTTAGAAGATCTGTGTGGCTTCGAATTACGTCGCACTTTTTTGCCACTGAGCAGGAAACGTTTATGGATGGAGCTACGAACCAACTCACAACCATGTGCCCGACCTCACCTTCGAGCTGAACTCCGTGATCGCTACATAGCAGATACCAAGGCCTTTTTTTATCCTGGTAATGGTTATTACGTAAACATTCAAAAATCTGAGCGATGTCACCAAACGGAACTAATCATCTCAAATATTGTTAATATTATGGATAATGACGCACCTCTCAATGTACTTGAAAAAATACCTTACATAGACATTATTAGAGAACTGCCAAATTTTTTGTCCGAATTTCTAAGATTTGACCCTGAAGATATTTTAAAATTTTATAATGTATTCAACTCTCCAATAGATCTTATAAGTGAACACATTTGGTTCATATTTTATGGTAGAAAGCCATTATCAATAGTGCATGAGAGATTCTGTAAAACTGGTTGTGAAAAGGATTGGGGTATAGTTGACGTTTCAAGTATGTTTCCTTCATTGAAATGCAAAGTGTGTAGTTTTGCTGAATTTATTTTAGAGGAATGGAAAGAGGGGAGGTGGTTAACAGATAGAAACATGCCTGATGATGAACTGAAAAAATACAACTCAATGGATGAGGGGGTGAGTGGTATTGAGGAAAAGGGGGCGTGCGGTCTCGAAAAATTATGGGACGAAGTATTTCGCATGCGGATTGTGAAGAACAAGTACAACATTTCATATTTTCTGACAATGTTAATTGCGGATTATTATTTCAAGTATTATCAAACAAACTATAAAAAATTGGAACGTGAAGGAGACAAAATTGATCCTCCTATAAAATATCTAGAGGATTTGAGATTTGATTTGGAGTGTGTTATGTTAGGTTTCACTGAGAAAAGCATGGATGAAAGTGCTTTTGCCAACCACTTTTTTATTGCCTCATGGGATTTCCCTATGACTAAAAAGTTGGAAAAATGTCTAGAAAACATTCGATTAGATCTGTTGGAGCGTGATTTTTTGAGATATTTAGTGAAAGACAGTGTTATGTGTATTCGCTTAGCTAATTTTTTTGATAAGTATTCACCTAACTATTTTTTATTCAGTCAATGTGTATGGGAAATGGTTGGCTACCCACCCATCACTAACCGATGTTACTATCATAAAAATAAAATATGTTCAGCTGGATTATTTGCCAACTTTGTGCTTAGCTGTTGGAGTGTAAGAATTCATAACTTCTCTCATATAGAAAATCTCTATAAAGTGCACATAGCATATTGTATACTCATGCCTGAAATACCAATTGACAAATTTTCATTGCAATATTATGTCTGGGCAATAGACCACCCTGAATACCTCGAACAAGCAATGAGCCAAGTTAAAAATTATCCCTACCACCGATATAATATGCATTTTCTTCACGATCAGATTAATAGTAATGAATTTTATTTAAGTTGTGGTTGCTACAGAAAAATACGTTCTTAAGCATAGTTTGAAAAAAATTTATTCTATAAAATGAAACTATAATTAAAATATTACATCTAAGTAGCTGTTTAAGTTTGGGTAAGGAATAAATACAATTAATAAAGCATTTAAACATAGATCTGAGTTTTTATTCAAATAACTTACAATAGGTAGGTACCTACATTCGTGGCAGGTAGGTAGTTTCTAGCCTACTTCACTTTTAGAGCTAATTTTTGTGTACTCTGTACAAGCTCTGGCTACCTGGATTACTTCACAGCATAGTAAAATAATTACTAATACAAATGTAACCATGTATAAAAAGATGAAAAATAACAAAAGTGTTTCTCCACGATTCAATGAATTGAGTGTCAAATTATTCAGGGGTAAAGTGGTGTTTGCTTTGCCTACTGTAGACAGCACAACAGAGATGTTTTCACTTTCAATCTCTTTCAAACCTGGTGATAAAAAGGTGGAGGTGTTTGGTGTAGGCAGCACAGCTGATCGTATACCTGTATTAGGTACCCTTATAGATGAGTCAATACTCTTGGTTGTGTTTACGGTAGTGTTTAGAAGGGTCGTTGGTCCGGCAACAAAACGCTCGTTTTTTTTTAAATTAAAAATCACCTCGTCTATGCTTGAGAACTGCTGGGCTTTACAAGTGTATTTCCCATATGTGGATTCCTTATTCAGAGTGATTTCTAAAATACTTGAATTTTCGTTAGGCTGTGTAATAATGACACCTTCTTTACCATCCCATAAAGGGTAGGTATCTTTGAACCAGGTAATATTTGGCGGAGGTACAGCTACAGTGTCACATTCGAGCCAGACAGTTTTATTAAAATCAACTCTAAATTCTTCATACTCATTTTTCAAAATTTTCACCGGTACAATTTCTTCTAATTTTACAGGCACAATTTTTTTCCACAAGTGACGATCCATATACTCGAAAGCATTACACTCATAGACACCTATATCCTTTTCTTCAACTCCAGAAATTTCCAGCTTATTTCCATTCAGTTTGATTCGTCTATTTTCAGGAGAAATTAAATTATTATTCAAGAACCATGTATATTTAGATGCTGTTGATTCGGCAAAACAGGGGAGGGATACATTAGAGTTTTTTCCGAGGTTTGTATAAAATACTTTTCTGCCTATATAATTATCATACTGAACAACGTGTACATTTATTTTCTCTTCAACCAGCTTCCCCTCTGAAGAGTACCCAGCACATGTATACTGTCCTACTGCATTGTCTTGAATAGTTTTAATGAGTAAGGTAGAGGTCCTATTATTCTCACATTTAGTGTCAAATGCCTTAATCTCCTTATTATCCATCAAGCCCACAGCTATGCCTGTTGGTCCATACCAAGTGAGCAGTGTCACGTTCTGCCAAGTTTTACATGTGACCTCAAGTTCATTTCCATGGGAGGGATTGAAATTTACTGAGAGGGTCAAGATGGAACTATAAACGCCTAAAATACACACACAACACACAACAATACGTAACATTAAATGAGCCATGATTCAAGTTTTTCTCTGAGTACAACCCTTTATATACTATTTCAGTTAGCTTACTTGAAATTCAAAGTTGGAAAATCTATGTGGAGGGGGAATTGATAAAAAAATATAAAAATGATGGTTTTTTGAAAACTGAGTCATTTTACATTGATTTTTTGTTGTATTAAGCACCTACTTGCATTTTTTGCTAATTTTCTTTTAAAATGGCCCCATTTACTGAAGACAGTCCTTTTCAGGGCTACACATTTCCCATGCTCAGACGTATCGCCAGATCTGTTCCTCTACCTGGTAATAGCAGCAAGATGGGGAGGAAAAAAATAATTAATGCTTTGATTGCTGCAAATATTGAGCCTGACAACAGGATACTTTTTACTGGTTTCACTATTACTCAGCTCCAATATCTTGCAAGGAGAAAATCTATACGTAAATGCACCAAGTTGAAGAAGAGAGCTTTGATTTCGATTCTAATTGAACATGATGTCCAACCCTTTCAGCCCAAATCTTTACAAGAGCTGTCTAAAGAAACAATTATACAGGACATGTGTAAAACGACGACATTCAAGCCATATAGCTCAATCGACCTACTCCCACTTCCTAAAATACTCATCCAGCAACTGAAAGAGCCTCTTAATTGTTGTGTAGCATGTGGTAGAATTACCAAAAGTAGGTGTGCCAAGATTTGTAGCGTATGTTGGGATAACCACCCCAGAATATCTGCAATCCGAGGTATAACCATGGATGAAATCAGAAGCTACATCAAAAAAAGGACAAAATGGAGGGGGTAAATAAAAACTTGTATAAAAGCAGTTGATTATTAAAAATTTTCTCAATGTGCAGTAGTTTTTCTCTGCTGACAGTGCTACTTTGTCTTTGTTCATAAACTAATATGTCTAGCTGCAAAAATCGCAACTGTAAAAATGAGCGATTATATTTTAAAAGTTGAAAATGTAAATGAAGATAATGTGGAAGAGATTGTCTCTACCATAGATAAATTTAGGCGAGATATTATCAACAAGCACGACAGAAAAGTAATCTACATTCATGCTCAAGAAAATGTCTCAGAAAGTGATCTTACACAAATAGAATATGCCTACATGGATGAATTAAATGATGAGGCTATAGCACTTTTACACGAATTGGAAAATTTCGAGGTCAATGACTCGGAGGTTGAGGTAGATATTGTATCAAGGATTGATTTGTTTAGCTGGTACAGCAATGAGGAAAATTTTAGTCACATGACAGAAGAAATAATTTCCAGATTGAACGAGGTCAGTCAGAAAATCACCCTAGAAAAATTTAGAGAAGGATTTCCAAAAGTTGACATGACAACTGCAATGGGTTATGGGGCCTCATTGATTGATTTTGTTCTGGAGCATATTGAATATGAGCTAAAGTACCTGGATGACTAAATATTCTCAATTTATTTAGCATAAATTATTCATTATGGTTCTACTGAGGTGTGTTAGGGTAAAAAATAAACTTAGAATAGTCATAGATGATGACAATTACAACAGAAATTTCTTCTGTGCTTTTCCACGAGATATGAGAGTAGAAAATGGTACATATGACATTGACCCTCACTACATCCATTTTCGAGGTGGTCATTATTCCATCACAAAGAGGGGTAAAATACGTATTATTTCAACCCAACAACCCAGGAAAATTTTTGAAGATGAAGAAATGACAACTTGCTGTATATGTATGGAAGATGAGAAATTCTATGTTTATGAACCTTGTGGACATTACTATGTATGTCAAAAATGCAACGAAAATATGGAAAATTGCCCAATTTGTAGAGTGAAAATTAGCCATAGTTGTCCCAAAACTTCACTTGGGCTATTATAAACTGCAAATTTGTAGTTTTTGTAGATTGTGCTGTTGTATAAGGGGGAGGGGGGTCTTGGTTGTCAAGATAATTTATGTACATAGGGATGACTGGTGACGGTGGCGGCATCTTATTTCTAAAAAGGAAAGTTGATTCAAAAAGATTGAAAAGAATTTTTAGTCACATTAGGAGGGCTAGTCAATAAGATAATTTATGGTGACAGGGATTCTATGAAAGGGAGAGATGATGGTGGCATCTTATGTTTAGAAAGGAAAAATAATTCAAAAAGGTTGAAAAGAATTTATAGCTACTGGGTGGTCAGTTGATGGGCATGGGAACTGTCTATAGCTACTAGGTGGTCAGTTGATGGTCATGGGAACTGTACAAAAGGGGGACTTGGCGGCATCAAAGATGTCAATAAATAAATTATTTGGATAGGGGTTGAGAATGCAACCTGCTTCTAATCTCTGTTGGATACCTGCATAGTGAAAGGGGAGAATTCTGTACACAGAAAAACTATAAAATGAAGGGTTGGAGGGTTTTATGATCATTTGTGTTTTCTTGTTCAACTGGCTCACTTCTCTGCACTCTGCTCTTCTTGTTTCCACTTTGTGCCTGTGTTTTTGGCCGAATATTGCTTCACCTGTTGTTTTTAATCAAGTGTGCTCACTATGGCGTTCACATGTTATGTATGTGGTCAATCATTCAGTAAGCGGTTCAATTTAGACCGTCATGTCAATTTAAAGCATAGAAATCTAAACACACGTTTCAAATGTGATTGTTGTCAATATGAATTCAAACGTGAAGATAATTTTAAAACACACTTGAAGAGATCCACTTGTGCTTTAAAGCGCCCAGCCCCTGATGCAGAGAACATCCATCCAAGTAAAAAAATCAAATTTTACTCAATCAAGCATTGTGACGAATGCAATAAAGATATTGACTTGGACAAATTTCCTGGACACCTCAAAAGCTTAGAACATAAAAATAACTGTCGTTTGAAAACCATCAACGCTCGTATTGAGGAAATCAAAAGTGCCTTCAAAAATCGGATCAAAACCTACAGAATCACGCCGAATGAGTCCTATTATGACATCACTGAATTTTTAAATGGCGTGCGTCCAGAAGTTGAAAGCATCTTAACTGAAATGGCTGGTAAAAACCGTAATTTTAAGTATAATTTAGAATTATTTGCCAAGTATTATAAGCCAATAGATATGTCAGATGTCAAATCATTCAACACTAAGAATATTATTTACTGTGCTGAAAGTGCTGATTTAGAGGAGGCTTATAAAAAATTCCAAAATACAATAAAAACCAAAAGTGAAGAGTTTCAAGGGAATGGATCAGGGTGGTCTTTGGATAAAATTTCATTTTTAGAGGTAAATATCAATAAGTATACCCCAATTGGAGGCAGTTCATACTTACCTCTCCCTAAATGGTTGGCTGATAAAAAAGCTATTGTAAATATTCAAAATAATGATCAAGCTTGCTTTGCCTGGGCCATAATTTCAGCTTTGTATCCACGAGAACACTTTCAACATCCATACAGAACCAGTTCTTACCCAGACTATAAAGAAGCTTTAAAATTAGATGGTATCGAATTTCCCATGAAGCTCCGCGACATAAAAAAATTTGAAAAAATGAATCTCTCAATTAGTGTAAATGTTTTTGGGGTTGAGGGGGAAACAGTAGTGGGGCCTTTATATTTCTCTGGAAATTATGCTCCAAATCAATTTCACATCAACCTGCTATACATTCAAAATGAGAAAGGGAATGGACATTATTGCTGGATAAAAAATTTAAGTAGGTTAGTTTCTTCTCAAATAAATTCCCGCCAACATGAAAAATACATATGTAATGGCTGTTTGGTAAATTTCCATTCACTGGAAAAATTGAAAAAACATGAGGAAAATGACTGTAATCATATTGTGAGCATTGTACCCGAAGGTGAAAAAGCAAAAATAAACTTTAAAAATGTACATAAAATGCTCCGTGTTCCTTTTGTAATTTACTCAGACTTTGAAGCCTACTTGAAACCATTCTCTTCCTGCTCCAATGACCCAACTACATCTCATACTGAAAATGTCTCCTTACATGAACCATTCAGTTTTGCTTGTTATACAAAGTGCTCCTTTGACTCGAAATTAGACAGATACTTTTTGTACAGAGGCTCCGATTGTGTAAAACAGTTCTGGACCTACTTGCAGGAAGAAGCTAGACGAGCACATACCTACCTTTCGAAAACTGTACCTATGAAACCACTAACACCTGAACAAGAGACAGAGTTTAGAGAGTCTAGCATGTGCTACATATGCGAGAAAAGATTTGAAAATGGTGATGTTAGGGTCAGGGATCACGATCACTTCACAGGTTTATATCGAGGTTGTGCTCACCAAAACTGTAATATAAATTTACAGCGTCCTGATTTTGTACCAGTAATTCTACATAACTTGAGCAATTATGACGCTCACTTCATTATTCCAGAGATAGGGTATGATAATAGTAGGGTTGATTTAATAGCCAACACTAAAGAAAAATACATCTCTTTTACAAAACACGTTCCATGTGATGTAATAATGTCTGAAAATGAAGTTAAAAAAACATTTGTAAAACTCCGATTTTTAGATTCTTGCAGGTTTTTGGCAGCTAGTTTGGACAAACTGGTTAAAAATTTGCTACCTGATCAGCTCAAAACCTTGGCATCTCACTTTCAGGATCAGGAAGAATTTAAATTAATGAGCTTGAAAGGGGTGTTTCCCTATGAATTTACTGACTCTGAGGAAAAGCTTAAATTGGAACATTTACCATCAAAAGATGAATTTTACTCAAAATTAACGAAATCTGGGGTCACAGATGAGGAGTACAAGCGGGCAGGAGAAATTTGGAAAAAGTTCAACTGTAAAAATTTAGGTGAATACTCTGACTTGTACCTTAAAACAGATGTCTTGCTCCTTACAGATGTTTTTGAAAACTTTCGAGATTTATGTCTCAATACGTATAAGCTAGATCCTGCTCAGTACTTTACTTCTCCAGGACTTAGCTGGGATGCTATGCTAAAATATACTAAAATTACTCTAGATTTATTGACTGATATCGATATGGTTCACTTTATTAAGAAGGGAATCCGAGGTGGTCTTTCTCAGTGTTCCAAACGAAAAGCTACAGCTAATAACACTTTTATGAGAAATTTTGACCCCTCCAAACCTGCACATCATTTAGTGTACTTGGACTGCAACAACTTGTATGGACATAGTTTGAGTAGCTATCTTGGTCATAGTGGGTTTGAGTGGGTAGAAGATGTGAGTAATTTTGATGTATTCAAGATCCCCGATGATGCACAGATTGGATACATTTTAGAGGTAGATCTCGAGTACCCTAAAGAATTACACGATAATCACAAAGACTTTCCCTTCTGTCCTGAATCCATGATCCCCCCAGGCTCTAAATCTAAGCAGCGTAAATTGATTGCAAATGTTCTTGATAAGAAAAATTATGTAATTCATTACTGTAACCTGAAACAATGTCTTACTCAAGGTCTAAAACTGAGCAAAATACATAGAATTTTAAAATTTAGACAATCTCGTTGGCTGAAACCCTACATTGACCTAAACACCTCAAAAAGAGCCCAAGCAAAGACTGAATTTGAAAAAGATTTTTGGAAGTTGATGAACAATTCAGTTTTTGGGAAAACCATGGAATCTGTTGAAAAACGGATTGATGTACGACTTGTTTCTCAGTTTGAATCTGATAAGCAAAAAAGAGGTGCTCAGTACTATGTAAATCTCCCTCAATTTCATAGCTGTACCATTTTTAATGAAAATTTGGTAGCCATAGAATTAAATAAGGTTAAGATTGTGTATGATAAGCCTATTTATATTGGTTTTTCTGTCTTGGACTCTTCTAAACTGCTTATGTACAATTTCCATTACAATGTAATAAAGCCACTGTATAATGATAAGGTTGAACTTTGTTATACTGATACAGACTCCTTGCTCTATGACATAAGAACCCATAACTTTTATGCAGATATCTTACCCCTTGTACCTACTCATTTTGACACTAGTGACTATCCTAAGGAAAATATTTATAATTTCCCCATTGTAAATAAAAAAGTGGTCGGAAAATTTAAAGATGAATGTAATGGTAAAATAATGTACGAGTTTATAGGTTTAAAATCAAAGTCCTACTGTTTTAATGTAGAAGATAGGATTACTAAGAAATGTAAAGGTATAAAAAAATGTGTAGTTGAGAATGATTTAAAAATGGATGAATATAAAGACTGTTTGGAAAATAAGACAGATATTTTTAAGCCCATGTACAATTTTCGTAGCCATAAGCATGTAATTTATACTCAATTATTGAATAAAAAAGCCTTAAGCTTTGCAGATGATAAGAGATTTTTATTGCCTAATGGTATAGAAACCCTTCCTTGGGGTCATTATAAGATAAGTGAATATCAATAAGTTTTTTCTTTCTACCTTTTCATTGTAATTACCTGTACAGATTTTTATAGTACAATAAACCATAGAGAAAAAAAAGTTGTTTTTCATTTCTTACAAGAGTAAAAAGTCAATGACAACACGCTCAATTTCTTTTAAATGAGATATATTTACATCAAATTTGACATACAATGTTCAACATACCATTGAAACAATAAATTCATATGCAATAATACACAACAGTTATGATTATAGCTACAACCACTAATCTTGACAATAGCAGGATACATTTTCCTGAGTTCTCTTAATGAAGGCGTTTGAAATTCTTCTGACATTTCAATAATTTTCACATTAAAGCGATTCAACTTATTTCTGAGGTATCTTGCTTTTTCTTCACCCTTCACTAAAATTTCGCCATTAGAGGCATGTTGACCAAGTTCTTCTAGGACATTTGAGAGTTCACTGTACTCCATGTAACCACTGTCCCATTCAATCATTTCCAAGTAATTAACCTGCCATTTAGCAGTAAAACGGTTTGAGCGAGGTAAATCTTCAAAAGAGTAAGGTGGTAGGTACACGTGATGAAATCCATACTCGCCCTTTAGGTCTCGAGCGCTTATCTCTTTAATAATGATGGAGTTGCGCCAGTCACGGTAAAAAGAAAAGTCAACAAATGTAACAGTACTATTCTTTGCCATGATGCTATTTTTTGTAATAGAATGCAGTACAAGCTTATGCAAATGGGCAACAAAGACGCCACACAAAATCAAGACCACTGAATTCAAAGACATTCAACTAGTTCAAAGTAGATGTGGTTTGTCCAACATCAGTTGATGAAATAACGTTAGTTTACTCTATTCATCAGCTTTTATACATTACTTTGATTGAAAAATCTCGTTTCCTATTGGTTATTGTTAGAAAACAACCTGTCAAACATGACTTATGACCTTTTTATAAGCTATTAAGCAATCGAGAGGATTTGATAACTTTGTAAATGAATCAATCTGTATGATATCAAGTGGAAGAGAATTTCTTTCAACTTTTCAAATTGAATTTTATGTACTATAATGACAGGTTTGTAGCAGGAATTGAGTATTCTAATTGAAGAATCGTCACTTATGAGTTTATAATCACCAATGGAATCAACTCTATGGTTTGAGTAATCAGGTCCATCATTTACGTCTCCTTCTGGTACAGGCTGATTAGTTGATTCTTTCAACTTTTTAAAAAACGGCGTATTGATAAATTTGAACCAGTCGTGAATTTTTAGTTTGAAAAATGAGCCTGCTTTAAACCCTCTACGATCTGAAATGGCCACAATGGGTTGTAGATCATCATTATCCAGGCCTGTTTTTATTATCAACTCTTCATTGGGGAAGGAGACATCCCAATTTAGTAAAAGGTTCATTTTCTAAAGAACTGAGTGCACCACTTATAATGACAAATAAAAGATAGTGTAGTATAATAGAGTGCACAACGGACAGGATAACAATAGAAGAACACCAAGAGCGCGACCAACAAGCACATTACCTTTCCAATACCTTTAACATAATAAACGCATTATCGGTTTTCTATAGTATATTTATAGGATTTCACGGATCATTTGGTAGTATGTCAGATTTTGGGATCCAGCTGTTTTCTGTTTCATCGAATCCTAGCCATTTAACAAGTACCCGATTACCTCGAGTTTGAATAATTTTCTCAATCAAGTAAATGTCTGGATGTTTTGTTTCTTGCAACTCTTCAGCATAAAAAGTCCCCTTAATTTCAGCCCCCTTGTAATCTTTGAGAATATATGTAATTGGACGAGTATTTGTTTGAACTTTAACCACAGTAAATATCTCAGTTGACCATCTTGGCAAATACCCAGGAACAAATAGGGCTTTTTGGTAGGAAATTCTAACTTTAGCCCCAACCTTGAATTTTGGTTTTATAGCTGGTTGCTTTGCAGGACCTGTATTCTTGAGGATTCGTTTCAATATTTCGGCTTGGTTGTGTTCATTGACCTGTGATGGAGCACATTCTATCGTTCTATGGTATCTATTGTTGTATATTTTCAACAGTTTTGGTAGTATTTTTATGTACTCATAGGACCCCCTCACACTGAACTCACGGAACATTAAATGACGAAGACTTTGATTGAACCTTTCAATTATTCCTGCCTTGACTACGCTGTAAGTTGAGTAGTGGTGAATTTTATATTCTTTGTAGATTTTTTGACAGTCTGAGTTGTAAAATTCTGTACCTTGATCTGTATGCAGATATTTAGGGGGCTTGGGTATGCTAGAAAAAATAGACTCCAACGCAGCAGCCACCTCTCGACCAGTTTTTTGTTTCAGAGGTATACACCATGCATATTTTGAAAAGCAATTTATCACCGTTAGAATGTACTTGAATTGCTCATTCTCTGCAGCATAAGCTATCATATCAACCAAGTCAGCAGCAAACAAGTCATAGAGACCTTTTATCTCAACCCTTCTCCTTGAGTAGTTCCTCCTTGCAGCCTTGTGCAGCTCAAGTGCCACCTCACGTTTGGCTGAAGTCATGCTCTGTAGGCAATGATACCAGCTTCAAGTAACTCTTCAATTATGGAATGTAACTCTCTTTTCAAGTCTTTAGAGTGGTTTCCAGAGTTTTGTTCACCAACGAGTACTTTCATTCGATTGATTAATTCGTTGAAGTTGTTATAATAGATCAGCTGATATTTTTTATTAGATGGTGTAATAATCGCCTTTCTGGGGTCAGATATGCAACCGCCAGATTTTGGAGTTGAAAATAAAGTTTTAATAAACTGAAATTTATCTCCTCTCTGCCACTTGAGACGACCATCTTTCCTTAAATGAGGTTTTGTGAGCTTTAATATCTCTTTATAAGTATTTATATCTTCTGGAAGAACACTGTTGTAGGATTTTTGAGAAGTTGTCAACAATTGCATCAACCCTGGAGTTTTTGTGAATGACTGGTCTTGAATGAGAAGTTCAGACTTGTCTATGTACACAGGAGTGTTACCTATAGTATAGGAGCCCAATTTTTTATTAAATTTCATGCCATAAACTGGGTCATCACTAGCTGATGTAAATAGAGATGTCTTATCTGTCTTTTTTCTAGGAATCTTGTATGAAATGTTGTGTTTAGGGCGTTTCCTAAGTACCCTCAGACTAGGGTTATTGACCTTACCATCTGTAGTTTCATTAACTTGATTATCAGCGTGGCTCTCTGGTTTAATTTTGATGATATTTTGTTCATTACCAGTTTGGGTTTCGATATCTTTGTGTTGTTTAAAATTATTTTTCAAATCTTGTAAAGGTTGTACTATAGGTGCCAAATTCTCCATTATTTTCCGTTGCTTATCAATTTTTGTGTCTTGAAGTAGCTCAAATTTCTCCCTAATTTCATCAGAAATGCTTACTAGTTCTTTTTTCTCAGCAATTTCCCTATTGAAATAGGGGGGCTCTGCAGCCTTTCCAGCATGGAGCTTTCTCTTTTCACGTCTCACCTTCATTGCTCAATGATATGAAATGATATAAGGAACAGCGTAAACGACCCCTATTTATAGGGGATTGTGTGTCAATCACTAAAAAACCATATCGTTCTTTCCAGCATAGCGCACAGATTCTTTGAAATCGCTTGAAACTGAGGTCAGCACTCAGGTGATCATCATAGACATGTCGAGTATTCAGTGCATCTTGTTTGAAAAGCACTATAAAGTTTGCATTATCCCTAATTAAATGCTTACTTATCCTACTGTAGCTTTGAATCAATAGAAAAACTGAAATATTTTTATGCCTACCCATTGAAAAGTATGCACGTAATTTCGGATTCGCTTCATTCGATGAGCTTACATCGTCAAAAATTACAATAGAATTGGGCTTACAATCTTGGGGTTCACAGATTTTTTCAGGGGTGTCAAACGTGTAGTATCCAATTTCTGGGAGCATCCTATAGATTTTCTGCAATTTTTGATATTTTTCTTGAAATAGGCTTTTGCTAACAATGTATACATTTTCATACCTCAGACCATTTTTATGTTGTAGCAGGGTGATCATTAAATTAGTTTTTCCACATCCAGATGGTCCTACTAGTAAGCCTCTAATCGTGTTTGGAAATAGGTACCCATGGGTTATACGCTCCTCTCCTGCTTCCAGCATACACTGCTGAACAGGTAATTTTATACCCTGCTCTAGAATTCACATCACTTGTACAATAAATTGTGCTTTTTAAAAAATTTTAAATAAGGACCCTCGTCAGAGTATTTATAGGAAAATTTCATGAACCCCCAGGGCAAAAAGTATATAAATAGGGTAGTTGATTGTAAAATTTATCATTTTTACTTGGGCAATGGTGATTAACTATCACTTCAGAAAGCGTAAATTTGGCAAGGGAGTTCTCAATTGGTTGATAGATCACCTACCTTTCGAAGCTCACATACCAGGTTACAATTTCTGCGGGCCAGGTACAAAGTTAAGCCAACGCCTTGCAAGAGGTGATAAAGGTGTTAATCCTCTGGACGAAGCGTGCAAAGTTCACGACATTGCATACGAAAAGAATAAAACAGTAGAGTTGAGAAATCAAGCAGATAAAGAATTACTTAGGGCAGCTCTGCTAAGAGGTGCAGCCAAGGACTCTAGTTTTGGTGAAAAATTAGCAGCAAGGACCATTACAGCAGCTATGTTGGGTAAAGTCACCACAGGATCTGGTATTCGAGGTAAAAGGCGTGGTAGGAGACCCAGGCGAAGGGGAAAAATGAAAGGAGGGGGGCTTACCTTTGGTCAGGTTGTAAAAAAAGCCAGACATGCTATAAAAGGAAAATCAAAACAGGATTTGCATAAAGCAGCGGAGGAATCACTGGCAGCAATTAGAAAATTTCGGGTCAAGAAGAAACCTACTCGTGTAATCCCTTTACCAAGACGAGGCGGAGCTATAGCGCTACTACCAATTTTAGGTGCACTTTCTCGAGTAGGTAGGATCGTTGGTCGTGTTGCAAGTGTGGTTGCTACAGCTAAAAAGGTCAACGACCTCCGAAACGAATTCCAAAATCGGACTAAAGTTGGAAGTGGAATTTACCTTGATAAGCATAAGCGAGGTCTAGGATTATTTTTAAACTGACGATGAAGAGAAAAAAACGGATTGTAGTGAAATTACCTTCAAGTAAAATACCACTATATGACTACCAGCTAGTAAAATATGTCAAGAAATTGAAAATTCCGCATTTCCGTGGCATATTTTGTCGCGATGAGCTCCCTAAGAAACCACTTAAAAATGAATGTCTCATATTGAATCTAGATACCTCATTTGGAGAGGGTACACACTGGCAGGCGATGAGCAAGCAGAAAAATGAAGTTATAGTATTTGATAGCTTTGGTCGGATACCCTTGTTACCTGAACTTTTGCATTATTTGAAAGGATGTCGTATTTACTACAATTGCATGGGTAATCAAGGATTGAAAAGTGTAAATTGTGGTCACTATGTGCTCAAATTTTTGACCAAACAATACCATCCACACTGTACAATTAAAGGTTCAAAAATTACTATATAAGTGACATGTATAAGGAAAATTTATCCATTTCAAGATGAGCTCATTTCGAATTCATATCTGTGGGAGGGGGCCTACTATTCATAACTCAATTCACCCCCCAATACATCTCAAACCTTATGCTAAATATGAGCTAGCTTTAATTTCTTTCACAGTGTTTAATGAGGTGATTCCAGACAGACCTGGCAATTTTTATTTTCATTATGATGACGGAGTTGTACCAAACAGAAATGCCTTCAAGGTGGACTGTGAAATGTTTACTTATGATAATATAGTTAAAAAAATAAGTGATCACTTTGATGAGCAAAACATAATAAAATTTCAATTTGATGCTAGGAGTCACAAATGTACAATTTTGTCAAGGTACCCCCTAGAATTTGATTGGAAGGACAGTGTGTTAACCCTGTTAGGATTCCCTCAAGATCATCAAGATTCGAATGCTGGCAAAACAGTTCGCACTCTCAATGTGTACACTTATGAAGCCCCTCATAAGATTCAAGTTCCAAAATCTTCTGAACACTATAATATAAACATACATGCAAATTGCGTCACAAATTCATATAAAAATGAAAAATTATCGCATATTTTGCATTCATTCACTGTTTCTGCACCTCGGCGCACGCTAATTGTGGAGCAACCAGTTCATCCTATCTATGTACCTATATCAAAAGGAGTTCATAATATTAGTGATATTGTGTTGCACTTGGAGGATGAAGAAGGAAATTTGATCAATTTTGGGAATAATTACATCACCATAATATTACTATTGGTAGAAAAAATTTAATAATTTCTCATGATTACCTATAATAGACACCCCCATACCTCAAAAAAACGTATAAAAGGGGGACAAATTGGTATAAATTTACATTGTCCATTAAAACGTGATAGAAAACATACTAAACAGAAGATTACAGCTGAAAATAAGAAATTTTTGAAAAAACTTGGTTTTAAAGTGTTAGTTTGAACAGCTGAGCAATGATAAGCAGTGAAAACCTACATTTATCAGAGTCTGTTGAATATGATGATAGTATCAAGTACTTTACTGAGAATACTTTTCGTCCTTATTCTCCAAGCAGTCTGTCTTACAATGATGAAATACGTATTCCTATTTTGAATAAAGAAATTTTCACCCTCCCCTGTCGCTCATTCCTCTATGTATCTGGAAAAGTGACAAATGCCAAGAGTACAAACTACAAGTTTGATTTTAATGGTCTCATGTACCTATTCAACACCATATCATATGAAATAAATTCTCAAATATTGGACAGAAACCTGAATGTTGGGCTTATAAGTTCAGTGAAAAACCATCTTACATGTTCTGAAAGCTCAAAAAACTACTATGAGTCAATTGGTTTCACTTTTTTGGAAACTTATAAATCATGCTACAATGAAACAACTGGAGACTTTGAATTGTACATGCCTATGGAATGCCTACTTGGAATATTTGAAGATTGTAAACAAGTTGTCATAAATGCAACACAGCAGCTCATAATTACGAGATCAAGAAATGATTCGAATGTATTTTATTTGGGGGGTGTCGCACCTGCCGCCAATGCTGATGGGACTCCAGCCCCTACCCCTTCAATAACACTTGATGAAGTGAGCTGGAAAATGCCAGTAATTTACCCATCTGATGCACTTAAATTGAAGTTTTTAAGCACAATAAAAGGAAATAAAAGTCTATTGATGAATTTTAGATCTTGGCAAGTATATAATTGCCCTGCCTTACCACAGACAACTCATCATAATTGGTGTGTAAGAGTGAGTAATTCACTTTTGAAACCAAGATATGTAATTGTATTTTTCCAAACAAAGAGGCGCAATGAGTTTTCAAAACGAATTAGTCAATTTGATAATTTAGCCTTGGAATCTTACAGATTAGAGCTGAATGATCGATCCTATCCTTGTGAAATACCTACTCTAGATTTTGACAAAAAGCAAACCTCCCTTTTGTATCAAATGTTTGCTCAATTTTACTCTGCCTATTATAATACAGCAGTCATAAATACTCGTTATGGAATGGATGAGTTCATCACCTATATACCTATGGTTGTATTCAATTGCTCTCATCAAGAAGAAAATTTAAATTCTGCTTTGACAGGCCCAATAAATATTCGCTTGGAATTTAGGTGTAAAAATAATGTAGCCTCGGATACTGAGGCATTCTGTATCATAGTTTATGATCATATTTTTACATATAATGCATTTGATGGAATTGTTAAGCAAATTTTGTAAATAATGTACCTACCTATTTTAAGTATACCTATAGGTATGTAAGTTTTGTAAAGTACTTTGAAATGAAATAGATTTTTTTATACATACAACCCTGTGTTGTCATTTCAACTGGTGGCGCCTGTTTTATACAGTTTTAGAAACGCCAACCTATGGAGATCTTTATCAAGTTTAATTCTCATCGTATGTAAACGGACATCTCCACAGGTGAATTAATATAAGGGTAAAGTGTGACGAATGTGTTTTGATAGAACATGCAACCCTTCTTCAATTTACCTTGATTTAGCATAGACAATAAAGTATTTGATTTTCTAACTTGAAAAAAGAATAGTGGACAAGTTGGCAACTATACAGAGACAATCACTAAATGTCATTTTACCCCCAAACCCTCTCACCCACGAATTGTAACGGATTTTTGTTAGATTTGTAGGAAAAATATACTAGTGCATCTCTGATCAAATTTAGTCAGTTTAAAACATTAGTATCAAGAGCAAGTCTTCTCTTAAACTTTTTTAAAAAATTCAGTTGCAAAGTATCAGCAAGAACATTTTGATTTCACTTTTTGCTTTGATTTTTAAATTTTATACCTATTGAGTTTTGTGATTATTTTAACTTCATTATAATTTCATACTTGGAATTAATTAAATTTTTAAATTTCGTGATCATTTTCGTTTCATTTTCAATTTTTTAGAACTTATCAAAAATCAGAAATGGAAAGCTACGAAGTAAGTACCTACACTTTTTTAATTTTATTCATAATATTTACATGTTTTTTTATCAATTTTTATCGTTATTCGCGTGTTTTTATTCAATTTTTGCCGATTTTCTCGTATTTTTGACTTGTTTTTAAATTTTTTGGGATGGTTTTCTTCATTATTATTCGATTTTCGCGTGTTTATATTCGATTTTTGCGTATTTTTGACCTGTTTTTCTCGTAAATTTAACTTGTAATTCGTGTTTTTCCTCGTTTTCGTGTGTTTAAATTTTTTGGGGGAGTGAAATCCGGTGTTTTACGTCATTTTCGAGCGTTATCACGTATTTTTGCGTATTTTTTTATTGTTTTTTACTCATGATTCGCGTTTTTAGAGATTTGAATTTTTTTAACGTATTTTTAAGACGTTTTCGAACGTTTTAGCGTCATTTCATTGATCAGTAGTCGATTTCTGTGCGATTTTCATTTGTTGAACGAATTTTTACGTATTTTTTGCCGATTTCGTGGTGTATTTAACTTGTTTTTAAATTATTTGGGGTGGTTTTTTCATTATTTTTTCGATTTTCGCGTGTTTTATGGTGTTTTCGAGAGTTTTAAATTTTTTTGGGGTGTGAAATCAGGTGTTTTACATCATTTTCAGGTGTTTAAAATTTTTTTGGAATCGAATTTTCGTTATTTCACCATGGTTTTATTTTTTATTCACAATTCGGGTAATTTTATTCGATTTTCACGTGATTTTTTTATGGTTTTTAACTCGTTTTAAATTTTTTTGGGGTGGTTTTTTTATTATTTTTTCGATTTTTGCGTGTTTTTATTTAATTTTCAGTAGGTTTTTATCAATTTTCGCTGATTTTGTGGTTTTTTTATTCAATTTTCAACTCGTTTCTGCTCGTATTTACGTACATTTGCGTGTATTTTACGGTTTTTATTTTTTCAAATCAATTTTTTTATTTTAATCGATTTTTCAACAATTTTTACTGATTTTTTTCGTGTTTTTACCGATTTTAACGTTGTTTTATTCGTATTTACGTACATTTGCGTGTATTTTATTGTAATTACAACATATTCCTCTAATTTAAATTTTTTGTTTTTGGTTCAGAGTTTCTGTGCTGGAGTCTTCGGGTCCTCAACTCCGATGAAAGTGGAGGATGTAGAGAGAATGGAGTACTCCATGACGATTGATGATGGAGACGCTTTAGAAGAATCGGTACCCTTTGCAGACATTTATGATGAGGTTAGTACCTAGATATTGATTTTAGGTAGTAAGTAGCATGCATATACTTACCTGTATCTAACAAATTATTTTTAATTTTCAGGGAAATCGGAGGTTCCTGTCGATGGTGCGATGGAGCCCCACCCCCCTGAGGGGTAAGAAACGAAAGCTTTCGTTTGACAGTACTCCAATCAATTACGCCATGGTGGAAAAGGTAATTTTTTTATTTTATTTGTATTTTTGTAATATTGTTTAAATTTTTCTGTTTTGAATTGTTTTTAATTTATATTTTTTTCTGTTTCAGCCTATGGAGTTCGTATTCAGATTTTCTCTGCGGAGACCAAAAAGTTGCAAGGATTGTCCCCAAGATAAACTAGCGCCCATCCCGATCACATGCGGCTATGTGTTGTCAGTGGTGGTTGAAATTTGGTACGTGGAGTACCAGCCACGGGTACTGAGTTATGTAAGTATTTTTTAATAAGTTTAATGTAGGTTAGGTTAGGTTGGAATAAGAACGTCTCGTTAGGTTAAATTCAAATGGCAGAGTTCTAAGCAAGTTGCTCCTGATGCTCCTGGCTTAGAAACCGCCGTTTGAGTTTAACCTAACGAGACGTTCTTATTCCAACCTAACCTAACCTAACCTAACCTACATTAATTTTTTTCACTTATTAATTTTTTATTTTTTCTATTTTTCAGGATCAGTGGGGATGTGAAATAATTTTCAGTAGTATGCCCGATTTTGGGGACATAAACGAACTCGGAAATATCCGAAAAACCTTCATTGAAAGGATGCAAATTAAATGTCGCCGGAAGTTAGTTTTTTAGTTTTTTTTTGGTTAAAGAATTATTTTTAAAGTTGTAAAAACTTCTTATTTTTAAATTTTAAAATTAAGCTATTTATATATTGAATTTTATATGTGAAAATGTTTCAAATCTATCAATAAATTTAGGTAATTTTAATGCGAAAATTATTGCGAGGGAGAGGGGGGAGGGGTAGGGGGCCCCATTCGTCGTCGTGGTCTTTACAATTCGGTGGTAAATGTAAAACGGAGAGGTATTTTCTTTAAAATTTTCGGCCACTAGGAAAAAATCTTGCTCTCACAGGAGGAAATCGTAAGAAATTAGCTCTCGCAGGAGCAAACATTTCTGAGCCAGAAATTTACACGCAAATCCACCCCTCGCAGGAGCCACAGGAGCACAGGAAGCATTGCTCCTGCGGGGGGTGGCTCAGAACCGGCGAAACTCCCCTACTTGCAGCTGTCTCTGGCATTTCATAATGTTGAAGCATTCATGAAGAAGTCACTATCCCTCTCCGATCATTGATAGTGAAGTTGTACATCTTGAAAATTGCTTGAGCAGAATTCGTTGTTTCCAATCATAATATTTCATGATGTTGAACTACACTATCAATGATCGAGGAGGGATAGTGACTTCTTCATGAATGCTTCAACATTATGAAATGCCAGAGACAGCTGCAATTTGACAGTGTAAAGGTTTTCAAAGTGGTAGATAAGCCTATTTCGATACTTCTGCAGAAAAACAATCGTACCACTAACCTTTTGCGGGATGTAACTATTTGTTGACAAATATCGAGAAAGAATATCAACTTCAGCAGGAATTTCTCAAAACATTCAAAAGTTCAGAGTTGTGGTTGAACAACAGTTGAAAGCTTTTTACTGAATCTCAAATCCCCTGAATCCTGTAGTCATAAGCTGGACACAATCTCATGATTGTAAACCTCGACTTCTGCTCGTGCAATTTTCATGATGTAGAACTACATTATCTATGATCGAGAAGGGATAGTGACTTCTTCATGAATGCTTGAACATTATGAAATGCCAGGGAGTGCTGCAATTCGACTGTGTAAAGCTTTTCAAAGTGGTTGATAAACCTATTTCGATATTTCTGCAGAAAAACAATCGTACTGCTAACCTTTGTAGGATGTAACTATTTGGTGACAAATATCGAGAAAGAATATCCACGGAGTGATAAACAGATTTGATGGGTGGATTGTAGATTATCTGAACTTATGTGCTGTTAAAAGCATCTGTGTTCCTTTCAATTCTTGTTTCTGTCATGTCAAGCCTACTTGATAATATTTTCATATTATGTACTTTGCGTATTCATGCTCTGTTTTTTCGGGTTTTTATCGAGACAAGCGAATAAAATTTTCAAAAAATCGCTCTGGTCCACCATTTTCACACCTTTCATGATTTCATTTTGTGAAGGGTCTACCATCAATATGTTTATCCAAAAATGGAGCATGGGTCCAATTTTTTTATCCCAACTTTTTTGAAAATTTGCCCCCCAAAAAGGGGTGGGGTGTTCTTTGGGGATATGCTTTCACTCATTCAGTACACCTAATGATAATATATCATTCAGTTTCATGATTGACCTCATTGGAGTTTTTGCTTTCTCGGTTTTCAAGGAAAATTAAATAAATCGGTATGGCTTTTACGAGACGGCTTTAAGGGGCTGGGGGGCAAACTGTGGGTTAAAGTGATGCTTGTGATGATCTAATTCAGGAAATTGAAAGCATTTTCACACAACATCTCAGGATTAGTCTGGGTCTTTAAGGGTTAATCGACGGATCAGAAAGTTGCCTTATTTGGGATATATTACGCGAAAAAACACGATCGTTTCGTTTTTTGTTTTTTTTTTGTTTTGTTTTACAATGTGAATTTTTATCAAAAAATCAATTTGACTATGTACGAGAAGTATCTTTCCATGAACTTGTAAAAGGGTCATTCCATGTCAACTCAACCAAAAAAAGGAAATTTTGAAAGTCATGACTTTTGATTTCGCTCAATTTTTTTTTTACAATATATTTATATACCCATCCAGTAGGTAAGAATCCCGAAATTTGTTTGGTCCCAGCCCCCTCAGAGGGCGGGTGGGGGGCTTCCATTATTTTCACATTGTCTCGAGGTGCCTACTCAACTTCAGCAGCCCATTCCTCCAAAACTATGATACTTTAATCAAAACTGATTTCACAGCTCAAAAAGACATTGCATTTAAAACTTTTTAAGCATTTTGAAATTTTCAAAAGTTGAAAGTTGAACTTTCAAATTGAAAATTCAAAATTCAAAATGGCGCTGTAAGTAGAAGCTACCATTTCAAATTTTGAAAAAATTTCCATAGATGTACCTTTTGATGCTTTTTCAAAATATTCAAGGGGAGCACCTCACCCCCAATTTTGGGCGAAACTTTCGAAAGAAAATCTGGGGCATGTGATATATCGAATTCTATGTTTTTGGTGACGCTGAACACAAATGAATCACTTATTAGAGAAGGGGAGTAAGTCACAGTTTTGGCATAAATCGTTTTTTCACTAAAATCGACTCCTTTCATGTCGACACACATCATGCTAAAAAATGGCGTAAGTCCATGCTTCATACTCCTACTTTGATAGCACCAGAGTTTTCATCTATTAGAGAAACGGCGCAAGTCCGAGGACTTGCGCCGTTTCTCTTCCAGCTGAAACATAGTGCCCATATAACACACTACAGATGTTGCCTATTGAAGAAAGGGCGTAAGTCCTGAACCTATCTATGCGCTTTCTTCTACGTGAAATAGGTACGGACTTGCGCCGTTTCTCTTCCTGCGGAAACATGGTACCCATATAACACACTACGGATGTTGCCTATTGAAGAAAAGGCGTAAGTCCTGGACCTATTTATGCGTTTTCTTCTACTTGAAATAGGTACGGATGTTTTTGGAACTACATTATAGCAAATTAAAATATGAAACAGATTGGCTGTTTGCTTTCATCCCGGATCTCTCATGGTGGTTGTAAATTTAAATTTATTCGATAACAGTCGGCATCATAAATTTTGTGTTATTATATTGAATAATTTTTCTTGATTTAAACACTACAATAATGTCAGATCATGCTAGTGACGATGATTTTTGCGAACCAAAACCAAAGGAAAAAAAAGGTTTTTGTAATCCTGACTACTTTACTAGGTTACGTTTGAGATGTTGGTTTAATTTCAATTAGATAAGTCGAAAATCTCATGTTTTATTTTTGTAAAGTCGAAAATGTAACATTATTAATATCGAAATTCAAATAAGTTTGATTTATGCCATTTTTTATTTTTTTTTCATAAATATTGAAGTAATAAAAAGGTTCAGAAGACGACTTAATTGACTTTTTAATTTCATTTTGTGGCAAAATATACTGTTTTCAGCAAAAAAACTTGAAAAAAACTTGAAAAAAAAAAAGGGCGTAAGTCCAAAACCTTCGATCGAACCTCGCTAGGTTGCGCTGAACTCAAGATTTGATGTAATTAGTGAAAAATACTCGGCTTGATAAGTACTTTTTCGTGGTGCAATCGTTTTTTAAAAATTTTCAAAAGTTTAGTAGTAAAACAGTTTTTTCCTTCTCCTGTAAAATTTTATTTTTGGGACTTACGCCCCTTCTCTAATAAGTGATTCAAATATGACGTCAGATTTTTGATAGAATCCCGTCCACGGCCCCCAGAACCTCCCAAAAGGGGGTAAAAGTTCAAAAAAGTGTTTTGTTCGTGTGACATATGGAATAGTATGTTTTTGGAGACCCTGAACATGAATATGACGTCAGATTTTTGATTGGACCCCATCCACGGCCCCCAACAATTTTTTTTGATTTTTAATTACCTATTGTAGGAGGTTCTGGGGGCCATGGGTGAAGTCGATTTAAAAAGCTATGGCTATATTCGTGTTCAGCGATATCGAAAACATACTATTTCATGTGTCACACGAATGTAACCATTTTTTTGGGGGTCACCCTCTTTGGGGAGGTGCTGGGGGTCGTGGACGGGTCCAATCAAAAATCTGACGTCATATATTCCGTGTTCAGCGTCACCAAAAACATACTATTTTATATGTCACACGAACAAAACACTTTTTTGAACTTTTACCCCCTTGTGGGAGGTACTGGGGGCCGTGGATGGGGTCCTATCAAAAATATGACGTCATATTCGTGTTCAGCGTCACCAAAAACATAGAATTCGATATATCACATGCCCTAGATTTTCTTTTGAAAGTTTTGCCAAAAATTGAGGGAGGGGTGCTCCCCCTCCATTGAGAAATCCCATCTCGAAACTTGAATATTTTGAAAAAGCATCAAAAGATACATCTATAGAAATTTTTTCAAAATTTTAAATGGTAGCACTCACTTACAACGCCATTTTGAAATTTGAACTTTCAATTTGAAAGTTCAACTTTCAATTTTTGACAATTTCAAAATGGTTAAAAAGTTTTAAATGCAATGCCTTTTCAAGCTGTGAAATCAGTTTTGAGCAATGTATCATAGTTTCGGAGAAATGGGCTGCTGAAGTTGAGTACCTCGAGACAATGTGAAAATAATGGAACCCCCCCCCCCACTCACCCCAGAGGAGGCTGGGACCAAACTAATTACGGGGTTCTTACCTACTGGATGGGTATATATTATTGTAAAAAAAATTTGAGCGAAATCGAAAGGCATAACTCAAAAACGTAGGTTGATTTGACATGGAATGACCCAAAAACAACCAATTTATCATGTTTTGTAATTTTTTGTGCCAAAGAATAGTCCTGCTTGTACCGCTACGGAGTATTCTATTCCTACGTGACATATTTAACAAACATTCTAGGAATGTATATTACTCCCGCACATTCATAGTACATTTATATATTTGCGATATTCATAGCTAGTTCCTCGTTACTTGTATGTATTTTTCGTAGAAATTATTACAGTAATGCACCTACCTACTCGTACGATATCTTTATGTAGGTAACTTTAATGTTTATATTGCTCTTGAAAATAGTTTCATTTCGAATAATTTTTCACTAGCATAAAACGTATTCAAACATAGGTAGCACTATGCAATACGTACGTACTATGTACCTATCCTATTTTCATTTTTAAACATAAATATCTCCATATTATTATTTATTCGTTCCTACCCTTCATTCGACTGTCTACAGTCTCGGATTTTTCAAAAGTATTATTTTGATAGAAAAAAATGTTGGGTTATTTTATTTTAAATTTATTAATTATTTTACGGTTTGCGAAATTAAATTACTTAGTTCATCTGAGTATTGCAACTTGTCTTTTTACTTTCCGATCAGCGCGCAGCGATGTAAGGGAAGTATTGTAATCGACCGGTTTTTCGATTTCGAGTTTTTTACGGAATTACACGTTTCAAGGTCTAAGAAGACTTTTGAGACTATTTTGAGCATGATGTTCCGTGTGTGTGTGTGTGTGTGTGTGTGTGTGTGTGTATGTATGTATGTGTGTGCATATGTATGTGCACAAAAGTTTGTGAACACGATTGCAGACGCCCTAAATGAGATATTACGTTGAAACTTGCACCTGATAACAGGTCCCATTGAAGGATGTCATAATAAGCTTTTCAGCTTCGCATCTAAAATGGAAAAAAAATTACGAGCATTTTGATGCGAAAACTCGTGGAGTTCCCTATTCAATAGTACGTCAATGACGTCACAGAAACCAGTTGTTATCCTTAGCGCAGTGAACGCGAAGGCGCTCCAGATGTTAAGAACGGCTAGGTTTTTGTGCCAAGTGCTTCCCAACATTCGGAAAGTTTTGTGATGCTTGCATCACGGTTTATTTCAGTTTGTTTCGTATCGTTGTTCATCGTATTTACGGCAAACAAGTTATGCAATTTTATTAACACACGTACATATGATGCGTAGTACGCACGTTTAAAGGAATTACCTTTTTCGATAAAATAAGGAAGAAAAAGATGTTTGTCTAGACGAAGGATGAACCTAGTGACATTGCGAAATTTGAGTAATATTGATTTGGTTACCAAGATTATATTAAATTCGTCAGTCAAAATAATAATATTATGGATTAAAAAAAAACACCCCTTCGTTTCAATTTTTACAGCGTAGTGAATTCAGAAATTTAATACGAGATTAAACAACTAAAACTAAAAGGTAAGTAGGTATACGTTTTAAAAACGATGTAAACATCTAAACATTTTATTACCTGTTTTTACGCATTCTTGAGTAAGACATATTCTTGGTCCGTTTTCTGTAACCAAACAGTACGTAAGCAAGTGTAAGTTAAATTACCCATTATAAACGTTGAATTTTATTATAAATAATAAGATAACCCGAATAAGGTAGGTAACTATGCCAGGTACCTACGTCTTGACTGAAATTCGGCACAGCAAGAAAAACCTTTTTATAAAATTATTTCGATCTCGAGGGTAAAATTAAGACTCACGAAAGCGAACAAACGCGTTAATAGCGTTCATAAAAAACAATTTTTTTGTAAAAATTTATTCACTTATACTACGAAGAGCAGTGTAGTATAAGCTAGCGCAAAATGTACATAATAATTAGTTAATCTATGAAAAGTGACATTTTTTTCAAAGCAAATGAACTGATTTAAAAAAAGTTAATTAGTAAAGGAAAAAAATTATCTTCATTTATACCAACGACGCGACGCGAACGCGCATTTTATTACGGCGCATAATTATCTATGCGAGAATTAAAAAACGATATAAAAATGTAGCTGGAATTCCGAGTCATTTTACAAATTTTATATTTTAAAGGCCAATGTAGAAAAATTAATTCAACAGGGTAAGCGACTCGAACGAAATAAATTATCAGTTGAAAAATTTTCTTTCCTAGATAATTACTTCTCTTTATTTACCTTCCACATGAGATACCGTTTAAAAAAAAAAAAAAAACGTAATGTCTTTACTTCGTTAACTTAATAAGCCTTTGAATTAGAGTGGAAACATTAATGAACTACTCTACCTATATAAACGGAAGGGTGTAATGCGAAAATTTTCATGCCAAAAGTGAAACTTGAAAGATACTTTATTTTGCTTTCTTTTATTTCATTTTCAAACGTCTCTAACGTTTTTCTTCTTATCAACAAACATTAAAGGGTACAAAGCTATACGCGAAAAAATACCATTTACTATACTTACACTCTTTTATCACTAAGCAGAGTGTATAATACCGGTGCAATTCAATCAAAGAAAAAATCTAACTCGAGTTGAAAGTCGAAACTTTTCTTAAAGTCGCATTTTTTTTCAACATTAAATTATCGTTCTTCGAGTCGAGAAATTTTTTCAAAACATAAATTAGGTAACTACGAAATTTTCTCACCGTTTGGATAAAAATTTCTCGTTTCATGACAGAATATCTTAATAATGGAGAAGAGAGGAACGAAGGGATCTTATCTCGGTGAGAATTTTTTTAGTTGAAATTTCCTTTGACTAAAATTAATTTTAATTAAGTAATTGCAACTGGAAATAGTGAATATTTTTTCTGAAATTTTGCACTGGCTATTGTATATGCTTTGCTATTATAATCATTTATCGCTGTAAATCATGGCCTAGCTGTTTCTCTTCCTCGATATCCTTCAATCAATATAGGTACCTAACTATACGGATAACTATACGGACAAACAGGAATGAAATAAAAGCTCAGCTTTATCTTTACAAATCCTCCATTGTAATTGTTTTACAAAAACATTGCTTTTAGAAAGGTATAAGCAGAAGCGCATCTATAGCAGGTACACGTCTATACGTATAGGTCTGATAGTGATCACTGAAAGAGAACTGTAAAATATATTGTTTACATCCTGAAGTCTACGAGAAGATAATAAGCTTTCTTTCTGCTCGACTAGAGGGTATATATATTGCCTATATTTTATCTTGCTCAGATTGTTATTTGTACTAATTATCGTGAGTTTACCTTTCTCTCGTAATTCTCTATTCGGTTCGAGTTTTTTTTTCCTACGTACCTACCTAATCTTTTTACTTCGATCTTTAGTTTCATCTAAAGCACAGAGTATAGCTAAATTGAAACCTATAATCGCTTTACGAAGTTCAAAATACCTGCTCGGTTTTCCAGCATCGAATAAAGTTAGGTTAGATTATACGTAAAAGTACCCATCGAGTACACTGTAAGTAGTTGGATAGCCACTCGTGAATACGTAAATAATTTAAAAGCTGCATTATGTTTTTAAATCAGAGAACCATTTTGTTTGATTCTAGATAATCTGTACGAATAAACCGCTATTGTGTAGAGAAGAACCCCAAATGAGTACTAAATACTAAAAGCACGATGCCGAAGTGATAACACTGAATTTTTTTCTCTAAAGGTCGCTTCTCGTTGGGGTGTAATGTCTTTGAAGTGGTAAAGGATAAATCTATGTAGCTGTCCTTTCATTATAGTTTGCAATGTACGCATTGGTGTACCCTGAAGCTTAATTTTTATTTTTTATCGTCAGTGTTAAACTTGATCAGTAGATAGGCTCCTTTTGTTCCCGCTTTGAAAAATTACTCGACAAGATAAAATGATTTTTTTTTTCATTCGTAGGCCAACGGTGAAAAAAATTTGTAATTTAATTACTCGCTAGTTCTTAACGAAGCGAGCTATTTTCTTCGTATACTCAATTAGGTAATTTCATTTTATCTAAATATTCTATCATTAATAGGATTTCAAGATTTTCCCCTCTTCGTTTCTTCTTTTTGTCTCAAATAGGTAGTACCAACAGTACCGACACAGATAACTACTTAGGTAACATTGGCACTGGCATAGTTTATATTTTGAGCTCGAGCAATGTATTTCTAAAAATATGGGTACCTATATATTCCCGGTTCAGATAGGTGAAATGGCCCTGTTCCCAGATTTGGAAAATCATGATGGATAATTGTTGGGTACCTCCAATAAAAATTTTCGAGTGGAATTTCCGCCTCCCAACCCACCCGCCTTGGTCAATATACAGGGTGCCCAGAAATATCGAGCACCCCTAAGAAAGTTTTCTACTAAAATACTTTGGTTGCGGTCACAGTGAATGATAATAATGATAGCACAAATGATTGGTTGTTGGACTGGAGAGATAACATTCCACCAACCATATGCATCTATTTCACGTTGCCAACCTATATTTTTAATGAAAAACTTTCTTAGGGGTGCTCGATATTTCTGGGCACCGCGTTTTTTGCGCGAAAAATTCGGTATCCATGAGTGGTGGGGATAAAATTATTCTGGTACCACACGGAATGTGTAGGGAAAGCCTGCACCTTTCAACACGATTTTTTTCAAACATTTTTATCGTAGTGGTGGGGGTAAAATTGACAAAAGAAAACTTTGAAGCACCATAGCTCCGGAGTGAAGGGTACTACACAAAAACTGTTTTCGCCAAAATGTGTCTTTTTACAAGTACTTTCTTCCTATTGATCCATAAAATTGAAATTTTGTCTGCAAAAGGCTCATATTTGCAAAAAACACAGAAAAATAAGCGTTTTTCGCGTTTTTTTTGCATCGTTATGCGAAATATGCGGAAAATGTATGTAACAAAAATGTTGAGCGTGAAATTTTACCCTAGAAAACGTGTTCAAAAGGTTGTCAAAACGCTCATCTACTGAAGTTAGCTTGGATTGCAATCATGAGCTTTGTGAAATAAAGAAATACCAAAAAAAATTCAAATTGAGGTCAGAGCGATTCAGTTATAGTTTTCACAGACTTTCCATTTTAAACACATTTCCAAAATGCTTGGTCAAATAAATCCTTCAAAATGAAAATGTCGCAAGCCAAACTTACAAAAAGGTTACCAAGAATGGGCAAATTACCCAAAAATTGTTCAGAAATCTAACTCAAAATCAGTATTTTTTGCAGAAAATACAAAAAATTTTGATTTCAATTTCAATTTTCAAAAATTGTAACAAAATCTTTTTCAAATCCAATAGGTACGTACTATACATAAATGTTCAACAAATCTTACCAAAATTTAAAAACTTTGAAAAAAATCCCAAAATTGTACTAAAAGGTCATCTAAAATGGATTGGTTCAAAATCAGATTGATGTCCCAAAATCAAGGGGTAATTTACGCTGTATTTACCTATATTTTTTAATGTAAATTACAAACCATAAAAAAATTGACCAACTTAAATCAGGCTTGACAATGTGAGGAAAACAATTTTCAACCAAAATTGACCCATCATGAGGGACGAATCCTTTGAAAAATCAATTTTTTAGCATTTTTGAAGATCCTTTACCCATACTAGTACATATTCTGAAAAAAAAGTATACGTTGTGTCACTATCTTATCACATACAGTAGACTCTCAATTATCCGACTCCGAATTATCCGACTTTCGGGTTATCCGGTACAAATTTATCCGACTTACATTTCGCATTATCCGACCCACCAAGGTCGGATAATCCAAAAAACCCCTAATTTTTGATTTTGGAGTGTAAATAATGATGCAGTATGCAGCATTTTGTATTCTAACGGTGTTATTTTCCTTGAAATTGATCCAACTTATCTCAAAAAATTATAATTTGAGTCAGTATTTCATTGTCTTTTATGTACTAAAGTACATTATTTTTGTTTATTCATCATTTTTTTAAATTTTTTGTTCCTGCTTTGAGCCAAAGCTTGATTTTCTGAATAAAAATTTGTCTTCTCAAGCTTATGCACTTAATTTCTACGCTAAAAACATCCATTTCGGATTATCCGACTTTTTTGGTATCCGACCCACCTTACCCCCCCCCCCCCGATTAGGTCGGATAATCGGGAGTCTACTGTAGATAGATGTGATAAACCTAGGTACCTATACTTATGATTTTATTTACAAGTATAATTGCACATTTCTTCGGGTCAGAATTTTTCTATTTTTAAAGAGAACTAGAAAAAATGAATAGAAAAGGAAATCCAAAAAATATAAAATTACAACTACCTATTTGATTGTAAAAATGGAAAAAGCAGCACATTTGAGACAGATTCTGACAAATGTTAGGACTTTTTGACAATTTTTTCAAAAGCTGTACTTTTAATCTATTTTGGCTAACAAGATTTTATTAACCATTTTGGCATAAGATAGAACTTTTTGAATAATTCATCAGAAAAAGGCCTTTACCCACAATATTTCGCAAAAAAGTGGACCTTGCAGACAATTTTGACAAAAAGGCAAGAGTTTTGAAAATGTTGGCTAGAAGCAGAAGTTTTTTTACAATAACTAAGTATGTAATTAATTTACCTAAGTATTTATCTTGGAATAACTAAGGAAAAATTAAATGTTCACAATGATTTGGCAAAAACCAGGATTTTTTAGGATAATTTTGGGGAAATCAAGAATTCTTGACAATTTAGGCAACAAGATTTTTTGTACATTTCGGCAAAAATCAGGAGTTTTCTTTTGGCAATTTTTACAAAAGTTGGGAGTTTTTTTACAAAAAAGGAACTCATTTACGATTCTGATGCAAACGAGATTTTTTCGACAATTTAGGCAAGAACAGAATTTTCCGGCAATTCTGGCAAAAAACATAACGCGGACTTCTTAGGATCATTTTGGCAAAAGCAGAAAATTTCGAAATTTTGGCTACTAACAAAGTATTTCAGTTATTTCTGCAAAAAATGTTAGAACTTTCTTAATAACGTCAAGAAAAGGTATTTTTCAACAATTTTGGCAAAAAAACAGGACTTTTTTGGAAATTTTGACAAAAGTTGGGATTTTTTAATAATTTTTTTTACAATTTTGGTGAAAATGAAACTTTTTTACAATTATTCTGGCGATAAGATTTTTTGAACATTTTGGCATAAAACTTGTGCTTTTTCGGCAATTTTTACGAAAGTCAAGATTTTTTGATAATGATGGCAAAAAATGGGAATTTTTGAAATTTTGGCCAACAACAGGTTTTTTGTTCATTTTTACAAAAAATATTAGGATTTTTTGATAACGTCATTCGGAAGAAAATGTATTTTTCGACAATTATGACCAAAAACAGTGCTTTTTTGATAATTTCAACAGAAGTTAGAATTTTTTTATAATTTTGACAAAAATGTGACTTTTTTGATAATTTTGGCAGAAGCAGGAATTTTTGACAAGTTTGCAGTAGCAATTTTTTGCCACATACTATGTAGCGACATGACCAACGTGACAATAATCAGATAGTGTACGTGCCATATAATACAGTCGGCCCCGCTTATTATGGTCGCATTTGTCCGAGGCAAATTGATTTTATTAAGCGGGTGATTTTATAAAGCGAACTTTTGAAAAAACACAATTTTCACATAAAAAAATTTACTATAACTTCACAATGTACATGCATACTAAAAAGATGGATTAAAATTACGATAGGTACTCCCAAATTCGCGATTTAGGTACATAACATATCTATTTTTCAAATTTTCAAATGTTTAGACCTTTTTCCCTTTATCATCACTAGAGAGAAAGTTGTTAGAAATCAAAATTTAAAAATAAGAGAATAATAAGTGAAAAATTCCAACATTTGCCCAGAAATACCTCAATATTTTCACAAAATGATTCTGCTAAGCGGGGAGTTTGATTACATTAAACGAGTGATTTTCTGTGTAATTAGGTACAAAAAATCGGGACCAAGCCATTTGATTGCATTAAACAGGTGATTTTATTAAGCGGATCCATAATAAGCGGGGCCGACTGTACCGCATCTCATGACTTTGCTGCAAAGATGTGATGTGTGTGCTATGTGCGCGCTTAGCTCAGTAGATGAGGGTTTTGACAACCTTTTGAATACGTTTTCTGGAGTAAAATTTCACGCTCAACATTTTTGTTCCATACATTTTCCCCATATTTCGCATAACTATGCAAAAAAACCTGAAAACGCATATTTTTCAGTGTTTTTTCTTTTGCAGACAGAATTTCAATTTTATGGTTTAGTAGGAAGAAAGTACTTGTAAAAAGACACATTTTGGCGAAAACAGTTTTTGTGTAGTGCCCTTCACTCTGGAGCTGTGTGGCGCTTCAAAGTTTTCTTTTGTCAATTTTACCCCCACCACTATGATAAAAATTTTTGAAAAAAATCGTGTTGAAAGGTCCAGACTTTCCCTACACATTTCGTGTGGTACCAGAATTTTATCCCCACCACTCATGGATATCGAATTTTTCGCGCAAAAACGCGTTTTTTGGCTATTCTGACCAAGGGGGTGGGTTGGGGAGCAGAAATTCCGTTCGAAAATTTTCATTGGAGGTACCCAACAATTATCCATCATGATTTTCCAAATCTGGGAACAGGGCCATTTCACCTATGTATCTTAACCGGGAATACCCACCCTTTGAGAAATCGTATTGTTTATACAATGCATAAGTGTTTTGTTGACGTTAGGACGGTTTAGGAAGGGGGCGAAGGAGGGGTACTGCATGAGAAATAGATATTATGTACTAAAAATTTCCCAAATAGACCCATAATAAGGTTCCAACCTACATATATTTTCAAAATGAACGTTGAATATAGGTAACGCTTTCATGTGCGACAACTGCTACCTACAGTGATATTTAACCCTAAAGGTGTAGGTAGGTATACTCGTATGTACGTTTCGAATAAGGAAAAACTAGAAGAAAATAAAACTGAAACGACTTACTTTTCGACGTATGAATTTGCGATGTATTGAAAATTAACGATATGAAAAGGATTAGAATCATAGCAGAAATGCAACAGATGGCTGTCGTGCACGTTCGTCTAATCGGACAGAAAGCATCTTTTACGTAAAACGAAACGCCTCGCTTTTCTCTAAAACATCTCAAGTTGTCACCTTCTTGTCCATCTGCCGGATAATAAGATGTAAACGGGTTGTCATAAATTCTTATTTCTTCTTGTATCGAACCTTTAGATCCCTTGGTTGAGTTTCTTTTGTAACGTACTCGAGTTTCTTTTCTTATAGGTATTTCGACAATTACGTTAGGTTCGCGAGACGTCGTCGATTTCTCTCGCGTATTTTCTCCCGTTTCATTTGGTGGTATAATTTCAATTTCTTTAGTTGCCCGTTCGCTTTTCAGAGGTAATCTCAAACCAGATGAAGATAAATCACCTTGATTACATTCTTCTTTTTTCACCCTATTCATGATGCTTCAATTCAAATATCGACCTTGAGGTCAATACACCATTTTGAACATGGAATTAAAATTCATTATAGCACTTATAATGCGCAATTCCTTTTTCGGTGGATACCTATATATCAACCCTAACCCCTGTAAAACAATTTATCATCATTATCGCTGTATATAGGTACATGTATTTAAAAACATTATAAAAATTAACTTTTCTGCAAAATTGCGTTTAAAAGAAGAAAAACGAACGCCCAGAGTCTAATAGCGTCGTTTGTATTCATCGTCGATGTGCTTTTTCATAAATTTCGCCTTTAATGCGGTCGCGTGTTATAATAATAAATTCAATGCCATTTGTACGTTTAAAATCTTTTCAACAAAAATAAAAACTTTTATAGGGTTAAACGATTAAAACACTTTGAAGATGGCATCTGTAATACACTGGATGAAAAAAAAAAAGAAAAAAAAGGTAGTTTTTATTTTGTTGCAGGTGAATTATAATAGTTCTATGTTTCTTCGATGCAGTTTTTAATTTTTAATATTGAAAAAATAATATCTGAATTTTAATTTAAAAAATGTCCTAGGTATAACAGTTGTATACAGCTGCATTGGTTAGGTGCTTATTTCTTTTCTGCAAACCTAATTTCTGTTTTTTTTTTTTTTTTTTTAATTTATATATTCATGTAATATTGACATCTATTGTTCATTTGAACATTTCCTATCATAAAGTAGGTAACTTCCATTTATTCATTCAAGTTTCAAATTCTTGAAATCGTAGAAAATAAAAAATATACCTACGCTAAAATAAATAATTAAACAAAATTTAGGATTTACAAGTAGGTACCTAAACGTGAAAAAATATACGCCAATATATTTTTTGAAAACTACATCATTCAATTTAGAAACATTCGTCACATCATCATTGGCCAATTATTCAAACTACGCGATGAAATAAATCCTAAATTCATTACGTAAATAAAATTACGACTGAAAAAATAATAGATACCAAATCGAATATAAGCACACAAAAAACGAAGTAAACAAAACAGATTACCTGTTGTTTCGAAAGAATTCTTGTGCCTTAAAATAGCAGCAGAAAACACTAGCACAACACTTAACATCAAAATACGTCAAGTTTTCAATTGCTGAAATGCAGTTCCCGCTTTTCTTTTTGAATTTTCCGCTGCTCGGAACATTTCGGCGAAAGTCGTTTCCTTTTCAACCATTCTGAAGCAGAAACGAAGTTAGGCTGTTTATTAACGCTGATTTTTCATTTAAAAATTAATTATATTTACGGTTTAACATCCGAAGTCTACCTCTACAAGTTATGATGGGCAATTTAAGTGGAAGCATTTTAGAATTTCGAACTAAATTCATTTCGCATTCGATGTGACGATGGGATCACGGCGACAATGAAAATTTCACGAGTTCATTTTATATTTTCATCGCAAAAATATATAAGTGTAGAATGAAAATAGATAGGGTTGCGTTAACAATAATTGCGAATGTTTTGTACCTTAATATGATTGATAGGTAATTTCTATGTGAATTAATCTACTTATTATAGGTGCTTGATGAAAGATGAGTTTTTAATTTATCAATTTGAACAGCGCTACTTTTCTCTTGATATAACTACCGTAGGTAACACTTTTCAACTCGTCGTATTTCTGTTTTTTATAGTATTTTAATTAAAATACATCTAAGTAGGAAATTTCACTTGAAATCGAAAAAGTTGAGAACAGCAGCTGTGTTCCTATACTTACTTATTGTCACAATATTTTCAATTTCCGCGTACTTGATGTAGGTGGATAGGTTTGTTGAAGAATAATTTTACCTAATCAATAATGAAACGAGAGAAAATACTTACGGAGAGAACATGAAATTATGGTTTTTAATTGAATTTTCAAATGCAAAAATCAAAGGCTTTTCACAATTGCATTAAGTACGTAATTACGTCGTGTGCAGAATATTTTGTAAGCTTGGTGGTATAAACATGAGGTGGATGAATCTGTTAAGTATTCGTAGATAATCTTCTGGCCAAATAAAAATATTCAGAAGGTACCTACTTAATTAATTTGAAATCGTATGATGTTATAGATACAAAAATAATTTATTAGAAAAAACATAAGACGCTCGAATTCTATCAATAATCAATAATATAGTCTACGGATGGGTTTCTTCAATGTAAGTGTACTGCACGCTTTTGATAAGATTTTATAGGTAACCCTTTCGTGTTTTATTTTTTGAAGTACTTATATACTTACCTACCTGTTTATTATTTTAATTTACGTTCGGTTAAAGCAAACGGACTTCACACGGCCAATAAGTTCAAAAACTAAAACTGCATTAAAAATTCATCTCTCGAATTAAATTTAGTACCAATATTCGTAACGTATATTCAATCAATAACAGAATATATTATAGGTAATTTACTGCGACGCATTGTACAAAAATATGTAAGTACTTAAATTATAGAAATAAAAACATTGATCAAAACTCGATCGTCAATTTATCATGGTTTATTAGGTAGATAGATACATATTATGTAATATGAGCATGTAGGTACTTATTTCATTAACTAAAAGAATCTCAAAGAATGAAAAAACTCGTATCTTAGGTGGGGTAATTGTCTTACTTAAAAATGAAGCTCGTGAGTGGGAAATTGAATTTATGCGCCTGTCTTTCTATCTTTTTTTTAAGTAAAAAAAATGAAATGTCCATAATTAAGCACAGATACCTACGTAGAATAGTGTTTACTCAAGTACCTACCTATTTCATAAACATAATTTTACGTTTCAAAATTCTCTAGTGGCAAAAAGTATAGATAGGCAGGTACTTTGATATTGCCGATAATTCCTGCGCATAAGATTGCTCATAAAAGAAGTTGCTTTATTATCAACTTATCAAGTATAGGTGTATAATTCACTCCACTCGTCCTCAATAATCAATACCCTCACATCTTTTCTTTATATGCAAGTTGAGTGAAGAAGAGAATTGTGACTTGTGAGCCGTTCTAGAATGTTCTTCAACTGTAGGCCTATTAAATTACGTTTCACTTGTTGTAAAAAGGAAGTCGCTATAGCCTACCTTTGAAAAACTCCAGTCTAATCGTATTTTCATGATAGAGAGAGAGATATGATGCTCAAAAAAGTGATTAAATGCCTACCGGTTACTAGCCTAACAGGTAATAGAAGCGAGTAATTATTTGTTATTTTGAAAGGAAACCCTTTTACATTACATATTATTTCTAGGCTAATTAGCCATTATCGTAGACTTACCATCGATGGATTGTACTTTACTTCTCCTCTTAGAGCGGAAATATATAAGTTAAAGATTATACATGCGTAAAAAAAATTTTCCGCCAAATAAATAACTAATTTTTTAGTTTTTTTTTTAATGAAAAAATCAGGGATGTCTAGCTAGCCAATAGCCATTAGCCATTAGCCGTTAGCTTATTGAATTTTTGACGTTTAGCCATTAGCCATTAGCCAGCCAATCAACAAAATTTTTAGCCATTAGCCAGCTTTAGCCAATTGATTTTGGCTAAAAATGATTGGCTAAAATTGAAAATAAATAGGTGAGTAAATGGGTTTCCTGTGAGTAAAAGAAATAAAAATAAAAATTTTTAAATTCGTAATAAAAAAATCAAAAATAAAAGACCAAAAAAGTAGTTTGACATTGGCGGATCCGAGGTTCTTTTTTTAAATTTTTTTTCAACGATCGTTGTTTTTCTAATTTCTAGAAAATAAATGAGAAATCAGTTTATGACTATAATCAAATAATGCCTGAATGCGAATAATTGTGATTCACATTTGTGAAATAATAATTATTTCCTAAAACTAGAAATAATATCTATAATGGGAATGTGCTCATTTAGAGGAGTGTTTAGAGGGGTCACTCGATTTTTGAAAAATTAGCCAGCTAATAGCCAGCCAATAGCCAGCCAATGAAGAGACATTAGCCAATAGCCGTTAGCTTAGCCAAAGCTCTAAATTTTTCTAGCTTTAGCCGTTAGCTTTAGCCAATCCCATTGGCTAGACATCCCTGGAAAAAATTTACCAACTCGATCGATCTTGAGAAGTGCTAATAGTTTGAAATTTTATTGATTTACTTCGTTTTAAATGAAGATTGAAAAAAACACATGAATAATATATGCTTCAAATTTCATCTAATGTCACAAATTTTTTTAAAAAAAATTTCATAGCATTTTTTGAAATTTTTTTAATCAAATTTTTGAAGTCTCAAGTCTTTTGCAACGAAATGCCAACGAAGCGAAATCATAAACTTTTTTGTTGTTTGTTTTTGTATTGGTAACATTGTATTGTTATTCCCCCTCTTCGTTTTTGATTCCATTTATCCATTGAATTTGGACGATTTAAATGTATTGTGTGCCGTTCTATACGAATATTGTGCATCTTTGTTATTTGTTTAATTTAAATTGCAATTATTATTGATGTGTTTGCGTGGATGTTAATTATTTAAATCGTATAATGGCACCTTGATGGTTTAATTTTTCGCAATTTTTCGTTATCGCTGATTAACATGGCTTCGAACGAAGCTGAAAATGATTTTGCCGGTAATTTGCTAATGAGTATTATTAATCGCATAAACAAAGTTTGGATCCTTTTAGGCTGCTTTGTTAAATTTCGCATCATGCTTTCATGGGGATGTACCATAACTTTTTTACTTATTTTTATATCTGAACGTGATGCTTGTGAGACATCTTATCACACATACGAAATGTGAATATTTTCTGAGTGTTTTATTCTTCGCATCCTTGTACCTCGTTAGGTTGTCCCTCGTTTACCTGTTTTGATTCAATTTGTAAATATTGAATGGTAAATTACTTCTGAATATGAACATCAATTTATGACTAGAAAGAGAAATGATTTTGATGCTAAAATGATTGCATGAATAGAGATTGATAATTCCATTACTTATCATAATATTGGTTGATCGAACACTTGAGTTATTTTTCCATTATTATTTTCTAATTCTGATGTCGCGATTCATTTTACAGATGATTTAGATGAAGCGAATCCACCTGGAGCGTTATCGGAGGAAGAAAAACAAGTTGAAGTTAGTATGCTTTGGATCCTTGCTCGTTGTGTATACTAACACTCGATGATAACATTGTTTACTATTTGATTGATATCATAGGAAGAAGATGAGGAATACGATCCTGAAGATTCTCGTAACAAAAAGAAGAAAGGAAAAAAGAGAAAAACCAAAAGTGAACTGAGAAAAGAAAAGAAACGAAAAAAGCGCAAACGAGGAGATAGCGGCGAGGTAGAATGCAGTTCTCGTAGTATATCTTGTTTATCATTGAATATTTTTCAAAACGATTGTATGCTTTAATAGGAAAGTGATTTTATGTACGATGAGGACAATGCCGCAGATTCGGATTACGGATCGAGCCGCAAATCTAAGAAATCCAGGTCTAGTGCCGCCAAAGCCAGTACATCAGCTCCATCTCCGGTCGCTGCTCCAGCTGCTTCTGTTAGCACTTCTCCTGCTGCAGCTCCAGCTGAAAGCACCGGTAATTACACAGTAAAATTCGGTTTTGGTTTTTATCTGGAACGTGTATTGAAATAATATATTTCTCTATGATTTTAGTCATGCCTTCAGTGGAGGAAGTCTGTGCAACGTATGGATTAAATGATGTGAAAATTCAGTATACTGAAGCAGATTATCAAAATTTAACATCTTACAAGTTTTACGCTCAACATGTTCGTCCTATTCTCGCCAAAGATAATCCTAAGGTTTGTATCATTGCCAGTACTTTCAAGTGATCACTTAGTTTTCTATAATTGAATATTCTCATTTTTCCATTTTCCAGGTACCTGTAGGAAAATTAATGATGTTGGTAGCTGCAAAATGGCGTGATTTCTCCAGTCAGAATCCGAACACCGAACAAGCAGAATCAGATGCTAATGAAGAACCTGATTACACTCCTAAGCCAACTCGTACCCGAACATCTAAAGTAATTAAGAAGAGATTCAGCGTATTCATGTGCTTAACTTGTCGATTTGCTAATTGAATTTTATTTCCATTTAGACTCCGGTTGCGACCGAAGACGTAATCGATGATGAAGAGGAAGAGATCGAAGATAAGAAGAAAAAACGCAGCAGTCGTAGCAAGAAAGGCAATAGTAAAAAAAGCTCTAGTAATTCGAAAGTTCCCACTCTCAAAATCAAACTTGGCAAAAGAAGACACGGAAGTTCGGTTAGTTTTCAAGTTATCAATATAAAAATCAGTTTTTTTACGATAGAAATAACTCGTAATCGTTATTTAAGGATGAAGAGGGCGGAGGAAGTGCCGACAAAGCTGCTTCCGATCGTGACTCTGACGCCGAATTCGAACAAATGTTGCAAGATGCCGAAGAAGCGGTCGCTGATAAAAGTGAAACCGCCGCACCAGAAGGTGAAGCTCCCGCTAAACGCAAGGCCAAGACAAAATTCGGAAGTAAAAAGAAAAAGAAGAAAACTAAAACTACTTCCAAGTTTCCCGGTGGCGATGAGGACGGCTACGAAGTAAATACAGTAAAGTCGCTTTTTTACCTAACTTTTTTTTACATTTCATTATGAGCTGGTTACTCATTCCAATTGGTTTTTCGTTTTATCACTACTGCAGACGGATCATCAAGATTATTGCGAGGTCTGCCAACAAGGCGGTGAGATAATTTTATGCGATACTTGTCCGAGAGCTTATCATTTAGTTTGCTTGGAACCAGAATTGGAAGAAGCTCCTGAAGGTAAATGGTCTTGTCCGCATTGCGAAGAAGGTGGTGTGCCAGAAAAAGAAGATGACGATGAACATCAAGAATTTTGCAGGTATGTTTATGCTATCGATTAGACATGCTTATTTTGAATTTTGAGATACGAATATAATTTTCTTGATGTTTTTTTGACAGAGTTTGTAAAGATGGCGGTGAATTATTATGCTGCGATTCTTGTCCATCAGCTTATCATACATTCTGTTTGAATCCTCCTTTAACAACTATTCCGGATGGTGATTGGAAATGTCCGCGGTGTTCGGTGAGAAATATAAATACTTAACCTAATTGCAATAAAATTGGATAAGTACTCAATCAACTCATCATTATTATGTATTTTTAGGCAAAACCTTTACCCGGCAGAGTATCTAAAATCCTAACCTGGCGGTATAAACCAGATCCTAACCAAACAAACGATGCTTCGAAGAAGAAAAGTCTTCGACAAAGACCGAGAGAAATGTTCGTTAAATGGCACGAGAAATCGTATTGGGATTGTGAATGGATATCAGAGTTACAAGTGTGTTTTTCATTCAACGCCCCATTAAGACCTAAAACGAAAATTGAAAAGACGAATATTCCTCTAATTTGTCATTTTTTCAGCTTGAAGTATTCCATCCAGTTTTAATGAGAAGTTACGTGCGTAAATTTGATATGGATGAGCCGCCAATCATTGAAGAACCTATCGACGACGGTTGTCCAAAAATAATGAAAGACGAGAAAGGAAATGAAATCGCATTAGATGAAACATATTACAAGTAAATGTCACATTATAGGTTTCTATTTTTCCTCGCTAGACTACTAAAGTATTAATTTTTATCGTTATTAGGTTCGGAGTGAAACCTGAATGGCTAATGATTCATAGAATCATTAATCATCGTACCTTTAGAGACGGTCGAACTATGTATTTGATAAAATGGCGAGATCTGCCTTATGATCAAGCTACATGGGAAGAAGAAACTAAGGATATTCCCAATTTCAAAAAAGCAATAGAATATTATTGGGTAATTATTTTTCCATCAAAGTGTATTAATTGTGTCGAATATTATTTAATTTAATGACTTATTTAGGATTTACGAGCTTGTATGGATCCGTCGAAAAAATTCAAAAAAGGTAAAAGCAAAAAGAAATCAAAGGACAGCCTTGACAATGATGGTGAATCTAGAGCAGTCTTGTAAGAATCTTGTTACTCTTTGTTTAATTTATGTTTTTGAAGTTGATGATTAAATTTCTTATTGATTCTGATGCAGTAAACGATTTATTCCGCCACCTGAAAAACCAGCTGCTGACCTAAAGAAAAAGTATGAAAAACAGCCCGAATTCATTGCTGAAACTGGTATGGAATTACATCCCTATCAATTGGAAGGTTTGAATTGGTTGCGTTATTCGTGGGGACAAGGAATCGATACGATTTTGGCTGATGAGATGGGTCTGGGTAAAACCATTCAGACTATTACGTTCTTGTATTCCTTGTACAAAGAGGGGCATTGCAAGGGACCGTTTTTGGTAAGTTGGTATAATCGTAGTACATACTCGTGAAACTGTTCAGAATTTTAATTTTTATTCATTTAAATGTAGGTCAGCGCTCCTTTATCGACCATTATTAATTGGGAACGAGAATTTGAAACCTGGGCACCAGATTTTTACGTCGTTACTTACGTTGGAGATAAAGACAGCAGGGCTGTTATTCGAGAACACGAATTATCATTCGAAGAAGGCGCTGTTCGTATGAATGCGGGCAAAGCTTCAAAAATGAAAACAACCAATTTCAAATTCCACGTTTTGTTAACGAGTTATGAACTTATATCCATCGATTCGTCTCTGCTTGGATCCATCGAATGGGCCGTATTAGTCGTCGATGAAGCTCATCGTTTGAAAAGCAATCAGTCGAAAGTATGATATTTTTCGAATATTGTTGCCTCTTTATTGTTATATGTGATCTACAATTATTTGTCTTTCTTTTTCAATAGTTTTTCCGACTCCTTGCCGGGTATAACATTGCTAATAAACTACTACTTACCGGAACACCGTTGCAAAATAATCTCGAAGAATTGTTCCATTTATTGAATTTCTTGACTCCGGAAAAGTTCAACGATTTGTCAGCTTTCCAAAACGAATTCGCGGATATTTCGAAGGAAGAGCAAGTTAAACGTTTGCATGAAATGTTGGGACCTCACATGTTGCGAAGATTGAAAGCTGATGTGTTGAAGGTAGCGTTTAGAATTCGAGGATTCATTCATTTTTGGTGAATTGTGAAAGCATTGAATTGAATATTCATACGAATTAAATTACTTTCAGAACATGCCATCCAAATCTGAATTCATCGTTCGAGTAGAATTATCCCCGATGCAGAAGAAGTACTATAAATATATCCTTACTCGTAACTACGAAGCTCTGAATCCGAAAGGAGGCGGACAACAGGTTTCCTTATTAAACATAATGATGGATTTGAAAAAATGCTGTAATCATCCGTACCTGTTTCCCGCTGCTGCACAAGAAGCTCCTTCGGGCCCTAGTGGCAGTTATGAAATTCAAGCTTTGATCAAAGCTTCTGGAAAATTAATCCTCCTTGCAAACATGCTGAGAAAATTACGCGATTCTGGACACAGGTTGGTCTCATTTGGCTTATAACTTTTTGCATATGATGGAAGAATTCAAGTTTTCACGGAATTTATTTTTCAGAGTTTTGATTTTTTCACAAATGACGAAAATGTTGGATATATTGGAAGATTTTCTCGAAGGTGAAGGTTACAAGTATGAGAGAATCGACGGATCAATCACTGGTACTTTACGTCAAGAAGCCATCGATAGATTTAATGCTCCCGGTGCCCAGCAATTTGTTTTCTTACTTTCAACGAGGTTAATTTGAAAACCATTGCGTTAAAAATATTCCGCCGGCAAAATTGTATTGTGTATTTTGAATTTTATAGAGCCGGAGGTCTTGGTATCAATTTAGCTACCGCCGATACTGTAATCATTTACGATTCTGATTGGAATCCGCATAACGATATACAAGCTTTCTCTCGTGCTCATCGTATCGGTCAAGCTAACAAAGTAAGCGCTCGCTTGATTCATGAAAAATTACTTCGAATCTGTCCCTCTACTTTTCAAGTATAGTAATGTAATTTTCTCTTGTTTAGGTAATGATTTACCGATTCGTAACTCGAAATTCGGTGGAAGAAAGAGTTACTCAAGTCGCCAAGCGTAAAATGATGTTGACGCATTTAGTCGTACGACCCGGTATGGGAAGCAAGCAAACTAATTTCACCAAACAAGAATTGGATGATATCTTGAGATTCGGTACCGAAGAATTATTCAAAGAAGAGGAGGTAATAATAAATGTTCAAAATCAAACCTGAAACTAATCTAAAATGTTGAAAGTGTATGCATTTACAACGTCATCTTCGCGTTACTCTAGGGCAAAGGAGACGAAGCAATTCATTACGATGATAAAGCAGTCGAAGACTTATTAGACAGAACAAAAATGGGTATTGAACAGAAAGAAAACTGGTCCAATGAATATTTATCTTCGTTCAAAGTGGCTAGCTACGTCACGAAAGAAGAAGAAGAGGTGAGAGACATCGACTCTGTTTTTGCTGCAATATCATTTGTGATTTTAAATCTAATCTGTCTTCTATTTTATGTTCCAGGAGGAAGAAGTTGGCACCGAAGTTATCAAACAAGAAGCTGAAAATACAGATCCGGCGTATTGGGTTAAATTACTCAGACATCATTACGAACAACAACAAGAAGATATTTCCAGAACTTTGGGTAAAGGCAAGCGTGTCCGTAAACAGGTCAATTACAACGACGGCGGTATTGTCGATAGAAACGATGATCAAACTTGGCAAGAAAATCTCTCCGATTATAATAATTCTGACTTCTCTGCACCTTCTGGTAATTTTCATTCCATTTCTCAATCGTATATAATTTTTTATGGGCTGTAAAATTCTTTTTCTTTCTTTTCCAGATGATGACAAAGAAGATGATGATTTCGATGATAAAGATGGTTTGTTATTTTCCTCAGTATACGATAGTAATTTTTATTCGATTTCGATGATTCTTCAACTAAATCTTTCGTTTTGTAGGAGAAACTGGAAGACGTGGTAAACGTAAATTGGAACGCAAAGAAGAAAAAGACAGACCATTGCCTCCGTTGTTGGCTCGTGTTGGTGGAAATATCGAAGTAAATTTATTCAGATTCTTGGAAAAACAACTATTTTATTGTTCGGATCGCATTAATTTTTATATTTGGTTCAATTCTAGGTGCTCGGATTCAACGCCAGGCAACGTAAAGCTTTCTTGAATGCTATTATGAGATTTGGTATGCCTCCTCAAGACTCGTTCAAATCTCAATGGTAAGTTGATCTGAAAGATAATTCAAACTCAACATATCATTATGTCTTATGTCATTAATCTCTTTATTATAAATGAATTAAATCAGGTTGGTTCGTGACCTACGAGGAAAATCGGAAAAGAATTTCAAGGCTTACGTTTCGTTATTCATGCGACATTTGTGTGAACCTGGAGCTGACAATGCGGAAACATTTGCCGATGGTGTTCCAAGAGAAGGATTAAGTAGGCAACATGTATTGACGAGAATAGGAGTGATGTCTTTGATTAGGAAAAAAGTAAGCATTTAAAATACAAGAAGACTCTATGCGCAAAGAAATATTGTGATTCTATTAATTCGCGTTCCGTTTTAGGTCAAGGAATTCGAACATATAAATGGCTACTACAGTGTTCCTGAACTGATACGTAAGCCAATAGATCCAGTGAAAAATGAACTGCCTCAAGGTGAAACTAAACCAGCCATCACTGGTGAAAATAAACCAGCTGTCACTGGTGAAAATAAACCTGCTAACGCTGAAGCTAGCACACAACCTGCTAGCACTACAGTTAGCGAGGAAAACAAAGAATCGAACAAAGATGATAAAAAGACTACTGATGTAAGTTGACTTCTCTTTTTGAAAATTTTCAATTTACTTACGTTTATGTATTGTTGAACTGATGAGTAATTTTTAAACATAATTATTTCGTCAATTTTAAAGGAAACATCTGAGAAAAATGAAGAAAAAGAAGCAAATTCAGAAAAAGAACAAGATAAGGAAAAAGAACCGAAACCTGCGGATGCTGAAGAAAATCAAACGAAGCCGTCTAACGAAGAAAAACCAGAAGAAGAACCGAAAAAAGTAGGCGAATAATCTGAAGAAGTGTTTTTTTAAACATATTTCTGCATATTCGCGAATGTTCTTGAATCGAATAATTTTGTATAATTTTGTTCAGGATGAAACTACCGAAGAAGATAATTCCGAAAAGAAGGATAAAGAACCAGAAACGAAATCAGAATCCGAAGAAACAAAAACTGAAAAAGAAGGAGACGACGCGACTAAAAAAAGCGAAACTCCCGCGCCGTCCGAAGAAAAGAAAGAAGAAAATAACACCGAGAACACATCTCCGGCTAAAAACATTAAAGAAGAACCAGCCGAAGAGAAAAAAGTACAGTTATTTTATTTTTTGTACACTTTAGTTTACTGAATTATCAATAAAAAGACTAATCGATTATTTTTTCCGATTTAGGAACCTGTTGTCGATAAAGTCAAAGAAGAAGAAGATGAAGAAACCAAAAAAATGCTGGAAAAAGTGAAAATTGCCGCTGGTATCGGAAGCGAAGACGAAAAACTGAACAGAACTTTCATGTTCAATATCGCCGACGGTGGTTTCACTGAATTACATACGTTGTGGATCAACGAAGAGAAGGCTGCGGTACCCGGTCGTGAATATGAAATCTGGCATAGACGGTGAGAATGATGCGGTTTTGTGAAATGTGGTAAATGATTTTCATAGGCGTTGTGATTTAATTACGATATGATTTTGCTACAGGCATGACTTTTGGCTTTTGGCTGGTATTGTGACCCACGGGTACGGACGTTGGCAAGACATTCAAAACGACTTGAGATTCAACATTATAAACGAGCCTTTTAAAATGGACATTGGCAAAGGAAACTTCTTGGAAATCAAGAATAAATTCTTAGCCCGAAGATTCAAGGTGCGAATTATTTTCAATATGTTGCCGGCGAATAATTGTTCATTTAGTAACGCATGGTATCTACGCTTCACTTACAGCTTCTTGAGCAAGCCTTAGTTATAGAAGAACAGCTGCGTAGAGCGGCCTACTTGAATCTTACTCAAGATCCTAACCATCCAGCCATGTCTTTGAACGCTCGTTTCGCCGAAGTCGAGTGTTTGGCTGAATCTCATCAACATCTCTCTAAAGAAAGTCTGGCTGGTAATAAGCCAGCTAATGCTGTGTTGCATAAGGTACGCGCGCTACAACTTCGGTTTTCAAAAGTGGCGAATATTCGATTTAATTTTTGGAAAATTTTCAGGTATTGAACCAGTTGGAGGAGCTGTTATCTGACATGAAGTCGGATGTGAGCAGATTACCTGCCACATTAGCGCGAATACCGCCCGTTGCGCAAAGATTACAAATGTCAGAAAGGTCCATTCTTTCGAGATTAGCAGCTACAACATCCTCAGCTACGGTACCGTCTTGCGGAACGCAGACCAGTAAGTATAACTAACGATCCATTACAATAGAGAAAATAATACTCAGCCAAAATTCACCTGTGTATTTTGAATTTTTCCCAGTCGGAATTGGTAACCAGTTCCCTACAGGGGTCGATACTACAGGCCAGTTGAGCGGAGCTCTTGCCAATACTAGTTTTGCAAATTTCCGACCGCAGTATTCGGTTCCGGGTCAAAGCTCTAGTTCATCCGGTACTCAATCGTTCCAAGGTAGTAAAAATTAAACGATTGACAAAACGTTTGTAAATTTATCCCAGCGAGGAAATCAACGTATCTTTGTAAATTATTGTACACTTTAACGTGCCCGTCGTTTGATTTTATTATTAGTTCTTCTTTTTTATGAATGTAATTTTAAAAATTATTTTCAAGTTTTAGATGTATGAAGATGAAGGGTCAATTAATTTGATTCCATTATTATACTAGTAAGAAATACGACGAATTGATCATGTAGGTAGATTGTGGTGTAATTTTCTGCGCGATGCTTTTGAATTACTGTCTAATTTACATCATTTTTTTCTCTACTTCGAATCGACGATTATTTTTTTTTCAAATTACGATTTTATAAGTGCAACTTTTTAATGTTCTAGGACTATTAGCAAAATTTGCTTCATCATTGTATGTATTCTCTTTTAGCATCGCTTTTAGTAATGAATTCCAGTGCTTGAAAAGAAATGAAAGACTTGTTTTGTTTCAACGTTTATTAATGTGCTGTGTGCTGTTGAACCAGTCAGTTTTAATTTTAAATTCGATTGATTTCGATTTTACGTTTTTTTTAACAAATTCAACCGAATATTCGAATCTATTTATGGAGAAATCTTCAGTTTCTAAATGCAATGACGTATCGACACTGCCCCAGTTCGATTATAATGAATTTATGGCTTTTCACGCCAGCTTTTTAAATTCCATTCCTCTTACATTAATGCAAATAGAATTGTGAAGAATGTGATCAATGTATTATTTAATTTTATCTATTTTAATTATTTCTTTTATGAATGTTGTGTAATGACGGATAATAGTTAGTATTTCTTTTGCGATGTTCGCAATTTATCAATAATGACGCATTTTCTATAATTTTTTCATGTACCTACCTACGTATTTGATGTCGCTTAGGGAAATCGGACATGTATCCAATACAGCTTGGCTTTAATTATCATGAACAAAATGATTTTTACGAATAATAAATTTTTTGAACAGCGTTTAATTTTTTATTTGTAAAAAATATACTACGTACTTTTAAAAAACTTTAAACTGAAACCGTTACACACATAAAAGGAACCATAAATAATTTCTTACATCATAACCATTAAAAAATGTGAAGAGGTAGACATTCTCGCTACGGTAAGTTTTGTGCGAATTAAAAAAAAAAAAAAAAAAAACTCGCGGGATTTTCTATTACATGATTGACTCGAATCGAAATTTGATGAGTAAGCACAAATGAGCTGCCATGACAATCGAACAATTACCAGGATGAAAAGTAATAGTTACGTAACCGTATTATTTATGATGATAGTTATCGGCCGGTTGCTTGACCCAAAATCCATATGGTGCAAAATGTTCATGTTCATCGTGACTATCAGGACCTCTATAAACTTTTATTTGTACTCGACCATGCTGATCTGTTGAAATAATTCACGAATCAAAAACCAGTAGGTAAATCGTCCTGATAAGCGATTTTTTTTCTCAACTTACGTTCATTTGTAGAAGCTTCATCTTGATCTTGTCTTCTGTTTAATCCAATTTCTTGATCGGAATTGATTTCTTCGTTACCATCGAACCAAGAACTTGGAATAGCTCGAGATGGATATAATTGCGCCATTGCAGTTACAAATAATCCGATAAAGATTAACTAAATATCAATGAAAAAATATTCACGTGTTAATTTACAAATTGTCGTGCCTCGTATTAAAATTGCTCGCGAGTGATGTGATAAAAATATTATTAATAATTGCTCAAAATTTAATTTTACTTACCCGATGATATTCCATAATGATCGAAACTGAAGAAAAATCAGCATTAACGGAGAACTGGAAACTTGGAAATGAAAAACGGTTGAATTACGAAAGAGTCTCACGTTTAGAATAGGTACCATAATCACATCTTCCTTATATTTATAGATAAAATATGTGAAACTGTTGTTATTAAAGCGACAAACGAAAATGGGTAATCAAGTGTGAAAAATAATAACCACAACGTTCACATTCTTTTTGTTCTATAATGATCACACTTTCTTATGGTTTTATTGACACTACCTACCTATTATTTTCTTTTCATTTTTTTTTTCATGGTGTATGTAGTGGTGTAAAATTGCTCCTATCAAGTTGGTCTCATATGCATTATTCGAATTGAAGTAAATTATAAGTATTTGGACAAAAGTTTTATTTTTGATTAAATATCGATACATGATACATTACATACATGCATACACGTGAGAAAGATATTTTAATAAATAAATTTAATGAAAAGAAAGAACAATTATAGTGTTTCATTGAACTGATTTCAATTTCAAAAAGATCTCAATGGATAGCATGAATAATTCTAACAATAATAGAATCAGTACCTATTTGAACAGAAATATTGAATTTATTAAAATAGACTACTCTGAAATGAACATAGAATTGTAAATTAACCGTAGGTGAGGATAATTAATTACCTATTCCAAATAATTAATTATTCGTGATTATCATACTGCATTGTCTGTACAATATTTTTTTGTAAAAATGACATTGTTTCAACCTTTCAACTTCAAAAGTTTCGATTTCAGCAAGATTTTTTATTCGTATTAAACATCAAAATATCAAAAATTTATTTTTAAATACTTGATTAAATTTTGAAAAAATCGTTGATCGGTGGTGAAAAGAACAGATGCCCATTTCAATTTACTTCTTCGTTCTTGCTATTTTTTCTAATTTTTTTCTCAATAATTCAGTTCTGAATTCATCCCTGAAACAGCAGCATTAGGCAACTATAATAACATTTTCAACAATAGAGTAGCATATCCATTAAAAATGCAGGCATAAAAATGAAATGGTAAACCGTGACTCACAAAAACACATGATTTCGTGAGGAGTGTTTTTATGATGTGATAACCGAACATTCGAACTTCGTCTGCGTTTATTTCAATTCTTTGTTTTGGTTTGAAAAATTTTGTTCTCTGCAGAGTTCTTCAAAACAAATAATAATAGTTTATAAAGGTGAAAGAAAACTGTGAACAAAGAGAATTTTTAGTGATTAGTTGTCGAAAATTGTTATCAACTCGGTTATTATTGTTTATAACGACGCAATACTAACTACGTAAATTTCTAATTCGACTGTATAAACAAGTTAAAACTTTAATCGAATGATTGATTTTATATATGTCTGAAAAAATAACGTCAGTTTCCCACTGATAAGCAGTTTTCTGTTCGAAATTTGGATCGTGAAATTTGTGTATGATGTTAGAATTAGACGTTGTACCTGAAAGATCTTTAGGATGCGAACAATGGGAATTCATACTAGGTTTGTACCTTTATCGATTTTTATTCTTATAGTTTTTCAAGTTTCGATGAATTCGACGTAATTAGTTTCATTATCTGTCTAGGTATGCATTTTTCTCAAGCTGTGGCCATAATCCAGTCCCAGGTGGGCGTTATCAAAGGAGTACAAGTCTACTACAGCGATACAGTTAGTAAATTTTACTCTGAAAAGCTATGTGTTTCGCGAATCATCACTCAGCTTACTATGTGTTTATTCTTTACAGAATCCATTAGACTACGATCTCATTTTACATTTACCTCAAGATGGTATTAGATTTGTGTTCGATGCTGTCCTGCAACGATTAAAAGTGAGTAGTTTACATTTTCATGTACTTTGAATGCTCAACAGCTTAGATAAATAATGGTATATCGAATGTATTTGTTTCCAGCTTATCGAAGTATTCGATATGAAACTAGTTAAATTAAAATATTGGTAAGTGTTTGCGTGTTTCTTCATGTTTTCGCCTGTATAACGCGAAATAAGTCTGGTGTTTTATGTGGTGTTTTTTTGTGCTATAGTAATACGATATTCAATTCATCGGAAATTTTACCCACGATTCAAGAAATCGAGCAATGTTTCGGAGCTACTCATCCTGGAATTTTCGACTGTGAAAAACAAATGTTTACATTGAACTTTAGAGGGCTTTCATTTTCATTCGATGTTGATTCTAAGTTCCAGGTTTGTATAATAATATTTTAACATGTAACTTGAAAATGACTATTTGACTAGAACGAAAATATTTATTTTAGCCTGGGATAGCGCAGTGTGGTCTGGGGTCATTACAATTTACGACGGGCGTCTCTCCAGTTGTTTCCAAAATGGTCATTTACGCTGGGAACAATTTGAAGAATTGCACCAGTAACGATTATCAAGGCATTATTCCAGTTCCCGTCGTCCCATTACCTATTTCTTGTTACCATGGTTTGTCGTATGTAGAGAAAGCGTTGGTTTTGCGCGATAGAACAAACACTAAAGGAATACAGTTGACACTTCATATGCAAGGATCAGGTAATGAAGCTACTGTGTATAATTTATGATCGATTCGAATTCATTTGGTTGTAATTCAACTCTTGCTTTAGGATCTTTGAGGCGTCAAAGAATCACTTTGTTGAAAGATTTATACTTTGGGATTACATGTCAAGATGTAATGTCGTTATTGGGATCTCCGTCTCAAGTATTCTATAAATCGGAAGACAAAATGAAAATACATTCCCCGAACGCGCATCTACACGTTAAAACACCTCGTCGTTCGGATTATTTCTTCAATTATTTCTCATTAGGATTGGTATTGCTGAAAAATTAATTTCTTTGTATTTTAATCAAAATCCGCAATGTCTTAACACTTTCCTTTTTGTAGGATATACTCTTTGATGCAAAAACTCAACGTATGAAAAAATTCATTCTTCATACCAATTACCCTGGCCATTATAATTTCAATATGTGAGTTAATGCTTCTATTTTACGTATTTTTTTGATTCGAAATGAATAATTAATATTTTGATGGGTCTATTTGCAGGTACAATCGTTGCGATTTCCGTATCTGTCTGAACGCAGAAAAGCAAGTTCCTGAGTCTAAGAAACAAAATTCTAAAGATAAAGTTTTAGAGGTATGATTCTAATTTAGACCAACAAAACAAGAATGACATCTATTTATATACTTATGTCATATTTTTATGATTTAGATTACTGCATTTACTAAATGGGACGACATATCTGATCTATTGAAGCACAGTGATCGTCCGGTCGTTCTGAACAGATCAGGTTGTACGAATATTAATCCGTTTGGCTCGACGTTTTGTTATGGTTACCAAGATATGATTTTTGAAGTAAGTATTAGTACTTTTCACTTTACCTATTCTGTTCGATTGTTTTTTTAACCAACGGTAATCATTTGTAGGTAATGCAAAACCAGCACATAGCTTCAGTAACTTTTTACAAAAATGTTTCCGATATTGCAGACGTATGACAAAGGTTGACCGCCAAGCCCTCAGTTTTGGCGGCCTTATCATGCCATTTTAAGTATTTAAATACGTACACAATCGTTCTTCAAATCTAATGCATAATTCTTCAACATTTTACTCAAAGTAAAATATATTTTAATAGCATTTCTGACTTATAGTACAAACTGAAGTGATCATTACAACTGATTGTAAACCATTTTCACTCGTTTTAGATACGAGATTAGAGGAATTTTTCTAAATATCACATTCGAAGTGCCTGTAATCATGTAGAAGTATCCGTTTCACTTTGTTTTTTTAATTACTACACATATCTACCGCGTATTTTCTTTTTCTGGGTGGTCGTAGTTTCTTATTTTATTCCATTCATTTTGCAATAAAGTTACAATTTTTCGTTATTTTATTAAATGATACAAAATTCAAGAACAAGTAGATAAAGTTTAATTGTTGAGTATACTCATTGTTATCTATTTGTTGAACGTTTGTGAGTACTGAAAAAATAATTCCAAAAAAAAGTATATATATATTTATCGTAATTTATTTTTTATTTTAATTAATCTCTTATATTACCGCTTACGGAATGCACTTCTATGATCCGAGTGATTTTGCGTTCGTGAATTATACCATCTGAAATGACTTTTTCCTCCTTTTACGATTTGTAAGCGGTATTATTATAGTAGGTATATTACATGTTTTAAAAAAAAAAAGTCTAAGTCTACTTAATATCTAATTTTAAATTAATGTCAGTTGTTTGAATTCAACTACGTCTTATGATTGTTGTATTCTAAGCGTGAGAAAAGAATTTGTGTTTTGTGCAGTTTTTATTTATTTATTTCTTTTTTATGTATTGATAATGTTCATGATGGCAAACGCCTTATTTGCGTTTTCAAGTGTAAATGATTCGAATTTGAATTCATGAGTATTTTCATTGAACTGTTCCATTGTTTGAATGTAATTGTTTCGAGTGTGAAATTATGTTTTTCTATTTAGCTCAGCTCAGAACGGATAGTTTAGTTTATTTGAGATTTTTTTTTTGTTTTTGATGAATGTTATTTATTCTAAAATTACCTTTACCTAATTTACTGATTTTTGGATCTCTTTTTTCTTCTCATTTCGTAATTACATAATATTTCTGGACCAATATGTGTTTATGTTAATTTTTAACAAATTTACCTTATTTCGAATGTAGATGTTTCCTCTAAGAATATATCTTCGACAGTTATACTGAAAATGAAAATTCAAAAACAAGTAACTCAGATTTAAATATACATTCACTGTATTTCTTCTATTTATTTAATGACTTTTCAATATACAAATATTATAAAAATTCAAAAATAAAACTTTTTATGTACTGAAACACTTTGGTCGAATAATTTTTAAAAATCAAATTACAATCATACGTAATTAAATAATTTATAAAATATTTCTCATTACGTTCGGTGGTGGTTCACAAAAGAATTTGTCAACGATTAGATTTTTTTGTCGATCGCTAAAATTGTCACATAAAATCGAAGCGTAGCGTTGAATTTTGTCCCCCAAACAGTTTAAAACTCTGCCACTTTTTTTAAATTTGACACAGAAGGCTTGTAAAGTGATCCACTGCAATACTGATTCCTTGAATATATCTAATCGGAATATAAAAGATAGCATTATTAAATTGCAATTTTAATTATTGATGACGAATTGATTATATCGACAATTTACCTTTATGTTGATTGACTTTTTTTGATACTGCTTTTGATAAACGGAAAGTGCACTTTTCAACACAGTCAAAAATATATTTGCGGTTGTAATTAGTAAATATGGCTTTCATCATTGATACACAGCGGATAGCTGCTAAGTAAGCTAGTAGAAAAACGTTGTAAGCCACAGTGTCAATAGAATTATACGTGCAATCGAAATAAATCTTGTCCACTTTCATTGTACAGAATAATAATAATCTTCGCATTAAGATTCTGAAATCAAATCAAGGAAATAATAAACTCGAAGAAATTACAATTCGAATAAAAATTAAAAGAGAAAATAATTACTCTCCAGGAGATGCAAGGGAACGAAACGTCGAGCGGTGGAATGTTTTGATTCCTTGGTAGGATTTAAAGCAACTGCTTATTTGAAAGGAATTTACATTTATTTGGAATTTTCCAAAATCTGTCATGTATTCTGAAGTATCATAAACGTTGGTTTTTGTTTTGGAAGTATTTATCATCATGTTAAATTCAGGAAAACCTTCTTGCATTCTATTTAGGTACCTGAAATGAGAAATACATGTATTAGTAACAGAGATTTCAGTTGAAACATATCACTTGAAATAAAGTTGCGATTAAATTTACTTGATGGCATTCGTGTGATTCATGGTAATGTATAAATAATCGTCACAGTTTTGAACGAAAAATCCAACGGGGTCGTTCAAATATTCGACTAGATAATTGGCGTTTATTTCAGAAAAATAAATGTTACAAAGGGGACTAGACAACGCACCACCTGTCAAATTAGAATTTTGATTACCTTAATTTTCAGAGCAAACTTTATGACAAGTTGATGATGAACTTACCTTGGTATATTCCCCGAGTCAATTTATATATCGTTTTATTATCTTTGAATAAAAAATTTGAAATATAATTCTGCAAAATTTTGAAAGCATCGTCTTTGGTAATCTACAAAAAATATATTGCAGATGAAATTGTTACCGCAAGGGAGTAATCGAAATGAAATAAAATCACGGTGCTGGCTAATACATACTTTTTTCGCTTTATATTGAAAACTATATTCAATTTCCTTCAACGGATACTGGTTATTTAATCTTTCGATAATTTCAATAAGTTTGCTCTGTTGAATTAAAAAAAATAAATAGGTACCTACATAAATTTATATTCGCATGCACAACGGTAAATATTTGATGATGCAAGTAATTACTTGTTTTATACTTCCAAAAGCGTCCACAAAATCCACCCTCACAAAATAAACCGGAGGTTTTCCCAACGACAGCCATGCGTAATATAAATTAAGCCATCTGTTGTGAAATTCTTCAGAAGTGGTTTGTGACATTTTAAAACACAAGGAGGCGACTTGAGATAAAGTTTGTTTCATAACTTGTACTTCATGAGCTGCTCTGAGTTTTGCATACTCGCTGAAAATAAATAACAAATTATAAAACGACATTTCATTACCACGCAAATTCCGTTATTGAAATTACGCTTACTCGTTTTTCCATCTGACAAAAATCGGTCGACTTCCTTTGATTTTAGGCAAAATTCTCAATATGAAAATATTTCTCGACGTAATAGTTCGACTGTTAACGGGGAAATTTCCATATTTTCTAATTACTTCTTTTTTTATGCTGTTTAGACACTTTTGTTGAATTTTCTGCCACGTTTGCTTGTCATAAAAGAAAAGCTCATTGCTGTAATTATTCTCAGTAACGTAAAAAATACATTTAATAGCGGCGAAAATGTATATTCTCAGTATCCAGATGTAAACTTTAGCCATTAAATTCGTCCTTTGAAAATTTTCCGCAAAGGGTTTTAAATACTTCACTTTTTTCGTAGATATTTTATTCATCAGCATTTTCAAAGTGTAAACTTGCAATTTACCAAATCTCAACACTTGTCTTAGATTTCGTTCAAATTGCAATTGATTTTCTTTCGAGCCGAATAAATCCGTAGGAATAACATTAAAAATTATTCTATGGAGAAATTCCTTCAAAACTTGTCGACTCAGCGGACGTAAATCTGCAGACGTGGCACGGTCTTCTCTTTTCTTCTGAAAACAAAAGAAAACAAAACATAAATAAGTAGGTAAATATTTCATCCTAAGTAGGCACACACCGACAAACACTGACATTTCGAAAGAATTTGTAAATCTTTTAAATTTTCATCAGAACTAGAACTTACTGCTGAAGTACATTTTCTTAAAAGTGGTCCGTAACGTATTTTTCTATGACGACTCAGAAAGATTTTCAAAAGGTGTTTCAAATCTTGCAAATTCTCATTTTTAAACACTTGGCGCTGGTCTGGACCTACGTTTTGTTCAAGAATACTTCGCAACAAATCATTTTCATCTTTGGCACTTTTGAGCAAGTTATTATGGGGCCAAGAACATCTTAGATTACGAGTCTTGGTGAAGTAATATAAATTGTACGATTTATTGCCGGAGTAACCAACAGCATTAACATTATTCATCTGTCCACTTTTTCACTTCGTCAGCAAATTGGTCAAGAAACAAATTGAATTGGTTCTGATATGTTGATGTTCACTTTCGCGCCTCTAAAGTAAGGATATATATCGAGTAAGCCGCACAATCAAAATGTAGAATAGAATCAATAATCATAATCAAATTATACTAAAATTTTACACTTTTTGGCAAAAATTATAATTTTTTGCAAGATTACAAAACCGAAGGAAAACAAACGATAACGAAAGAATGAAGAAACGAAAACGCATTTTACCATTCCCTACATACATTTCAGCAACAAGGGATATTTATCACGTATGTATTGCTGTTTTTAGTGTTGGGGGGCGTTGTGTCTGCTCACCTCGGCTTCGCCTCGGTTGCGCTGGTCGCTTTGTCGTTCATACTATGTCGGTTAACTTCCCTCGGCCTTCGGCCTCGGTGAGTACAATTTTTTTATAAACAACCGCAAGTGCTACATACACGGTAAATGTCCAGCCTCCGTCTGAACTCACCAAGGGGAGTAATGTCGATCGAGTGAAATATAAATTATGAACGGCTCGGCTTCGCCTCGCCTAATTCGGCATACTATTCGAAAAATAAAAATAATATTAATAAAATACACTTGAAAAAAAATTTATGGTAAAAAAAAATTTTCAAAAATTTGGAATCGAGCGGGGATCGAACTCTGGACCTTCCGATTACTAAGCCTTCTGTCCTGCCACACCGCCATCGCTGCTGGTTGCAAGAACTCGTTTTCGAACGCTATAGAAGCAGCGGAACAACGACGAAAACGAAAACTACTTATATACGCGTGCGCGCGCATGTACGCGTTGCTGAAACGATGTAGGGAATGCTTAAATTTATATACGCGTGCGCGCGCATGTACGCGTTGCTGAAACGATGTAGTGTAGTGGGTAGGGGGCGTGCAGGGAACCGCTACGTACTGCGCCGGAACGCTTCTCGCAGATGAGTTACGTATCCGATCAATATATATAGAAGAAGCTGGGCTACCAAAAGTTGCCCAGTGTTGGCTCTTGTGATCTGATGCTACTATTCCTAAATCCGTCCAGTGCTTCGAGCCGAGAACGGTAATGAGAATAATTGGTGTCGGTCTTATTGAGTAACGCTGAAGAGAATAATACATGTATGTTTATGTAATTGTACAGATATTAATTATAATAAACGTATTATTCTGTACATGGGTTTTGATTTGTTATAAAAGTATTATCCGTTGAACAAATCAGTGTATCCTCCTCGTGGTTATTAACGTCCGTATCCGGTCAATAACCGTACTAGAGGTACACGTATGTCGTAGGTCTATCTCCTACTTCATTGGCGCTCGACAAAGGCACGGATTTATTTTTTACAAATTAATGAATTTGTTGAGAAAATCGCTCACGATTAATAAAAAATTAATCCAACAACGTGAGGCTTAAAAAATCAAAGTATATTTGATAAAGTATTATTTCTTTGCAATAAAAACGCAAAAATATCCGAACAAGAATTTATTCTTGAAATTGAACAATTAAAAAATTAATCAAAAACGGATAAAAATAATACCCCGCGTCGTTTTTTAGTGGAAGATTCAAGTCCTGCTAGAATCACTCCACCACAAATTCGTAGGCACCGTAGTAATCTTTTGATTGATAAATCGCTACCTATATACGTAAAAACCAGAAAAAATAAAATCAAAATGGTTTCTCAACAGGAGTTTAGTGATTTTAAAACATTAATCGAAGACCAGATTAAGAAGCAATTCGAAGATAAAGCAACTGAGCTAGAGACTAATTACAAGACCAAATTAGATGAGAAGATAAAAGAAATCGAAGCTACCTATCTAGCAAAACACAATGAAAAAGTGAAAGAGTTGGAATCTTCGGTTGATAAATCTGTCAACGAATTAATGGGAAAATGGTGTACTGAAACGAATAAAGACGTAGGCGAAGCAATAGTATCTTTTAAAAATTCTATCATCGACGAATTAAAAACTGAAAGTACTACTATGTGGCAAAACAATGAACAAGAAATGAAAAAGACCGTAGATATCTTGTTGAAAGGTGCTGAAGCGAGAGTGGCACAGGCAGGAGGAGAGAAATCTTCATCTGAATTGGTCTTTATTGAACTTTTCAGAAAAAGTGCTACGATGTTCACTCAGAAAATGATACACCATCCGGTCAGATTTGTTAAACAATTTCAAACAAAAGAGATTGAGCAAAACCTAAGCCCTGTAAATCGTCGCATGTTATTTATTTCTTGTGTAGAGTATAAAACACAAGCTTGGGAAACCAAAATTCAAGAAGGGGAAGAATTAGAAAAATTAATACCGCAATTTTTAAATCTATATTGGGACCAAACGGCGAAACAATCCGCCATTGAGTACTTTAGAACCGATAATGTCGAAAAAATAAAAACAATGGCCGACTATATCGAATATTTTTCTATGTGGTATGATACGTTAGCGGCTACCAAACTAACAGCCGAGCAAATCATTGATAAAATTCTCGAAAAAATCCCCCATGCAATCCAAAATAAAATGAACCTCGAAGAGTTGAATACTAAGGAAGACCTCGTGAAGAAACTTACTGTGGCAAAGAAATCAGTGACTGATGAATATCTAGCTATGTACGTTCATTCTACGAAATACGTACATACAAATTTCCATCAAAAAACTGACCCCCAAGTAACAGAAGAAGCCAGAGAAATTCAACAAGAGAAACCAAGAGTTTCAAATTACAAAGGCAAAAATTTTATACCCAATTTTCACGAGGTACGAGTTAGAAACTTTAATTATCGAGGTAGAGGAAATTATGGATCGTATGTACCGGAGACACAATGGAGAAAACCCCCTCCAAAATTTAATTCAACCGGTCAAGGTGCTAGAGGCGATTTAAGCATTCAAAATATGCAAAATGGTACCCCCCAAAATCAAGCACCTCAAGCACCAAACTCCCAATCAATTCCCCAACCAACCCCAGAGCAACTTTTTTATCAAAATTCTAAGCCTGGGGGTTCAAAAAACGGAAATTGACGATGTATGTGGTCAAACAGACTGCAACGAGAGGTGGGGGTAGGACGTATAAAATAAAAAATGAAATATACGACCGAATAGGAGAAGGCGCAGTGGCAAATCGAATTTCAAACAACCGAACAATTGAGCAGCATTGGCTGCATATTAAGAAAATGAAAAATTTCAACAAAAATGTAATTTTATCGATTGGGGAGGACGAAGTCAACGATCTCTTCGCCCCCTTCGCCTACATTGAAGAATATATGGTCGATACTATCGACCATATACGCGAAAATGGCGGTGAAAACATCTATGTTAATTTTCCTATACTGTTACCCTATGTAAAAGAGAGAAAAAACGCGAAAACGTTGAAAAGATATCTTGCTTTGCGCAGATTGTTTCAAAAAATCACTCAAATTACAAAAACCCACCTCCTAACATCTCAAGCTGATATTTTCCTCCGTAAAAATCAAGCTAACGCGATCGAAAAAACCGAATTTGGAAACGTAAAAATTAATAGGCACCTATTTGAGAAAAATCATCGATCAAATAAACCACCTATGAAAAAATACATGTTAAAACCATGCCATGTAGCAATGGTTCGCGAAGTAGAACAAATTATCGAGGGTCGAGAGATCGAACAAATCGATTATGAAATTTTACTCACGAAGTTAGACTCCCAAAATCGAAGAAAAAAGAATAAAAATAAAAAATGTAAAAATTCGAAAAAAGTAGTTCCAAAAAATGCTACGACCTTAAACTCCAAGACGCAAATTTTCGAAAATTCAAAATACAAGGACCAAGGAGGGGAATACATGGAAAGACAACAACAACAAAATGCAAAATCAAGCGAAAAACACGTCGATAAAAATGCACAAAATAATATTGCAACTCAAACGAGCGTATCAAATACACCTAAAATAGTAATAACACCACCGATCGATTCATTTGAACAGCCGACGTCTTCAATTCCAGTGGCCAATTCAGGAGTGGCAAATTCCACTCGGCAGCAAACAAACGAACCATTCTCGTTCACAAAATGCATGGAAGAGTTCGAAGCAGCTGAAAAAGAAAAAAAGAAGCAAACCAATAACAAAACATCAAATAAAGCAGTACAGACCGATAATATATTCGAGTCACCTCAACAAGTACTAGTAGCTGAAGTTGAAAAAACCCAAGTTGACAGCAACACCAGCAGCGATCTTCCAGCTGACCAAAAATCAGCAAATTCTGCGGAATCTGAAAAAAATAAAGAAGAAGATGAACCACCTAACACGTGTGTAATCAAATGGAAAATTGGAAGTGAAAAATTCTGCGGTTTGTTAGATACAGGGGCAGAAGTAAATTTAATTAGCGAAAGAATGATGCAAGTTATTGAGAAAAGACAAAAAGAATCGATCGAATATGCAATTCCAAAGCATAGGGTAGTAATTACTGTGGCAAATGGGGAAAAAGAAAATACATTCCCATTTTCTGTAAATATTAAAATGTATTTTAAAGATATCGAATGTGTAATTCCATTTTACATCGTAAAAACCCTTCCTTGTGGATTCCTAATTGGTAGAGATACCATGAAATTAGAAAAAATTGGAGCGTCGACGGAAAAAGGTCGTGCAAAATGTAAAAAATTACCAGAAAAAAGGTATAAAAAATTCGTAGCAGACAGTTTACACGCAATACATGGAGTTAAAAAAGTAAAAGTCCACGTATGCGAAGTTGAAGAGAGGTACGAAGAAACGGTGGAAACTCCAAAAAACAGATTCGACCAAATTATTCGACAAATTCGAAATTCAAACCTCACGTACGACCGAAAAATGTATGCCATCGAGCAAATTTCTCCTTACGCTGGAGTTTGGCGAGATGAGGTGGGGTATGATAAAACCGAAGAGTACAAATTAAATTGGAAATTCGATCCAGATTCTGTCGATTGGAAACACCGCAATTTTATACCTAGTAAACACAACGAGCATAAAGTTTTTGAAGAATTAAATAGAATGTTAATAAATGAAATTGCTCGACCTTCTGATTCAAAATATGTTAGCAGTACATTAGTCAGAGAAAAATCTGATGGTAGAGTTCGCATATGTATAGACCCCCCAATTTTGAATATGTTGCTCGAAGATGACCCTAACGAGGCATCAAATTTGGACAAAATTGTACATAGTGGACATGGAGTAAAATACCAATCCACCTTTGATTTCAACTGTGGGTACTGGCAAATGAGAATACACCCAGCTTTTTGGAAATTTTTGGCATTTAAGGTCGATGGCCAGACCTATGAATATATGAGAATGCCTTTTGGAGTTAAAATTGCTGCTGCTTATTTTATTAAAATGCTCAGAAAAATTTTGTATGGTTTAAAAGACCTAGACCTATACGTAGACGATGCCAGAATCAAATCGAAAAATTTTGAAGAACATATTGCAGCAATTGTTGAATTTTTAAAACGTCTACAAGCGGCTGGCTTAACACTCAATGCCGATAAAACAAAATTATTTAAAGAAAAAATCGATCATTTGGGCTATGTACTTGATAAAAATAAAATTGGAAAGCAGCAGATTAAATTGGAAAAATTAGAAAAATTTAGAAATAAATTTTTTTCAAAAAGGAAAAATGGAGTAGTTTTAAAAGAGAAAAAACATATCCAACAGCTAACTGGCTTAACTATGCTATACTCCAAATTTATAAAAAATTACCAAACAATCTTAAGACCAATGACTGACCTACTTGAAAAAGATACCAAGTGGGAATGGGGAGAAAAACATATGCGAGCGTTTGACCAATTGTACGAGGCATTTTGCCAACAGTTTGAACTTACTGCTCCAGATCCAGATCGCGAATTCTTCATTGAAGTGGCCCACGACAATGACACGGTGAATGCGGTCATCTACCAAAAGGACGATGAAAACCGAGACAACATCGTCATGTTCGTCAGTTCATGCCTGAAAAAACACCAAAAAAATTACTCTTTAATTGAAAAAAGAATTTTGGCCCTAATTACTGTATTAAAAAAATGTCAAATTTGGCTAATAGGTCGAAAGGTCAATGTACCTCACAGTATGCAAACAATGGTAAACAAAATACGTTCAGTGGGGCAAATGCATATCAAAGCAGCATACTGGATAACAATTTTGAATAGTTTTAATATCGATTTTTCGATCAAAAAAGACCATAAAAGGTATTTTGACCCTATGCCCCCCGAAGTGACCTTGCATTGCAATTTGATCCAGTATTCTTTTACGCGACAAAAACTTCCCCCCAACCTTAGAAATGCTCTAGAAATGATTGAAGTCCGTCAGGACCTAGATGACAACTTGAGCAAAATTAAAGAAGTCCTGAGGAGCGGGAAAGTGGAGTTAAAAGTAGAGGTACGCGGACAAAAGGCAGTAAACAGCAAAATTAAAAATTTGAAAGACAAATACATAATTAAAAATGGTGTCTTATATCGAAAAGTAAAAAGGCAGGACATGGTGGTCTTACCTGAAAATTTGTTTGCTGAAGTAGTGAACTATCTGCATCACTGGTATGGTCATCTTGGCAGTGCCAGGCTTGCCACCATCTTCGAACGAACATATTATTTCCCCAATGCTAAAAAACACATACAAATATTATTAAATGTGTGCAGAACTTGCAAAACAAATAAAGTTTATGGATTTAAAAAATATCCTCAATATTCTAAAATTGTAGCCAAAGAGGTCGGCGAACTCGTAACAATGGACATTTTTGGTCCATTGCCGAATAGAGAAGGCGGCTCTAAAGCGGTCATTGTTGGCAAGGATATATTTAGCCATTACACTTGGTTCTATGATGCCCCCGACATGACCACCGAACGCTGCACTGATTTATTACTCAGAATTCGCGACGAATTGGCAGCATTGGGGCATAAATTGCAAACTATTACTACTGACAATGGACCCCAATTTATCTCCCAAGAATGGAAAGACACCTGTGAAAAGAATAAAATAAAATGTACACACATTGCACCGTACAATGCTCCAGCTAATTCCTGTGAGCGTACGATGAGAGAATTGGGGACATTGCTCAGAATTGCAATAAATGAGCAATTTGAAGATGAACACCACTACACCCATGAAAATTGGGATAAATATATCCGTGATTCAGAGAAGGTCATGAACCTTCGGCCAACTGAGTTTGGTCTGACCCCAAATGAGATTATTGGGGCATTTAATGAACAACCCAACCCCCAAGTATTTGAAATGCAAGAATATGATTTAGATGGCGAATATTCCAAATTAAGAGAAAAATTGACCAAGATGCTGGATTACATACCGTTCGACAACATTCAAAATGATCGATATATAGAGGACGATGACCTTCTAATTGAAAAAGGGGTCGTTCATATATATACTGATGGGGCATGTACTCGAAATGGTAACGATGATGCGGTTGCTGGCATTGGAATTTGTTTCAAACCTTATGGTAAAAAGAATGTAAGCCATAAATTAAACGTAGAAAAAAATACCAACAATGTAGCTGAATTGACGGCGATTGAATTGGCCATGGAATTAATTTTGAGAAAAACTGATCATAAAAAATTGCAAATTAATACTGATTCTCGATATGCAATCGATACTATAAAAAGAACCGAGCAGTACATTGCAAAAAATTGGAAAAGCAATGGAAAAGAAATTTTGAACAGAGAAATTTTAGAAAAAATTGATAAATTGAAAAAACAATTTGAGCATATCGAGATCAAGTATGTAGAGGGGCATAAGTACGACTATGGAAATGCCATTGCAGACCGTTTGGCTAAGGCTGCTGTGTATGAGGATGAGCTAGAAGTAATTCTACGCGAAAATCCGAATACCAAAATGGAAAAGATAGGTACCTACATCAGACTCAAAAATCACGAAAAAATTATTAAAGATGAACAAGAATTTAACAAAAACGATGACGTAGCAAAAAGAGTAGAGGTCGGTGACCTCGTGATGCTAGACACCCATTGCCAAAGCGATAGCAATAAAATGGTATCCGGTAAACTTTATCCTAAAAGAAAGGGACCCTACGTTATCCTATATAAAATACATACCAACTGTTATAGAGTCCAAAATTATAAATCAACTCAACAAGAAGATAGGCCTATCGCCAACGTACGCCAAATGACCCCATTTGTGAATAAAAAACAATTAAGAATGTTGGAGGATGAAGTTCGTTATAAATCCATCTTTGACGAACGTCCCTTCCAAGAAAGAATTTATGACAGGACCAGATTAACCGAAAGAAAAGAACAGAAAAAAATTGAGGAAAAGATTGATGATGAGCATGCATTTTTTGATATGCTTTTGAAAGAAGAAAGAAGAATGAAAGAATTACAAGAAAGAGCTGAACAAAAATTAAAAGAAGAAGAACTAGCACATAACCATTACAAAGCAACTGGTAAATGGTTATTTAAATTACCAAATAGGGAGCTTGACCCTGTACTGCACGAGCATTTGAAAAATTTGAAAAAAGCTCGAAAACTTTTGATCCAAGAACGCCAAAAACAAATTAGAGAAAAAAGAGAACAAGATCAAAAAATAAAAATTGCTAAAAAAGTCAAAGAAATTCATACCATACTGAGAAGTCAAGATGAGAAAGATTTAGTCTGGTTGCAAAAAGTAAGCGATCAGATTACACAAGATAGGTTACACGAACTTAGTGTTCTGTGCCTATCAACGTGTAAAACAACAGACGCTACCAATGCAGTAAAATCCCACCTCATCCAAAAGGTACTCAGTATGGAACAAGCTAAATCTATCTTTTGTTATTGGGAATAAACTATGAAAAACTCAAACAATGGGAAAAAACCACCTCCCAAGTCCCAATGATAACGTAAACCACCACGAACCGAACGCAGAACGCAACAATGTTGCAGTTGCCTTGTGTCAGTGAAATAGGTACCTACCTAGTAGCTCACATATACGTTTCGTGCAAGTTGAAAAGTGAAAAGTTTTTTTTTACTAATTAATTATTGCAAATAAAGTGTTAAAAAGCGCAATTATTGTTCACATCGTGATTAAAAACTGTTAAAATTACCTCTGAGTAATAAAATTGATTCTTCTTCGCGAAAAAAGCGTGAAAAATTGCTCAGCACCGAAATCTGCATCGTGAAAACGTGCTCGCCAAATTGGGTTCCAATCCTACGTGTTAATTCTGGAAAAAGAACTCAATTAGTTCTATAAGCTGATCAATTCGTCGAATAAATCTACAAGGTAAAGCTAATAACCATCTAATTTTAAAAATAATTCAATTAAAAATAAAAAACTTACCAAATAAAACGTGATCGATAAAACGTGGCTTGTAATTTTCTGTTGCTAGTATGGACGACGAAGCGAACAATAACCAATCGTTAAATGTATCGCCGGTAAATGAACGGGAAAAATCACCGTCACCGTATCAAGAGTCTAAAAAAGCTGACGCGCAATCGTCGTCCTCTTCTTCTTCTTCTTCGTCGAGTTCGTCGTCGTCGTCATCATCGTCGTCGTCCTCTTCGTCGAACCGATCGTCGTCGTCACCGTCGAAATCTCCAAGCTCGACATCATTATCCGAGCCAGATGAAACCGACGAGATAGCAGCCAAGCAACTCGAAGACAAGCTTTTGAAATCCGAGACCGACGATTCGCCCCAAAACACGCCGCCGATCCGCCGCCATTCGATGCAAATCGCTGGTGCTTCTTTCGAAGAGATACCCGTCGTCGAGAACGAAGGTAAGGTTTCTGAATTTAAAATACCTAAAATCATCGGTACCTCTCCTCTGAAAAAACGTAAAAACAAATCTAAATTAGCATCACCGGTGAAAAAACGTAAAATATCTAAAAAAGTGAAAAAATCTTCAAAGAAAACAAAACCAAACTCACCCAAATCAACTAAAAAGAAGTCTAAGCGCACCAAAAAAGCGAAGCGCAACGAGAAACAATCGAAAGCCACCGAGAAAAAATCCGAACCAACGACAAAAGCAACCGCCAAAACTGCTAAACCTCCGAAGTCACCAGTACCATTGCCGAAGGTATCTGCCAAAAATGTCTCGCCGTCGTTAACTGCAAACCAGAACAAACACGTCGAATCATTGTTCGACTCCGACGATGATAAAATACAACAGCGACCGGTGAAATCGTCGTCAGTGTATTCGCCACCAAGTTTCACTTCATCTGAAACAGAAAGAAACGAACGGTCATTAAGATTAAAAGCACTCGAATTTAAAACGAAGTATGATTCATTAAAAGAGAAATTTGAATCATTAATGAGGAAAAACAACGACCTCAAAGACCGAAATGAGGAACTGAAAAAAACTCTAGTTCCAACGGATAAGAAAATTCGTTTGCCAACTCGAAACTGGACCTACAATTTCGAAGAAAACAAATTGTATTGGAGACACATGCTAGTACTGGGCAACGGAGTGTTAGGTGCAGTAGCAAATTACGTAAAGCACGATATGGCCGGATATGTGGCGCCAAAATCAACGTTGGAAAGTTTCCTTGATAACTGCCCACCTACGACCGAGAAACATTATTATATTGAGTGTGGTTTTGAAGATTTTCAAAATCGAAACCGGTTACCCGAAGAAGTAGCCGAAGAAGTGAAAAAATTTGTCGACGGATTAAAACCGAACGTTGAACTTACGCGTATTTCTCTGGTACCCTATGTGGGTGATTTTGAAATTGATGCTAAGATCAAAAAATACAATTCAATTCTAATCGAGTGGGGAAAATCCTCCGAAAGGGTAGAATGTTGCGAAAGAATTAAAATTGCGACCGAGGACTTTAGAGGAGGAAGATGGCACCGTACAAAAAGTGGCTACTACGTACCTTCCAACGACTTAGTCGAATACTTGTTTCGCGAGCTCGAACTGGCTACCGGAAAAAAGTTGGCTCCATCGTCAGAATCTTCGGAAAATAACTCGGCTGAAAAATCGGTAAAAATAAAATTCAAAATTAGTATCAAAAAATTAACCATTAAAATAAGATAGGTACCTACCTAAGCCTAACATCTCGGGTAAACTGGTAAAAAATTAAGAAAAAAATCTAACAAATAGGTACCTACTAACATGCGAAAAATACGACGAAAAATGTTCTAATTAAAAATCTTATATTTACCTAGCGACAGCCACCGAAATACGATCACCCAAAGCCAAAGCAAAGGCACCAAATGCCCAGGGGGCAAGGTCAACGACCACTGAAGCGAAAGTTCAAGCCAAACATGGGCAACAGGTTCAGACAGCCCAATCGCCAGCAAACCAACCATCAGGGTTATCAGCAAAATGCAGGCAATCGGTATCCGCCTGACCAATATCGCGAATCGTATAATCAACCACCGCCACAAAATTATGCCGAGTACCCTCGGGGGTCGAGCTATCCAAATCGTGCATCACGCAGGTCAAGAAGACCTCGCAGAACCTATTAAACAAAAAGAAGTAAATAGGTAAAAGAAAGAAAAAAGTAATAAGCACGAAAAACATCGAAAAAAGTAACCTACTCATTTGCTTGCAAAATACTCATCTCATTACCATATTACAAACAAATAATTAATGCACGAATCAATAGTAATAATCACATCTCATTTATTCATAATTAACCAATAATTACACTACACACTAAAAAAGAAAAAAAACTCATCTCGCCTAATGCTAATTTGATTAGAAAAATCATACACAAAGTTCATTTTAAATTGTGCAAAATAATTAAAAAGTAAAATCAACTCACGATGAATGTGGTTTTTTCTGTTTCAGACCAAGAAATGGTACGGGTGCACGTCATTACACCTCCGGTGACGGTGAATGTGGTGACAATAATTAACCGTTCTTTCACGGTATTATCGCAGCGAACAATTCCAGCAAGGCACAAGGTCGAAGTATTTCCGGCGGATTTCGTGCTAGAAAAACTCCTGGAAGATGATTAAAAAACAAGAAACCACTGTGATATTAATTATAAGAACTCGTACCAAATAAAACGACAAAAAACGATAAATAGTATTGTACCTGTTATTTATGCGTAAAAAACACCTCGCAAAAACGCTCGAAGAAGAAAAAGGCAAAATCCAAAATCATTTCATCGTAACGTTCGACCAAAGTAACCGTAGATACCGAGCAAAAATCAAAATTCAATTCTGTAACAAAAAATAAAAACACTCAAAAAACTCTGGTATCGAAAGAAATAGAAATAGCATGAGAGGGAAAGAGTGAACTTACCAAATAAATTGAGAAAAGTCTTCGGTTCCAAATTGAACTATGGAAATTATCACCATTTGAAGTAGGAGGTAGACCTACGACATACGTGTACCTCTAGTACGGTTATTGACCGGATACGGACGTTAATAACCACGAGGAGGATACACTGATTTGTTCAACGGATAATACTTTTATAACAAATCAAAACCCATGTACAGAATAATACGTTTATTATAATTAATATCTGTACAATTACATAAACATACATGTATTATTCTCTTCAGCGTTACTCAATAAGACCGACACCAATTATTCTCATTACCGTTCTCGGCTCGAAGCACTGGACGGATTTAGGAATAGTAGCATCAGATCACAAGAGCCAACACTGGGCAACTTTTGGTAGCCCAGCTTCTTCTATATATATTGATCGGATACGTAACTCATCTGCGAGAAGCGTTCCGGCGCAGTACGTAGCGGTTCCCTGCACGCCCCCTACCCACTACATTGCCCCCCGAGCCGTCCAAGGGGTCACCTTGAATCGGCGCGGAAACCACGCAGCGGGGGAAGGGGGGTGCCACCGATCCTACTTTTCAATCAGAGGCCGGATGGCCAAAGATTTACAAGTAGGGCGTACTTTCCCTAGACCAATTTTTACAACAAATATCGAAAGATGGAGAGACTCGGTTCAAAGAACCCCCTACTTTAATTCTAATTTCATTAAAACAATAAAAAATTCTTAATACTAAGTATAAAATAACAAAAAATTGGCAAAAACGCCGGTCAATTAAAAAAAATGAAAAACATTACAACATAGTTAAAAATATCGACTGTACACAGCGCTATAGTAGCGTCACGAAAAAAAATGAAGGTTGGCAGCAGTGGCCGAAAATCAAACAACAACAGCATCGTGTTTGTAAACACGACGACGGTAAAAAATGGTTGACAATTCCAGAATTTACAATTTTTTATTAAATTTTGAGTTTTTTACCCTACAAATTCTCGCTTAAATGCGGTAACTGCAAAGGACGATGTTGTCGACGATGTTTTTCGACGCTGGATACGATGACCGGTAAGTCTTCTCTTCGTAGCAACTGCTACTTTATACACACTTTTTTAGATGGATTTTCAAGATCTCATCTTTCTTACTCTGGTTTGTTTTTCAATTTTTTAGGCCACTCAATCGCATATTTCAGGATGACTCATCTCACTACTCATTGCTGCTGGTAAGTACTACATCTCACACTTATTATTGTTTTACTATTTTTTACTAAGATTATTTCATTTTACTTTACAGGTATTTTATCAATGGTGATAATTTCCATAGTTCAATTTGGAACCGAAGACTTTTCTCAATTTATTTGGTAAGTTCACTCTTTCCCTCTCATGCTATTTCTATTTCTTTCGATACCAGAGTTTTTTTGAGTGTTTTTATTTTTTGTTACAGAATTGAATTTTGTTTTTTGCTCGGTATCTACGGTTACTTTGGTCGAACGTTACGATGAAATGATTTTGGATTTTGCCTTTTTCTTCTTCGAGCGTTTTTGCGAGGTGTTTTTTACGCATAAATAACAGGTACAATACTATTTATCGTTTTTTGTCGTTTTATTTGGTACGAGTTCTTATAATTAATATCACAGTGGTTTCTTGTTTTTTAATCATCTTCCAGGAGTTTTTCTAGCACGAAATCCGCCGGAAATACTTCGACCTTGTGCCTTGCTGGAATTGTTCGCTGCGATAATACCGTGAAAGAACGGTTAATTATTGTCACCACATTCACCGTCACCGGAGGTGTAATGACGTGCACCCGTACCATTTCTTGGTCTGAAACAGAAAAAACCACATTCATCGTGAGTTGATTTTACTTTTTAATTATTTTGCACAATTTAAAATGAACTTTGTGTATGATTTTTCTAATCAAATTAGCATTAGGCGAGATGAGTTTTTTTTCTTTTTTAGTGTGTAGTGTAATTATTGGTTAATTATGAATAAATGAGATGTGATTATTACTATTGATTCGTGCATTAATTATTTGTTTGTAATATGGTAATGAGATGAGTATTTTGCAAGCAAATGAGTAGGTTACTTTTTTCGATGTTTTTCGTGCTTATTACTTTTTTCTTTCTTTTACCTATTTACTTCTTTTTGTTTAATAGGTTCTGCGAGGTCTTCTTGACCTGCGTGATGCACGATTTGGATAGCTCGACCCCCGAGGGTACTCGGCATAATTTTGTGGCGGTGGTTGATTATACGATTCGCGATATTGGTCAGGCGGATACCGATTGCCTGCATTTTGCTGATAACCCTGATGGTTGGTTTGCTGGCGATTGGGCTGTCTGAACCTGTTGCCCATGTTTGGCTTGAACTTTCGCTTCAGTGGTCGTTGACCTTGCCCCCTGGGCATTTGGTGCCTTTGCTTTGGCTTTGGGTGATCGTATTTCGGTGGCTGTCGCTAGGTAAATATAAGATTTTTAATTAGAACATTTTTCGTCGTATTTTTCGCATGTTAGTAGGTACCTATTTGTTAGATTTTTTTCTTAATTTTTTACCAGTTTACCCGAGATGTTAGGCTTAGGTAGGTACCTATCTTATTTTAATGGTTAATTTTTTGATACTAATTTTGAATTTTATTTTTACCGATTTTTCAGCCGAGTTATTTTCCGAAGATTCTGACGATGGAGCCAACTTTTTTCCGGTAGCCAGTTCGAGCTCGCGAAACAAGTATTCGACTAAGTCGTTGGAAGGTACGTAGTAGCCACTTTTTGTACGGTGCCATCTTCCTCCTCTAAAGTCCTCGGTCGCAATTTTAATTCTTTCGCAACATTCTACCCTTTCGGAGGATTTTCCCCACTCGATTAGAATTGAATTGTATTTTTTGATCTTAGCATCAATTTCAAAATCACCCACATAGGGTACCAGAGAAATACGCGTAAGTTCAACGTTCGGTTTTAATCCGTCGACAAATTTTTTCACTTCTTCGGCTACTTCTTCGGGTAACCGGTTTCGATTTTGAAAATCTTCAAAACCACACTCAATATAATAATGTTTCTCGGTCGTAGGTGGGCAGTTATCAAGGAAACTTTCCAACGTTGATTTTGGCGCCACATATCCGGCCATATTATGCTTTACGTAATTTGCTACTGCACCTAACACTCCGTTGCCCAGTACTAGCCTGTGTCTCCAATACAGTTTGTTTTCTTCGAAATTGTAGGTCCAGTTTCGAGTTGGCAAACGAATTTTCTTATCCGTTGGAACTAGAGTTTTTTTCAGTTCCTCATTTCGGTCTTTGAGGTCGTTGTTTTTCCTCATTAATGATTCAAATTTCTCTTTTAATGAATCATACTTCGTTTTAAATTCGAGTGCTTTTAATCTTAATGACCGTTCGTTTCTTTCTGTTTCAGATGAAGTGAAACTTGGTGGCGAATACACTGACGACGATTTCACCGGTCGCTGTTGTATTTTATCATCGTCGGAGTCGAACAATGATTCGACGTGTTTGTTCTGGTTTGCAGTTAACGACGGCGAGACATTTTTGGCAGATACCTTCGGCAATGGTACTGGTGACTTCGGAGGTTTAGCAGTTTTGGCGGTTGCTTTTGTCGTTGGTTCGGATTTTTTCTCGGTGGCTTTCGATTGTTTCTCGTTGCGCTTCGCTTTTTTGGTGCGCTTAGACTTCTTTTTAGTTGATTTGGGTGAGTTTGGTTTTGTTTTCTTTGAAGATTTTTTCACTTTTTTAGATATTTTACGTTTTTTCACCGGTGATGCTAATTTAGATTTGTTTTTACGTTTTTTCAGAGGAGAGGTACCGATGATTTTAGGTATTTTAAATTCAGAAACCTTACCTTCGTTCTCGACGACGGGTATCTCTTCGAAAGAAGCACCAGCGATTTGCATCGAATGGCGGCGGATCGGCGGCGTGTTTTGGGGCGAATCGTCGGTCTCGGATTTCAAAAGCTTGTCTTCGAGTTGCTTGGCTGCTATCTCGTCGGTTTCATCTGGCTCGGATAATGATGTCGAGCTTGGAGATTTCGACGGTGACGACGACGATCGGTTCGACGAAGAGGACGACGACGATGATGACGACGACGACGAACTCGACGAAGAAGAAGAAGAAGAGGACGACGATTGCGCGTCAGCTTTTTTAGACTCTTGATACGGTGACGGTGATTTTTCCCGTTCATTTACCGGCGATACATTTAACGATTGGTTATTGTTCGCTTCGTCGTCCATACTAGCAACAGAAAATTACAAGCCACGTTTTATCGATCACGTTTTATTTGGTAAGTTTTTTATTTTTAATTGAATTATTTTTAAAATTAGATGGTTATTAGCTTTACCTTGTAGATTTATTCGACGAATTGATCAGCTTATAGAACTAATTGAGTTCTTTTTCCAGAATTAACACGTAGGATTGGAACCCAATTTGGCGAGCACGTTTTCACGATGCAGATTTCGGTGCTGAGCAATTTTTCACGCTTTTTTCGCGAAGAAGAATCAATTTTATTACTCAGAGGTAATTTTAACAGTTTTTAATCACGATGTGAACAATAATTGCGCTTTTTAACACTTTATTTGCAATAATTAATTAGTAAAAAAAAACTTTTCACTTTTCAACTTGCACGAAACGTATATGTGAGCTACTAGGTAGGTACCTATTTCACTGACACAAGGCAACTGCAACATTGTTGCGTTCTGCGTTCGGTTCGTGGTGGTTTACGTTATCATTGGGACTTGGGAGGTGGTTTTTTCCCATTGTTTGAGTTTTTCATAGTTTATTCCCAATAACAAAAGATAGATTTAGCTTGTTCCATACTGAGTACCTTTTGGATGAGGTGGGATTTTACTGCATTGGTAGCGTCTGTTGTTTTACACGTTGATAGGCACAGAACACTAAGTTCGTGTAACCTATCTTGTGTAATCTGATCGCTTACTTTTTGCAACCAGACTAAATCTTTCTCATCTTGACTTCTCAGTATGGTATGAATTTCTTTGACTTTTTTAGCAATTTTTATTTTTTGATCTTGTTCTCTTTTTTCTCTAATTTGTTTTTGGCGTTCTTGGATCAAAAGTTTTCGAGCTTTTTTCAAATTTTTCAAATGCTCGTGCAGTACAGGGTCAAGCTCCCTATTTGGTAATTTAAATAACCATTTACCAGTTGCTTTGTAATGGTTATGTGCTAGTTCTTCTTCTTTTAATTTTTGTTCAGCTCTTTCTTGTAATTCTTTCATTCTTCTTTCTTCTTTCAAAAGCATATCAAAAAATGCATGCTCATCATCAATCTTTTCCTCAATTTTTTTCTGTTCTTTTCTTTCGGTTAATCTGGTCCTGTCATAAATTCTTTCTTGGAAGGGACGTTCGTCAAAGATGGATTTATAACGAACTTCATCCTCCAACATTCTTAATTGTTTTTTATTCACAAATGGGGTCATTTGGCGTACGTTGGCGATAGGCCTATCTTCTTGTTGAGTTGATTTATAATTTTGGACTCTATAACAGTTGGTATGTATTTTATATAGGATAACGTAGGGTCCCTTTCTTTTAGGATAAAGTTTACCGGATACCATTTTATTGCTATCGCTTTGGCAATGGGTGTCTAGCATCACGAGGTCACCGACCTCTACTCTTTTTGCTACGTCATCGTTTTTGTTAAATTCTTGTTCATCTTTAATAATTTTTTCGTGATTTTTGAGTCTGATGTAGGTACCTATCTTTTCCATTTTGGTATTCGGATTTTCGCGTAGAATTACTTCTAGCTCATCCTCATACACAGCAGCCTTAGCCAAACGGTCTGCAATGGCATTTCCATAGTCGTACTTATGCCCCTCTACATACTTGATCTCGATATGCTCAAATTGTTTTTTCAATTTATCAATTTTTTCTAAAATTTCTCTGTTCAAAATTTCTTTTCCATTGCTTTTCCAATTTTTTGCAATGTACTGCTCGGTTCTTTTTATAGTATCGATTGCATATCGAGAATCAGTATTAATTTGCAATTTTTTATGATCAGTTTTTCTCAAAATTAATTCCATGGCCAATTCAATCGCCGTCAATTCAGCTACATTGTTGGTATTTTTTTCTACGTTTAATTTATGGCTTACATTCTTTTTACCATAAGGTTTGAAACAAATTCCAATGCCAGCAACCGCATCATCGTTACCATTTCGAGTACATGCCCCATCAGTATATATATGAACGACCCCTTTTTCAATTAGAAGGTCATCGTCCTCTATATATCGATCATTTTGAATGTTGTCGAACGGTATGTAATCCAGCATCTTGGTCAATTTTTCTCTTAATTTGGAATATTCGCCATCTAAATCATATTCTTGCATTTCAAATACTTGGGGGTTGGGTTGTTCATTAAATGCCCCAATAATCTCATTTGGGGTCAGACCAAACTCAGTTGGCCGAAGGTTCATGACCTTCTCTGAATCACGGATATATTTATCCCAATTTTCATGGGTGTAGTGGTGTTCATCTTCAAATTGCTCATTTATTGCAATTCTGAGCAATGTCCCCAATTCTCTCATCGTACGCTCACAGGAATTAGCTGGAGCATTGTACGGTGCAATGTGTGTACATTTTATTTTATTCTTTTCACAGGTGTCTTTCCATTCTTGGGAGATAAATTGGGGTCCATTGTCAGTAGTAATAGTTTGCAATTTATGCCCCAATGCTGCCAATTCGTCGCGAATTCTGAGTAATAAATCAGTGCAGCGTTCGGTGGTCATGTCGGGGGCATCATAGAACCAAGTGTAATGGCTAAATATATCCTTGCCAACAATGACCGCTTTAGAGCCGCCTTCTCTATTCGGCAATGGACCAAAAATGTCCATTGTTACGAGTTCGCCGACCTCTTTGGCTACAATTTTAGAATATTGAGGATATTTTTTAAATCCATAAACTTTATTTGTTTTGCAAGTTCTGCACACATTTAATAATATTTGTATGTGTTTTTTAGCATTGGGGAAATAATATGTTCGTTCGAAGATGGTGGCAAGCCTGGCACTGCCAAGATGACCATACCAGTGATGCAGATAGTTCACTACTTCAGCAAACAAATTTTCAGGTAAGACCACCATGTCCTGCCTTTTTACTTTTCGATATAAGACACCATTTTTAATTATGTATTTGTCTTTCAAATTTTTAATTTTGCTGTTTACTGCCTTTTGTCCGCGTACCTCTACTTTTAACTCCACTTTCCCGCTCCTCAGGACTTCTTTAATTTTGCTCAAGTTGTCATCTAGGTCCTGACGGACTTCAATCATTTCTAGAGCATTTCTAAGGTTGGGGGGAAGTTTTTGTCGCGTAAAAGAATACTGGATCAAATTGCAATGCAAGGTCACTTCGGGGGGCATAGGGTCAAAATACCTTTTATGGTCTTTTTTGATCGAAAAATCGATATTAAAACTATTCAAAATTGTTATCCAGTATGCTGCTTTGATATGCATTTGCCCCACTGAACGTATTTTGTTTACCATTGTTTGCATACTGTGAGGTACATTGACCTTTCGACCTATTAGCCAAATTTGACATTTTTTTAATACAGTAATTAGGGCCAAAATTCTTTTTTCAATTAAAGAGTAATTTTTTTGGTGTTTTTTCAGGCATGAACTGACGAACATGACGATGTTGTCTCGGTTTTCATCGTCCTTTTGGTAGATGACCGCATTCACCGTGTCATTGTCGTGGGCCACTTCAATGAAGAATTCGCGATCTGGATCTGGAGCAGTAAGTTCAAACTGTTGGCAAAATGCCTCGTACAATTGGTCAAACGCTCGCATATGTTTTTCTCCCCATTCCCACTTGGTATCTTTTTCAAGTAGGTCAGTCATTGGTCTTAAGATTGTTTGGTAATTTTTTATAAATTTGGAGTATAGCATAGTTAAGCCAGTTAGCTGTTGGATATGTTTTTTCTCTTTTAAAACTACTCCATTTTTCCTTTTTGAAAAAAATTTATTTCTAAATTTTTCTAATTTTTCCAATTTAATCTGCTGCTTTCCAATTTTATTTTTATCAAGTACATAGCCCAAATGATCGATTTTTTCTTTAAATAATTTTGTTTTATCGGCATTGAGTGTTAAGCCAGCCGCTTGTAGACGTTTTAAAAATTCAACAATTGCTGCAATATGTTCTTCAAAATTTTTCGATTTGATTCTGGCATCGTCTACGTATAGGTCTAGGTCTTTTAAACCATACAAAATTTTTCTGAGCATTTTAATAAAATAAGCAGCAGCAATTTTAACTCCAAAAGGCATTCTCATATATTCATAGGTCTGGCCATCGACCTTAAATGCCAAAAATTTCCAAAAAGCTGGGTGTATTCTCATTTGCCAGTACCCACAGTTGAAATCAAAGGTGGATTGGTATTTTACTCCATGTCCACTATGTACAATTTTGTCCAAATTTGATGCCTCGTTAGGGTCATCTTCGAGCAACATATTCAAAATTGGGGGGTCTATACATATGCGAACTCTACCATCAGATTTTTCTCTGACTAATGTACTGCTAACATATTTTGAATCAGAAGGTCGAGCAATTTCATTTATTAACATTCTATTTAATTCTTCAAAAACTTTATGCTCGTTGTGTTTACTAGGTATAAAATTGCGGTGTTTCCAATCGACAGAATCTGGATCGAATTTCCAATTTAATTTGTACTCTTCGGTTTTATCATACCCCACCTCATCTCGCCAAACTCCAGCGTAAGGAGAAATTTGCTCGATGGCATACATTTTTCGGTCGTACGTGAGGTTTGAATTTCGAATTTGTCGAATAATTTGGTCGAATCTGTTTTTTGGAGTTTCCACCGTTTCTTCGTACCTCTCTTCAACTTCGCATACGTGGACTTTTACTTTTTTAACTCCATGTATTGCGTGTAAACTGTCTGCTACGAATTTTTTATACCTTTTTTCTGGTAATTTTTTACATTTTGCACGACCTTTTTCCGTTGACGCTCCAATTTTTTCTAATTTCATGGTATCTCTACCAATTAGGAATCCACAAGGAAGGGTTTTTACGATGTAAAATGGAATTACACATTCGATATCTTTAAAATACATTTTAATATTTACAGAAAATGGGAATGTATTTTCTTTTTCCCCATTTGCCACAGTAATTACTACCCTATGCTTTGGAATTGCATATTCGATCGATTCTTTTTGTCTTTTCTCAATAACTTGCATCATTCTTTCGCTAATTAAATTTACTTCTGCCCCTGTATCTAACAAACCGCAGAATTTTTCACTTCCAATTTTCCATTTGATTACACACGTGTTAGGTGGTTCATCTTCTTCTTTATTTTTTTCAGATTCCGCAGAATTTGCTGATTTTTGGTCAGCTGGAAGATCGCTGCTGGTGTTGCTGTCAACTTGGGTTTTTTCAACTTCAGCTACTAGTACTTGTTGAGGTGACTCGAATATATTATCGGTCTGTACTGCTTTATTTGATGTTTTGTTATTGGTTTGCTTCTTTTTTTCTTTTTCAGCTGCTTCGAACTCTTCCATGCATTTTGTGAACGAGAATGGTTCGTTTGTTTGCTGCCGAGTGGAATTTGCCACTCCTGAATTGGCCACTGGAATTGAAGACGTCGGCTGTTCAAATGAATCGATCGGTGGTGTTATTACTATTTTAGGTGTATTTGATACGCTCGTTTGAGTTGCAATATTATTTTGTGCATTTTTATCGACGTGTTTTTCGCTTGATTTTGCATTTTGTTGTTGTTGTCTTTCCATGTATTCCCCTCCTTGGTCCTTGTATTTTGAATTTTCGAAAATTTGCGTCTTGGAGTTTAAGGTCGTAGCATTTTTTGGAACTACTTTTTTCGAATTTTTACATTTTTTATTTTTATTCTTTTTTCTTCGATTTTGGGAGTCTAACTTCGCGAGTAAAATTTCATAATCGATTTGTTCGATCTCTCAACCCTCGATAATTTGTTCTACTTCGCGAACCATTGCTACATGGCATGGTTTTAACATGTATTTTTTCATAGGTGGTTTATTTGATCGATGATTTTTCTCAAATAGGTGCCTATTAATTTTTACGTTTCCAAATTCGGTTTTTTCGATCGCGTTAGCTTGATTTTTACGAAGAAACATATCAGCTTGAGATGTTAGGAGGTGGGTTTTTGTAATTTGAGTGATTTTTTGAAACAATCTGCGAAAAGCAAGATATCTTTTCAACGTTTTCGCGTTTTTTCTCTCTTTTACATAGGGTAACAGTATAGGAAAATTAACATAGATGTTTTCACCGCCATTTTCGCGTATATGGTCGATAGTATCGACCATATATTCTTCAATGTAGGCGAAGGGGGCAAAGAGATCGTTGACTTCGTCCTCCCCAATCGATAAAATTACATTTTTGTTGAAATTTTTCATTTTCTTAATATGCAGCCAATGCTGCTCAATTGTTCGGTTGTTTGAAATTCGATTTGCCACTGCGCCTTCTCCTATTCGGTCGTATATTTCATTTTTTATTTTATACGTCCTACCCCCACCTCTCGTTGCAGTCTGTTTGACCACATACATCGTCAATTTCCGTTTTTTGAACCCCCAGGCTTAGAATTTTGATAAAAAAGTTGCTCTGGGGTTGGTTGGGGAATTGATTGGGAGTTTGGTGCTTGAGGTGCTTGATTTTGGGGGGTACCATTTTGCATATTTTGAATGCTTAAATCGCCTCTAGCACCTTGACCGGTTGAATTGAATTTTGGAGGGGGTTTTCTCCATTGTGAATCCGGTACATACGATCCATAATTTCCTCTTCCTCGATAGTTAAAATTTCTAACTCGTACCTCGTGGAAATTGGGTATAAAATTTTTACCTTTGTAATTTGAAACTCTTGGTTTCTCTTGTTGAATTTCTCTGGCTTCTTCTGTTACTTGGGGATCCGTTTTCCGATGGAAATTTGTATGTACGTATTTCGTCGAATGAACGTACATAGCTAGATATTCATCAGTCACTGATTTCTTTGCCACAGTAAGTTTCTTCACGAGGTCTTCCTTAGTATTCAACTCTTCGAGGTTCATTTTATTTTGGATTGCATGGGGGATTTTTTCGAGAATTTTATCAATGATTTGCTCGGCTGTTAGTTTGGTAGCCGCTAACGTATCATACCACATAGAAAAATATTCGATATAGTCGGCCATTGTTTTTATTTTTTCGACATTATCGGTTCTAAAGTACTCAATGGCGGATTGTTTCGCCGTTTGGTCCCAATATAGATTTAAAAATTGCGGTATTAATTTTTCTAATTCTTCCCCTTCTTGAATTTTGGTTTCCCAAGCTTGTGTTTTATACTCTACACAAGAAATAAATAACATGCGACGATTTACAGGGCTTAGGTTTTGCTCAATCTCTTTTGTTTGAAATTGTTTAACAAATCTGACCGGGTGGTGTATCATTTTCTGAGTGAACATCGTAGCACTTTTCCTGAAAAGTTCAATAAAGACCAATTCAGATGAGGATTTCTCTCCTCCTGCCTGTGCCACTCTCGCTTCAGCACCTTTCAACAAGATATCTACGGTCTTTTTCATTTCTTGTTCATTGTTTTGCCACATAGTAGTACTTTCAGTTTTTAATTCGTCGATGATAGAATTTTTAAAAGATACTATTGCTTCGCCTACGTCTTTATTCGTTTCAGTACACCATTTTCCCATTAATTCGTTGACAGATTTATCAACCGAAGATTCCAACTCTTTCACTTTTTCATTGTGTTTTGCTAGATAGGTAGCTTCGATTTCTTTTACCTTCTCATCTAATTTGGTCTTGTAATTAGTCTCTAGCTCAGTTGCTTTATCTTCGAATTGCTTCTTAATCTGGTCTTCGATTAATGTTTTAAAATCACTAAACTCCTGTTGAGAAACCATTTTGATTTTATTTTTTCTGGTTTTTACGTATATAGGTAGCGATTTATCAATCAAAAGATTACTACGGTGCCTACGAATTTGTGGTGGAGTGATTCTAGCAGGACTTGAATCTTCCACTAAAAAACGACGCGGGGTATTATTTTTATCCGTTTTTGATTAATTTTTTAATTGTTCAATTTCAAGAATAAATTCTTGTTCGGATATTTTTGCGTTTTTATTGCAAAGAAATAATACTTTATCAAATATACTTTGATTTTTTAAGCCTCACGTTGTTGGATTAATTTTTTATTAATCGTGGGCGATTTTCTCAACAAATTCATTAATTTGTAAAAAATAAATCCGTGCCTTTGTCGAGCGCCAATGAAGTAGGAGGTAGACCTACGACATACGTGTACCTCTAGTACGGTTATTGACCGGATACGGACGTTAATAACCACGAGGAGGATACACTGATTTGTTCAACGGATAATACTTTTATAACAAATCAAAACCCATGTACAGAATAATACGTTTATTATAATTAATATCTGTACAATTACATAAACATACATGTATTATTCTCTTCAGCGTTACTCAATAAGACCGACACCAATTATTCTCATTACCGTTCTCGGCTCGAAGCACTGGACGGATTTAGGAATAGTAGCATCAGATCACAAGAGCCAACACTGGGCAACTTTTGGTAGCCCAGCTTCTTCTATATATATTGATCGGATACGTAACTCATCTGCGAGAAGCGTTCCGGCGCAGTACGTAGCGGTTCCCTGCACGCCCCCTACCCACTACACATTGATAAAATACCTGTAAAGTAAAATGAAATAATCTTAGTAAAAAATAGTAAAACAATAGTAAGTGTGAGATGTAGTACTTACCAGCAGCAATGAGTAGTGAGATGAGTCATCCTGAAATATGCGATTGAGTGGCCTAAAAAATTGAAAAACAAACCAGAGTAAGAAAGATGAGATCTTGAAAATCCATCTAAAAAAGTGTGTATAAAGTAGCAGTTGCTACGAAGAGAAGACTTACCGGTCATCGTATCCAGCGTCGAAAAACATCGTCGACAACATCGTCCTTTGCAGTTACCGCATTTAAGCGAGAATTTGTAGGGTAAAAAACTCAAAATTTAATAAAAAATTGTAAATTCTGGAATTGTCAACCATTTTTTACCGTCGTCGTGTTTACAAACACGATGCTGTTGTTGTTTGATTTTCGGCCACTGCTGCCAACCTTCATTTTTTTTCGTGACGCTACTATAGCGCTGTGTACAGTCGATATTTTTAACTATGTTGTAATGTTTTTCATTTTTTTTAATTGACCGGCGTTTTTGCCAATTTTTTGTTATTTTATACTTAGTATTAAGAATTTTTTATTGTTTTAATGAAATTAGAATTAAAGTAGGGGGTTCTTTGAACCGAGTCTCTCCATCTTTCGATATTTGTTGTAAAAATTGGTCTAGGGAAAGTACGCCCTACTTGTAAATCTTTGGCTATCCGGCCTCTGATTGAAAAGTAGGATCGGTGGCACCCCCCTTCCCCCGCTGCGTGGTTTCCGCGCCGATTCAAGGTGACCCCTTGGACGGCTCGGGGGGCAATGTAGTGGGTAGGGGGCGTGCAGGGAACCGCTACGTACTGCGCCGGAACGCTTCTCGCAGATGAGTTACGTATCCGATCAATATATATAGAAGAAGCTGGGCTACCAAAAGTTGCCCAGTGTTGGCTCTTGTGATCTGATGCTACTATTCCTAAATCCGTCCAGTGCTTCGAGCCGAGAACGGTAATGAGAATAATTGGTGTCGGTCTTATTGAGTAACGCTGAAGAGAATAATACATGTATGTTTATGTAATTGTACAGATATTAATTATAATAAACGTATTATTCTGTACATGGGTTTTGATTTGTTATAAAAGTATTATCCGTTGAACAAATCAGTGTATCCTCCTCGTGGTTATTAACGTCCGTATCCGGTCAATAACCGTACTAGAGGTACACGTATGTCGTAGGTCTATCTCCTACTTCAGTAGGGAATGCTTAAATGCAACGAGCACAAACACAACTCACGCTTTTTGAAGGAAACACTTTATACGTTACCGGTTTCGTTTTCGTTCTGAGTTTCAATTCTGGTCTGTGATTGGCTCGATTTTTATTGGCGAAACGAAAATCAAAATTAGCCAATCAGCAAATCAAAACAAATGTAGGTAAACAAAAAATATAAAAAATAGGATTATCAAGTTTTCAATCCAGCAAACCAGCAAAAAAAAAATTGAACTGTGATACGACTGGGATCAATGCATTGATCGCTGTCTGTCATTTTTTCTCAAAAAAATTGGCTGGAAAATTTTTTATGAAGGAAAAAAACATTTGTAATTTTGTAATTTGTTAGTGCTTCAACGTATTTCGATAATTCTTTCAATTTCTTGCCGAATATCGGAAAACTAATGTTCTACGGAAAGAGCGACACGAATCTGATGGTATTTGTTTTGTTATCGATGTCTAATCAATTGATGTAGGAGTCAATGCATTATCGCTTGCAAAGGTAAATGGTTTTTTTAAAAATTATATATTTGATCCTTAAAATTTATGCTGTAGTATTCAGATGGTTTAGTAATTGAGAATTTTCCTTGTGTTGTAACACATAGCAGTGTAAGGATCACTGTTGATGACCAATTGTACTGTTACTCGGAAGTAACTGACTCATTTGTTCTTCCTTCTGTAATCAATACCTGTAAGTATTTGATTAGGAACTGATCAATCATTTTATTTCATCAGTTTTCCCGTGTTTCTTGGCACAAGCATTCTTTTTTTAGATGTATTACGAGGTAACTCGTTAGTTCGAATACCCTCTCTTGTGCTCATTGAAACTACTCAGGCAAAAACAGTTCAGAATCTTTCTTAATTACTTTTTAAATATTCATACGCTATCTTGTATAGTCATTACTTTTTTGACATTTCAAGAATTCTTCAAATCAAGTTTCGAGTTGTCATATTTCTATGAAAAATACTCCTGATAAATTTGACCGAAAAAATCGCGAGTGTTTCCTCTCTTTTTTATCAATTTTTCTTTCAACTTTTCTCGCAAAGTGATCTGATTTTCAATCGTTTGGATAAAAAAATGTTTTATTCGAATGTATAACTTGATTATGGAAGCGTACTCTCTCATTTGGAGAGACGAATAAAAGAGAATTTAATTCTGTGTCACGTTCCGTTGATCTGTATAATATGAGCAAACAATTTTTCCATCAAATTAAATAATCGTTATTTTTTTACGATATTTATGAACGTGCTTTTACAGATGTTAAATCTCAACACTTGAATGGTTTTAATAATCAATATTTGTAGAATTTTTGCGCATTCGAGAAAACTTAATTTATTTAATGACAGGGAAAAGCTTACTTAGCGTAAGAAACGCACTCAAGTGTAAGCGTTTTTTCGGTCTGCTGTCTCCAGAAAATGATCTATATCAGTAACTACGTCTTTATGTAATTTGGATGGAAATTCTTTCATTATAACCAGGTTTTTTGCAAACATCTAGGAAATTATTTCACTTATTAAGTAATAGAATATAATCATAAGCGTGTGTGGTGTTGATAGTGGTGTTTCATCTTTGCATTAGTAATTCGTAAAAATAAACACATTTATTTTACCTCCGCATATTTGTCTGTTTCAGTTGTTTCACTCGTAAAATATCAGTGGTATGACTAATATTGAATGGAGCAGTAATACATCATGGACAGTTACGCCATCGGTGGCCGTAAAAGGGCGCCTAGTAATCACACCATCGAAGATCAAGCTCTGGATCAAATCGCTAAACAGGTATAAAATTTTTGATAAATGCATCGTTCGTGAATTCACGAAAATCATCGAGAGCGTGATTCATGATTAAAATTCTCACTTGGTCGTCGAAATCATCTTGAATTTCACTGTAATCTTTCACTAAACATCAATAATACTCGTGCACTGAAAGCTCTTCTGCGTTATCATTTCGTTATCGTGGTTTTGACGAGTGGCGTTGTGTTTTTTTCGAGTAGAGGAAAAGAGTTATCTGAATCTTGACGTTCTTAGGTGTGCCTCGTGATTATTTATCCATAGTGTTGATCGTATTTGCGTTTTGGGAAGTGTAATGGTAATCTAGATATTCGATGAATTATTTTGCACCTTCATTTAAACTCAAAATTATGTAAATTGAAATTTATTAACGAATACGTGTCGTCGGTTGAATCGTATGTATTGTTGAAAATTAACGCTGACTGTCGCATTAGAGTTGTTATTGCTGTTATTCATTTGTGTTTGGCACAAGAATAGACGTTCCTTTTGTGTTCGTATTGTCATTATTAAATTAATGGTGTCGCGAGTGCTGAAAAATTCACATATTGTCTCTTTCATCTAATTTTTACGACGGAATTGCTGTATTACTTGAATCGTTTACCCGGTAATTATAATATACTAGGTAAGGTTTTATTCCATTTACCCAGCAATGTTATTCTTCTCTTGATTATTTTACTTTTCAACAAAAAAAATACATTCAAAAAGTTTGATAAATGTCAAATTTTTGAATTTTTTTGAATTATTTTTCTACGCATTGGAAAATATTGTGTTAATTCTGAGCTTTCAAGTGCCTGGCATCTTACCTATTCATTGTTATTTGATAGAGTAAAATCGTATGCAAAACCATAATCCAATGATGAAAAACTTACCTGTTAAATCAGTATACTCTTTACTCTTTCACACGTCGAATTGAAGGTCGACTCAGGTTTTAGGAGTTCGTATGCATGTGTATTTCTCTAGAATTTAATATCTGAAAATGAAACGTGCCTTTTGTTTGTTATTATTCTTTTTTTTTTTTAATTAATAGCCTTGAAATATTTTTATGATGTTTTAACTGCTATTTTGATTTGAAAAAGAAAACTTACAAATGTACTGAGAAGGTGTAATTTCAACATTTTACTGTTTTTTCAGTTTTATTTATCAATATTTTCTTTTCCAGGGCGAATGTCGTTTAGCTGCCCGTCGACAAGCTCGTGCCGAAGCAAGAGAAATTCGAATGCGTGAAATTGAAAGGCAGCAAAGAGAAGCCGAAGAAAATGCGGATAAAATTTTCGATATCAATAACGCTGGTAAATTTTTTATCATATTTTATTTTTCACTAAAATTTTCAAATCTTGAGCTTTAAAAATAACTTGACTTATTCGTTAATGTCGTCCGCGTCATTGGCCCATTACCACTGCGATTATTTTAATTAATTTTCGGAGCATTTTTATCGCGCTTTTTATGTAATAGATACTCCGTATTATACCGAAAAAATGAATTTATTTTTATTTATTGTCTGTTTGACGGTAAAAAAAATTTACTCGACATTACGAAAGTAGAACCGTAACAGAACCCGGAATTTCTGCTTCGAACTGAAACACTTTTACTTCTAGTTGTACAAAAATTTAGACAAATCTTTACAAGGGGAATTTCGATAAAAATGTAGTCGTCCAAAATCACGTTTAAGATTATGAGAAATCAATGCACGTGCGATAATAGCGAAGCATCGTCGGATCGTCGGCGAATGCAAACGACAAACATCGTAGTTTTAAATGATTTTTGAATTATTTAGTCACCATATGTGCAAACATTACCTCATAGGTACTATTGGTTGTATTGAGATTTTTCAAGATAAATATTGCGCGATAAAATGGTACGAATATCACTTACCGAATTATTTACAGTTTTAAGAGTTGATCGTTGATTCGGTTGATAATACTGATTCTCTTTTTATTTGTATTTTTCAATTGTAATAGAAATTTTAAAATGTTCAAGAACTGGACTCGATATATACCATTTTGTAAGAAATACCTTTATTATGAATGTGTTTGTGTGTCGCTTGTGAACTTGCTCGGTGATAAGATTTTCCATTCAGGTTTCAACCGTTTTAATTTTTGCTTGCAGTTGATTCGGCGAATCGTGGATTACGGAGTACGTCTTGCGTGAATAATAGAAACACCTCGGTTATATCATCACCAGTAAATAACACGAGTAGAAGGAGTTCCGAAGACTCGTTAGAAGATGGGTTCAACTACAGAGATATCAAAGTGAGTTTACTTATCAGATACAATGTTGTTTTCAAAGGATTTCGGTGTCGGTTTCGCTGTTTGTGGTTTCGAAACGTCGATATTTCAAATGTTTTTTTGGTTAACAAAACAATTTCACTTGCGAGAGTGAAAATAGTAACATTTCAAAAACGTATTCTGTGTTTTGATATGTATGTCGCGAACCTGAATTCATAACATCGATTAATGTTGAATTTTGAAATTAGTGAAATATTTCTTTCTTGCATTATCGATTTGCAATTTGTTTGAAATTCTTGATACAGTATCTAAATTCGTTATTTTTCTAATCAAATGTATCGATAGGTAGGTACTGAAATGTTTCGAATGTTGTCCACGTTAGTTGAAAATTCAGAAGTGATGAAAAGAGTGTTACTATGTTAGATTGTGATAAAATACTTTGAATATTTTTCAATATTTCGTATTATTTATCGTTTTTTGTTCCTTCATTTTGTAGCTGGAGTTGAAAGAACTCGAAGAGAAATTCCGTAAAGCCATGATCCAAAATGCTCAATTAGACAATGAGAAGTCTGCAATATTATATCAAGTCGAATTATTCAAAGATAAATATCATGATTTAGAAGCTGCATTTTCAGTATTACAGGTAAGATTTCATACTGAATTACCGAAAGGTTACATTTTCCAGTTACTTTAATTTTATTTTTGATGAAATTCGCAGAAAGAACATAAAGACAAATGTAGAGAGCACGAACAGTTGAAAAGACTATTCGTCAAGCAAAAAGAAGATTTAGATTTTTTCAAGTCACAATTAGAAGAAAGAGATAGATTAATCGAAGTAATAATAAATTTTAATACAACTGTGAATTTCTATGATATTGATACGGTTAGATAAGAATTGAACATTGACATATATTTCATTATGTTTAGGAGCAAGGCTTAGTTGTGATAATAAATGGTGATGAAAATGGTATCCATAGTTCGCTAGACGATGAACAAAACGATAGCAATCATATTGATTATAAACGAAAATTATCTAATCGAGTATTAATATCTTCGCAATCGGCCGAATTAATACAGAATTTAGGAGAAGGTTCATTAGGTAATGTCATTGTCATACGCATGTTTATACTCGTCGTATTTTGAAATTCGGGTCAATTTCAAATGCATTGTTTTATTTTTCGTACGCAGATAGTAGATTAAAAAAATATGCTCAAGAACGTAAAGAACTTCTAAGTGAAATCAGTAAACTGAAACTAGAATTGGAAGAAGAACGAATAAAATCTTCTGGTAACTGCTTCGGTTCGATGAATGGCAATAATAATGATGACTACGATGAATCAAGTTTGTAGAAATTTGTTTTCTCAACATTTTTGTGTTTATATTTCATTCAAATTCAATTCCATCCTCTTTGTCTAGGAGAAACGTCAAAATTAGTCGGAGATTACAAATTCAAATGGCAAAAAGCAGAACAAGATATATCAACATTGCAAGCTAATGTATTATTATTTTTATTACACGTTCGATTTAAAATAATTCATCCTTGATGCTCAACTTTTTATTGAAAATTTTCAGGTTGCTCGATTGGAAAGTCAAGTTATTAGGTATAAATCTGCTGCAGAAACATCAGAAAAAGTCGAAGATGAATTGAAAGTTGAAAAAAGAAAATTACAGAGAGAGGTTAGCGGATTCTTCTTTTTGAAACAATATAAAATTCATTAAAAAATTGACTTTAATTGATGAAATTTTCGTTTCAGTTACGCGAAGCACAATCCAGAGTTGAGGAACTGGAGACGGAGAATATACTGATACAGCGACGATTAGATAAATTGAAAAATGCTAAAACGGCGCCGTTAAAGGATATTTGATTTTTGAATATTGATTAAGTAACTTAGTATTTATTTTGTAACATCACTGTTGTTAAAAACGTATGTTAGCATTTTTTGTCCTCTCATTTAATAACTTACTTACTAATCACAATCTTGTGAATATATAATTTCTTTTTTTTGGATTATTTATTCATTCTTTCTTTTTTAAAAATTGTTCCTAACATGTACTTAATTTTATCGAGAAAATCAGTCTCATAAAGTATCATAAATACCTGCGCACTCGCCATTAATTTATTTGCATCAAATGCAAAACAATATATAATATTGTGACGTGTTTAATATTGAAAACATGTATTTGTGAGCCGGTATTGCGTTTACGATTTCACCCAAGTCGGTTTATTAATCTCAATTATTTTTTATGCGGATTATATTTTTGTTAGAAGTCTAAAAGAAGCTCGTGTGTGTTATTGCTATTTTTGCATTTAGAGATAAGTACGCTTTCAACATCTCGTGAGGTTTTATTTTGATTTAATGTGCCAGATGTAGTTCTTTATTTCGTGCAATATGAGTTATGTTTTACTAAATTAAATATTTCGGTCAACTAATGATTTTTTTATTAATACAAAATACTTCAAATTAGATAATATGTACAATATTAGTAAATTTCTGTTTATTATTCTATACCTTTTTCTTGTTAGATAGATGTATTTTACGTGTAACTGTAAATAACTGTAAATTGTACATAAAATTATTTTATCTCCGCGAGATGTAATGCACTTGACAAAAGTATTTCAGTCGTAATCGTGATCATTTTAATCGCACTATCTCTGTATTTTCGTGATTTTTTACAAATACCTACCTAGTAACTACCCAACGTAAATTACTAAGTAAATTTTTTAATGAAATTTTTCACCTCGATTTATCAATTTTTTACGAATGAGTAATCAATGGAATTATTTATCTCACATCGTTCCAAACTTCCAAGGTTTTTAATTGTCATTTTGTGATACTTTTTGGTGAATTTTTGCCATTTGCTCCAACAGAGTAATGAATTGACTGATCTCGTCATAAAGAAAATACTGATGTCATTTTCAGGTGAGATTATAGATTTGAAATAGGAACATATTTTTCAATTATTTTTTGTTAAAAATTAAAAATCTCAAAATTTTTCATTCGTTACAATTTACTTATGTTTATTGATACATACAAAATGTAACACGACCCCTCACCATGATAGTCAAGCTTTAGAATCACTACGTAATGCTCCTTTCATACATTGATAATAATTTTTTACATCATGATTTTTAAACATAATTGTTAATTACGAGTAAAATAAGTATGCGTATTTTTTTTTCACAAAATTTAATATTTTTATAACTGAACTCGTCTACTAACTTTTTTACTCCGTTTTCTAGGTACCCCTTAGGTACATTGGAAATATATTTTAATTTATGCAATGAAGAAAATGTCAATAGCAATAACTATAGATTTTTTAATAAGATGAAAATTTTTAGTTTTGAATCAGATGTCCGTCAACGCGAAGTGTATCGACTAATTCTTTTTTTTTTATTATGTAAACTTTTTTTTTACGAATTTTTACGTTTATATCCATACGTTTTATTCGTTTTATACGACAAGTTTTTGAAATCAAGTTAATTTAGCATTTTTCTTCCAGCTTGATATTGTTAGTTTATCAAGTTAATGTGACGTGCTCTTTTCTCTAAAATTAAATTTTACTGTGCATTATTTTCCCTCATGTTATAGAAAATACAGTTTTTACTTCTGAAATTGAAATGTTGTATGTTAATCAAGTTCAAAATCATTTTCAATCAAGTAATTTTAATGCAGAGACGAAATTCTGAAAAATATTTCTCATTCAATTCGTTGTTTGATTATTACAAATACCATTCGAAATTTCATTGAAAATCAAGCGCATATTTTCTTATGGTAGAAAAAAAATGGGAAACAACTTGCTCAAACTTAGCATGTCCATTATACAAATCTTTAACCACACAGTAATTTTGATTGGAAAATTATAAAAAATTTTAACTGAAGTGTTCAATGTTGTGGTAAATTCAAAATGGCAAGAACAAAATTATATCGTGAAAATAGAAATTATTAATGAATGGAAGGAAATTGAAAATTGATTTCCATTCAAAATATTTAGTATAAAAATCTGAGATTTTTGGAATATTACGTAACTTTACCTAACTTCATCTCGTGCTCGTACTTTGATTGGGACTGTTGTCCGAACTTCCGAAGTCCAAACTCTTAATTTTCATTAGAATTTAATCAAGTTGAAATGACTAAATGAGCATTGAGACTTGAGAGTCTCCTTTTTCATAGGATTTTTTTAGTTTTGGAATTTTGAGATTGATTGAGAATTGATATTTTGGAAAATTCAAGTTGGGCATCGGCAATTCGGCATACCCAAGTTTGGGGGAAAAATGAAAAATGAAAAATGGACTCCGGTATCCTGGCCCCTGGGTGAGTGAAAATCAATCTAATTTCATCACAATAGATATATTCCATTTTCAATTCGATAATTCAATTTTTCATTTTTGAAGTTTTGTAATTCAAATTTTATTTTTGTTTTAAAATAAAAAATTTGTTCATTTTCTTTTTTCTTCGCTTTTCTTTTTCTTTTCATAATTTTTTTTTTTCAGTAACAACGCTATCTACTGGAACTGTCTCAAGTTTACATAGCATCAACAGGCTCAACTTCACTCATCGTTGAAGCTTTTTTCAAAATACCAAAATTCCAAAGATTTGAATTCGACTTGTGATCGATATTGATCTTTTTTGAAGTTCAAAATCTATGGTAATCGACGTATTTCTTCTTCTTTCGTACAATGAATAATACGAAGGATTAATTATTTTCGTTATTAATCTCTTCTTTAGTTCATTTCTACTTCATGGTTCCAAAATTCGAACGTAAATTCCGTATAAATTGGCATTCATATTCGAACTTCGAGCAGCTTTTTTATTGAAATCGAATAATCGCGCGTGTTTACCATCACTGGACAACGTGAATTGCAAATTAATATCCATTTATTTTATTCAGTCGGCGACAAAATACGTAATATTATCGTGTGTATTATTTGTACAGATAATCGTTGAAATTTTCGTGAAGTGATATGGCAGATGGAGCAATAATTGAGGTAAAATGAAAATAGATTCTGATCATTACTACGTTTCATTACGTTTCAAAAATAATGGGGAATGAAAAATGTAAGTCGGCGGTAATGTGTTATGATATCCTTTGTTCGAAACTTCTGATGAACTATTGACGTTACTGTGAAGTAATTTCGTCGTTTTGTTGGAGTTTTTCACTTCTTGCGGTTTGAACTTTGAAGTTATGTAGACTTAGTAATCTTGAGAGGAACTTCGTAACTTTCCTTGTTATTTGGTAACGTGAAACGTGTAATAAATTCTTCGATTGTAAGTGACATGTACGTAATTGAAAACTTAGGAAAATCGAATTTTTCAGTGTAGCCCTCTTCGCCGTAGACATTGAACAGTTTGACATTCGTATTGATTTTAAAGTAGTTTAAGTACAAATCATATTGTGGTGATTCGTTGCGAAACATTCCGACTGGAAACATGGTAATCCATTACATATGTAGTTCATGTCAATCATATCTTTTTTTAAAGATGAAAATCATACCATGATATAATTTACATAATGTAACCTTTAGTGAACTAATTTTCGATTATGTGTTCCAAAATTCGAAAAGATTAAGTATCATTTTTATGAAGTACTAAATATTTTCTCCTTTTTCTGTTTCTACAGGTTCAGACATTTAAGGATAACTTGAAAATGAAGGTTGGTATCAGATTGAAGAACGTATTTCTAAATGGGTAACTCAGATTGTACGTGTATCTTAATTTACCATTTTTTTTTTGGTTTCGATGATTTCAGGGTGAAGCACTTATCTTGACTGGATTCCCTAAAAAAATTGTTCAATTGAATGAATTGATCAAATTACCAGAATGGAACGAAGAAAATTTGATCAATCTTCACGAAGATATCAATATCCCAGTACCTGAACCTGTGATTGTCAATAAGTAAGTTAGCAGGTGGCATTATCCAAAATTTACCTTTTTACGTGGAATTTGATTAATAATAAATCACGGTAATAATCATTTGATTGATTTAGCTGTAGCCCGCAACCAGCAAATAAGAAACGAAAATTGGATGGCGAAATAGAAGCACAAAATGATGGTACCAAGGTTTTCAGTTTCGCTGCTGGAATGGCATTATCCAACAAAAAATTAACGAAGCTAATCAACATCTTGAAACCAATTATCAAACAGCTCGTGGAAGATAGCAACATTGTTAGTATTTTTATATTTAGACATTGTTAATGGCGATAATCGTACTTAATGACACGAATTTCTCTCATATTTTCTTATTTCAGCTTAAAATGTGGATTTCATTCATGATTCCGAAAATTGAAGACGGTAATAACTTCGGCGTATCGATTCAAGAAGACACTCTTGCTGAAATTCAAACTGTAGAAACAGAAGCGGCTGCATTTTTTGACCAAATTTCACGTTACTACGTTACTCGAGCTAAATTAGTTTCCAAAGTATGATATTGCACTTTTAGTTGATTTATCATCAACCGACGCGAATAACATTTGATAACAATTGTCAATATTCCAGGTTGCTAAATACCCCCACATTGAAGATTATCGAAGAGCGGTCGAAGAACTGGACGAAAAACAGTATTTAGGGCTGTGGTTGGTGTTGCACGAAATTCGTAACCATTATTCCACGTTACACGACTTAGTGACCAAAAATCTAGAAAAATTGAAGAAACCGCGTAATTCAAACGCCGAATCGCTTTATTAAAATCTAAGTAGAGTTCGAACTTCATTTTTATAACGCTACCTACCTAATAGAGTTGGATTTTTTTGTACTGATTTAATGGAAAACAAAAGCAAAAAAACGATTATTTCTTATATCTCATAGTTTGATTACCTACTTGTAAATATCTTCCAGAATACATCTTTTAAAAATTGGTTTTACACTGGATTTTCGAACATTTTGACGTTTAGAACCCCCGTATTGTGTAAAGGAGAAATGCGACGGATTAAAATGTATTCTTTATTTTCATTTCATCATTTTATTCTCGCTATTAATGCGATGGAACATAGTGAGCAGCATTGAATTAAATTTCTTAATAATGGTAACATTTTTGAAAGAGGAGTGCCTCTACCTTGTTGCGAGTGTCTTTTTCTCGTCAATCTTTAACATTCCATTCATTGCTGATACTTGTGAATTCAGTCATTTTTTATTTTTTTTTTCAAAAGCAGCAAGCATTCAAAAACTGTAACACATTGTTAATTAATTAATTTTACCATCCGATGATACTTTCCTCGCGTTGTTGGGTAATTTTGATCGCAAATGGCCGACTTTCCTACATAATGTCAAAATGTTCGCTATATTGTTCTGCGTTATTTATCACACATGCCGTACGTATGAAGAAGAATAGCTTGTTTTTTTTCTTTTATTTTTAATTTCGTTTTTAATTGCAAAATAATCGGTTACAAGTTAGTCTTATGGATCAGAGTTGGATCATGCATATGAAAAATATTTTAGAGTGAAAACAGATATTATTTAATGTTCATTTAAACTTATCGACTTTTTAATATTGGTATGTTTCTGTTAATTATTTCTGAAATTATTCATTTTTGATACTTATAAGCGTATTTGTATATTCTATGTATCATCATCTGCAAATTATAAAATTGGTCGTCGTCTTTTTCTAATTGAATTTCCAATTTTTATTCATGAAACTGAATGAATGCCGATGCTGATGGCCTCAATGGGCAAACAAATTGAAATGGCTCTAATAATAATGATGATGATGGTGGTACACATAAATCTTCTGATACTGTTTTATTATTTCCATAATATTATGAGAGTACTTTAGATTGAGGTGGTTGAGTGAAATTTTACATAATTAGGTACGAATTACGAAATTAATTTGAATTAGTGAAAATTATCATCGAGACCTTTCAGTCAGTTGTACTATTTGCCACCTCAAACGTCTAAAAGTTTGCCTATAGAAAATATTGCTGGCGTAAGAAATTCGACGATATGCATAAATGCTCGTATATCCTCTCCTCTCACCAAAAACGCAAAAAGTAAATAATTTTTTTAAATCTGCCACTAGAGCTGCTTCGACAAGACTTGAATAAACATATAGGTAAACCTTTACGCCGCCACCGTCGAACAAATTTTGAAAAACAACATCGACGCTGCCCCTGATGCTTAAATCTTTCGGCACGCTGCAGAAAAGGTCGCCAGCCATCATCGTCAATTGTAAATAAACTATTCCGCTGATACTGATTTGAAATATTTTATTTAAAAAACTATAACAACACATGGAAGTACATAGCTGTAAAACCTAAACTTTTTAAGATAGCGTCGTAGCAATGCCCATTCAACGGCCATTTTTCATAATATTTCGGCGAGTTTGCTGATCACTGAGATAAATTTCTTCTTGCTGTATTTGTAGTATTTCAGCATTGTTCATGAAATAATAGCTGGGCTGCCGTCCTTTCTAATTCAATTCATCATTACGTTAGTTACATTAGTATAAAATAAAAAATTCAAGTCAATAGGTAAATTTTTCTAACCAAATCTTTCACCACACGAGTAGCTCCTGCATCTATTAAAATTCGACTCAATTCTTCCACCGATTTCAATCCCATTGCATAATGTAGAGGAGTACGTTCGAGCTAAAAAATAATAATAATAAGGTTAATTTAATAAAAAAATAATGTAAAAATAAAAAAAATTTTAAAATAAAAAATTTTGCATTTGCGTGAGGGGATGAAGTTATGCAACCACCATGTGCGTGTGCACTCTTGTATGCATCTGCACGTGGTCTAATGGTGATAAGAAACCTTAGTGGAATTGTGGAATGTTTCATGATAAATGCATAAATTAGTCGCGTTTTATTAAGTGTATAGTTTCAATAGTATGTTGTAAAGACGATTCGTCTCCATAAGTGACTGAGAAATGATTGCATTAGCTAATACCTTCAACACAAAGCAAAGTTCATCGAAACCGAAGCATAATATAATATCTACTAAAAAAGGAAGCTAAATAAAGGTAAAACTTGTTATCCTAAATTACGTTATCTCCTATGTGAATGGTTTTCGGATATTTCTTCACGATGTATTTTACGATGTCTTTATGTTGAGTTAAAACAGAAATATGAAGACTGCATCTGGATGCATCGTTTTTACAAATGGCCATTAGTTTAGCGTCCCTTCCACATTTATTGAATATTTCTTGTACTCGAAGTTTATTTCCGATTCTTATCGCAGCATGGAGATCTTCTCTTATTTCCTAATGATTATGGAAAAGTTGTACTGGTAATGTTACATTCTTTAATATACGAGTCAATATCTTCGCACATTATCAAAAAAGTTAATCAATGAATGAAAACCTCAAAAATATTTATAGTCTGTAAAATATGTAAAGTTTTTTCGTGATTTCTGCTTTTCACCACATCCATTACGTTTTCTTCTGTTTCAAGCTCCAAAATATGATCGTATCCGTCTAATAAGAGTTGTAAGATTTTATCTGTTTGCCCTGTAAAATGAAGATCAGCAAAAATGTTACTTGACTGCGTTACAGTTTGGAAAGATCGGCATTTATTTTTGCATCGTGATAAATACCATTTACTGCCAAATGGAAAACATAATCGTCGATAGCTTTAACATTGTCATAAAGTTGAGAAAACACAGCGATGTCTCTGGCAGTTCTGTACAATTCATCTCTCTGGGAAATATTTGCATCTAGCTCTTGCAGCGTCTGTAGCAATGCATTTCTACTATGTCTGCTGGCTGCAGCAAAATGTAACATACTTTGACCATGTTTATCCTACAAAAGAAACAAAAGTTGAACCTCTCCGGTAATTAATAATGAACATCGGTATTAAATTTGTCAATTGTTGTCTAATTGTTCGTTACGAAATTACTCTACTTATTGGTTGAAACTGGTTGTTGATTTCTTCTTTGTAGTTGATTATAGAATTTTTCCGATTCGGTGCTTTTTTTTCATCTTCAGATGACCTAGTTTCTTCTTCATCTTTTTCATTTTCCTTTCGAACAGTCTGCAATTCCTGTTTCTGGGGAAGAGATGGGATTTCCTGATTTTCTACGTCAATGGTTGGAATTTCTACAGGAGATGAAGCGTCTGGAATGTTTTCTTCAGGTTGGGGATCTGTTTGATTTATTTCAAGTTCATCAGATTGTGATGGGGTGTTTTCAATGACTGGTGGCGTTACTGGCTGAAAAAATTGTCTTTTTGTAGGAAGCCTCGTACTGCATATAGGCACTGAGTAGGCTGTGTAGATTTTTTCGGAAAAATTCGTTATCTACGTACCTCGTCTTTTAAAACTGTAGGTTCATCGTCGTAATTATTCAAATAATTGGCTAAAAATTTGATTGGTTTAGGTGGCCTTTCGCTTGCGATTGCTGATAATCCGGTTCGAATTGCTGTCCCAAGTCCTGATTTATACGGTAGAAAAGAAACAGTTGCAATCAATTTGAGAGGTTGATTTACAATAATGCACTTGGAAAAATCAATTACTTCCAGATGGTAATTCGTGATCTGGTTTGTCCAATTCTGATTCTGGAATAAAGTGTTCTTTTTCTGGTTCCGACATTGAATTGAATTCTTCTTCGATTTTCTCTTTCAAATTGAACAAAAATACTTGAGTAAGTACAGAATTAATATTGTTGATAGGTAAGTCTATAGGTTGTAGTAGATATTTTATGATTCGACAAAGTTGACAACTTTTCTTACCCAGTCCTTTAGAAGTATTCTTTTTGGATTTTTGAATAATATCAAATAATTGATTATATCTAGCTTCGTTTTTATTCTGGTAATAGTACTCTGGGGTTCTGTCATTCTAAAATTGTGACATTTATAAAAATATTTTATACGTCGATAGTAATTTGTTAGGTATTGTTAAAAAGTGAAATTTATGCATACGAACACAATCTTTGACATATTTATCAGCTCCCAAAGTCAACAACATATTGTAAATGTATGATCCTTTCGGATGGATGCTGGCAAAATGTAAAGGTGTTCTGCCAAATTTATCGATCACTTTAAACGTTTCGGGAAATCTTCCTCCCAAATATCGAGCAATATCCCGATGATTATTTATCACAGCCACATGTAAAGGAGTGAGATATAAACCAGTTTTATTTTCACGTACTACAGCCAATTTTCGACGATCTAGGTATTTTTGCAATTCTTCTAAATTACCAATTTCACAACAGTGATGTATCAGCTCAATTTTTTTCTGAAAATAATACATAGAAAAGTAATCAATTTTTAATTTGTCAAAGAAAAATGTTTACTGAAAATTGTTTGAAAAATTAAATAAAATTAACTCACTAAATAAATTGGTAAATTGTTGATAAATTCTTGAATTTCGGGATACGAGCTTTTTTCATTTAATAAAAATTCTCCACAGCCTTGCAATATAAAATTACCTATTTCGTCAAAATTCTTCTGTTGCATTATTTGTTTTACTTTATGATCAACGTTCAACTTTTTCTTCAGCAGAGTTGTATCAATAAATTCTTCTTCTATTACACTTTCGTAATTATCAACGATTTCGTCGAATTCGCTATGAAGTATTATTAAATCATCTGTAACTTGATCGTCTTCATTGTTTAGTAGAGAGTTTTCAGTTACGATTTGTGATTGCAAATCAGGCTGTGAAGTGTCTTCTAAATTTTGTTCATCTCTAGTAAATTCTTGCACTGGTTCGGTGATTAAATCTGGGCGAGTTTCGTTTTCACGAGTAACATTATGATTTATGTCTTTGATTTCTTGTTCAGAATTAGCTTCAGGAATCGAGGCTGTTGTAAATGCTTCTTCAATTACTGGTACGCTATCGTTTTCTATGTTTGAACTATCGTAGGAATTCGTCTTGAACTTTTTCGGATTTTCATAATTGATTTGTAGGTTATTTGAAGTTTCGTCCTGTGAAACAAAGGATTACGAGTATAAATATTTGCTAGACTGAGGACTTCAATTTTTTCTGTTTGTGAAACAAACCTTTTTATTCACCGTGTTATGAAGAATTCTAGCACTAGGTATCTTTTCATTGAGATTATTTATCGAATCGGAATCGCTAAGGATGCTCCAATCCCAAGACGAAGGATATCCTGTGGCCACTCCTGTTCTAGGAGCTGTTGGAATTTCGTAAAGTACATCTGTATCTATATCATTCTGTCTGCATTGATAGCATTTTGCACTTCTGCCAAACTGAAAGAAATAGACACACGGATAATTTGTAAATGGAGAATGGTTGAATTTTTGTGTTTCAAATTTCGATTTACTTTGTCGATGATGTTTTCATTTGCTCCGAATTTCAAAAGTAGGTCATAAATGTCATCTTTGTTGAAAGAAGCTGCATAATGTAATGCTGTTCGACCATCGTTATCGTAAATGTGAATTGCTTCTGGGTACCTACTCAGAATATAGTTTACTATTCCATCATGACCTAATCCTGCTGCCTTATCAATAAATTTATTACGATGTTATTTTGTAGTAAAAATTGAGCCTGCGTGAAAAAAATCAGTATTATTGTTACTTTATGAAGTGGAGTAACTCCTTTGGCATCTTTGCTACTCAGTATCACCGCTGGAATTGGATTTCTAGAGTTTAACTTCAATTTGTTGATTTCATTTGTAATCGTTGCTCTATGGACTTCCTGAATCACGCTCTGAAATAGAAAAATCATCGATTTACATCGTATTTCGTATTATAAAGCAATAAGAGGATTTATTTCGTGTAAAATACCATTATATGAGGTACACCATTGAGGAATTTTTTCATTAAACGTTTATTGCTCGTTTCGGTTTTTAGTTTGTCTCCTTGACCGTCCCAAATGACCTGTTGTAGTTTATTTAAATCTTGGTCATGTATCCAAATACGTATATTCGAAGATTTTATCGTGTTTGCTGGAAAATTTTGGAAAATAATTTAAGTATGGAAATTTTTGTATTTAAAAAAATATTTTTTAGCCGAATTTTCGATGTAGGAATAAGTTTTGAAGATACTTGGAAAGGATCGCCATTCTTCGCTTTCAAACTCCAATTTTTTCAAGAGCCTCCTTCGAAAGACTGCCAGTGCGTCTCAGAGGTAGCCTCAGGAGTGCTTCTTGGAGTCTGCCTTCAACTCAAAATTATTCTTAATTTTTCTTTGTTTTTACATCTGTCTCCAAATTTGCAAATTCTCAATTTTTTTTATTGAAGTGCTGGCTTCAGCCCCTTCTTTTCAACCTTAGTACTTCGATCTCCTTCTTTAGACCCCTGTCTAAATAATAATCATTAACTGCGTTTTACAACCCATCCTGATGCATTTTTTTTTTTTTTTTTTAGATATTTGGTTAATTCTTAATCATTGATTCAGTTTTTTTGGTTCCTTTTGTTGACCCTTTTGACCCTTTTTCCCATGCCCGTCAAAATCCCAGGAAGCTTGGTATTCATTTGCTGCTTTAAAGTTAACATCATCCATATTTATGTACTTTTAGGTCATTGAGAGCAGCATACTTGAAAATTCGGCTTAAAAAGTTAAAAGTAACTGACGAATTAATTCGTTAATGGTGCTTACTTTCAGTTATTTGTGGTTTGTGCACATTTAACACTTTATCTGGTAATTGAACTTCGGTTTCGTTTGTCAAAAAATAAAGTGGTGTTTTGCCTTGGTGGTCTTCCGCATTCACATCAGATCCCAAGCCAACCAATAAATCCCATATTTTATCCGGGTCCGAGGTTGAATTCACATAATGAAGTGGAATCCTTCCTAACTGCGAACAGATGAAATATTCTAGCTACCTATTTTTTTGATTATAAATCACCTATATCGTATTTAGATACATAAATGTTACGATACAAATCTACCTTATGTACATATTCGTGACAATTCAATTGCCCTTGAAACGAGAAATGATACCTGGTCTCATCAAAATTCATTGTTTACCTTATCTCGACTGTGAATCGTGGCAGGATAGTTTTTAGCCAACCATTCGATGATATCGAAGTAATCGTAAAAAACAGCTTTATGAAGAAGACCGGTTCCAGTCGAATCTTTACTTAAGGCTAAATTTTCGGGTTTGGTTTTCAGAACTGAGCAAGCGGTAGATGTTGTGTTGAGTAGCATTTGAACATCTCGTAATTGTCCTTTTACTACAGCCTCGTGCAGCATATCAATCCGAGCCTTTTGAATTGAAATGTTATGTAAATGTAAAGTGCGAAAAAACTGCGAAAATTTTCAATAATGAGCGTTTTATTTACCATGTAAAAAGGTACTGCTTTTAATAGAACTTTAATTTTGGGAAAAGGCGATGTTTCTCCGATCAATTTATGCCCGTAGCCCTCTTTGATCAATTTTTCCACTTTTTCCACGTTTCCACTTCGCAGAATATTTCTAATTTTACCGCTACTGTGACATAGAACTGAAAAAAAAAATCTTAATAATATGTAATTCATTCGGTGAAATTAAGACATCTGTTGTTCAAACGCCTTCAAGTGACTTAGGTAGGCAATTTTATTAACGTTTGTATTATACAAACGAATAGGGTGAGGGTGGTGAATGCGAATGTGCTACTCGTGGTGTTGTAGGGTGGGGTATGGAGTGCGGAGTCTTGAAAATCGGCTGCAATAGAAATATTGTGAGGAAGAAGTTCGATATTTTCAAAATTTATGAATTTTAACGTTTAAAATTTAGAATTTGCTGGAAGTGCGCATTTTTTCATTGAATTAATCAAAAGTAAGGGTGGACTAAAATTTTATCTACCCGACATGGTATCCAGCCATTTTGTAAATATTTGGAATTCCTGGAGAAAATTTATTTTTTGCTGGAAACTCATTTTTCCATAAATTTTTTTGCCTACTTTGACATTTTTGAAAATTTGCCAAAAATCGAGATATGAACTTGAGGATTTGAAACTTGACATTTTTTTCTGGCATGCGCTTTCAAAGTAAAGTATCCAAGAATTTTTCGTATCTGAGGCAGAGGGTTGCAATAGGTGAATTCAATGTGAAGTTTTTCTCGCCCAAATTGAAAATTGACCATAAACCCTAAATTTTATTTAGAAAATTTTTTTAAAAAACTTGATAGGTATTATTTTTAAAAAAAGAAAAAAAATTGTATAATACAAACAATATTCAAATATCAAAGTGGAACATATACAATTACATCAACAAAGGATACCCTGCGCAGGAAAATTTTTTTTTGGCCATACTGATGAATTTTTTATTAAATTTCTTCTGTTTTTTCCTTTCGAATTTCAAACAATCGTGACAATAGGCAGTTTATATTTTCGCATCAATATTTGTTCAACGTGAGTGATAATAAACCTCTTACCTTTCGGACGTGTCACGTAAGTGTATGAAACACCAGGCATTAATTTTTTCTCCGTCGCCTTATCCGTTGTCATGATTGGAATGATTGAGTAAAACGACCATTGTCCCGAAACCGGTGAAAAAACTCCAATCACCTGCGCTCGTATTCGCGAAAACTTTCCGTAAATCTGAACAAAAACATACTCGTATTTACCGTCTCGTTTGGCGGCGTGTACGAGATTAAACGAGTTTAATGAAATGATAATGTGTATTATTCGCGTTACAGGGTTTATGGTCAAATGGCTATTGGTTACTTTGTATTTTCGTTGCTAACAACAAAATTTATAAATGTGTGTATAAAATTTTTCAGTAGACGTATTGCACGGGGCGGGCTACGTTGGGTTCGGTGCTGGTGATAATTTTGATAATTATCCGCTGAAATTTATTATTACGTATTTATACGACAGGGTAGGTGATTATTAAATCATACATATACATAAAGGTACCTAATGAAAATATTCGCTTAGCGTGAATTTTTTTTTCTTACCAACATTGTCGCCATGATTTTAGGTAATTATCTGATGCATAAAATATGTACGATAATTTATGGCTTGCAAGTTGTTTTGGTCGTCTTTGGTATATTAACCTTTTGCTTGAAAACACCTCTTTCGAATCGACCAAATAATAACGCATATTATTTGCTTTATAAGCAGACTAAACGTTGCTGATTACTGGTTCCATTTTTATGAAAGGTGAGAAGAAAGAGGAGAAGAAATTGGAAGAAAGGTAAGGGCCGAATAAATCGTTCAAAAGGAGGAGATATTGGGAAATAAAAGATGAAAAGAGTTACTCGAGTAATGAATTAATTCCAAAAGTTTCAATAGCTTTATTAATAATAAGGGTACTAAAGAAATGGTTTTTTATCGAGGTCATGGGAAAAGTAGGTAGGTACAAACAAAGAAGTTGTGAGGTATGACTTTTGTAGGGTGCTGTTATGGAGGAGCAGTACCTATCAGATTTTGGATTATACGAAAAATAAAGGTGAGAAGATGGGAAGGGAGGTGAGTTTTTTTTTCGACAGATCGATACCTTTGGTAACTTAAAAAACTGCCAAAATTATTATGATTTTGAATCATTTGTTCATATTTACCCCATGGACCAGCAATGATCCTTTATGCCCCACAAATTTGCTTTCTTGAAGAAAAAAATTAGATGGAACTTTCAAATTATGCCAGTCAAGCTTTTTTTTTGGTACTTTTATGGCTAATTTTTAGATTTTATGGGTTTCGTTTTTTTAAATTTTTAAATTGAATTTATTTCAAAATATTGACAAAATTATTGGATTTTGGTCAATTTTTACCATAACAACACCCAACAGCCAAAATTTTATTTTTCGATTTTCGACAAATTTTCAATTCTTTGGATCACTTTTGACGAAAAAGTCAAAATTTGATTAGTTTTCAAAATTCAGGTTTCAAAAAATTCTTGTACTGTGTAGAAAGCCATTAATAGATATTTTTTTTCTTGGAGTACAATACCTATTAAATTGAACCTAAATTTTCAAGAATTCTCCATTAATCTAATAATAAGAGCATGGTCTGAAACCTTCATTAACGAGGTTTCAGCTGCTGCCCAAATTGATTTCTCGATTTTTGGCGCATTTTTGAAAATTCAAAATTGTCTACTTTTGAGGATTTATGCTTTCTAAAAAAAAAAGTATATGTACTTATTTAATAAAAATTATGGAATTTAGTCCTGAAGCTAAAATCAACTTCCCGAACCACATTTCACCATTTCTGGACATTCTAAAGCCTCCTGCAGCACGATTTTGAATTTCTACAGAGTTTTAAAATGTCTCCAAAATGCGTGAAAATCAATTTATGGGCAGCAAAAATCAAGTTGTGGCTTATTGGACACCTTGAGTATGTTTTTTGATCAGCATTCTCCAGCTCAAATGTGGATAGACCCATTGAATCGATCGACGATTAACCACTTGATTTTTAGCTGCCTGAATTAATTTTCTTGCCTTCTGGAGAAATTTTGAAATTCTGGAGAAATCGAAAATATCGTTAAAGGCTCCAGAAATAATGAACACTTGGCTCTGGAGAGTTGATATCAGTTTTAGGACTAATTCATCATGTCTACAAAATAAGTAGGTACCTACCTAGTTATAAGTAGGTAGGTATACATTTTGTAAAAGCGTAAATCGTCGAAAATAGTCGATTTTGAATTTTCAAAAATCAATTTGGGCAGCTGAAATTTTGGTTGTGCGGAAGCGGACATCTGAAGAGGTTCCCTTCGTAAAATCTAGCGTTATATTCCCAAAAATGAAAAATTGAAGAAGAAATAATTAAAAAGAAAAACAAAACGTGAAAATAACTTTTAAAAAAGTTAGGGTTTTATTGTGACGTTTTGTTGAAGTAACGTAAAATTACTTTGATTATCCTGATGTTCTGTTTAAATAAAAATCCCCAAAAATCTGAAAAAAGTAGAAAAATTCGAAATATGTTCAAAAAAAAATTTTTATCATAAACTAAGCACTTACCCGACTTATGTAAAAGTAGGTTTTTTGTGGCATTTTGTTGAAGTAAACATTAAAAAACTTACTTGAATATATTATATCTACATAGATATTTTTTTTTTAAAAACAAAGATTTTTTCTGGTGTTGAAGTGATACCGAAATTTTTTTCAAAAGTAATGAGAATGACGATGTTTTACTAAAATGTCAATCTGGAGTAATTTCTTTCGAATTACAAATAATAAATAGATGTAGGTAATTCAATCTATAGGGTGCCCAGAAATATCGAGTACCCCTAAGAAAGTTTTTCATTAAAAATATAGGTTGGCAACGTGAAATAGATGCATATGATTGGTGGAATGTTATCTCTCCAGTCCAACAACCAATCATGTGCTATCATTATTATCATTCACTGTGACCAACCAAAGTATTTTAGTAGAAAACTTTTTTAGGGGTACTCGATATTTCTGGGCACCCTGTAGGTAGGTAGGTACAGACAGTTGTAATGAACTGAATTTTCTTGTATTTTGAAATTTTTTCATAAGTTCACTTTCAACTATTGGTAGGATAGATACTCTTTATTTCTTTTTTTTGTACAAATTCTGAATTATTTTTTCATTTGTTCAGTATTTTTTCGAAATTTTACCCTTGAAGTGATTTTATGAAAGACCACCTCAAATAAGGCAAGATTTTTTTTAAATTGTAAAATATTGGAACTCATGATTTGAGTCTTTGTTTTCGACATTTGAATCTATTATAGGATTTGAGGAGAAAGAGTTCTAATAACTCAATGTACTCTTCAGAGATGATTTTTCAGGCATACTCTCAATTTTTCTGGGGCATAGGATTGCTGAGTAGTTACCTACTTACATATGTATAATACTTTAACGATGTGTATATATTTTCGCACCCCTTAAAAAATTGAAATGACAAGTGTCAACAAATCATCCATATATTTGTACTATACTACTTGAATGGCTCTTAACTCTTTATATCAATTGGTTCACTTCTCACCGTCAGCTATTTTTACACCTTTTTTATTTAAGTAACTTTTTATTTTATTTAGGCGAGCATAAAATACTGAAATGTTATACCACCCACTTGATAATGAACGAAATGAAATTCACGTACCTACCCTTATTCGGCCATGGAATGTATTTTAAAAGAAAGCTTCAAGGATTGAAGTTGTTGCATGTGGCCTAGAAAAAAATACTTCTTATTTAGTTCGAATCACGCAAAAGGTTAAACTTGCGGTAATTTTTAATATAAATGCGAGCTTCGCGAACAAAGGGTTCTTAACTTCTTCAACTAATAATGTTTTCATGTACCTACTCGTAAGAGAATATTCGTCGTTTGGTTAACGCGAACGTGAATTTTTTAAAATGATGCTACGCTTCCCATGTAATCTGTTTCTTCGTCGTGTACGAGTATCTTCGTGGAAAAATTACCGGCTGAATTTTCTATAGCTTTTTTGTTTTTCATTTTTTAAATAAAACAATATGTGACCGTCCGCGATTAAACCGACCATCCGTCGCAAAAAATCGAAAACGTTTTTTCGCCTATTTTTGGGCCTCAAATGGTTTAGGGAACAAAAATTCGCGAAAAAAATTTTTCGATTTTTTTGCGACGGATGGTCGGTTTTATCGCGGACGGTCACATATATCGAAAGAAGTTTTAAAAAGTTATCTTTCGGTACAAAAAAATAAACAACACGTGAAAAGTATAATATTTAAAACGAACAAGGCGGATACCGCTTGGCGCTTACATCTGGACGAAAATATCAGACGAAATTATCAACCAATCGTCGCTGCAAAGGCGTTCCGCGAATTTGAACCTTTGAAGCAGGCGCAAGACCTTCGCGACGCTTATGTTCTCCTGATGAAAATCAAAATTTTGGCAACTGAAACGAAGAAAAAATGTCAATATATTAATGTTATTAAAGTTGCTTTTCTTTAAGTTACAGGCATAATCACAATTTTTAATGAACTTAAGGCTTTCGTGTGGTCATTTTTGATAACGAAATTACTTGTTATATTAGGAGCTTATGAATTGTTGAAGGGTTTTTGCTGTTTGCCTTTTCTGTTACTAAGTATATATATATATCGATGCAATTACTCGTCTCGTTCTCATTTCATTTTCTCGTTATCCTATTTAAATGTAAATCTTGTCATGCGTTACCCTCTTTTTTCCCAGTTTGATTTTTTTTTTTAAATAATAGAAATGTAGTACATCGCGGCCACTTTCAATTTGACGGGTAATTTTTGCTGTCCTTTTAATTTAATATAGAAATAGGTTGACGTTTTCTTTTTTCATTGACTGATTTAAGAGATAGATTCATGTTCTGATGTCTAGTAAGATAACCATAGACGAGCACGAGCACGTAGATAGGTATCCTTATTCTCCATAAAATAGTACAATCAACTGCAAGGCTTTGTTCGATGATTACACGTTGACAAGTAATTGATTCGTTGAAATGTACGAATAATAATTCGTCAAGAATATCGGCGAATTGATCTTAATCGATGTGTTTTCTGCAGAGATAATGGTGTATTACGCATCGAATAATCGAACGAAAGATATACTTAAACTTGACATTGCCATACGATTTAGTAAAGAGAAACAAATCGGAAAATTTATCAGAAGGAAGCATCTTTACGTTTTTATTTCACCATTTGAAAGGTTTGATGGGCCAAGGGAGCGTAAAGGTACACTTTACGATGAGTCTAGATCATGATTTTTTTTTTACATCCTTTTTACGATACATAAATTATTCAATTATAATTGCAACGCGTGTTGACGTAAACATGAATAATATTTTTCTGTGTAGATAGTACCTTTTATTTCGAACGTGCGCCTATCGCGTGATATTTTTTAATTGGTGCAAAAAGTTATAATAATATTTGTTCTGCTGGATAATTGATTTAAATAGGTATACTTACTGATAACTACTATCTACATGTAAAAATTGTTGCAGACTTTCATTTTGACAATAATAATAGCATCCTGTATGTGTTTCCATATTTGATTTTATCAAATACATACGGATACCTACTCGTATAGACCTACATCAATCAACGATATTTATATTGTTAAAATAGTAATTACCTGTACCTATTTTTGGTGTATTGAAAATCGAGCTTGTTGCTCAATTTGAAGAAGAACAATAAACAAATAAATTAATTTAAAAAATGTATCAATTTTTTAATTAAATAACGAATACGTTGTACAGTACAAAATTTAATTAAATTTACAAAATACGAGTTTACAAACGTTGCAAAAATAGAAAATAAAAAAGTAACAGAAATATAAAATTGACGAATTCGCGGTATTAGTTTCCCGCACTATTAGGACGATTGGTGGAATGAAAAGTTGGACTGCTGTTCAATAGAGGTGTCAAAGAATGTCCAGTTGTTCCGTGACAATGTAAACAGTGCATGCAAACATTGCAATGACCTATTTTTTGTGCTAATATTGCTCGGAATTTCAACGCAGGCCCTAATTTCATATTTATCGTTGTCCTTAAATGTTCTTCGGTTAGTAACGGAAGTGAAATACCATCTATACTTTGTTCTCTAAAATTCTGAAACATAACAAAATGATTATCAGTATCTACATAGGTACATAAGACTATAAGAAGTCATATTTCATTTATTGATTTATTACGAGCTGTACAGTATGAAATTTCACGCTTAACGTGTGGTTCGCTTTTATTGCGTTGTAATTAGTTTTATGCTCATGCATTATGTAGGTACTAGGTAGGTCTAGGTGTCGTATCTTTATACCTATGCTGTATGCTGTATTATAAGAAAAACTGCATCACAAATGAGTACTGTAGCATAGGTATCTCTTATATGTGTACGTGTACCTATCTCCACTTATATGGCTATAGATATGAGAATATTCGTTTGGAATATTAGTTTCATCGCTAATAAAAGGACGATTATTATGATTGCGTTGAAAGCATTATATTCGTTGTGCTCTGTATGAATTGAATGGTGAATTTGAATATTATTATTTCTATATCAAGTAATACTCGTACATATGGTAGATGGGTATCGAGTTTATTCCGTTTTATAGAGGTTGCTTTGCATCGCGTGAAACAACAATAATGATCTTGTTTGGTTCTAATTATCAAGTTTCCCGTTGGGAGACTATTCCTCTATTACGAATAATGCACCCAGTTTTAATCAACGTGTAGATTCGATGTTTATTTCAATATTGATGAAATGGATAATTGCATTCCAGTATAGAGAAGGAATCAATAATTGTGAAATTGTTTAACACGATAACTTGCCTCTTTGAAGCTTGACCTTTGCACATTATATTTTTATTTATGAGGAGAACAAATTTTTACCTACATCAAGAAGGAGTGGAAATGGGTTACAAATGATGACTTTTTCAATCAGAAACTTGCCAAAATTTGTTTAAAAATTTAATGTACTAATATACCTATGTACATATTACATATCTGACTCTAATTTAGTGAATTCAGTGTCATTCTCATAATGTTGGGAAATTACCCTACAAATGACAAAATATATGGCATCTTCCATTACACACACATGTAACAAATTTGAACCCTTGGGCTGCAGGCTGTTCCAAAGGTCAAGAAACGTGAAAAAATAGCTCAAAAATAGGCTTTTCTGCTCCTTGAGAGGGACCAAGCAAGGTTAGGAGGTTCAGTTATGAAACCTGTAAAAAAAATATCAATGGCACCTTCTCACTGGTTGTGCACAATTTTGACTCACTAGGTAAATTTGCAGTAGCTGTGGGTCGAAAATAAGATGAAAATTGAAGTTTTTTATGCCTTGAATGGGGTGCAAATGACCTGGGATACTGAAATTTAGGTACCTATGTTGATCACAATGGACGTAGGTTGGTATCTACTTTATTGATGGTTTTTAATTTTGACTATTTTTATGAACGTGGCTCCTGTGTAGCCTTATAGTACGGTCTTCTACATATTAAAAAAAAAATGACCTTTCTGTAATATTCAACTTTCACTCTCCCCACTTCAACTGTGAAATATCCCAAATGAACCTTATTCCACAAGTTGGGCATATGTTTTAGACATTAGAACAATACACACGTTGTAAAATGCAGTAAACTTCAAAGGGGAGAGAAATGAATGAAAAATATACAGAGTGCTCCACCACAGAATATCCTCCTTTCACCCGTAACGAAGACAGCCCATTCCAAGCCCAAGTATTTATGTTTGCCTACCCTGTGCTCTGAAGGGGCTGAATTATGCTCTTCTTTAAAAAATGTGTTTTTGAAGTCACCAGGGGAGTTATCGACTTTTTTCCAGCTGATTTTATGGTGGAAAATACACCAGAATGCCCCAATGACCGTGGAACTTGTTTTAAGATATCTGGCAACTCCTTGGTGAACCCTGGTGACTTTTGGTGTCAGATTCACCAGAACTCACCAAGTCCATTTTTGACTTTTTTTTCAGCTGAATTTATGGCGAATAAAATCACCAGAATATCCTAATGACCTCCGAAATTGTTTTCGAATATCTGGTGACTCCTTGGTGAATCCTTGTCACTTCTGGTGACAGATTCACCTGAACTCACCAAGTCCATGTTTGACCTTTTTTCAGCTGAATTTATGGTGAAAAAAACACCAGAGTGCCCGAATTACCCTAGAAATTTATTTCGAATATCTGGTGACTCATAGGTGAATCCTGGTGACTTCTGGTGACAGATTCACTAGAACTCACTGGGTCCATTTTTTTCCAACTGAATTTATGGTGAAAAAATCACCAGAATGTCCTAATGACCTAAGAAATTGATTTCGAATATCTGGTGACTCCTTGGTGAATCCTGGTGACTTCTGGTGACAGATTCACCAGAACTCACTAAGTAAGTTTTTGACTTTTTTTCAGTTGAATTTATAGTGAAAAAAATCACCAGAATGCCCCAATGACCCTGGAAATTGTTTTAAGATATCTGGCGACTCCTTGGTGAATCCTGCTGACTTCTGGTGACAGATTCACCAGAACTCACCAAGTCAATTTTTGACTTTTTTTCAGCTGAATTCATGGTGAAAAAATCACCAGAATTCCCGAATGACCCTAGCGATTGATTTCGAATATCTGGTGACTCCTTGGTGAATTCTGGTGAGTTCTGGTGAATCCGTCACCAGAAGTCACCAAGTCCATTTTTAACTTTTTTTTCAGCTGAATTTATGGCGAATAAAATCACCAGAATATCCTATTGACCTCAGAAATTGTTTTCGAATATCTGGTGACTTCTGGTGACCGATTCACCAGACGTCTCCAGGTGAGTTTTCGACTTTTTTAAAGGTGAATTATTTATGGTGAAAAAATCACCAGAATGCCCATTCAATCTCAGGAGTCAATGTTTGAATCTTCTGAAATCTTACCTACTAGCCAATACCCATGAGTCTGATGAGGTGTTAAATTCATTCAATTCTTAAAGCTCCCCCTTCAACACAGTCAATCCACACCAGCAGATTGAGACGCAAGATGTGCCCAGGTTTTTATAGGTATTGCATTTTGATTTCTCTAGACCCGAAAAACTTACATGCAGTAATGCAGTTGGTTGCAATGCGACCTCATGACTATGCAGAATGTATTACGTACTACGTAGGTAAGAAATAAACACAAATATTTAAAAAAGAGCAAACGTTTGGAAATTACAATTGTACATTGCACGTTACGAATGATTAGTTGTTGGAAAAAATTTTCAGTCAATTTAAATAAACAACCGACAAGTTAAGAGTCATGCAGTCGAACCAGCGTTAAGTTTTTTAATCACGGTATTAAAGCCGGCTACCTTTACCTTTGCTGGACGATTGCATTATGGTATTGCGCCTGCCAAAATGCCGATTCACGCGTGCCCTTCTCATTCGTTATTACTACAGTTGAACCTGTTTGGTCAAGTTTGGTAAATGGTAATGTTAGCAATGCAATAAGTAGCCGAGAAACAGTGAACTAAATTTCACTGTAGATGGGTAAGGCTATTGGGTACCATAGGTACTAATAACGGACATAAATTCTTCTACAAATAACCAATAATATACTGTTGCAGCGCAGTGATATCGGTGAAATATTAGTTTATTTGTCTTCATTAACCTGTTGCCGTTTAGGCTTGTCTTCTCGACTGGGCGGTGTAATTTTCTGGTTTCTTAAAGCACGCGGAAATTGTCTACCTAGGAAGATATCGGTTTATGTATTTGAACATAGCATATAGCCTACTACGAATAGTTGAGGTTGTATTCAAATGTATGGGTACGAGTCGAATATTTGGGCTAAAAACGTATACGTGCTCGGTTTACGATCTGATTTGCATTTTTTTTATAATTCATTTTCTATAACGGAAAAAAATGCGGACGATGGAAATTGTAACGTTTTTTAAGTATAATTTTATTACTTTGTTTTGATGCGCAGCTTAAACTAAAGTAATACTACACGTAAGGCGATAAAAACTGTCATTTCAAATACTCGTGTTCAATTTAGAAAAGTAATTTGAAATTGAGTTATTTTGACTAATCCGGCAGGTAGCCTTTCTCGTTTGTTGGGATGAATCATGACATCTTTAGCAATTTACGAAATTATATTGGAATGTATATTTTTTTCTCTTCTTCAAATCACGTTTCTACGAGATACTTGATTTTTGGTAAATTTATGCTGTAATTATATTTGTTATAGAGTTTTTTTTTGAGTTGATGACGATATGATGTTGAGCTTTCAAAAAACTGAGATGGTTTTAATTTCGTGTACCTACCTAAAAATACTATATATTAAATTAATCGAATACTTATTCGTTGAAAATTGTTGTAATATAAATTGAGGAGGAGTAAGGAGTGAAGCGGCCTGAGGCGAAACGGACCTTATTATATCTTAGATCTAGATACAGTATGCGGCTATGTTATTATTTGCACTGAACCGTGGTTTTGATATGTGAAGTTCAGTGGGTAACAGGTCGAGCTGACCAGAGGCACTAACCCTTCCTACCTTACCTGCCAATCCCATCATGCTTCTTGAAGCGAGGTCACATTCTGGATCGAACCGTGAGTAGCGAACCAGATCAACGTAAGCCTCACGTTTGTTATAGAGCCGCTACCTTTAGTCAACGAAGATCCATATTTGAAGTGGAAGAAGAAAAAAAAAGAACGAAACTTGATAAAATCGTTGCATCGAATTGCATCCTACGTTGATTTGAAGTTTTATTTTTCCGCTTCTACGGTGTTTATCACGTTTAGAAAGTATTTTAAAATGTATCGCCTTTTAGGGATCAGCGCCATATAAATAATCTAACCGATTAAATATCAAATACTGCGAAACTTTCGATGTACTTACAGATGAAAAAATAACTACACAAATGTATAATATTCGCGATGAAAGTAAAAGATCGATTTTTAACTTTAGTTTCAGATTAACTAGGATAGTTTTGCCTTTTTTTTTTTGCTGGGTTTTGTAAAACGAGATTAGTTGCTCAAGTTCCTTGTAAATTGTAAAATGTGTATGTGGAATTGTAGAGTTTCCTTTTTCATGTGAAATTTCGAAGCTTTTACCTCGATTCTTTTGATGTTATCTAATTTTTCCTAAAGGGAGGTTTTTCGGATCATGAGATTTCACTGATGATATCTTTGCATGTTTTCCTTAGCATTTGATTGAAAAGGTCGATGGAATCATTGATAGGAGGTATATAGCTATTAGAGCATTTTGGCGAATTTTTGAAAATTGCAAACATAACTTATGTGTGTTAATTTTCTTACAAAACAGTGAAATAAATCTTGAAATGAAAATCTGAAAATTGGATTATACCCCAAAGTCGATCCATCCAATCCGATAGCGATCATTTTCAAGTTAATCTGGAGACTCCAGCAAAAGTTGACCTTTCTCCAGAGATTTGGAATTGCTTTAGAAGATGCTCGTAATCAACTTTGACTACAGAAAATTATTTAATCCTGTCATGAGTTCGACATCGTGAATCGATTTTTAAAATTTCCCTTATCCCCTGAACATGCTTCCCCCCTCCCCCATCTATTAGAACCTTTTTCAAGCTAATCTCCGGGAGTCTTTAGCAAGAGTTGTATTTCTCAAACAAACTAAAATTGTACCAAGAAGTGCTGTTCTATTAGGCACATTCACAGTAATATGTACATATATTTCTGATGAAGGCACCAGATCGACTTGAAAATGGTTGTGATCGATTTGAGAGACCAATGTTTGGTGTTTTTACCAATTTTTAAAGTGTTTTTCGATTTTTTTCTCGAAAAATTAATTTCGGTTTCAATTTTTTGAACTGTATCATAAACGTTTTTCTATAAGTGGTATTAACCTTGGAATTCAAAAAACATGGTAAATTTTTCAAAAATACTCAAAAATGAAAAATTATGTACTGTACTTTAATTTTTCAACATTTCATGGTAATATTTCCTCATATTTCAGTAGAAATTCTTCAGTATTTTTCAAGATAATATTAAGCACAATTTTCATTAATTTTGAAAGTATTTTTTTACTGTTTTTTTTTGTATTTTTTTTAGATGATTTACTTTTTTTTAAAATGTCTAGTGTCAGTTCGTCTTTTTTCGAGTTTTTATGTTCTCATGATTCTCTGAGGTGTTCACAAATTTTCACAACTTTCATTTATTTTTTAAGTACTAGGTTGAGGTATTTACTTACTCAATTTTTTCCAAGTTTGAAAAAAAATTATTTAGCTTTCTCAAAAAATTCCAATTAGATATTTTTCAGTTCTATTTTTTTTTAGCTAATTTAGATGATGCAATTGATGCCAAGATGAGTTGAGATATAATTTTAATCATTCTTTCAATAGATGCATACTTAATTTAATAAAAATTCCTATTCCCTTCACTCCACCTTTCAGTCCATTTGTTTTATCATCTTTTTTCGATAGGTACTCGTTTCGTAGAAATGATTTAAATCAAAACAGCTTTTCAATCCTCGCAGTTCACCTAATTTTGTTTGCATAATTTTTTAATCCAGTAATCAAACCAACACCTCGAATGACATGTGAAGTGAATCCAGGATGCGATGTGGTTGACAAATTAATAATTCCTTGATTTTTTTTTCTTCAAACGTGCGCCTCAAGTTTATCTAAAAAATATGTAGGTGGTTTATTTCGAAGCTGACACTTTTCAGTGAAGACGAACGAACTGGTTGTATGTATATGTTTTGAAAAGTTATGTAAAAGAGTGAATCGAATTTTCAATTCGTGTTTGCACGCCCACCGGTATTGTTGGTCAGTCATTGAATGTCGAGGTAAAGCTAACCTTTAGCCACTAACGACCTCACCTTTTATTGAAGCAGAAGTTAAGATCTGGTTCTCAACACTGGAGGCTGCTTTTACTACGATCGATCCAAACGCTATTGTTTTTTTTTTTCAACGTGTATTCTCTTCGTATGTTCTTTCTACTTAATAATTATAGCGTTTTTGCCGATATAGATTTTTTTTCGTTGTACCTATACAGCTCGAGTCTGATCTAATTTCCTGCGTCGAGTTCACGATTAAAAATATTTATCATTGTTCGGCTACGTGTGTGTTACAGGGATGAACTCTTAGATGGCCTTTTATGAGCTGGTAATGCTGGTGTATAAAGTGGAAGGAAAAACTAATTAATTAACAACTGGAGACTCGAACTCGACGATGTTGTTCAAATTGCATTTTGATGAAGTTGCACGCTAAGCTTATTTATGTGAAGTTAATTACTTTAAAACTTGACACAGATTACGGCGTCTTAATTAACGTATAACGTCGAGTCGTAGGTATAATAGGTATCTTCATCGCTGTTCACGTGCCTCTATTTATTTTCTCGTAGAAAATTCTGATTTCCCGCACTTTTTGAAACCAATTTTCAATTTTATTTTAAAGTTCTGATATCTTAGTGAATTATCTACATCTAAATGGGTGCACATATTTTTAAACAGGTTGAAAATTCCATTCGCGAATGATTTATTTGATCTACAGAGATTTGAGATCGTTGTCGATAGGGCAGTGTTGCAGCTCAAATTTAGCTGCTCAAGTAGCCAACTATACGAGTGCCTATCTTGCTTTTGGCGTGGAGAAAGTATGATTGGTTTTGCGAGCTATTCGAGATATTCGTATACGTGCGAATCGGTAGCATATTCTTTGATATCATCTTCGAGCTAATTTCAAATCAACCAAAAGAATTCGTCCAAGCAGAACGAATCTCCGTCTTAAACACCATCTTTTATATAGATCGATTTCCAAAATGGAAATGTATACGCGTTATTTATATCGTAACCAATTTGTTAATACCAGTATATCATACGGTGCATTTGTCAAGGTTCAATCGTGTTCAAGGTTTCTTGTCGTCTTTGTGTATGTTATACATTAACGGAGATGGTAAGAAAATAATATCAGTAGGAAAAAAAACTCAAAGTACGCGTCATTCATTTTTTTCCTCATTATTGATGCAGATACCTATACCTACCTACCAGGTGAAGTAAATGAAGTCGATGAGATTAGGTTAGGTCGCTCGTTGTCTTTCTTAATGAATGTACATTTGTGTCATGGAAAAGAAGGGAAGGATTTGGATATCTTGGAAAAATGTTCGTAACTCTTTAACAACAAACTTGAAAACGGTCATAGATTTCGTAAGATATTAAAGAAAACGCATTTTTCCTCATCTGCCTTTTAGAAGATGTTCTAATTATTCATAAGGAGGAGGAGGGAAATATGATAAGCAGTTCAATTTGTACAGAAATTTGTGGATTTTAAATCGAAGAGAGGAGGAAGCTAAAAAATACTTCCAAATTTTTTGAATACATAAGTATTTTATTAGGAGGAGGAAAGAAGAAAATTTGAAAAACAATGCTGTCAACATTTTGCAAAAATTTTGTTGAAATTCTGCAAAAACCCTGCATTTTGATTTGGAGATCTTCAGTCTTCACTGCTCTCTGCTGAAATTGTCGAAGTCTCGTTTTCTGTCAAAAATTAGCTTCTTTTGCCAGAAATTTCAAAAAGTGCCACTTTGGCAACAATTGCGAAAAAATCTCTAGATGGCCGCAATTCTGCCAGTTGGCAATAGTGATTTTTCATTTTTGGAATTTCCAATATCATCATCATCACATTTTTGAATTCATGTAATTCTGTTTTCGAAGAAAAAAAAACTGGCGCCATGCAGCCCAGTGGGTAGGTCTCTATAGATACCACTTTTCAACTACCTACTTCCAAAAATTTTTCACGAAACCTTTTTCATGCAACAAAAAATGTCTGTTTTTAGCTTTTTACCATCTATGGTAACATCTTTGTTTGCTTACTCGAGTCTATCTTTTTCAGATACCATAAAAAAACAAAAGAGGTGAACGTACACGTACACGATTAAAAGTGGTAATTAGAGTACCCATCTATGAAATTATTCGAAAAATTAATACGAAACCTTGCTCATAACATGCCTTTGCGAATTAATTTCAGTTTTTAGAAAATGCAAGTTTTACGACATTCGAGTTATCGAAGCTCTTATTTGTTTTACATACATTTAACATCTGTCAGTGAATTTTTTTTTTTTCTATACCGAGACATTTTATACTTTAAAACCAGTTCATTGATATATGAGACGCGCTGCGAATTTATTCGCGACTAGAACGTGTATATTCTTATACCTATTCTTATAAAATGAGAATTTTTCGATAGCGGTTTTCGTGGGTGGCACGTTGTTGGTTACACAGGAAATTCTGGATTTATGCTCGAATAAGTTTCGGATGATTTTCAAGTAAAGGCATAATACGTACGACGTGTTATACATAAAACAGGTGGACGTCACTTCGAAGAATTTCTTTGTAAGCGAATAAAAGTTAAACAAAGTAATTACGACGGAAAATTTTCGTCCAGTGAATACAAATCGTATATTTTGCCGACTAGTGTATAATTTTCTATTAAACATTATGTTTTTAATGGCATTATAATCCGATTACACCGCAATAAGTTGCAGGCAGATGACAGTTTTAATATTTCCAATTCAATTTACCACGTTGTAAATTTACTCAAAAAAATACGAATAAAAGAAAAATCTCGCGTCGATTATCCGTTCTAAGATGATTTTAATGCGAAGATGAAAAGAACTTATGACTGTGTAGTGTCTGAATCGCGTACCACCTTAAGTGCGATACTACAAATGTCTATAAATGTCAGTCAGCGCATCGCCAGGTAAAAGATTACCTAACTGGTTGAAGTAGCCGGTCATATTTTAATTGCGGGTTACTTCAAAGAAGCCACAGCCTTTCAAGTTGAATGAAATCAATCACGTAACGTAACCATGATGAAAAATCGGTAGGTACAGGTACCTCCAAAGAATTATACATCCTATGTACGTACGACTTACGAGTATCTGCAGTTTAAAGATGCGTTATTATAAAATAGTTCGATTCGTGAAACTGGGCAAATAATAACTCTATTTTCACGAAGTCGTCCGCGTTAAATTAATCAACAGATCGTGTAAGAAATTATCGTGCAAAACGCATCGCTTCGCCGGTTACATTGCCCGTAGACAGGAAACGTACGCCACGCATCGTGCGCCGCACATGCATTTCTACACGTTTATGTGGTCAAGTGGACAGAGTTGAAAACCGGATGTACGTAGAAAAATTATTTTAAAGGAAATTCTAAACGTTGTTTCAACTTATGAATTGTCATCTGCTATTATGTTCGTACACGTGAGATAACTTGTAAATCTTTTTTTCAATTTATTAGCGATGAAAGTTTTTATACAGCATAGGTATAGGTAGTGACTTAGTTGGAAATAGATATCTTGAGCACACTCTATATAGTTCTATACATTGGTTGTTGATAGGTATGTACTCGTATGTTTGTTTGAAATAAGAATAATTTGGCTCAACTATTAGGTTTGTAATGGGATCAAGTTGTCCTGGAGATAGATGGGGATGGTGACTATTATTGCGGTAGAACGCTGAATTTTGGCTTGTGCCCTATTTTTGGCTTCTCGAATCAATTAACTGCCGATTTCAAGCCATTTGAAGCCTCTGGCAGATTGCGATTTTCGAGGGTTCTGAGTTCGAATATTCACATATTTTTGTAAAGGACTCTCCCTTCCCAGACATGAAGAAAGAAAAGCAAAAAATTAGACACGTTTGAATTTGAATATCTAACTATTTTATGGGCATGACTCATAAATGTTCTTCTGTCTCTTAAATTTTCAAGAAAAAAATGCACAAAAAATCCCGAAAATGTGTTAATTTGTTCTAATTTTGGAGCATCAAGGTCGGGGCTCATACTCGGTTATTTTACTACTAACAAGGGAGGTGCCCCAGGTGACATTCACCGATTTCAACGATTCTTGCATCATTGGATAGAGGACATCGAACATAGCCTAATCCCAAACTTTCAGCTGCTGAAGTTGATATTTTAGCCTTCCAGAGCAATTTTTCGATTTTCACATTGCAATTTTGAAAAAATCGAAAAATCGCCTTGGAAGACTGAAATATCAACTTCAGCAGCTGAAAATTTCACCGTGGGCTAGTCTCATCATGTGTATTAAAATGCCCAAATAATATTAGAGATTTTAGTATGCGACCTCCGCGGACTATTTTTGGCCAATTTTTCAAAATTGCTATGTGAAAATCGAAAAATCGTCCTGAAAGGCTGAAATATCAACTCCAGCAGCTGACAATTTCACCGTGGGCCAGTCTCATCATGTATAAAAATGCCCAAATAATATGAGAGCTTTCGGTATGCGACCTGCGCCGACTATTTTTAGCCAGTTTTTCAAAATTTCTATGTGAAAATCGAAAAATTGCTCTGAAAAATCGAAATATTAACTTCAGCAGCTGATAATTTGGGGTTAGGCTATGTTCAATGTCCTCTATCCAATTGTGCAAGAATCATTGAAATCAGTGAATGTCACGTGGGGCACCTCCCTTATTGTAAGTACAAAAATAAGTTATCTACTAAAATTATTTCTTTTTCAAAATTTTGATTACTAAAGTTACTTTTTAAAAATATTTTTTTAAATTTAATTTGACCCCATTTTTTGAAGAAAAATTTAAAAATGTTGATAAATTGATAATATCAACAAGTGAATAATTTGCAAGAGTACATATGTACATTTTAAAAATCGTTTTCCAACTGGCTACACTGACCTTTCAGCGTTATGGTCACAAGTCACAAATCCCTGAATATTATTAAGATGGCCGGCTTTGCTTTCGGCTAGAAACGGTGAAAAGTCTCGTTTCTTGCTAAAAATTATTGCTAAAAATAATTGTTTTCCCAAAAACCTCGATTTTTTGCTAAAATTTGACGGGAAAAAACACCATTTGTCAAAATTGTCCAAGTCTCACTTTTTTCCAAAAATTTTCAAAAATGTATATTTTTAAACAAAATTGCTAAAAGGCTCGCTTTTTTATCTAAAATTGTCAACTTTTTTCACTTTCTACCAAAAAATTGCCAAAATATCACTTTTACTTCTAGAAACTGCTAAATAGTTTCGCTTTCTTGCCAAAAATTGCTAAAAAAAAAACTTGTCTTTTGCTAAAATGGTCAATTCTGCATTTCGCCAAAAATAGCAAGAAGTCTCGCATGTTTGTCTGTTGTCAAAATTGCCAAAAAGTTTATTTTTTTGCCAAAAATTTTAAAAATTGTTGGTTTTTTGCAAAAAATTTCAGTGTTATTTCTTTTCAACAATTTTTCTTATAATTTCTTTTTTTGAAAAAAAATATTAAAACGGCTCGCTTTTTTTTGGTCAAAAACTACCAAAGTTGTCAAAGTTTTGCTTTTTGCCAAAAAAATTAGTTTTTTTTGCAAAAAAATCCTGAAAAGTTGCTCTTTTTCCACCTAAAGCTTTTTTACCAGAAATTGCCTAAAAACGTTGTTTCTTTAATAAAACTATTCAAGTCTCACTTTTTGCCGAAAATTGCCTTAAAGTCTTCAGAGTCTTGTTTTTTGCTAGAAAGGGTATAGGAGGATTAAGGTACGGTTTTGGGCCCAGAAATGGATTTCGACGAAATTCACACCAAAGGTTATCCATGATGAGAAGATACGCTCAAAAAATTTTCAGACCCCCAGACCTTTTTTTCAGGGGGGGGAGGGGCCAAAATGTGTTTTTTAAACTTTATTTTCCAGTGTTTCGCCAAAAGTAGATAAAAATTTCGCGTTTTTTTGTATCGATTCTTAAGGGTGAGGGGAAGCCCCTGAAATTTTTTCAAAATTTTTCGGACCATTTTTCACCAAATTGTGGCGTTTTGAAAATTTTGAGCGGCCATTTTGTGAAGAAGTTGCGGAGGTACAGTCACCATTTTTTTTCCTAAAATACGTTATTTAGTCAAGATTATACCATAAAAGTTTCAACGAGTTTGAGTTGGTGCAACATTGTCAAAAAAAATAAAAACTGACCACGCGTCATATTTGCCGGGGGTTGGGCATGATAGTCCACGGCGCTATCGTGGGAAGTTACGTAGCGTTCGCGCGCGTTACTGTCGTTCGTGGTTGTCTCATAGTCCAGTCAAATAGGGGGGGAAAATGGGTGAACCACATACTCGTTATTCCGATCAAATATTTTTTGGTGAATATTGTCAGAAATGTCAACCCCCTCCCTTCATATATACCCCTCGAAATGGCGTTTTTTCGTCTTATTTCATGTTTTTTAACAATGAAAATTGCGAGGAACAATTTTCTAAACATGTTTTTTGGATGTATTTACGACCCCTCAATATCATATATTTTTTCGAAATTTTTGTTTTGGCAGGTCCGTCATGGTGAAAATTTGAAAAAACGAGTCATAGAGGGGGTAAAATGAGTATTTTGGAAGAATTAACTATTAATGAGTGAGGTGTCGTTTCCGCATGATTCGATACCACTAAGCACGAATATGACGTCAGATTTTCTGCTGCACTCATCAAGCCCCCCCCCCCAAGTGTCTTCACTCCTTCAGCCTCCTCCTCAATTTTTAATATTTTTGAAATATAGTTATTTTGATGATATTGGTGTTTTCATATGTTTCAAACCTACGGAGCACAAATTTTATGTCAGATTTTGTTTTGCACCTACCTGGCCTCTCCAGGGCCTCAGTCCCCTCCTCAATTTCTACTGTTTTTTAAACGGAACTACTTTTATAATATTGGTGTAGTTTTCAAGTGAACCGAACTACCCGAATGGAAATACAAACTTCAGATTTCGTTTTACTCGCACCCAGCCCCTCCGGAGCTTCTACAGGGGCCGGGTAAGCGTAAAACAAAATCTGACGCAACATTTGCGCTTGGGAGGTTCGAACGACACCAGTATCATAACGTCATTATGAGGGGGTAAATATTATGGGTACACCCCTTACAAATGTTTACAACGTACTTAAAAATGAGAAAAATCGGTTCACATGGGGCTGAGAAAATAATTTTTATTCCATTCCAGAAAAAGGGTGTTTTTCAAAAATGGGATGAGGGGGTCTGGAGATCTGAAACTTTCAATGCGGAAGTTCCTCGTTAAGTACCTTTACCTACCTAGTACCTACCTACCTAACATGCAAATATCAATCCAAAAGCTCACGGAGCCCATTTCTAAAAATTACGTCACTTCGAGGGATCGTAGCGCCACCCCCTTGGGGCTAGGGAGTTGGTTGATAGATCATTCGATAGGTATTTGAGAGGACATAAAATGATCACAAAGCTCATTCTACTCGAAAGTTGATATTTTAGAAGTTTTTAACGAAACCACTGTGGGAGGGGTCGGGGGATTTTAATATGTTGTTCACCACACTACTCTTGACAATATTCACCAAAAAATATTTGATCGGAATAACGAGTATGTGGTTCACCCATTTTTCCCCCCTATTTGACTGGACTATGAGACAACTACGAACGACAGTAACGCGCGCGAACGCTACGTAACTTCCCACGATAGCGCCGTGGACTATCATGCCCAACCCCCGGCAAATATGACGCGTGGTCAGTTTTTATTTTTTTTGACAATGTTGCACCAACTCAAACTCGTTGAAACTTTTATGGTATAATCTTGACTAAATAACGTATTTTAGGGAAAAAAATGGTGACTGTACCTCCGCAACTTCTTTACAAAATGGCCGCTAAAAATTTTCAAAACGCCACAATTTGGTGAAAAATGGTCCGAAAAATTTTGAAAAAATTTCAAGGGCTTCCCCTCACCCTTAAGAATCGATACAAAAAAACGCGAAATTTTTATCTACTTTTGGCGAAACACTGGAAAATAAAGTTTAAAAAACACATTTTGGCCCCTCCCCCCCCTGAAAAAAAGGTCTGGGGGTCTGAAAATTTTTTGAGCGTATCTTCTCATCATGGGTAACCTTTGGTGTGAATTTCGTCGAAATCCATTTCTGGGCCCAAAACCGTACCTTATCCTCCTATACCCCCATAAAGCGAGTCTTTTTGACAATCATTTTAGCAAAAGGCAGAGTTTTTTTTTAGCAATTTTTAACAAGAAGCTACAATTTTTATCAAAAAGGTGAGACTTATTACCTATAATTGAAAACTCCTGTTTCTAGTTTCGATTGACCTTTTATTATTAGATTTTAGTTGGGATGTTTCGTTTCGTTATTTTGTCTTCCCTGATAAATGAAATTTGAATTTTATTCGATTGGGATATATGTAGTTTTTAATTGGTATCTCTTGAAGCTTATATTTCGAAATGCAGCTAAGTATATGCTCTGATTTGGAGCTTCAGTGTAAAATTTTAATTGGCATGTTGTGGGTTCGTTTTTCTTACATCGACTTTAGTTGAACTGTTTTCGTTTTTGTGATTTTTTCTGCATTAAAATGTTTTCTCACGTTTCGTATCTTTTCGTACCTTTCTTTGGAGGGGGGGGGGGGGGGGTAACGAAAAAGGAATTCAACGAACAGGGCGATTAATTTCTAATCGCTTCAAAAACGAACCTTTTCCGTAACTCATTTATTTATCAATCACAACAATAACAAAATCTTTAGATAACTACAGATAACGGACATCGTAGCCAACTATAACTGAATTCTAGAAAGTTTAAATACAACGAAAACATAGCCAAATAATAATAATCGCGAATCCGCGACAGGGGGATTGAGTAAGAGCTCTATTCTTTATTAATAGCCTCGGTATAGTACACCTCTCCTAACAATCATCATGTCACGACACATTTACAATTATTTTCTATCATTATCGATGTTGATGAAATTAATTTTCAATCCGAAAATTTTCTAAGGATATGGCTTTCCATTAAGTAAAATTGGAAAATATTTCTGAATCAGGTACTTATTGATAATTTTGAATTTTTCTCACTTCCAATTATGTAGAACAAGTAATAAAAAATAACGTCAATATTATGTACTTACATCAGCGTATTCAGCGCATACATCGATGGAAGAAACGAAATTATGAACGTCGTCTATCGTCCACCGTGATATACTCTCTTGGCCATCTCGACTAGGACACGTTTTATCGAGCGATGACGTGCATAATGAAAGACACGAGGCTGTTCGATGATCAGCGATTGGAATTTGAGCGACGGTCGCGGCTGTGGCGGCATTTTGCGGCAGCGAGAATAAAAAGGAAGATTTAACGCGAGGTTTAGGAGACACGCTACCGGTACGTTTGGTTTGTTGACGTTCTTTAATTGGCTTTTGATTGGAACTTGTCATCGAGTTATCGGTCGTATTAAAATTATCAGTCGAACTCGGTGGTCGTTTTAGTTTTTTCGAATTACACGGTTGTGAATTGGAGGATAAATCTAAAGGATTAAGAGCAATATCTGGCGGCCTTTTTATACCGCTACTTTTCATGTACGATTCTAATTGGCTAACGCTGCCTGCGCCGGCAGTACGTACCATATTTAATAACGCTTGAGTCGACGACATATCTACTAAAGGTGAAAATAATGGTAGATTAGCTACCGAAGGAACAGAAGACGAATTAAAAGTATTTAAACCGAAACTAGAAAATAATGAGTTTTGAGCGTCCGTCGCGTTTAAAATTTGTTTCAAATCGATATCGTTATCTTTGGTATTCGACGGTGTTAAATGACAAGATGAATTTAAAACATTAGGCGGCGAATTACTATCCGAATTTAACGTCGGCACTAAATTTACGAAAGGAGAAGTTGAATTTGTTTTAAACGACGAAAATCTAGGATCACCGAACGTTCCCGCGAAACCGTTCTTTGACGTACTATAATAACTGAAACAGAAACCAAAACATATCGTTTAAATTTCCATTCCAATTTTCCATCCAATTCCAATGTACATAATAGAAAAAAATTGACTCACTCGTTAGGATTAGAATTATTATACTTGGCTGCTAAACTTCTCATAATATCGCTGTAATTTCGCGCCATCGGTTGATCAATGATTTTCGAGTGTGACATTTGAGCAGCCGGTGACAGCGAAGGACTAGGGACTCGATCATTGTGATTATTTGAATTAGGAGGTGTACCGGGATACGATGACGATGGCGTATTGCTTCCCGATCCCGAAGAATTGTTATCCGTAATGGCCGACGATGGACTTAATCTTTCGGTTTTGACTTCCATCTTGAAGCTAGAAATTGGCGCGGTTGTTGTATTTGAAGCAGTAGTAACCGAAGTCACTGTGCTAGCAGTACTTGTGAATGCAGAAGGTGTAGGACATCTGTTTTCACTTCCGATCGATGCATTAATACCATTCGTGCGTTTTTCATTCGATGACGAGGTCGTCGGCCGACGACTTTTCTTGATTCGGATGACAGGAGATTTCGTCAAACTTCGAGATTTCAACGAATCCGTTTCTAGTTTATTTTCACCTGTGGATTATAACAGAAGATTAGTGCGTGGTTCTCAATTCTAATGACTGTGTGATCTAGTAAAATTCAATCGTATCCAGACAGTGATGAAAGAAAGTCAAAATATGAATGAAAATTAGCATTGAAGAGCAATTAAAATGAGAGAAAGTGGGTCAACAGGGGATTTCGCAATTATTTTCCCCTTTGAAATAACTTGTCCCATGCTCCTCACCCCTCCGAATTAGCCTAAGAGGACAAAATTTGGCATATTTATTAGCATAGCTATTCTAGATGTACCTTTTGGGTTTTAGACTTCTCAACTCTTCCCTGCCTATTTTCATCACTATGCACTTCTAAATTGACCGGAAGGCCGAAATTTGACTTGTACATTTTTAGGATAGGTGCCTTAGAAGTGGTTTTTGAGAGTTTCGACTTTTCAATCCCATCAACTTTTTTCAGCTACCATAAAGTGATTTTTTTTCAAAAAAAGGTAGGAAAATCGCCCCTTCCTCATCCAACTTTTTTGAGAGTCTGTTTCATTTTTTCATTTTTTTTTTGAAATGATTTTTCAATTTCAATTTTAATACTTATTCTTTTTCAAATTTGGAGAATTTCTCAAATTTTTTAGTATTTTAATAAAGAATTAAAATAATCCACAAAAATTACAAAAAAAAAAAATAGTCTGTATTGAAAATAAAATTTTTCCAAAAAATTAAAGCGAACAGAATTTGTAAAAACACAGTGGACGTAACACTTTGGATTGCCTTCATCCAATGTGAGACTGAATATGGTTGGAAATATCGTGAAACCCAGCGAGCCAACTATAGCAATCGTTGCAAAAAATCAGTAAATCCATTGCAAAGAATGGAAATAAAACAAAACACGTTCGAATTAATTTTCAAATTCATTAAATACGAGAAATTTAGATTACAACGCGGATGAAAACATTATTCAAACGTTTAAAGTATTGTTTAAGATCTGTAGTGTTCTATTATTCGAAGGCCTCTCACGTTTTGGGCTTCTTCTATTTCTTCTGTATACCTACTCGGCGAAGGTCTACAACAATCTAAACAATTTATCTCCACACTAACTAACAGGTCATCACTTCAAACTCACATATATAACTTCTGTTCAAACAGTAGGTGTACCTACCTTATCTTTGGTACGTGAAACATTTCACGTTACATTTGAATCGCATTATAATTAGTTATCGTGGATAGGTGTATTAGTACCTATATAGATGATGCTAGATACATATGTTTTTTTTTACGCCTACAAAATACTAAATGGTGCTTATTTGAAATCTGAATGTAATGTCCCGAAGAATCAAAGTGATGTCAATACTACCTGGGTAGGTCTTAAAGACATGTATGACCTGTACGCTTTCTGAACTCTTCAAATCCTTAAAAAGGCTGCTCTTACTCTGCTTTTTTGAAAACCCTCAAATAACCATACTCTTTCCTACTACTCTGACTCTACTCTCGCACTCCTTGGAATTCGTCGAAATCTGTTTCAATTAATTAATTTTATATTCTGAGATGATTGTAACGATTGGCTATTCGGGAATTTCAATGACAAGTTCTTTTTTCTTCAGTGGTTTTCTGTGCATATACCTGCATACGTAAGTAAATATAGTGCATGTATACAGGTAGGTAAATAAAGTAAAGTATGTAACAACTATTGAAAACCACTGATATAGAGCATGACCTAAAATGAACAACTTATATATTTTACATTGAAGTTTCCAGGTAACTGCTATGTCGGACTTTTTCTGATATAAAAATAAATATTAATCTTTTTACAATGTTATTTATATATTGATCTGGAAAATATCGATAAATATCAATTGATTTGCTATTGATAGAAAGTTTATGCTCCTTCGTCTGAGTATATAGGTACCTTACCTTCCTAGTACCTTTTCTCGTATAAGTGTACCTATTGGATTTGATTGTATCGTGATATCCACATAACCGAGTAGGTATATGTTTCATGGCAATTTCAAAATTCCTCTATTACGTGTTGGATTTATTAACGATCGAATGTGAATTTTTTATTCGATATAAGTTTCATTATTTGAAAACTGTACTCGCGAAAATCAGTAAATGCAGTTCCTCAAACTTGAGCACGAGTAAGTTTCGCATCCTAGATTAGTATGTGATAATCCTTCAAGTAGTTCATTAGGTAGATATACTTGTAAATGTAAAAAAATCTGATTAAAAACACCTTAAAATGAAAGATTTTTATAATGAAAATATTCGAAAAAAATGCGCGGAAAGAAAAGCGCTGAGGAGCAAAAATTTTCACAGCCAAATTTTTTTAGGGCTCAAGGACTAACTTCGTGTGATATTTTGAAAATTTTAGAAAATGATCGCAGAGCATTTGAGATGCAAAATGTGCCCTGAGTTAATATTTACCTTCTCGCACAGCATGTAAAAGTTGATCAAGTAGGTATAGTAGAAACGTAGGTAATTCAGGCAACATTTCAAGAAAAAACAGTTTGAAATGGAAAAAACTGAAGATGCGAAGTATCTATTTTTGAAAATACACTGGAAATTTTTTATGACAAATTTTCTTCTAATTTGAAATTTTTTTCGGTGATACATGAATTTGATCTAGTTGATTTTCGTGAAAGGGAGGTCGAGTTGAGAGGTTTCTGAAAAAAAGTGAAAAAATTGAGATTTTCCAACAAAAAATCACGAAAAATGTGCTTGTAGAAAAATCTTCAAATTACCGATTTGAGATTAAAAATTATTGAAAAACATTGAAAGTTTATTCTGTGGTACAATTCTTTGGTAATTCGGTGTCGATCTCATGGTCCTTCATTTCGCGAGCTTTTCAGAAAATCGGGATCCAAGGAAAATCGCTCCCTTTACACACCTCCTCTCTACTGCCCTGTCAACACGAATAATTAAACCACTTTTTTCGAGCCGTTAGAGATTTGGTTTATGTTTTCAAATATCTTCTTAATATTTTGATCACTCGACAGTTTCAATCCCCTTCCGCTTCAGGTCCAACTTTGTGTTGCATTTGTTTAAAGAATCGAATTGATTTTATCGCTCATTTCTGTCAAGTTTTCATTTAAGATGAAACATAGGTTAAATATTTTTTTCCTTTCATTTTCAGGCTTATATGTATTTTCGTGACTTCGTCTTCAAATACAATAATTAGAACAACAAATTGTCCCGTCTTTATAAAAAAAAAAATCTGTAGAAAAAAGAACACTCAAACCGAGTTGTATCAGTTTTTTTATCTTATTTTTTTTTTAATCGTATCGTCCACATTTTTTATTTTATTTTTTATCAATTTTATTCGTATAAGTGGCGACTTTGCTTTTTTTAATTCTTTTATTTATTTATTTTTTTAATATTAAATCTAACAAGACTAGTTGATGTAAACCTGTTCCATTTCTTCAGAATGTTCGATTATTTACTTCTAACTAAACCGATAAAGATGGGCAGGTATTATTGGTATGTACATGCTTTCATTTTATTTTTTAAACCGCGTATGCTGTTGAAATGGAGTGGAATAAGTATCCATCGGATGAAAATGAGGAACCATTGCTGTTTTATTTCACGTGCAGTTTTGTTTTTAAAGACAAATACGAGTACAGCTTTGGTATTGCAATTCATTGAAAAGATTGATTTTTGAGTAGATTTCATGCTTTTTAAATTGTCGAATGAAAATAGGCACACAAGATAGATAAAAACAAAGGGTTGAACACTTGAAAAATTAAATTTTTTTTTTGGAAAAACAGTACTTTTGATCCTTGTCACCCAGTGGCAAAAATATGTAGTAAATGAAATTATCTCTAGATGCATTTTATTTTATCATTTCGTCCTGTTTCTGATTTCTACCTCGTTCACGTATGAGCTGAGAGCTGGTCAGTTATTGAATAGATTCACCTCATGTGTTACTTCTATGGACGTACAAATCGCACATTATTATTCAGGTAAGGACACTTCCTACTTGTTTCGAGGTCACTAATTATGAACCTGAAATCATTATAACACTGACCATTTGATCATCTCTAATCTTTAGCGGGATTTCAACTTATTGAAAAAACTCTTTTTGAAATTTGAAAGTAAAGCTGAAATATTGTTGCTATAAAGAACTATTTTGGAATTAACGATACGAGTACATAGCTCCACCTCAAACTTGGTGGATTGCGAAGCCAATTATTGGAATTTCATACCACTATGAACTTTCAGTTTTGATTCGACCCCCTAATTGGTTACATTTTAGTTTGAATTTTATTAATGTTTTTCTGACATTTCGATGAATAGATATAACTATTAATATTTTACCTCAATTAGCTTTATGCTTTGTTAATTTTTTTTAGATCAAATTTTCAATTTTTTGATGTAGGTACCTAGTAAGTTACCTATCTGTACTATCTAATTCTGAATGTTTCTATTTTTCAAAAAAATCCAATTTCAGCTATTTTTAAAATTATTTTTTCTCTTAATTAATGAATAGGTGCCAACTATTTTTCTGATAAGATCACTTCTCTACAAAATAATCTTAAAGATGAAACTCCAAAAAAAAAAAAAAAAGTTTCATCCTGATTTATCAATACAAGGATCACTCAGTAAGTAAAGTTCCCACACCTGGCTGGTATTTGCATGTTCTAAAAATAAAGAAAAATTGAAACCAAAATTGAATCAGTTTGGATTTTTATGTTTTTTTTTCGGTGGTTCCATTAGGTTGGACTTTATTTTTTTTCAATGTAAGCTATGATCTCACAACATGCATTTTTTTTTTCAAAATTATGTTTCAAAGTTAGTTTTAGGAAGTTAATTTTTCAGTATAAGGGGATGGGAATCAAATTAAACTACTTCCTATTCTTCAATTCTACCGGACTGGCCTTACATTAGAGAAATATTTAGCTCCAATCAATAATGTGAGGAATATTTTAGCGTGAGATGTAATATATTTTTTCAAAGTTTTCCAAAATGCGGTTTTATGGGTACCTACCTATATTCTTAGGTAAAAGACCTTCAAGTGTGAGCTGTCTGCTCACTTTTCACACATTTTGACAATAACAACATTTCGGATATAAGATGGATGATCACTCCCTCGGCCTCTTCCTTTCCTTGCAATATTGATCAAAAATCGACTGTTGTGAAAAAGTTGACATTTTTCAATTGGAAAAAATCAAGACTTTTGCAGGAAAAATGAAGGGATAGAAAATTAAAAGGCATAATGATCACCCACCTGTTGAGTGTGAGATATTTTTTTTCGAGAACTCAATGAGCTTTGTTTTTATGTGATACTTTTAGGAATAATTAGAAAGCTCAACAACTTTATTGAACAAATTTTTTATGATTTCTCAAATGAGCGTCTTGTTTCCTCTATGTATTTTAAAATTTAAATTCGAATTTGTCCTCTAGATTTTGAAATTATAACTACATATAAAAATATCAAAGCTTTCCTTTTTGTAAAAATACCTGTCATTTACATTTTTTTGAAATTTCATAGAAACTCATCCGGTCATCCCAAAGGAGAAGCAAACCACAAAAATGGCCGGCAAGATTCAACGAAACGAATAATTTGTAGAACAGAGATCCTGGTCAATCAATGAAAAGACTACTTCCAAATTATCATTATTTTTTCTTCAGAATAATATAACTTTCTCATTATTTGAAGAAGTTCTCGAGAGCATCTCAGTCTTATAATTGGTTACATATTTCAAAAGTCAACTCAAAAATTGAAAATTTACCTGTATTGTAACACCAAGAAGGCCAAATGACGGAGCTATCCGTCTCCACTTCACGCATTTCTCCGAAGAGTATCAGATCTCATAATAACAGTTTTTAATCACCAAATTTATTCGTACAAAAAAACACTTCACGAAATCCGAAAAAAACCGCACAAGATCATCGAAAACTGCACCTTAAGTTCTACAATATACCGAAGTACATAAATTCACTTCACGCGCGAAAAAAATCACCCGGTTGATCAATGATCGATTACGTAACCGCATCGATAGGTAGCTTAAGAAAACAACAACATAGTACACTCTGCCGAAGCTTACTCGTTAACCGACGAAATGGTCATCTTTAAAATTTGAACTTTTGATACATGTGACTTTGGTAGCCGAAATCTTTGTAACAACATAATGTATATAATGACGCAAGGACGTTTGTTTAAAAAGTGAGGTTATATTACACCTGTGGATTGTTGCTCTACTTGTAGGCACAAACACGCATGCGCACTTCTGTAGGTGAGAAACTCGACAGTGATAATCAACACTGGCTGCAAGCTGCATGACCCATGACCAAATGTGCGCGGTATCTATCTTCCAAGTCTATTTAAAAAAGTTGTCTTTGTTTTCAATGTATCGGAAGCAATTAATCTTTGGCAAATCAGACATGTAGCGTATTAGATTGGAATCTGTATCTATGCGCTGTACCTTTTTTTCTCCTTCTATGTACCTTACCTATACGAGTGTAGCTTGGGTAAATATTATTTTAATATGTCGATGGATGCAGCTACCGCCTAAACAGCTATACTTAGTTGATCGGTAGAACAGGCAATGAAACTGGATCGTGATGGTGTTTTTTTTGAAATTTATTCGTTAAAATATATACCTGGCTAATTTAGAACCTGAAAATTCTCATGCATCGAGAATTCTCTGTCGTTTAATGTAGTCGAATGTCGAAGTTGTTTATACAATGTTTAGTATATCTGCCACTTTTACTTGGCACCTTCTGCACCTAATGCGACGTTTTTTTTTCTTCTTCCTTAAAATATTTAAAATACATTTATCTACAATTTTACCAACGAAATCGATTCGATCTGACGTGAATTGTATTCGTATAGTCTCGTATGTGGTTTTTGGTAGTTATATGCTGGTCCAAGGTTGTGATCTTTTAGTACCTATACCTAATTATTTTTTCTTCTCTCGTTTGAACTTGTTTGTAAAGTACCCGCGACCTAAGCCAGTGTAAAGATCGTAGGTAATATGTTAGTTAGTTCTGGTTCAAATGTCAGGGGCTTGACAACGAGATGAGATGTTAATATTATTAGTAGAATGTGCTGATTATTCGTTTCAAAAAATCAATTCGGTCTCGAATTATAATTATCGACTGTTTTGACATTTTGTCGCGAATGGAAATGAGTGGAAAGTTTTTTGTTTGTACCTACTAATTAATAGGCTTATAGGTAATTAAGTATATATTTTTGCTATTGGTGACACGTATGGCATTTTTTGCGAGGGGAAGGGGAGTGTCATTGGAGACCTTGATCTTTTCAAAACAATGAATGAAATGAGAGCGCAGAATTTACTTTTTTTTCAAAAAGAATGTGATTGCTAGTACCCCCACTCCCCAGTTATAGTGTTCCCTGTGGAAGGGTTCAGAAGGAGCCAGATAGAAAAAATTAGGCCTCACTCGTGTTCTGTACTTCCAAATTTAATATATCGCACGACTTCGTCAGTATTTTCATGTTTTGATTCTAATTGGGGGGGGGGTACGCTTTTGGGGAGTGGAAGGAGTAAAAAACAAGCCAGATTTGTATACAGGGTCTTCCAAAATATACCACTGGACATGGTGGGGCACGTTTCAGCGGAAATATTCATTTTAAAAGTACCTCAAGTATGTACATACATATTTCAAACTATAACGTATTTTTTCCTCAAAATTTTGAACCAAAGATAGCATTAAGTTGTAATTAAATTTTTCAAGTTGCACTTTCAATAAAAAAGTCAAACTTTCAACTTTTCAACATTTTTTAGACTTTTTCAAGTCTGCGCAAAACTTTCCGAATTATATAAATTCGTTCTAATCGATGTATGATTTTTGAAAAAAATATTCATCACTGAAGATGAGATGCGCCTCCCCCCTCTAAAAATCAATTTGAGCAGCTCAAATTTTAGTTCTGAGTTGCGAATGGCTTGCTTTTTCAATGAGCTGAATTTCACTTGAATCGCGATGGACGCGAACGTTGAAGATTCTCTCGAATGAGTATAGAATTTAATAAGAAATTTTGAAAAAAAAATAAAGCTCAATGTTTTTTTATTGAATTGTTTAAAAAAAGGCTGTAAAAATCCGGAATAAAATTGAACACGAGAATTACTTGAGCTTACACGTTCTGATTTGAACGATGCTGAACTAAATCAGAAAAATATGACTAAAGAAACACGTACTTGACTAAAATTTCAATCGCCTAAATTCATTTCTGCATTTTTAGTGAATTTCTGAGAATTATAAAAGGAGTCATTATGACAATTTTTCACTTTTTTTATGTTTAATTATTTTTTCTCTAGTTGTACAAACTAATAGGTATACACACTGGGTATACCAAAATGGTCGAAATGACACCCAATAAGGTATATCTGTCAAAGTTGCAGGTGCTAAAGAAAGTTCACTTTTAGCCCAACCAAACCAGAGCAATTTGAAGTTCCTAAAGAAAATTTATTATTCGCTGGAGGCTCAAAAATTACCCACGCGCAGGCCTTTTCTTGTATTTCCTTCCTCGGAGGGGAGGGAGGAGGGGGGAGGTGACGCTAAATTGAAATTGCAAGTCCTTAATTTTCATACCCCCTCCCTCCCACTGTGTTTTGAGGGGAAAAAATCGAAATACCTGAATTATTTTTTTATTGTCTAAAAAAATTATAAACTTTTTCGAAATGAAAAATTTTGAACACTTTTTTTTTGCTCTTCTAGTAATAATGTTCCATAATTCAAAAATTTTCATTGTGACAATCTTGACAGATTTTGTATTTGAATAATTTTGACCTAAAAAAAATCAAAATTTTTTGAAAAAGTTATCAAAATTTATTCATTTTTTATTTTTTTAAAATTCTTTTATTTTCTTAGTTTTTATGTCAATTTTTCAATATTTGGACATGCAGTTCCCCCGCGCTGTGTCCATCACAAGAAATGTAAAGTTCAAGTTGGAAAGTTAAATTTTTCTAATTTTTTTTTTTCATGAAAATAAATTTGTAAGTTCTCAGACAGAAATTCATAGAGGAGGTGAAGGAGCAGGAAAATGGTTCAATCTACATGAAATTCATTTCGAAGCCGCCTCATCAATTTTTGAATGGGATTGTTAATTTGTATTTATTTTTAATTACATTTTTAAATATTGGTAGGTATTAAAGTAGGTAATTACTGCTTTAAAAAAATCATCTTACATTGTTATTATTTTTTGTCCATTAAGCAAGATATAGGTAAAAGGTCCTTATTTAGAGTTCGTGTTATAAAAACCAAAAATGTTAAATTCTTCTGTACGTAAATTTGGAACAGATAGTGAAACTGTTCATACCACGATTTTGATTCGTAAATTAAGTAGATGCGCCTTCCTCTATTTGCATTTTCGTAATTCGAAATTACTGATCTACATTTTCATTCTCTATTTGCATTGCAGTTGAATGAATACGATGTCCACGTCCAATCGAGAAAATAAGAAGATACTCACGTCAGCGTAGTGCTTGGGTAGGTAAGGTACCTAAACCTATACCTTTAGAAATAATATAAGTTCCGCTATTCCGAATGAACTACCGGTACATGTGAATTTTTTTTCTTCGCCAACCTTTTCATCATTTCGTCGTGTTTTTTCACGATTCGCCTCTTGTTATATATAGGAATAGAATAAACTACGAGTGTTACTCGATCTACGTTACTTTTGAATTGAAAACTCTGCTTTCATTTGATGATGATTTAGCGATTTTGAAGCGACGCTTTAATTCTATAACGCTTTTCCCACAAATCGTTTTGCTCTAGTTTTTAAAAGCGAAGGAATTTATTTATGAAAGTGCTTATTACGGCAAGAGGCATCAAAAATACGATTTATTATCAAACCATTAAAGGACTCGCTTATGTTTAACTATCACGATGTGATCATCTTTATGCAATTTTTTTCCCGCCGATTCGAGTTGTAAAACTCACCATGAACTTGTTATTTCATTGTCTCTGTCTATAGGTGTAAAGTGTTTTCGATCATCTCGTTTAAACATACATTTATTTTTTGAATTTGTGTGAAAAAAAATCTATCTAGGTATTTTTTATATTTTTGTGAGTACGAGTAAATCCAAGTAGGTATTTGGAGGGAAAAAAATTAAAATCGAGATATCGATGTAAATCTTCGCGTTATCAATTGGTCAAATCAGGAACAAAATTTAACAACAGGTGAAACATGTGTGAATGTTACGAAAGATTTAATATAACAAGCATTAAAATTTTATACTCCATAACACAGACAGTTAAGAAAGATTGAAGGTCTGAAACGTGAATACGAGTGAATCATTATACCATCTACATGACCCTGCCCTTTCGTGAGGTTAAAATGTGACGGCATATTTTAATCTGAACCTTATAACCTCTAGAAACCTGTTGTAGCCTTTTAGTTTTTTTTTCTTTTTACATTCTACGATGACCTTTAACATCTCGAAGAAATAAATATCGTGCTATCTTTGTTTCAGTCGTTAAATACGTACCTACGAACGTACTACGCTGATAATTTTTTCTTACGTTATGCCATACTAATGACGGAAAATTTTTCCATTTTGATTGTTTACAATTAATAGGTTGTAAAATTTTTAAAACATAGTATAAGGTAAGAGTGAACTTTATGAATGTGCGAGTGATTGACAGTTTTATTGTAGAAATTATGCAGATATGCATTTATCGAGCGCCATTACCTACTTCCTTTCCGTTGATGGTAGGAGGGATCAAGGGTAATGGTGTTCTCTCACCGAAGCTATTTCTTGTTTTAAATGATATTCATGATGTAAGTGAAAATTGAGGCTAGTTTTTCGCTGAAATTAATATCTAAAGGAAAAGAAATTTAAAAAATTGCAAAGCTTTGTAAGCTAGCATGTAACTTACTCGTACGTAGTATACCTATTACCTACTTAATTTATGCATATTTTGCTTAAGTTCGATGAAAATTTCGAATTCTGGCCAATATGGAAGAAATGGAAATTTGAATATGTTTGAAAATTTTTTTATTTTTGTTTCCAGGATGTATTTGGCCGCCTTATTTTTTAAAATTAAAAACTTTGGTAAATACCTAGCCTTGATTTAAAAACGTTTGATTTAATTCGTATTATTTTTCTTATTATTTTGAAAAGTGGTGGGATCATGGAGAAAATTTTTAATTTGAATTAGAAGGAACGATTTTGGAAAATTTGCTACATCAATCGATCGAAAGGATCTCAAGTATGAGTGTAAAAGTGCTGACTTATATTTTGACCTTTTTTTAATGACAGTTTTTTTAAAACTAAAAATTTCAAAAATCCGCCTAAATATACCTACAGATTATAAACCATATTTCAGTTCATCTCAAGTATGTTGACGGGATTCATACATAAGGAATTTTTATTCTTCTCAAAAATAGTATCTCCGCTGAATAAAATTTTGGATTTCAACCAGTAAGAATGAATTTGAAAATATGGAGCCTGAATCGGTCGAAAAGCTCACAAAGACAGTATATCTGCATTTATAGACTGTGAATTTCATTTGAGACCTTTATATTCCTAAAAACTTTTCAAAATTGTGAAATCCAAAAAATTGTAGTAGGCTCCAGAACGCTCCAAAATCACCTCCGATCCATTCAGGAGGTCGAAAATGGAGTACAAACCAAAGTTCAGCTCTGCTTCAATTTCACAACCCTTTGCTTCTCTGTATGGCTAGGAAACCCAAAACTCTTCGGGGTAAAAACTCAGAATCTCACCAAAAAAATTCAAGGAAACAAAATTGTGATACAGTAAAATTTTCCACTTCAAAGTGTCATTATATTTGAGATATTTAGAGAAAAAAGATCAAAAAATACAATTTTGTTGGACAGTTTTCCATGAAAACTCTACAAATGGCTTGAGAAGATTTCCTCTCACCCTCTTAGTCGGGGGGGCCCGCATCAGGATCACTTGCACCCCACTGCCGACCCTCCGGGACAACTTTTTTCTTAAAGGGGGAGTCATAAGGAACATTTCTAGCCATTGTCCCCCCCAAAAAATGTGGCCCTACTTACAAAATGGCGGCCATTTTGATTGACAGGTCGGCCGAAATCGCAGATTTTGCGTTCCAACATAGGACTAGCATAAAATTTATTAAAGCGTACAAAGGTAGATCGAAAGAGCAGGCAAAAATTCATCACCTGTCAAAATTTCAAGTGCTAAAGTGCCTTTTTCGATTTTTGGTGAATTTTCAAAAATCAAATTTTGGCCAAAATGTGAGAAAAAAACATAATTTTACCAAATTGACCTAGAAAGCTGAAATTTGGCGTATGTCCTGTTTTCGACCTGCCAAATCGATTGGAAACTGTTTCAAATCGTTTTGAGCAGTTCTGGCGCCTCCAGCAGATTTTTGAAACTCGAAATTCTCACAAAATTTCATCAAATGGAGTTGGAAAGCCGAAATTAATTCTGAAAACTAATTTCAATACGCTGTGAAGTCGACTGCAGGTAAATTTCAAGTCGTTTTGAGGGCTCCAGTGATTTTTTGAAAATTCATGGAGCCTCCAGTAGATTTTGAAGCTAGAAATTTCCCTAAAATTTCATCAAAATGGAGATGGAAAGCTGAAATTATCTATGCACTCCAATTTTAACATTTTAACACCCTCTGAAGACGACTTCAGGTGGGTTCAAGTAATTTTGTAGCCTCCAATGACTTTTTGAAAGGTTTCATGGCGTTTTTAGGAGAATTAAAATTTCGAAAAAGTAGCTGGAAGTTTCAAAACCACTTGAAACCACCATGCAATCGACTTCATATTATTGTATTGAAATTAGTTTGTAGAGTAAATTTCGGCTTGCTAACCCCATTTCGTAAAATTTTGGGGAAATTTCAAATTTCAAAAATCTACTGGAGGCTCCATGAATTTTCAAAAAATCACTGAAGCCTCCAAAACGACTTGAAATTTACCTACAGTCGACTTCACAGCGTACTTATTAAAATTAGTTTGCAGAATTAATTTCGGCTTTCCAAGTCCATTTGATGAAATTTTGTGAGAATTTCGTGTTTCAAAAATCTGCTGGAGGCTCCAGAACTGCTCAAAACGGTTTGAAACAGTTTCCAATCGAATTGGCAGGTTGAAAATAGGGTATATCCCAAATTTCAGCTTTCTAGGTCAATTTGGTAAAATTATGTTTTTTTCTCACATTTTGGCCAAAATTTGATTTTTGAAAATTCACCAAAAATCGAAAAAGACACTTTAGCACTTTAAATTTTGACAGGTGATGATTTTTTGTCTGCTCTATCGATCTACCTTTGTACGGTTTAAAATATTTTATGCTAGTCCTACGTTGAAACGCAAAATCTGCGATTTCGGCTGACCTGTCAATCAAAATGGCCGCCATTTTGTAAGTAGGGCCACCTTTTTTCTGAGGACAAGGGCTAGAGATGTTCCTTAGGACTCCCCCTTCAAGAAAAAAGTTGTTCCGGAGGATCGGCAGTGGGGTGCAAGTGATCCTGATGCGGGCCCCCAGACCATCTCCACTTCCTAACTTTTTACTACTGAAGATTGCTCAGAAATGGGGAAATTTCAAGTCAAAGTCAGCGATATTGATATTAAAAAACTAACGGAATCAAAGATCTTAAATTTTCTGCTCTATTTCAATCTTTATGATCGAGTCTCATTACCCCACACTGAAAAGAAAATGAATAGCTAAAGCTACTTAACCTATCACTATCAGAATGTACGTAATCTAAATTCATATTATACTCATAATGCATCATCTCGTACGTTTTATAGTCAAATCATATTTAGTGAAATTCCAATTCGCCAACCACGTTTACGATTGAAAAAAGAAGAAAAAAATCTCTCAAAGTGGCTGTGGCTTCATGTGAAAGAAGTTTCCGTGATGATTTTGCCGGCGTACGTGAAGTTCATAAAAACATGGCAACATACGCGAAACGACGATCATCGTTCCATCACGTTTGATCTTATTTTGCTCTATCGATATAGGTTTCTTATAGTATATCGCTCAGGTAGTCATATTAAAGTGCATTAAAAATGTGTTTGGGCCTACGGTCATCTCGTCATCTCCAAAAGTAAAACATGGTGCCTATAGTGAGAAAAAAAAATAATAAAAGAAAATATTACTAAGGCAATAGCCTTGGTGTTCGGCTTCTGTGTATACGCTGATGCGTTATCGTGAAGTTGTCAGTGCGGCTTCATTTTCTAAATAATGCCTTAATACCTGAGAGGTACCCAATTGGAATGACGAACGAGAGCACTGACCTGCAACCGTTTCTCCGATCGTTGTACGAGTATGAGACAATAAATGCTGTTGTCCACTCCCCCTCATCTGGAAATATTTTCACAATATTTGTGGTCAATTCAATAAAAGAAAAGAGTTGATGCGCAGTCGAGCGTGGAAAATTGGTCGTCGATGATGTGCTACAAAAGAAAATTCACAAATAATCGAAATCCGTTTTGATTGCGATACTCTTTTCTTCATCTCATCCGTCCTATGTGTATACCTAGACGAAGTGGTGTATAAATAAGACGACGTTTTATTCTTTGTTTTAAAAATCAATGGAGTCTAAATACATTGTCAATTTCGACGACGACAGCTATCGAATGTGAAAAATAATCGAATTGCTCAGTTTATTCGTTTGAAATAAAATTGGGTAGATACATTATTATTGTTTTCTTCGAAGATTGGAATAATTTTCTCAAAAAGCTCACCAAATTTTTTCTAATTCTTTCGTGATGTATCATCTTCTTTTTTTAAATAATAGAATTGATTCGAATTGATTCTAGTTGCCTCGTCTGTGTCTGTATCTGCAGAAGCTATTGTTAGTAAAAAAAAAAGAACACACATTAGACTAGAGAATGAAATTAATTTTCCGACGGTTGCATTAAGGTGATTTTATTACACCAAACCAGTGCGACTATTTTATATACGTACTTGTACCTACGTCAGTACCTCTACCTACCTAATAGTCTCGGAAAAGATTTCAGCGTTGAAAAAATCATAAATCAAATTTAAAAGTTGAGATGGCTCGACACCAACTCATCATTAATTACAAACTCTATAGGTAGGAACTTCGTTCTGGATTATATGTCCATGTAATGTAATAGAGACGGTATTCTGGATTATACGAGCTCATTGAAATAAAAACCATGTGGGTATTTTTGAATTTTTACGTCGTCGGCCGATATACTCGTAATATAGGTACTATAATAACGTAGTAGATACGGAAAACAGGTTTGAAAAAATTAGACATTTTAGTTATTCGCTTGTAATAACTTAATAAAGAACGTCCAAAACGTAAAATTAATAAATCCATCGTATATGTTAAATACAAATCTTAAAATTAATACATTACAAAGAAGCGTTAAACGCATTAAATAATTTAAAAATTGAAAAAATGAAACGAACTTTTACTAGGCCTAAACATTATTGTATGCTTATCGTTTCTCGTAACGTAAAAGGACAAACAAACAAAACGAAATGAATATTATGATAAGCTATGATATTTAAATAAATTACGATATTTGTAATAGGTAATTTAATCGTAGAATAGAAAATTATTCTATCGTACATCGTAAAGTTTTAATTGATAATACTGATCACTCATTGATATTTGGAATAAGATTTACAAAAATTAATAAATAAATCAAAAAAAAATATTTTAAAATACGTACAAAAAAATTATCTTACAATTTTTAATGTATTTTTCGTTGAAAGTCTCGTTTAAGAAAGGCGTTGATTTTTTTTCTTTTCATTTTTATGACTTTTTTTAGATTTTTAAATGTGTTTATTGGTAATTTTTTATAGGTACTGAGCATTTGGTGAATGGATAGCAAGTGGCGAGATTTGAATTATGGGTTATGATGAATGGGCTGCCATTGTGTCAATTGAAGGGGAAAAGAATAAAAGTGGATAAATTTCAATTCTTTCACGATTCAGGTTTTAATATTTTGTGTGCATTTGCGATTATTTAAAAATTATGTATGTACAATAAGCTTTACAGTGCTAAAAGTGCTGAAAAAGTTGGACATTTTGTTAAAGCATTGTGCATTTGGGCAGTGATTAAAAGTTTGACATTTTTGTCTCAATCGCTTTCTTTGTATTTTTCATTGATGTTTTATCCTAATCCAGCATAAACAAAAAAAAAAAAATACAAAACAAAATGAATTATTGAAAATGAGAAAAAAAATTATTCGGAATGAAAGTTGAATTTTTAAACATTTTTCAGTCGTATGATGAAAATAATATTCACAATTCTTCAGAATACTCATTTAGGAAAAATACGTAGTATGATGCGTTTTCAAAAGAATTTTGGTTTTTTTCATGCAATATACTTGTTTTTTGTTTTTTCATTTTTAATTTAAAAAGTAATTGCAACTTTCGAATAGGAATATTAAAAATTTTAAATAATTTTGGCTTATGGTCTGTACTTATTCTGAGGGGATATCTTTTAGAAAACTGATTTTTTTGGTACTTACTACCTATGTTTTCTTTCATTTGGATTTCATCTAAGTAATACTTTTTTGTGAGCTTTCATTTAAAAAAAAAAAAAATTGTATTGGGTTTTTTGAAAAATGCTCTGAGGCATGAGGCAAATTTTTATTTTTTGCTTCAAATTTATAATTTTTTTTTTTTTTAGAAAATGTGTGTTCAAAATTGAATGATGCATTAAATCTGATTTGAGAAGTCTTTGAATCATTGAATGTTTTGAATTTTTGTTTGCGGAGCGAAGCAGGAGTAAATTTGACTGACTCCTTTTTTCATTAGGTAACATTAGCAATGTTTATAAGTATGCAAATCTCGAGACTTGACTATCATTCACCTAACGTCATGTATGTTTGGTTCAAGATTTTTAAAGTAAATTATCCCTATGTCAAAAAAGACTGAAAAAAATGAGAGCAGTAAATATTTACTATCTCTTATTCAACTTAACAAAAATGAAAGACTTTTCTTCGTAAAATTCTTGGAATTTTCAAGTAAATTCTAGTAAAAAAAATAAAGCAAAAAAATTTTTTATAACTCATTCAATTGATAAATAACATTCGTAAAAATGAAGACAGATCAGGTATTAAATACTTTTCTCATCTTTCATTTTAATTCAAAAAATTTGTAATTTTTTAATTGATATGTGTTTTCGATTTTTAAAAGGATTTACCTTTCTTGGATATTTTCATTTGAAACGTAAGAACAAATTCTTATTCCAATATAGAATAATGAAAAAAATATGTATGACGATGTCGAACAAAATTGATGAAATTCAGAATAATATTATTATATGTAGGTAATTTATTTCTTCGAGTGACAGGTTCATACTTGGGTCTTCGAATTACCATCAGATGAAACATGTTCACTCGACTCAAATGAACTGAGAGTCGAATTGGACGCGTACTGCAGTTCTAGGCTCGGTAGTGATGCGTTATTGATTTGAATATCACTTAAATTGGCTATACTTCCGCTGGGGTTTTCTGGGTCAACGCACGAGGGGTCAGCCTGAAAATTAAAAGCGGATTAAATGATACAATTTGAATAAGTCTTCAATATGGTGAAAACTGTAGCTTTGTGATATTTACAAACAATTTTTTTTTTTTTTTTTTTTTTTTTTGAAAGCTTTTTGTGTTATTGTCTTAGAATTATGTTTGGACGTTTTGGTTTCAAACAAACGGATTTATTTATTTTTTTAGATTTTAACAGAAAAAATATGTTTTTTTGTCCCCCTTATAGTCACCCCTTTGGAATTGAAAACAATTTTCGTTTTGATATAAATTTTTTGTGTTACAATGTTAATCGAAATATTATCAGACCGTTTGAATGGTTTTCAACAACCAATGTTTCATAACAAATTTTGGATATTTTAGAATAAAAACCTATAATGAAAATGTGCAATATTATTTTTTATAATTTCGGAGAGCTTATTTTGGGTAAGTACATATTTGTTTCGAATCGAATTTAATTTCACGTTTAGCGTAATTTCATTAAATTTTTGCTCGTTTGAAAAACCTATCGCGTATCATTTCAGTGCTACGGGGCAATATTTTAGAATCGCGTTAATCAATTTGCGCAGAACGCGAAATCTCACAATACCAAACAATACACAGTAACACGGGTACTAAATATTAAAAAAAGGGTGTAGGTATAGGTACGTAAATGGAATAGCGTAAACGCTCTACAAATCCAACGAACGACTCAAACAATATACAGGATGTTTGCTTGAAACCCAAACACTAGAAATATATTTCTTCGCAAGTTTGTTACATTTTACTCTTACCGCCAAAAAAATACTGAGTAAACGTTACTAACTTACAAATAGCCTACCGGGTGTTTCAGTCTCAGTCGCAATTCCCCACCTTCCATTTGCTGGTGATGCTGCAAAAGAAACTACCAAACTGTAAATATATTTTTCGACATCCGTTCCAAGCGGAGGAGTTATTCAGTCAAACGTTGTTTTTTTTGCGCTATGTTACTCTTTAAATATTGCAAAAGAAGGAAATTCCAGTTTAAACTGTTTTGTAAAGCCCGAGAAGTTTTATAAAATTCATATTCGTCAAGTTTTTATCTCTTGAGAATTTCTCCGACCCTCTTATTTCTTTATTATTGTTTATTTTAGATGTCACTTGTTTGGAAACTTCTTATTTTTGTTCATATTCATAGATGGGTTAGACTCCGTTAAAAGAAAGGATGAGTAGATCTGTGAGGTAGTTCTTCACTTCAGGTTGTGGCAGTTTTAGGGTGACAGGAAAATTTTCTGATGGGTTTGTATCTGAATTTTTTGGCCTCTTCTTACATTATCTTTTTGGTCATTTCATTTTTTTTTTTTTTTTTTTTTTTTTTGGTGAAAAAATTATGTTACATGACGTCAAAAAACCATGGTCAATATTTCAACAGGTCTAAAATTTGTTTCAAAAAAGTACAAATACAAAATAAAATTTTGTTCTATTTTCAAATTTAGTTTCCTGGCCAAAATGTATTGTGATTAAATATAAACTGAAATATTTTAGTGCTTAAAAATGTAACATCATTGAATTGAAAAAAAAATTAACAACGGTAAAACTTGAAATTTTCTATGATAAAAGATTAAAAGAGAATAAGAAGGAAAAGTGAACAGGGACAAATAGTTGAGAAATTGTTTTTTTTTCTGAAAAGTGAAGTTTTCTACCATCTGTTGGACATTCATAGATTTTGAAGGACATTTCCCCCTGAAATTCGGACCTTAATCTAAAATTAGATTTCTGTTTTGGATCATTCCATGTAAAATCAGGCCAGTTTGTTTAGGTCACAGATCTTCCAATTTTGCTCAAAATTTTTCTCTAGTTTCCTTCTGCTTCTTTGGTCTAGTAAAATGATGACCTTCCGTCTTTACCCTCAAGGGAGTGGAGGGACCCTCATAATTTTCATCCATTTGATTCTAATCTGTCAGAGAGGTTTTGAAGAGCATAAGTGAATCAAAATCAGTAGTGTGATGTTCTAGAGGCTCAAAACAGCGTATTTTTGTATGATGAATTCAAAAGTTATGATTTGAAAAATTGACGAAATTACAATGAAGTTTATTTTTTATTCTTTTTTCGTCAAACTTTTTTTCAAAATGGGATCTCAACAATCTGAAGAGAGGGCACAATGGCTTCTGATTTTGATCAAAATTCTAAAAAAAAAAAAGAAGTTGGGTACCTAAAGATCCCTGAATGTTGTATGTTTTGAAAAAAAAAAATTCCGAAATGAAATTTTCTGCGTTTAAAATTTTAACGTTGGAAACTGCAAATCGTCCTCATGCCTAATTCATTTAAAACATATGGAAATGAAGTTCAACAGTTGAAAATTCAACTTCGTGGCACCTTTGTTATCAGATCAACTCCCAAGATGTGCATACAAAATTGAATAACTCTGCTCAATTTAACGACAGAATGCCCAAACCTATTTACACTCGAGTAATTCGAGTAGGTACCTATAGATGCATTACCAGATGATCGTGAACCTTGACCGAAACATTTGCGGTGAATATATCACCATTGTTCAGGTTTCAGCATAACATTTCGTATACATATAGCTGGTCATTTACCTACGTGATCATATTAGAAAGCGAAAAAAACAATAAACACCAAAAGAAAACCAAACAAAAACCATACACAACAAAATCTATAAACCGTGCTCGATTAAAGGGACTGATGAATTGTTTTACGAAATTTACCATTGCGGGAAAAAAGGACATTATCTGATCAGTTGATTTGTCAAAAAAAAAAACTAAATGGTTCAAATACATATAAATGCTTAAGTAACTACACAAATACATGTTCGAAGAGCAATTTGAAAGCCAACGTTTTATGTACCTACTGTTGCAAAGGAATATTTTTTGCAAGCGATCGTCAGGCTTGAATTTTCGCTTTCCAAGCTCGTATAATATTTAGTTACATTAAGTACATGTTCCGAATTTCCAGCAAAAAACACATTTATCAAATATATTTAATCGGTAAGTGTATACAAAAATTCTGATATGCAAATGGATTCTCAAAATCACACCTTCTACATGCTATTATACAATAACGGAAAATTACCACAGCTTAATTAGCGTATATTGAAGAATACAAACAGGATTTGCAGGGGGTAAAAAAACACTGATTAAAAAAGAAAGCAACCTACACTACTTCTTTTGAGCCGTTTTACAATTTTTTAATTTTACCTTTTTATCGTGTTTACGATTAAATTCATTATAGTAATTGTAAGATTAGGAGATTCGTATTATATGACGGCCATTGTAATCAATAAACCAGTTCAGGTTGTTCTTCCTGTTCTTTCTGAATATAACACAAGAAAGTTTAACTCAACAGAAACCAAAATATTATGAAAGCTTACGTTAAATTAAAACCAGTGGTAAAATAAACATAAAAATAGTGTGATTAAATAAAAAACGAAACAAAAAAAAACAAAAGAAATGAAAAGAAAAATCAATAATAAAATAAAAAAGGAAGCGTGCATTATGAGCCACTCAAAAGCATATCAAATTCAATTTTTATTCAATTTTCGTGTATGTGTGTGTTTTAAAGGTTTTCTTGTAATTTTAACAATATCAGAGTTCCTTTTTCCTTTTTTCCATCAATAAATAATAACACGCGCGTATAGGGATCAATTTTTCATTACATTTTAAAATTCGTCAGTGAATCTGTGTTTTTCGCCTCAGTCTCAGTTTTTCCTCCAATCACATATAATATAGTATCTGTACTCTCGAGTAGGTTAGGTACCTATATTTTTGTTGACGTTACGTACAGGAAATAGGTTACCTTTGCAAATTAATTATACATAATATGCATTTGGATTATTAATTTGTACCTTTATGCATCGTTTGATGTAGACTTATAATGTGGTAGGTATTTATACCTTTCTGTGTGAGTTTGTTTGAACGAAAAAGCGATGCAACAAATGTCTGCTTTGAGCTAACAGTAAGTCTGCTTAATAATGTGGTAGCTAGGATACCAATTCTTGACATGAATACTGTTTTGATGATTATGTGTGTATGTAGGTATCTTCCATAAAGAGAAACAAGTTGGTAGAAATTTCGTTAGCGATTATTTTACGCTGGGTATTTAGTGTATAATGGAATGAAGAGTAAGTAACTAAATGTTCTTATGTGTACTTTGCTTTGTTCTAATTGAAACGTCGATGAAATATGAGAAGCTTGTCACGTAGTTTGAAGAGAAGCGAGAGGATTTACGGTACACACCTATTAATTTACTGCTGGGTACTTTTCTTTTTTCGAAATTGGAAAAATTAAATTGTATCTATTTAATACGTTTACCTACATACGAGTATCTAGCCCATCTATCGTTTACGTTCTTTAATGAGATTAAAAGCAAGACGAAAGTATTGTCGTGAAAATGGCTTGTGTGTTTATTAGCTTAGCTTAATACCTAATAGGATATAAATCTATTTGCTAAAATGTTGAAGTACAAGTAATTGTTTTGAGCAAATCTTATTATCTACAATTCTACATATAAGAACAATTTTCTGTCATGTTGATGTTGAGTTTGAAGTTCTAGATTTAATTTTTGTTTGTTTACGATTTTTTTAAAGAGAAATTTTATTTTTTCTTCCTCACGTAACGTTTTTGCCTTTTGGTGTAAATATGATACGATTTGAAACAAAAAATTGGAATCTAACTCGGAAACTTTCCTAAGGGATGGAAAATTTAAATTACTCGACTTGAAGCCCACAATAAATAGTTCAGCTGCCTCATTGGTCGCAAATTCGGGACACTCCATAAATTTTACAACCATTTGAGTTGCTAAAAGTTTGAAATTTGGGGGAAGCTATCTCTCCTGGCAGAAAAATTTTCAAACTAATCAAAATCAAAGTTAATCAAAATAGCATGCAAAAATACATCACTAGTCAAAATTTTAAATGTTGAAGTGCATTTTCGATTTTTAGTAAATTTCTGAAAATTAAATTTGGACCAAAAACATGAAACGAAAAGCATATAGGAGTATAGGAGGGGCGAAATAGCCTTTTGGACACAGCCAAACGAAACTCCAGCAGTACCTAAGTTTTTCTTACTCTAAAATTTAAAAAGTTTTTGGAATTCAAAAATTTTTGATTTGCCGAAAATTTTATTAAATTGACAATTTTTGAGTTCCAAAAACCTTGGCAAAAAGTCATAATAGGTAATCTTGTTCATTTCTTAGAGTACTACCGACCCCCATGGTCAAAATTGTATTTTAGCTCTAAGGGAACCTCTTGAGGTGTCACACTCCGATTTGAACGGGACCGCGATTTTTGGAAAGAGCATAGTCTAAAACCTCAAAAACCAAATTTTCAGCTGCCCAAGTTCATTTTTCGATTTTTGGCGAATTTTTGAAAATTCAAAATTGACTGTTTTTGGCGATTTATGCTTTTTTTTTAAAAGTACGTATCTCATGAGTAAAAATGGTAAAAATAAGTCCCAAAACTTAATATTAATTACCCAAATCCAAATTTCACAATTTCCAGCCATTCTGGAGCCTCCAGCGCGGTTTTTCAATTTCTCCAGAATTTTGAATTTGCTCCAGAAGGCGTGAATATGCAGTTGGGCAGCTAAAAATCGAGTTGTGTATTATACTCGACTTGTTTAACGAGTTTATCTACATTTGAGCCGATTTTGGAAGTGACGCCTCAAGAGTGGTTTTTTGACCAGCTTTTTTCAAAATTAAAAAATCCAAAAAATCAAAAGATAACCGTTTGTGAGGAAATTTTTGAAATTTGTGCGAATCGCTGTATTTCTTCAAGAACTAACCCCCGGAGCGCAAAATTCTACCATTTCCAGCCGTTTTGGAGCGAGAGTGACACCTTAAAAAACCACTCTTGAGGTGTCACTCTCAAAATCGGCTCAAATGTGGATAAACTCGTTAAACAGGTCGAGTGTAATATACAGCTCGATTTTTAGCTGCCCAACTTCATATTCACGCCTTCTGGAGCAAATTCCAAATTCTGGAGAGATTGAAAAATCGCACTGGAGGCTCCAGAATGGCTGGAAATTATGAAATTTGGATTTGGGTAATTTATATTAGTTTTGAGACTTATTTTTATCATTTTTACTGATCAAGTACGTACTTTTAAAAAAAAAGCATAAATCGCCAAAAACAGTCAATTTTGAATTTTCAAAAATTCGCCAAAAATCGAAAAATGTACTTGGGCAGCTAAAAATTTGTTTTTGGGGGTTTTAGACTATGCTCTTTCTAAAAATCGCGGTCCCGTTCAAATCGGAGCGTGACACTTCAAGAGGTTGCCTGGTTAGATTTTGAAAACGTATTTTGCTCCTTCAATTTTCAAGATTGGTAACTTGTCTATCTTACTTTTTTTTAGTCGTACTCGCGGTTATATCCAAATCAAATCTGCAGTTTGTACTCGTACTATGTGTATGTATGTACCTCTAACCGGACACCCTGTTTAACTGTCGCTTTGATAAGTTGAACTAGACTACAGAGAAGACTCAAATTTTATTCAAAGATGTGCTCATGTAAAGTTCGTTTGCAAATTGATAATTTATTATTCAAATTTCAAATTCTTTTAAATTCTTACATTTTTGAATCTGTAGTATCATTTTAGCTTCAAAACTAAACGCATAAGGTACTCAGGTAGTCCTAGTTTTTTTTTCATTTTCATTGAAAATTTCATAATTTTTGGGAGGGGCTCCAAAGGTGAATGATTGGAATTATTACTTGTATATAGTATAAATGTATATGCAACTAAAAGTTTAGTATCTTTGTATTACTGACATAATTTTTTTCCATTTTGATGAAGAGAGAGACTACTTTTTTTAAAACTTATGTCTTAAACAAAAAAGAAAATTTGAAAGATTTCGCGTACCCCACCTACATATCTATCTACACCTACCTAATGGTTTTGAAAATTGACTCAAAATTTTCAGCTTGAGGAATAAATTAGTTCTTGTTGACAAGGTATTAACTGTCATGAGTCCTTATTTGGTGGGAGATAGGAATTTATTTTAAAGGAGAGAGTGAAATAAATCAATAAATATGATGATAATGATGATGATGATGATGACAGTTATTACACTTGAAAAATTGCAGCTATCAAAAATCATTCTCTTTTCTTTTTTTCATGTGCTACAAATTATTTCTTAAAATGTGTTTATTTTTTAGAATGGGAAATAATAGGTATCTTTCTGTAAAGCAGGCATTTAAAATGATTTTTCATTTGTACCTTTTGTTGAAAATTTTTCAAAATGTAGAACCTTTAAGTACAAAAAATTTTACTCCAAGAAAAACCTTCAAATGTGAGACAGGCTCCTGTTGAATCAAACTGTACAGCAGCCGTATTTTTAATCTGACACGAAATGTTTGTTCTTTTATGTAGGTACTTTTAGATGGTTTCTTCACCTAACCTTTCAACTACCTCAAGATGAAAACAGATGGAGTAGGAAATGTATAGTTAGTAATAAAATTTGGCAATTTATGGGAAATATTTGCGGGAAAAACCTGTTAAATATTTATACTGCGCACGCAGTCTTTTTATTCGTGTGCGTGCAATAAACTGTTGCTATTTTGAAAATTATTATCTGAATAGTGTGCGTGTTAACGTTATATGTATCTACCAAATAGGTAAGGTACATGAGCTGGAAATTAAGTAGGTAGATTCGAAAAAATACTGCTGAAATATTCACTACGAAGAATAGTAATATTTGTGTACATAGCTAAGTGTAAGTATTTCGTTCGTATACGTGTAATAAATGCTGCTTTATAAAAAATAAAAGCGCCCTAAAACTGGAAACTATCGGTAAAGCGTAAATTAAACGCGACGCGAATTCGCATCATCTTGGCTCGAATAGCAGCGTGATGAAAATAATAATTATAACAATAATATCTAGTAAATACGTAATGACAGTTGTAAAAACTGATACCTGATATGCTAATGCGGTAACGATGATATCATTCGGGACAACTTTCAAAGGATCGACTTCTTTCATTAATACGTTGGCTGGTATTTTATGAAATTTTATCAGACTAAGAAAATTATCTCGAAAAACTTTTTTCCAATCAACGTCGCTATTCATATCGCTATATTTCATCGTCCACATTAAAGCTGCCTGCAAAAGATATTAAAAATTCGTGAAAAATTCTCATTATTCTGTCGTTCTGCCTTCTTGGCAGGCGAAAAAAATAGCTTATTGTCGAAGCGTATTTATTATACATTGAAATAACTGATAAAAAATTCGACCTAAAATATCGAACATGTCAATTTCTAAGAATTTCAATACGTCAAGAAATTATTAAGCTTTTTCGATTTTTCGCCGTCGCGTCGCGTCGTCTCGTTATTTTTCGATGCTGTACTTGCATACGTTACGTACAACTTTGGCAACATTTTAAATCTCTGGTTTAAAAATTATACGCCAAAGAAATTGCTTACAAATGCGTGTGATCGATTTGAAACCCGACCTCAATTTCCTCGGTAACTTTTTTTTTGTTCCATTAAAAGTGGAAACAAACTTTTGTTCCTCTTTTATTTATTTTCTCTCCTATTAAAATTGATTTTCGTAAAATTTTTCATCTTTTACCTTTTCTCTCTTTCTTTCTCTTCTTGAAAATTTTCCCTTTTTGAATAACTTCTCTGGTATAAAATTGAATATATTTATGAATTAAGGCATAAGGCATATCAAAATATATTACGCCGCTCGTTGAAATCAGTATGCCTTTTATCTATTTTACTTGTGAAGTGATGTAAAAAAAAAAAGAAACGCATAAAATCTCGAATAAGCGGCTTTGTCGATGTTTTTCACCGACGAATTTGTAAAAAAAAAAAAAAAAAGAAACCGTTAGACCACGAATTGACAATATAAGCCCGATTTTGGGTTCTACGTTAAAAAGCGATTTGAATTGTAGATAAGGGTATATGCAATGTACCTTTATTAATGAAAAATAAAGGTACCTAAGGATTTACTTTTCCCATTTTTGTTTTCTTTTTGTACCCTTCTTTATTCGACCATACGTGTTTTTCGCGTATTTTATTTTATTCGAGAATTTATCCTTTATAAATATCGATTATCATATTATTCGTATAGTGACTTTGGATTAAATCTAAAGCATGAAAAAAATATTGGCGTGGCTTGGGTAAAATTAATCGCTCAAAATACAGAGTGTTTTAATTAACAATGCTTTTCCTTCAACCCTGTTAGTATGTAATGTACAAATACGTATTTCTTGTTCTTGTACGTTTCCCTATTTTTCATACTTTGAGAGCTTATGGAGTTAATGCATTTGGATTTTTTTTATCGGTTTTATTTTTTTTTTTTGGGAGCCTTTTTGATTTTTAATTTAATTGAAATAAAGGGTAGGTGCTGAATTTTGAGATTTCATCAACTTCAAAGAGAAGTTTTGGTGTTTGATTTTTTTTTGTTAGTATATTTCCTGAAAATTTATCATCAAAATACTCTTTATTGCTCCTTCAATCTTACTCGAATTAATTTAATCAATTTTCGCAATCTTTAACCATTTTTTCAAACTGAAAAATACTATAGAAACACTGGCAGTCCTCCTGATAAGGAGATTTTTTAAACTCATAATCTCCAATTTGGACACAAAAAAGTCAGATTGAAAGATGTCCTGAAACCCCCGTAACCTAAATTTCATTTTCAGACATTCAAGTTCATTTGCGAATTTCGGAAAATTTAAAATCTGTTTTGGGGAATTGGGGACGATTCACGAGAAATAATTTTTTTTTTAGCAAAGTGAACCAATGTGAATAATTCCTTTAATTCAACTCTCGCACATCAACAACTACATACTAGTTTTGGACCGTTCTGGAGCCTCCAGCAATTTTTTACAGAAATTTTAAATCGCTCTGTAAGAGCTAAAAATGAAATTTAGAACCATGAACGTCGATCAATGCTTACTGCTTAATGGGCCCTCTCTCGAAAATTTTGTCTATTTACACCTTTTTTCTGGAATTTACAAATTGGCCAAAAATTCATTTTGTATGTGCTTAAGTTCATTTTTTGTCATTCCCGTATGGGTAGTTTTAATTTTTAAATTTCTGGAGGAACTTGAAAATTCACTGGAGGCTCCAGAATGGTTCAAAAAACCAGTAGTTGTTGACATGGTTGGGGATTTACATATGATTTGAATCTCGATTCAGATCAAAAATGTCGTGATTTGAATCATTTTTTTAGACTTGATTCGTGATCCGCGATTCGAATCATTCTGTTAGCTTTTTGCTCCTCGTTCTCTGCACTAGACGACATTACTTTTGATTTTTGCAGCATTTTTTTTTCAATTTCGAGATACTTTATCTACTTTGAATATATTTTATGCTATGTTGCCAATGTTACCTCAATTTTTGAAAATTTTGACACTTTTGTGCTATTTTAACGGTTTTTATGTCACTTAATGTAATTTTTTATCAAGTTCTGAGAACTTTAAAATCTATAAATTTCTATGCACATTAATTTATGAAGAAAAATTGTTGTAAATGGCGAGAAAATTGTTTTAAAAAAAATGTATTAGTTGTAGTGGATAAATGACATTTGCAAACTGGCATTTTTTCAAAATAGGTGATCTACCTCATATTTTGAAGAAATATTTTCTTTCTGGAAATTTATCATTCTTACGTAGAAAGCAAAAAGTAGATGTGATGAAGATGCATATTAGTACTATCAACTTTTCTTTTTCGTGAAAATTTCAGGAAAGCAGGAATAATTTTAAAACACCCAGTTGGGAAAAAGAATTGAAAGAACCTTTTTCAAACCCTTCAGCGTAAAGGTTAGATAAACATAGAGTGCTGAACTAAAAACAAGTTGCCTACTTATTGGGACGAAGGGAACTCATCACGTATGAATTATATAACACCTCGAAAGGATATCTAGCTACCTAAAGAATTATTAGAAAATCTGTTTCTTCCTTTCTTCAAATATCCAATTAATACCTATCACATCAGGACGTTGAGACCGTTTGTAAAATGAAGCTTTACATCAATCATAATTAATAAATAGATTAAATTTCGTTAGCTAATTTCATTGCGAGAGCAAATTATTTCTTCAGTTATTTCGTTGTACTCGTATAATAGTAGCGACTAATAAATGCTTAACGAAACATCAGATTTAGATACGTTACTCGATGGTATTAAGTTAAAAGCTGAAGTTGTAATAAATTATGCAAGCATGAAGCTCATAGTTTAATCCTTACCTGAAATTTGGTGAATTCGTCTGCTACTAAGCTTTTTCTAGAAAATATTAAGCGTACAACGTGTAGAGGAAGTAGAGCAAACGAGCCCAAATTTAATATTTCATTACCTTTCTCGTCGACGAATTCTAATACCTGAGAATAAAATTATATATTAAATTTGATACCGTAATGTTTTCAATTCCTGTACACATATGTAACTTTCACGTTTTACATACATAAATACTACAGTAAGTAAGTAAGCATAGGTAATACGATTTTCATTAAACAATATGCTAAATTTTCTTGGAATTTATACAAATACCTAAGTAAAGGTAGGTATAGTTATATTCGTACGGTCCAAGTTTATTTTGTTTGTAGCAAATTCTTCGCACGTGTTTGAAAATTTCCAGCAGGAAGTTATCTCATCGCGGCAGTATTTCAAAAATGAACTCGTTTTAAAAATTCACCTCAAGTTTCTATTTGGGTTTCAAACTATAAGAAAGATACGTATTTTGCCGAATCTTTGTTTAGAACAAACAAAACACCTGCCCTGCCCATGTTAGAATATTGTTTCCGAGCTGTTGATATTTCAAGAATTTGTTGAAAGTCTCAGCAGTACCAGAAGTATCTAGAGATTTACCTTTATACCTACCTACACAGTAATACACAGTTTGCGAGTTTTTCTTTCAAATTTAAGTAAAGTTGAACTGTCTTTTATTTTAGAATTTATAATCGAGCGAATACAAGTTGTATACAGGTAGGTTGAGGTATGTGAAATATCCAAACTAAAATTTCGTATTATCAAGTGGTTTTTAGCAGATACCTTTTTTCTCATTTAACCGTGTGAAACAATGTTAATGAAAGTTTACTCGAGTAATTTTCATCTTTTAGCAACAATAATGGATAAATCCCAAAGGCCGTATAAAGGCAATAACTTGTTTCCAACTTACTCAAAGTACATGTTTAACAAGTTTATAGTAGAAAGGGCAAAAATTTTTCCCAAAGATAGCATCCCATCAAAATGTATCTAAAAGTTTTCTTCGGTGTACGTGACAATGTGATGAGAAAGGCTTTTGCGAAATGATAAAAATCATCGTCATCATCGTTTCAATTAGGTAAATTCTCAAACGAATAATGTTTCCGTTAAAATTGAAAATATTCCTTAGTGTCGTCATAGCAACTATTAGGTAACTTATCCCGTTAAATGAAATTCAATGGTATCTTTATACAGCTGAAGCAACAAGTGTTTTTTATTAAAATTGAAAAATTTTTCATTAGCATAAATTTTACGTTTCCACGTTTCAAAAGTCGCTAGGTAGGTAGGTACGTACTTGTTTTAAAAACGCTTTGGTACATTTATATTGGACGTAACGATCTGCAGTTTGAAGTAAAGCACATACGGTATCTACGTTTATACACGATTGTATGAAACCGTGACACGATTTCCTTAAGTCTTCTAATCCGTATCTATCTGCTGCATTCATAACACCTGTCAAAAAGTGTCGAGATTAAAAACACAAGTACGTATTGTGTCTGACTGTAAAAAAATTAACGAATAATTAAAAATGTACAGTTGATAAATATACGAGCTGCGTTGATCGTACGTGGGTTTCCTTTTACGAGGCGACGATGCTGCAACCTAAACTACAATTTATTAAAGTAAACTTTATCAAATGTGATTTATAAGTAATCTTCGTTGTTTTTTTCAATTTCCAAACTTGTTATATTGAAATTGCCTATACGTTTTATGCGTATGTAGAGCTTAGTAAATCCTACCAAATAGATTTACGTTGAAATTTTGTTTTAAAGTTAGAACCGTAGCGTTTGTGTGGGCTAACAAAACGTACCCCCGGCTGACTTGGAAGCTTTTTTTTCCAAACGTGGCAATATGTAGGGAAAACTGATCCCTGTCAGGATATTTGCATAATAAAATACATTAAATTTATACGTGATACTTTTGAGTTCCGAGTGGAAATTATGTCAAAGTCCTCCCAAAAAGTGACATTTTCTCAACGTGTGAAAAGTATTTTTTAAAGTTTAAGTGAAAACTAAGCCCCTTGGAAAACTTGATAGGTAGGTATGATGACTATAGTTCTACAAAAATACATTTAGAATCGTCTAGATACCTACCATCAGAACGGTAAGTACGTCAAATAAGGTGGAAAAAAATGTGTTCTAATAGGTATTTCATTCTAAATAGAGGATAGGTATTCAGAGGAATCATTTTAATTTCAAAATTTTTAAGCAAAATAATAAACTTCTTATGATTAACCCATCACACAAAAAAAAACATCGTTTTTTATACCTCTCAAAATGCTGATTTTCGAGAGCTTTTGCCCTCTTAAAAATTCCAGACTAGAAGAAGAAATCAACATTTTTATACATTGTATGAATTTAAGGCAAAATTGTACTTTTCAAATGACAAAATTGTTATTTTATCTCTTACTTATTGTACACCTTAAAGTTTAAACTCGCTGTTTCATTTCTAAAAATAGATATATATTTTCCCGCAAATGTCGTTCAAATTTTCTATCAAATTTATTTTTCATCTTGAAACAAGTTTTTTATTCGCCCAATTTCATTACATTAGCAAGAACCTCAAAGGTGAAAATAAAATCAAAAATTGAAATGATAAAATTATATTTTCGACATCCGCTTGCTTGAAAAATGTTTGAAGACATTGGAAAAGCAAAAAATTCTAATGCAAAATTTTGCCTCGCACCCCCCCCCCCGGCTCCCTTTTCTTATAAAATCTCAAGTGTTGAAAAAAATGTCCTGATGAAAAACCTGCTAAAGTCTTGTTTTTTTATTTTAAAATTTCTTGTGTTATATCGTATGTAATGCGTTCATTTTTATTGTTTTTTAAAAAATATTTTCTTTGTAATATGCAAATTTTATTTCAATTTCAATTTTTTTTGAAAATTTTCCTGTGAAAAATTTGACTTAGTTATTTATTTTGTGTGTGCGGTGAAGAGAGGGGGGGGGGTCAAGTGGATGCGTTTTAAAAATTTGAAAAAATGTAGTGAAAAAAGTAGTGATTTTTTCAAAAAAAATTCCATTAGATACCATGTAGTCGTTGGAGCACTCAGAATGTTAAAATTACATTACGGTGCAGGGTGAATTTTGGCTCTCTATCTACATACATTCAATAAAATGTTGTGGAAATTTCAAGTTTCAAAAATCTGTTGAAGACTCTAGAACTTTTCAAAACGGTTCGAAACTGTTTCCAATCGATTCAGCGGGTCAAAAATAGGGTAAATATATCTTGAATGTTAGCTTATTTATATGTACGAGGGTCATTCAATAAGTAAGTTTCCCTATGTTGGGAAACATTGAAAAAATTATCAAAATGGTTCAGGAAAAAAATAAGGTGAAATTCTGATTTTTTTCCTCATTTTTAGCCTAAATTTGATTTTCAAGCAGTGGCCAAAAATTGAAAAATGCACTTTAGCTCCTGAAATTTTGGATGGCTCAGAAATGGAGATAGACAATAATTTGCATATCACATTTCTCTACAACATTTTTTTGTTACGAAGTTCACTGTTTAAATTGCCAGTTTTCAAATTAATTTAATCCATTGAGAACTTTGTCATTTTGAAAATTTGATTTGAAAAATTTCAAGTGAGTAAGCAAATTGAATCTTGTAATAGGAAAAAATTTTTAGTACAAAAATGTAGTTTGTAGATAATGCATTTTTAAAACGTTTTAAAATGTTTAGTGACGCAGAATTATTCTTGGAAAACCAAAAATAACAACAACATAAACATAAACGTATTCATGATTGAAATTGTTTCACTTGTCAGGAATTTTTTTATGCTGAAACTTTTGACATTTTAAACTCATTAATCATTCTGAGAATTGAATCCGAGACCTGTGACTTTTATCCTAACGCTATTTCATAACTTGTTTTCGCTCCACCTTTCCAAATTTCCGAAGAAGAGAAAATACTGACGCACTCGAACATCCATTTATTAGTGTAGGCCTTCGACCCTGGTAGAAAATGTGGGCTGAGATTTTTTTTGGTAAATTTAGGATTGAAGGCGCAAGTCTCGAACTTAACCTTGAAACGTCTTCCCAATTTTGCTTCGAAGTTTGATAAAATTTCAATTTTTTTTTCATCTGCTGCTACGAATTGAAATAGAAATGTGAAATGTTCTAAGGAGTACCAAAAAAAATATATGTTTTAGTTTAATATTCCATGACAATGAAAATGACTGGCATTATTTCAATCTTTGAATCGTAGCAGATGTATGAACACTTTTTTAAAAATGATGATAGGCCAGTATGTATTATGTGATTTAATATGAAAGTTTTTTAATTTATCCCTACTGAAAACTTCCGTCCAACTTTACTTTGAAGAAAAATTAGAGGAGGAGTTTCTCTGCCTACATGTTTTGATGACTCTTGCAATCCTCTTAAAGTTTCCAAAAAAAAGAATAATCCCGGTCCGCATCACCGCTTGACTCGACTACCAACTCAAAAGTTTTAGTGGTTTTATTAGTTTCGGAGCCCTTTTTTTTCTTACATTTCTGAGAAGTAACTAATTTGTTGGGTGGATTTTCTTTGAGCCCTTTTTTTGCAATTTTTAATGGATTTCGAAGTAATTATTCACTTTTGCGCCGAATTAAAACTTTCGTTTTTTGAATTTCCATTCAAGAAATATTCGATTAATTGCTTCTTACAATTAGAAGTGAGGATCAATTTGAAAAAAAGTGTAAATGTCAGTTTTAGTAGTTTTTCTGGTAATGACAATGATATTTTTATAAAGATCATTGCGGAAAAAAAATTGAAAAAATTTTTTTAGTGAAGGAAAAAATTATGAGGGTGGTTTAGAGTTTCACTTTCTTTCGTTTTTCCGTATGAATTAATTATGAAATTTAGAAAAATACGAAGTATAGGTAAATATATTCTATCTTTAAAAATTCATTTCTTAAAAACATAAAGAATGAATATTTGAAAAAATAATTTTTCAGTGTAAGTAGGAAGTGCTATATTCGCATGCTAAATTTAGAAAACTTCATTTAAAAAATCATGAAATATTCACAAATTTGCTTCAGGAAATTTTATTTGACATTTTTATTACCTATACCTATTATTGTTTAATTTTCAATGATGTTCTTTTAAAAACGAATTTTTGACAGCTTCGTCAATACAAAACCTTTTCAACTTGGCATTTTAAAAGAATATCTCCAACTCATGTTTACTTTTCTTTCAGTCTCATTTAGGTACATTATTTTTAATCATTATTTTTTCCCTTATTCTGTGATTTATTATTTTTAAGGGAGGAGAGGGGATTTTAAATGAATTTTTTCTTCCTCTTTTGGCTCTTGTCCGAACTGTTTGCTTGCTGTAAGGACATTTCTTTGAATTTTTCGACTCCTTGATATTTTTTAAGTCTGCAAATCGTATTACACGTGGGTGATTTAAGTAGCAGCATTAAGCATTACTGAGGCATGAAAACTAACAATAGGTAGTTTTTGTTTTCAATTTCAACGCCTTTATGAACGAATTGCGAATTGCTAAATTGCTTTACTACCGTGTTATTTTTTTTCTCAATTTATACGTACATTTTATTTATAGTAAATAATTTATGTAATTTTTAACCTAGTAAAGTTCTTGGTTGCAACGTAACACAGCCTGTATGAATATATTCGATTAGTTGCCGAAAAACATCTGGTTCGAACTCATCAATGATTAGTGTTTGATGAGGCTGTAATCAAGTAATAAAATATTTCATTTTATTAATAACTCATTGGTTGCTAATCGCACCTTGTGAAATTAATTTTCTTGAGAAAAATTTTACTCGTACGCACCATGTTTTGCGCTGAACCAGTATTCGATCCGGAATTATTTTGCACATTTAACGTTGGTTCGCTACTTCTTTTTAAAAACATTCTTAATTTATTTTCTTTAGCTTGGTTTTCTTTCTTTTTTTGAGGACTGGAAGATTGTTGGAAGAACATTTGATGGAAAACTCTATTTTTACAAGAAAATCCAAATGAGTAGGAATTTTTTTGTACAAGATGGGTACACTTATGATGAGGCATTATTTAGAGACGATATTCTATGTACTTACCGACTTCTAGCTGCTAAAATAGCTCTTACGCCGCATACAGGTTCTCTTGTTTCACCCACTAGGAAAGTTACATCACATAATTCAGGCATAGATGCTAAAAACTTTAAGTCATCGGCCAGTCCGGATTTATTATCGAATATAGTTAAATCTTCTCCTTCGCCCGCAACTTGAGATATTTTAGCTGACATACCTTCTGGCATACTCGAGTAAACTTACCTAGTAAGAATCGTATTTAAAGTTTATATTATTAAGTTTGGTTTTTTCCATTATCGTGAAAAGATACGAGTATTTTAAATAAAATGTAACTCGGAATGTTCTGGGGGATCACGATTTGTGACGAAGAATTTACAACCTTTTACAAGCGAGTTGCGAAACTTACTTAAAAGTTAGAATGAACTGAGATGATAACTCAGTAACTATAATGAAGATGTCTAGCCTATACCTATTTTAATCGCACAAGTATTATCTAACTTTGGATTGTTTTCAGGAAGTTTGCGAAAATGAATTGCATACTTAGTTATAGAGAACAGATTGTTATTTTAAGTGGAAAATCTGACTTTGGTTGGTGCCTACCTGTTTATTAATTAAGAAATTTCGTCGTCAAAGACCATTGAAAAAACATAATGCAAAGTACGAAAATTTTCGATTTTCATAAAACTCCAAACTTTGACGAAGGTGGTTCACGTAGAACCCAACAAACAACTCGACTGATTAATTTTTACCCCGAAAACGTTGACTAAATTGCGTTTCTTAATTAAAATAAATTTTTATTTGATTTATTTATCCGTCCTACAAAGAACCAATTGAAAGAGAAAATTTTTAAAATATGAATATTCCTAACAGTAGGAGTGAAAATGCCCGTTTTCGTCGTAAAATCAATATTTTACGAAACAAAGTAAATATTCATTACTAATTAATCATTCGGATATTTGCAATTAATTAGTAAAGAACGTTTGCTTTGCTCGTCAATCAGATTAGCTGACGCTAAACCATTTTCACTGCGTAAGAGAAAGGGATTTTATGAGGTTTACGGTTCTAAAATCTGGTTACGAGTATTTGAATTTTATGCATTTACAGTGTAAAGTTTAAATTAAACAAAATTTCCATGTTTATTCAAATAGAGAGATATGAATTTACATTTTTAATCATGACTAAAAGAACTATACTTTTACATAGGATCTAAATTCATATCTGTGTAAAAGGGATCTACTGCCTGCCCGCCTCCAACTCTTTCGCAAATAAAAACGATGTCATAAAGAAGAAAAAACGTGCTATTATTATTCCAACACAGGAATATGAATCATTACAATGAACTGTCTCTTTTGACGAAAAATTCGTAATTTTAAAAAAACTGAAGCAGAAGAATAAAAATTAATTAAACAATTATCTTTCATGTAATTAAACGTTATTTTATTGTAATTTTTGAAAAAATTTTTGTACTTCAGTCATTTTATCTTAATTAAAAAAATTTTATTCGGAGAAAAATCTTTTTCTCGTTCCAACATTTTTCTATTATAACTATTCGTCTGATTTTTTTTCCTTTTTTTTTTTTTTTTTAGTGCAGTGTGGGTTGGGACTCGTGTTTCGAAAAATTAACTAATAACGCTAAATAACTCGAGTGTGAAAAGAAAATTGAAATTTTTCACCTGATGGAAATTATGCTGTATAGGTACTTTAAATTACTGTCTTTATAATTTTCATAAAATTCTCTTGAGGAAATTGTGTTTAAATGCCTAAGTAATATCGCAAAATTGAAGAAAATATAATCACCAAGATCTGATCATAAGTTCTTTGAATTTCAACATGTTAAAATGATGAAAAGCAGAAACGTTACGTTACGTAATAAATAGATCTACCTATCAAAAAAGCTTCAAGAGAGAAACAGGGGCAAAGGATGCTATTAAATGAAAAACGAATAAATTAATACATGAAAGAGAAATGCTCAAGGCGAGTGTGTGGCTTGTAAATGATGGAATTGATTGATATTTGATATGCTTGATTAATATCTAAACAAACAGATAGGTTGAGGTACCTATTACGTACAAACGAGCCCTTTCAATTAAACTTCTGTGTAACAGGTGATAAGCATTATTGTTAATCTATAACTATAGATATTAGATTCTATTTTCTATCAAATTTCAAAATAATTACATACTAAGCACGTTACAATACCTACTCAATTTAACAGAAACAAAAAATTATCACTTCCATTTCCTATTTATCTATTTCCTCGTTCGAGAAAAATCAACTTTTCTGGTCACTTTGTTTACTCAACAAAAATATATTTAGTTTCGCAAAACAAAAACATGGGAAGATTTTTCCTTAATTGGTTTTTTTTTCGCTTAATCTCATTTTCGAATATTTAAGCGAAGTTTTAAATTTCATTTTAATTGCAAATAGCCTTTTAAAAAAAATCCTTTTGAAAAAAAAAATGTTTATTCGAATAATTAATTTTAATTAATTATCTGGCAACGATACGAAATAAGTGACGAAAAGAATTATCCGGAAGCTTAATTTTTAAGTATCTCAAATTACGACTTACTGGAAGATGAACGATGTCGATGCGATGGTCTTCATCCGAAACATATATTCAACAAAACTGTACCTTCGAAAATTGACAAGACGCGAGATGTTGGACGATAGGAGAATGTATTTTATCTACCACCGGTATACCCATAAAATAAACCATTCATTTTCCCCTGAAGAGTGTGCGCATACTACACCTCAAAAATCAATAAAATATGCTTTTTAAAGCTCATTTTTACTGTAAGGTTGGATTTATAGTGTTGTGGGGTTATTAGATAATGAAAACGAATCCAGGTAGCGTGTCATAGAATCCGTTAAATTTACCCAACAGGAAATTTTATACTTCCTTTTATGAAGTATCTGATGGTCCCATAAGATGAATGCGTCGTTTGCCAATCAAAATCTGTCGCCGTTTAATTTACGTTTGGCAAATAGCAATTAAAGAAAGGATTTGTTTTTGTTGTTTACGCGTTTGAAATTTATCTCATGATTTGTTTTTCTGATTTTCTCTCGCGTATCATCGTCCTAATATTTCACTTTATTCATTAAAATTATTTTTTATTAGAAATAAGTAGGTACTAGGTACCCTAAAAGTTAGTTAAGAAAAAATATGATTTGAATAAATGACCTGTTGAATAAAAATGTTACCCCTTGATTTTCTTTTCGTTATTTGAAAATTAACTTATCATTAATGAAGTTACCTACCTATTTATCTATTTAAAATGATAAAATTAAATTAAGTTCAGTTTTAAAATCGCGTTTCTTTTCAGAAAATCGAATTATTTTCATTTGAATAAATACGAACAAAGAGATTTTCATTTTTAGAGTTTTAAAGAAGGAAAAACCTGTAAGTCTTTCTTTCCTTCCATCATTTTTCCACACTACTGATTTCTTTTCTCGGAAATTATCTATCTGAGAGGTTTATTTTTCTCGCCACATTTTTTTACTACTATTTTTCTCTCGGTTGAATCGGGCTATAAATCCTTCTTACGCTTTCTTATCGGACACATCTTTGAAGAATGAAAAAAAATCAAAATTACCATTTGAATTATTTTTTAAAGCCGCGAACTTATGCTTAGAAATAAATACATAATAAAAATAGGTGCCTAACTATACCTAAGGTAAAGTGGGGTAATTCCGATGGCAAAATTCAAAATTTTAGCAATTTCTCATTTTTTGGATTTCCTGTACATTTTGGGGCAAAAATGATGTAACAACTTTATTCCTGCGTCCTTCAGCTACACATTGACTATATTGAAGAGTGATTTGTGTGAAGGCTTCATACATATAATTGAAAAAACATTTTGGAAGGTTGAGTTATCAGAATTACCCTAAAAATGGGGTAATTCCGATAATGAGTTTTATAAGGAAAGGAATTCTCCCAGGGTAATTCCGAGCCAGTAATGTTGAAATATACCATTTATTGCATATTTAGGTTTTTATTTCATGTAAATTGAATCATTAGAACAAAAATTGAATTTTTTTTACAAATATGCATTTTTGAGGCATAATTTTTGAAAACTAGACCAACTAGAGAAAAATGCCCCGTTTTGAGGATTTTCTTTCATAATTTCGACCCCCTAAAACTATAATACATCAAAACAGAGAAAAAAACATTGCAGGACAATTTTGCTGGGGCTATCGGAATTACCCCGCAGCATGAAAAATGATCGACATGTTTAATAATTCAATGCCACCAAACAAATAATTATAAAAGCAAAATCAAAAGAGGTACTGACACTTTAACACGTATTCATCAAATATCAGCTTCTAAACAGAATTTTTCAACAAGTTTTGAACGATAAAAACGAGTTTCAAAAGTGCACTGTTTTTTGCGGCAAAGGATTTGGGCATTCAGATTTTGAACACTGCACAGACTTGACAAAACAGAGCAGATGAACCATCTGATCATTAATGGGTGTAGGTTAGCACTAAAACTACCTACTTTCTTCATCATTTGTGCCAAAATGTTTTTTGCAACAAAGCTAGGGCTTGCTATCGGAATTACCCCACTTTACCTTACCTAAATATAGAATTGAATGAGTGTATCTGTAATTTTACATTGAAACAAAATAATGTGTAATTTTACCAAATTAGTTGCATGATGATTCTTAAATGCCTCAATTCTCTGATTCCCAATTATTGTTCCACATTTATGCTGCTTGAGTGCTTGTATTTCAAAGGAACTTTGTTGGTCTGTGTACTTTAAAAGAGACAGAGTGTATTCTATTATCAAAATGAAAAACCAAGTACTTCGTTGTGCATTGTGGTATTAGCTTCTGTTGATTGATACATCACTCAAGCCATGATTATATCTGAGCTTATTCTTTATTGTGGTCGTCTCGTTTTTGAGAGTTCTATTTTTCAAAATTTTTCTCTATCGTTCGAATTTTTTCAAATTTATACGTATATTTTGATTCGAGGCCACGGATCCTATAAAACTTTACTCTCGTCTCGTCTTTCAATTTTCAAAATTACCTGCCTACAATGCATATCCTAGCCATTTTGGTATTTTACAAGCAATTTCAATTTTGAACAGTACCCAAAAATCTGTCGAAACGGCGAAGCAATATCGAAGCACACAAGTTGAGACTTGAGACGCAAAAAAAATGGAAAAAGTGGGCAAACAAAACAATGAAAACGAGATAGGTAACTTAAGTAGGTAACTGAAGAGTCGTTTTTCAAATTCTGGGCGCTAGTCACCAAACCCGAAGTCCAAAAAGTTTCAAGAAGAAGAAAAAGACTCTTGAACTTTTTTTTTCGACAGATGTAATTTCAATTATTTATTGAAGTTTTAAAATGTAATTTATCGATGTTTAATTTTCTCGTATAAGGTTATCTTTTACGATACGTGACGTTTTATATGAATCTATCATGCGTCGAACGATTACAAAATAAAATACATCGATCGTGAGTTATGAACGAACTATCATTTTGATGCAAAAGCCAGTATTTACATTTTTCAATGGTGTTTTATCATACTCATAGGAAGCTTTCACTATCACCAAATGATCTACGTCGAGCTATGATCATTTAATTATACTCCGACGGGATTGATTCGTGATCATATTTATGCAAAATGTTCCTTTTTCATCGTGTACTGTACTCCGACGCTGTTCTCCAAATCAATATGTTTAATATGCTGTAATTCTTCAATCAGTTGTTCTTTGTATTCTCATCAGGTAATTTTATCAATTTTTTGATCTAGAATTTTGTTCTATGCAATTACATATTCATTCTGTCATTCTGACTTTCAAATTTGGAGCAGTTCTCTTGGAAATCATGTCTTTATTCTTTGTTTCTATTCTTTTCTCAACAACTTGGCTTTCGTATTTTATTAAATGGCCCATGGGACTACTGATTTGACCGACAATTCTAATCTTATACCGAAACCGAATGCTATTCATCACACATCAGTCGATATAATTTTTGATTTGATTTCTTTTCGTGTTTCAGCCAATATGGATGAAAGTGCCAGTTTCCTTATGGAGAAACTCCGCACAAAAAGTGGGAATTACAAATCCTACAAGGAGTACTCCAAATCATTAAGGATGACTTTATTGGTAAGGCTAGAGAATGATTTAAATTCTATTCGAATTATTTTTCAACAAATCTAATCGTTTACCAAACTAATTTTCACTGTCCAGGAGAAAAGATATGCTTTAGAAGTGTCAGAGAAAAATTATTTGCAAGAATGTCTGGATATACTGCAACAAAACATTTTAGTTTCCACTCTTCCGGCGATAATCGAAAGATTAGAAGTTATAAGTCGGCATTTAGGGTAAGTTGTATGTTATTTGTATCGATAATATTTGAAATTTCTCATAAAAATATCGATTTGTTTTTGTATTTTTTTTATGTAGGTTGAAATTCGTTTCGGGGACTGCCAATTACGAATATTTCATATCGTCGGATATGTTCTATGTTGAAGTAGTCTTAGAACCAAACGGTGATATCAAAGATGTAAAAATTCATCACGAAAATAACGCAGAACAACAGGTAAATTCCGTATTTCAATGACGTCAGAAAGATTCGATACGTGTCTTGAAATTTATTACTCTGTTTTAATTAGAACTGCGAAGAATTAAAAACTACGTTGGAAAACCGCGATTTCAAGGATTTCACATTACAACTCGAAGGACTGATATCCATTTATAATATAAACGCTGAAAAAAGAGTGAAAAGTAAAGCCTTCAGTTCTTTGCAATATTTAGAAGCGGATATTGTTCAACTTTCGGAATTACAATGCTCATTTATGATGGATCCGTTTCATATTATTCATAAATCCGACGTTGGTCTTGTTCAAAAAAGAAGAGGAGGTAATTTGATAATTTTGTGACGTGGCAGTTGAATCGTACATGGCCGAATACAAATTTTTATTGTATTTTACAGGTCATCCGATGAAGATAATTTATTTCATATCACCTTACGATTTATTGGATATAACGAAGAAAACGTATAAACCATTAACGTTAGATTTACCAGAAGTTGATTACAGCGTATCGCTGTGTTTGGAAAGTAGTTCTACGAATAAGCTGCAAACTCAGTCCTTAGTTAAGAGTATAAAATCTGAAAAAATTGATGAAAATCAAGATACTCCGCAACCGTATGAATAACATTTCCTTATTGAATCGTTGTTCGTTATTTTTGTTTGAAAGTTATTTATTTTATTTTTGTTTTCAGAAATCACATTTTTGAAGAGTTAACTTCATCGAATACAAATTTGTTACCAGCATGCTTTGTTATGAAACTGAAAGAACGTATGCCAATTTGCGAATCGCTCATAGAACAAATGAAAGAAATTACTGATATAGAGGTTAACAAAATGGAGGGTCCATTTCCCATCTTATCTCTAATAAAACGCGAAATCCACAAAAAGTTTGTGGAATGTGACGATGACTCTTCTATTGTTGTGAGCGACCTTTTTGTTTATTTTGTTGTTTCACGTATCGATGCCAATTACATTATTTTTTTCTTCTTCAGACTTTACCAGATCAACGGCATTGTTACGTGATGACAGAAAATTATGATTTACAAGCTTACATTGTTCAGAGCATCCCGTTTTCTCATCCTTCCCACGTATCTCGGATATTGCCTCTTCTAAGACAGCAAGCTCTTTTTAATAGTTTCATTTCATCTTGCATTAGACCTAAAGCTGCCGAAGGTGAACAAATTATTTGTCGAACTTCGTAGATAATTCAATTACTCACCACTAATGTGAATATTTTTATATTTTTTCAGATGTTTCAGATAAACTGAATAAAAATTTGGAGATGTCTTCCGGTTAGTACAGTCTTAGTTTTCATTGCTGATGTGTTAATTAAAAAGAGTCCAAAAATTAAGTTTTAATAAATGCAGATATGTTAATTTTTGATCTTCTGAAACGGATTCTTCTTGAAAATTCATCTCCTTATTTGAATTTTCAAACACTAGGGTTATATCAGCGACTGAGTAAACGAGAAGGTTCAATTGATTACATTTTTCTAAAAAAAATACGTCCTCGGCACTTTTTAATAAAGCACATCTATTAATTATGTGTATTATTGATGATGACGAAATTAGTAGTATTCGAAGACTCTGAAATCGTTGGTAATTTGTTACTTTAGATTCAGAATACTGTAACGGATTTGGGCTGAAATTTTTCGGAAGTGAAGATTTTAAGGATCTTAATAATTCAAATGAACCTTCGCAAAAACTAAGTGAGTATGAAGTAGAAAAACGATCGCTTATTTTCTTAGTCGCTGCCTTTTTTTCCACTGCAATTTAAATTATTTAATTCGGGCTTCAAAGTAGAGTTGGCTTGGGTTGCACTGTTGATTGTACATAGCATTTAATCGAATATTTCGTTAAATTGTAGATTTTCTCATTAATTTTAAAGTACTTAGTGTAAATTATTGAAAAGTATTCTTGCCATATAATTATTTCAACCTTCAAAATTAATTAGAAGTAAAAAATGAACGTAGTTCTGTTTTTTTTCCAACGAAGTCATTATTAGTTTGATGTTGATGAATTTTTATAAATGTACTTATCCACCTGTTTTGATTAAAAATTTGTCAACGTCGTTTTCAGGAATTGAAGCAATTTTATTGTTATCTATATTACCTACTTTTTATGTCGCTATGCGCTTCTGGTTTCTATATTAAGCAATATTTTATTTTTTAAATCTACCGACAAGGGAAAAAAATTCCCACGCTATGCGTATCCATTTATAATTGTAAAAGAAACAATCAGATAATTCTTTTCCTGTAAAAAAACATAGTGCAATATTGATAATAATTTCCGTTGTTTAGTAATTCGCATTTCCTATTGCTTTGATAATCTCGTTGTTGGGATGGATTCATCCGTTTAAGGCGAAATTAATTCAAAAATTGTAATATTTTACCTCGATAATTACGATTGAAATAATAAATAATAATTTTATTTTGTTCGCAGTTGCTTCCGATATCACCATGTTCGAAGTAATTCCATTATCGCTGCAACAAATAACCGTCTCGTTCGAACATCCGATTGACGAAACCCTTATCACAGCTGAATTAGACCTAAGTGATGTTTCTGAGCTTCGATGCGACATTTCAACGGCATCGGAAGATGCTAATACGTCTGTAGTTGGTGCTCAGGAATGCGCTTGTCGAGCTCTTCAAAGGTGAGTGTGCGATGAATAAGTACGTTGGAAAACAACAACATAGGAGTATGTCTGACTTAAACGTATGTTGAATTTGTCCCAGATCGTTTTCCATTCCTGCCACAATGCGAGCTTTGATTAGATTATGGGAAAGTCAAACCGATACGTCGGATGAAGAAGACCTGAACGAATCGAGTACTAATAACGACGTAGCCGATTTAAACGAGAACGTTGAAAATAATATGGAAACTGAGAATACCAAAGAGAACGGCGAGTATCCGTCCGTGGATTTTCATCCAAACGTTCCAATTAAAATAGAAACTTCGGACAGTTGCGACAATTCGCTAGATGGGTTTCCTGCCTTAGCGAATAGAAACGGAGCGTTTAATTCGGACGATGTTTTCGAGATACCGACTACCGCACCAGCTTTGTCTTTCGATACCGAGATGCAAGGCCCTTCGAATTCGATCAGTTTCAACGAACCGTTGCCTTCTTTTTTAGAGAACGTGAATGAACCGCAGCAGGGTATATTCGAAGCTAAACCAGAACCCATGGATACGGAATCATTTTTTAATCGCAAAGCCGTCACAGGTGGTGGCGGCGGTGACTCGTACAACACATCGAAACCACCTCGGTTACCAAACGATTGCGAAATCGTAATCGACAGCTCGAGCGATTCCGAGCAGCCTGCTACTCCTCGCAAAGATATCGTAGTCGAACCCAAAGACCCTAGCCCGTGTTCGTCTAGTTCTCTAGAATTTTCCGTTCTTACGGAGCTAGCCGCTGACGCTCCTATGAACGACAAGCCTCAGAGTAATTACGAAATGATGGACGATAGCATCGAGGACGTTCAACAGTTTATTAAAATCACCGAAAATAAGAATTCAAAAAACGAGAATAGTAACGCGCTGACGTCATCCGTGCTGTCGGAGCTAGAAAATAAAAATCTAGTTCCGCCATCCGTGAGCATTACACCGATAACGTCGGCGCCTACGGCAGCTCCATCGTCGTCATCGTCGTCTTCTTCCTCTTCATCGTCGTCGTCGTCGTCGGCGCCATCGACCACGTTACAATGTGGCCCGTCGTTGCAAAGTGTCATTAGTAGTATGGGTCTTGAGAGAAGGCCGGGTATCGAGATAATTCCGATTTCGTCGATGCCTCCGAATATCCCTACGGCCCTTACCATCACTCCTATTCCGGCCAAAGAGATATTAGACGAGAGGCAAAAAAACGATCGAAAGAAACTCAAAGCGCAAGATGATAAAGTACGCATAGAAAAGAAAAAGAAGCGTAAGCACGACGATAGTCCGATGGGACCACCGGAGAAAATCCCTGCCAAATCGGATCCCCTATCGAAACCGGTAATGCTAAGCATCAAAACGACTGATTTGCCCAGTCCGCGATCCCCTTCCCCTAGTAGCGCTTTGAGAAAATGCACGGTTTCTCCGACTGCTCAATTCACCTCAGTGACAATGATCAATAAAGGCAGTCCGAACAGCGGCAGTGCCAATAACAACATGAAATCGAGTAAACCGCAAGGTGTCGGTAATTTACCCAGTCCAGCATCCAGCAGTCCCAAAATAGGTATTACGTCCAATAGTCCGAAACACAACCTCATGTCGTCGCCGAAAAATGTGTCTTCGGGTAGCTCCGGCAAACCGAGTATGTCGACTTTGAAGTCAGCCGTAACTTCGCCTTCGTCTAGTAATAAAATCAACAACGAAATGAAAACCAAAACGCATAAAGATTCGTCCGGACGCGAGCACAAAGAGAAGAAAAGCTCCAGTAATGGCGGCAGCGGTAGCAGTGGTAGCAGCAGTAGTGGATCCGGACATCAAAGTCCTAAAATGAAATCGTCCAGCGTAAAGTCGAAACAAGTTGATGCGGCTGTTAACCTGATGATAACTCCGCAATACGATAGCAGTATGACCGCCCCCCTGGATCCTAAAGCTGCTTTCCAAACAACTCTGTGCCCTAAAACTAATAAAAATAAAGGCTCTTTGTCAGCGATCGTTGATAAGCTGAAATCGCAAAAACACGGAGATGGTCCCGTCGAAGATGATTGCGGCAACGGCAACAACTCTAAAAATAGCGCGCCAGCTTCGAAAGATGTTAAAAGCGCTCCGCAGGTTATTCGTGCCGAAGACGCGAAAAACCTAACCTCTCCTGCTAAACCACCCGCTATCAAAATAACTATCAAGACTAGCCGTCCAAAAGATGCATCTTCGAATTCCGGTTCGATAAAAAATTCGTCTATACCGCCAGGTAGCGGATCTCCGAAACATGCCAGTTCGAAAACACTAACCAATAGTGCAACGGCGTGTAAAAAAACGCTCGGTTATAAGACGACTGTTCCTGGCGCATCTTCAATGTCTTCGTCGTCGTCGAGTAATAAAACCAGTAGCAGTAGTAGTGGTAATGTAGCTTCTTCGAAACATTCGTCCAAGTCGAGCAGCTCATCGAAATCAAAAACTAATCATTCTCCCAAAGGATCGCACGGTATCGATGCTAATCGCAACAAAGACAAAATACGATCGTCTTCGTCGAAAACTCACGGAGACAATAAAAATATCTTCACCGGTATGCCTAAACGATCTAGTCCGGCTAACCAAGAGAGCGGAGACGATGAAAAATATTCTAAACAGCCACCGCAACCTCTCGATACTTTCTTCACAAAAAAACATTTAGATACGAATTTTCAAATTCCAAAAATATCCGATCGCGATCGTAATAAATCCGGAAACGAAGATGCCAAGAAATCCGAATCGTCTGTCAATAATGTCGCCGAAGAACGGATCAAGGATATTAAGCCGGATACAGGATCACCCGCCAAAATACCTTTTGTCAGCTTAGAAGATAGTAGGGCCCTCATAGATTCTGGCAAGATACCCAATTCGTACGAAATGAAACCGAAATGCAGCACGGAAAATAATATCGATGCCATTAATACTCCGTCTCACGCCATGAACTCGAATTGCAGTATTTCGGCAGCCGTTCAGTCGAATGACGGTATCAAGATGAATTTGTGAGTAAAATCAAATTTCGTAAAACATAAGTTTTATTTTTTTCTTTGTCGTGTATCGCTATTTTTAAGATTTAATTACATATTACGGAATTAGTGAATCTTCGATACTCAAGCAGCTCTCAAATTAATGATCGAACGATCGATGAATCACAAATATTTTCATAATATGAGAGATCAGTGATGATTACTCGATAAAAAAAAAGTAGCTGGAAATTTCATTTTGAGAATTTAATTGCTTAAAGGTGTCGATCATTTTGCATTTTCACGAATTCCGTAAATTTTAATTCATGTTGTACGTTTACATGTAGATGAATTAAATGGCATGACGGTAATGATAATCTTGCGCGCTAAATTAGTGGAAAAAACTGTGTAGTGAAGCTAATTCATAAACATAACTGTAGTAGAATTTGTTAGTCACGTTATCGGTGCGTAAGCGTACTCAACTTACCGCCCCCTTTCTTTTTTTACGCCATTCTCATTAGCTTTATTTACGCGCTTTATTACGTTGATCATTTAGAAATTTTTATCGATGTATTTTTTTACTTCGCTATTGTCATTGCTCTTTGAAAAGTTACCCATTTAAACGACGTATTTATTATACATATATATTATTTGTATAGTCGAAAGTTTTTATCTTTTTCGCTTCGTTTTTTTTTTTCTTTTTCGTATTTATTAATTAATTTATTTATTTAACGTGTTTAGTAGTTTTACTGTATTTTTTTCTCTCTTTTAATCTCCACTTAATTAGTCAATGTTGTAATTTTTCACATTTTAGAACGAATTTTTCCAAGTTTATGGACGAAGTTAAGATCATTCCAGATGTAACGTAAATACATTAACGTTTTCTAGCCGATGTAAATTCAACGTTCTGTATTTAAGAGTCTGAAAGGTGATTCCGATAGTGAGGAGATAGAAGATGCGATCATTGGGTTTATCGAGGGATTAGTCGAGTTTATGTTAGCAAGTGATTCCTTTTGAAGGGATGACAAGTTAAACGTTTCTGTGTACTGTGTTATTTTGTATGTTTTGAGGATTAATTACCTATGTTTCAAGAAGTGTTATGCAGAATCATTTCGTGTTTTTTCCGAAGTTTTAACCGAAGATGTTTTGACTCTACTGAAGATATTTTTCGTCCTATTTTTCCAATTTCGAAGAAATGAAAACGAAACCGAACGATATTGAAATGTATTTTTTCATGTTTTGGGGCGTTGAATCCCTTTTTCTCCCCTTTCATTACGATGAAATATTTTTTTTTGGCAGATAGTATCCTGTTCACTTCTGAAAATTTTCAGTTCAAAAACATAAAATGTTGTCCTTTATTCATAAATTGCTGCTGCTGATATTTTTTCTGCGATATATTCAAACTCTAAATTGCTTTTCAATTTTTTTCAAAGCTACTCAAACATGAATATTTTGGGCTCGAAATATTAGTCTTCAGAATTATTGATAACCCGCAAGGTATGATGTGAAATTATAATATTTTTTCTGTCTCAATCGAAAGGTCCGAGGCGAAAACTTCGATAAATTAACACGAAAGGTTCCAAAATAACATATTTTATCGTGCATGAATTTGTATACCTAATGGAGGATACGATATCTTGGATGAATTTTCCAAAAATAATTTTTTTCGCGTCGCAATCGACGATTATTCCTTTATATATAATTCCCTTGAAACAGAAGGATATTTTCAATGCAGTTTATCAGTGTAGGTATTTTTACAAATCGTGTAAATTTATTGATGTTCTTTCGTTAAGCCGCTTCAATTTGAAGAAAACGAAGTCGTATTTATTTTTCAGCATTTACCCATTTAATTAGATTATATCTATGTGTAAAATTATTAGAGTTTAATGAAAACTCATTTTTATGGGACCAAAGTAAAATTATTCATTCTAAAAAATGGCTTCTGATTTTTTTTGAAAATATTAATCCATATGATTAAATTTTGTGATTGGTCGTTAGATGAAATATGATCAACTCTGGTAAAATGTTTAATTTCGAGTATTGAGTATAAAATGATCTTTTTAAATTTTTCTTTTCGTTGCAAAGACGAGAAAAACGAAATAGGTAGGTACGTCTACGTATTCGGTATCGATGTCCTGAAACCACTCACGTAACAGTGTTCATATTACAGATTGAACCAATTTATACCCACCTATAGAAAGAGTACGAAATTTCGAAGAACTTGTTTTATACACATAATTTTTTTTATTAATTGGTACCTACCTACTTTATTGTTGCAAAATTTTGAAGAAGAAATTGGTGTAAGGTAATATATTGTACTTCGATGAGCTAACTCGTGCCGATGTAAATTTTACCATTATTTAAACGGAATAAGGGTACAATATTTATTTTTACTTTTTAGCGTATAGGTATGAATAATTTTATTCAACTTCCTTTTTATTATTCCTGACAGAACGATGCGACGTATCTTGTACTTGAAATACCTACACATGTCAAATAAGTGATTTTTTTTGAAGATACGAATTTTTGCAATGTGATTTTTCCATAAATATTGTATTATATGATTTTGTAAATTAGCTTCTGTAAAATTATGTTAGATACGAGGTTATTCATGTCTGCGTATTGAATTTATCCGAAGCAATAGTACAATTTTGCAAGGGTTCAGTTTCCTATTATAGTACATTTTATTTCCGAAGTGAAATTTTGGAAATATTTAAAGCAAATGGTTGTTAGATATTTTGTTGTAATTATGCTAAAAATAATAGAATTTATTCGATTTTTATTTGCAGTTATGTAATAATTTAGCAAATGAAAATTACGTTTTTTCTTTTACATTGTTATTGTTGTGATACAACTTGTGATTATTTCACCGATAAAATTTCGTGTTGAATCAATAAATACATTTTAACTGTACAGATTGTAAGTAATTATGAAAAAAAAAAAAGAGTAAGTGTTGCAAATATTGAATTTTAAACATATTATGTAAGCTCTCTTTGTTGAAAATTCTTAAAGAACGGGTTTCTCTTAATTTGTAAATTTTTTTTCTGAATGGAAGTTATGAAATTATTTTTAAGAACAATTGTTTTACTGCCTTGATGGTCTATTTTAATTGGATCATTTGTGCGTTAAGATGTATCTAAGGAAATGAGTAAATAAATTGTTATTTGAATGTGTTAAAGTTTTATTATTTTGAAGTGGAAGGTGATTTGGGATGATTTCAGCAAGATGGTTTTGACGCTGATGGGTAATTCTAAGAGTAAGCGGTTGTACAATAGTGAGTTTACGATTGCTTCTCTTCTTCGTACCTCTAACTTTCCCACAAATTCAGCTCTTAAATTCATGAGATTTCATTTTCTAATGTCTGGGAATTTCTGAAAAAGTTCAGAGTTTATCTGTTTTAGAATGTGATCTGTTAAGGTTGATGAAATGACGTTGATCATTTTCTAGAAATATTTACAAAAACAAAGATGATCTGCCTTTTTTGATTAGGTATTGACGAAATACCTAAGTATCTAGGTACATAATCAAATATCGTCTACCCTTTGCAACTACTATCGAATATTGATCTTCTTTATTTTCAATTTTATCGTGAGTTTTTTGAAAACTCGTCGAATCAGTTCAATCGATGATCGAAGTTGAATTCGACTTGTAATAGGTACACCGAATTATGATCACTAATCCTTGATCCAGCCCTCTTACGATTAACCAGTTACGTTGATTTTTTTCCTACGAAAATTTTCAAGTAGGTAGGTACCTAGTTAATATGAGTATGATGTCAATCGTAATTCTACGAACTGACCTCAAGATATCGATACAATGGTGCATAATAATTATTGAAGAACTGGTGTAAAAATTTTACGGAATCTACCTACGGATTCTTTATTTATTAATTATCAAATTTCCTGTCAATACCATAGTGTCATCCTACTATAGTCATGATTATTTGATGTCTGGACACTTGAAACTAGGACACGGTCAAGTTAATTGGGACAACAAAGATTAAAAGTTGTAAATATTTCTTGGAAATGTAGCAAAACTCATGTTTGCCTGAGTTTTCAGTGATACGAATAATAAAAATACCCGATGAAATTGCATTCGGGATTTGAAAAATACTAGTACGATATCGCAATTTCGATAGACACTTCCGGAGTATGAAAATGTATTTAATCGATGTCTACCTACTTACTTCATTCATACAAATACTTCTCATCCAGAAGTTGACTAGTTAATCAGTTAGTTGATGGCAACAACCCTGCGTTAATTTCGTGAACATGAGGAAAATTAATCTGTGTGTTCTGATTGTGGCCAATGTTGGTTTATTGTTCTTGTCTATTATTAATGTTCGTGCCGCGAGTAATTTTAATTCGACGAGTAGTCCGGATGGAGTTCAAAATGATTCTGCAGATGTTGAACTTGGGTATGTGATGTTTTTTTAATACCTATTAGTTCAGGTAGTTTTTGGAATGAGTAAGTGAAGCAGGTTAGTTTAATACCTATATTTCTTCCAGTGACGAATCAGCTCAACAAGGTGTAGTGGTTGATATGAGATTTGGAGATCTGAATTTTGAAAAGGAGACTATTTCGAACAAAAAGTTAAAGAAGGCAAAATTAAAGAGTATTGATGGCGATTGCGGAAAATTCGTTACACCTATTAATTCTGCATCTGTTTGTTCAAACGCTGAGTAAGTAAGATAGGTAGCTCAAATCTGTTCAGTTGATTATGCAAGTGCAATGAATAATAATAAGCGAAGTCATTTAAAAAATTTGTTGAAGCTCCATACTGAGACATATTACTTTTTATTATTGTATAGACTTTGCCAAGTAACATGCAAAGAAGGATTTGCCACAGAAAACGGAGATGAAAGTTTAGCTTATGCTTGTAAAAATAATTTATGGGCGGGCGTGAAATCTGGAAAACCAGTGATTGAAAAATGCAAAGGTAAGGTTAAGTCAATTATTTTGGACCTACAAAAATACCGATGATTTTCAAGGGTATTGAATTTTTCACGAGAATTATCTTCCCATTTTCAGCCAAATGTGAACCAGCTTGTCAAAACGATGGAAAATGTGTTATGCCAAATACTTGTCAATGTACATTGAACCATTACGGTCCGTTATGTGAATTTGAAAAATTACCTTGCGCCGAATTACCAAAAACTCCATTATTTTCATTTCGAAAATGTCTCGCGGAGTAATTACCATTTTCAATTAAATCACTGTAATATTTTAACCCATAGGTTGTTAATAATTTATTTAATTACTTGCTTCATAATATAGCACTTGCACTATATCGTGTATGCCTGGGAAACAATTTCCTGATGGTACAACCAGCGTAGATGCGAATTGTGAAAATGGAAAATGGATTCCGTCGAGAAAAGAATGGACAATAGTTCCTGACTGTATCCGTAAGCATTAAGCAACAAATCAAACCGAATTAGCTTATTGCAAATTGCAATTGAGTGGACAGAATTTGTTAATAATTTAAAATAATTTCAGCGATTTGTAATCCGCCTTGCAAGAATGGAGGTAAATGTATTGATACTGATACTTGCTTTTGCCCCAAGGACTTCAGAGGAGAAATTTGTCAGTATCGTAAGTATAATTCTTTATTTCTATGAATTTTCATGTTGTCTAAATGTGAGTATAATTTTCCTACTTGTTTCCATTTCGATTGAAATTTTGATTTTTCTGTTTCATTTTCTGGAAAAATTTTATTCATGTGGGAACACTGTGTATGCGAAAAAATTGTTCTGATCATTTTCTGATAAAAAAAAAACACGCTCATAATCTCAGAAGTCGAATTAAAATATATTTAATTTTAATTAGTATAGTTTTGGTACTTTAGTTAACTAACATGGAAGCATTCAATCATGATGTGTGTTTTAAGTTCTTTTCTTTCTTTGAATCCGATATTCGTGAAAATGATTAACATAAATCCGGATATCTGTCATTTTCTCAGCTACTTCGATCTGCGATCCATCGAAATTGAATTTTAATGGAAATTACAACTGTTCCGGTGATGAATTACAATTTTCTTGTGAATTATCATGTCCTCTTGGAATGGTCCCAGAAGTGAAATTCAACTCCAAGTACACTTGTTTGTATTCCGAAGGTAAATTTACTCCGACTGATGTCCCTCAATGTCAAATAGGTACGTAAAGTCTTTGAGAAATATAATAAGTTAATAGTTAATACCTACCACTTATCTAGAAAAACTTGAAAGTTAATGACACATTTGACTTTTTAACAGGTAGAATAATTGATGGAACTAAGATATCGCAATATGAATCAAAGTTGTTGAAATTGACGCCGGCTCCGGCCTCATGTATGATATGGGGTCCGTTTCACTTCAAAGCATTTAATGGAAAATTAATCAAGTGAGAATGAAACAAATTATGTTTAACGTCGTCTTTCATTTTTCATTCTAAAACTAAATCTGTTTCAGTTTCAAAGCTGCTTGTTCGTATGTGTTGGTGAGAGATGATGTGGAAAACCTATTTCAAGTTCAGATTGATATTAAGAATGATACCATTCTAAATGTTATTTTTTACATAAATAACGAAAAATATGTGTTGAGTAGAGCGGGTAAGTAGGTCCTGAAGTCACATATTTGATATCGATGTTTTTTCTTGGATCATTGCACCGTTAAATTACTCGAATAAGCAGCAACGTGCAATAAAATAACGATTTTTGTTTTTATAGATGGCAATAGACCCGTGTTGGATGTAATCAATAGTGGTCAAAAACTTTCGATTCCAAGTCAATTAAATGACTTGAAAGTTGAAGTAGTTAGTGGAAAAACAATACAAGTGTATGTTCCAGCAGCTAATTTGTATCTTTTGTGGAATCTCCAGGTAGGTATCAGCTCTACTGTTCTTATGTGATAAGAATCTACTTCGGTATTTTCAATTCAATTCTTTATTTAGTACGTTTAGGTATGCCTTTTGGCCTTGTACAAGTTATACATAATTGTGATTTTCAGGATGAATTACTAATAGACATTGGAGTGGAATTTTGGAATAGAACTAGCGGTCTATGTGGCAAAGGAAGTAATCCTTTGGTTCCTTTCAACCTTGTTGAATATGTGAAGAATGCTGCTGTGACATCTTTATTGGGTACCATATCTTACTTACTCATCTTAGAGTCATCTTTATCTTCATGGTTGTTTAAATTTCAGATTGAGTAATACGTACGTTCTTGTTTTCTAGATAAGTGTGAATCGCCGATTCAAGAAGAAAAACCGTGCAGGAAACAAGATCTCATCGTTGCCAAAAAAGTCTGCTTAAAACTTAGCGGTGATAGTATTTTCAAGCATTGTTTGAATGTAATTTTTATGTTTCTAGACAATTAATCAGTTTTTAATAGATGCATGCATATTGGTACTACCTACGTTTAAAAAAAAATTTTTTTTGTAGAAACTGATTATAAAAGAGTACATGGAAGCTTGCGAATGGACGATGTGTAATTGCGAGAAAATCAATAAGATGGAATGTATGTGCCAATTTTTCGCCAAATTTGTTCAACTGTGCAATCAAATGTCAGCAGGTGTTATGATTGATTGGCGTGAAAAATATAATTGCAGTAAGAAAAATATCCAATTGATCTAGTTTTGAATTAAAATCAACCTTACTTTTCAAATACAAATAATATTTTGTCCTTTTAGCGTATAATTGTCCGTCTAGTCAAGTTTACACGAGCTGCTTACCAACAAGTCAAGCTACTTGCGCATCTACAGAAATTACTCCTACGGGATTGCAGAAATATTGCGAAGAGGGTTGCGTTTGCGCTCCCGGAAGTGTTTTACAGAATGACACGTGTATTGCAAAGGAAACCTGTTCTTGCACGTTGAGAGGAAAGTTGTACAAACCTGGAAGTGTGATTGTGAATGATTGTAACAAATGGTAATTTTTTAATCTTGAATTTTCTCGTAGTTATTTTGAAATTTGAAATTTTTCAATTTTCATTTTTTGTAGTACCTGCGCTGATGGAAAATGGTCTTGCACCACTGCTGTTTGCAAAGCAGAATGCGTTGTTTTGGATCCTCATTATCGTACTTTCGACGAGAAGAAATACGACTTTACAGGATTCTGTAATTATAAATTGGTTTCGACGGGAAATTATTCAATTGAAATGGATAATTCGCAATGTTCAAACGTGAATATTCTATTCATACTTTGAAATAAAATAGATAGCTCGATGTAAATTAAGAGCTGTGTTTTATTTTCAGCAGAATCTCGACGTTAAAACGAATGAAAAACGATGCAAAACCATTATAATTCGTAGTGGTCGAAAAGTAGTCAAATTACAAAACCTCTGGAAAATTACCCTTGACGATATGGAAGTAGAAAAATTGCCGTTTATTGTCGACAACGAAGTATTTATCAGAAAAGCATCGTCAAATTTACTCGAAGGTATATTTAGTTGAACTGAAGATCAATATTTTTTATCGTCTTCATTTAATACCTATAAATCAACGAAACTTTTCTTTCCATTTTCAGTCTCACTGCCAAATTCTCTCGAGGTATTTTGGGACGGTGTTAATAAATTACAAATTTTCGCCGCACCTTCGTTATTTGGAAACACCAAGGTATAAATTTTTGTATTTTTTCAAGTGTACCTACCTACGCAATTACGAAAATTTTCAAACCAACTAATTACAATGTTCAAAAAGGGTCTTTGCGGAGTTTTCAACAATAATCAAAATGACGATCTATTAACTCCCGAAGGTGATATTGAGCAAGATCCTGTAGCGTTTGCAAATAAATGGAGAACTAAGGAAAACTGTATAATGGAGAAAAATTTCGACAGTGTTGCTATTTGCGAAGTGAATATACAGAATAAACCGATAGCTGAAAATTATTGTAAAAATTTAACGAGTTCCATTTTTGAAGGTAAATTAACTCCTTCTTTCTGACAGGTATGCAATTTTATTAACACTCGATTGCTTATATGTATTTTCAGAATGCCATTCTATCATTAATCCTCAAGATTATTACGAGGATTGTCTCAGTGATTTGTGTTCTTGTCGTGGAAATAATTTAGTCGATTGCTTCTGCCCTGTGCTATCAGCTTATGCGAGCAAATGCGCAAAAAATGGCATAGTCGTTGACTGGCGTAGTCAAATAAAAGAATGCAGTTAGTATCTTATTTGATGGATGATTTCACGCATCTTGTTTTGTATTCTTTATTTTTAAATTTCATTATTCAGGTATTCATTGCTCCACTGGGCAAAAGTTCGAAACTTGCGGCAACACGTGCCAGAGAAGTTGCAGCGATATAGCTCATAAGGAGCTCTGTAAAGAAACATGCGTTGAAGGATGTTATTGCCCCGATGGCTATACATTTGATGAGAATGAAAATTGTGTACCGCACAGCGAATGTCCTTGCGAATATAAGAATCAGAAATTTTCTCCTAATGAGATCACGATGCAAAACGAAACAAATGGTTTAAAATCTTGGTAGGTACCTAATTCAAATGTACCAGATTAATAATTGGAATTTTTTGTCTATGTTTTATTACTTACCAATGAAAGTAATTTTAATATTTTGTGGGTAGCGAGTGTAAAAATGCGTTGTGGCAATGTCGCGAAGCTTCTGAAGAAGAATTATTGAATTATAAAAATGGTACATCGTGCCCCTCCTCTAATATGGAGTACGTTGATTGTGAACCACCGGAGCCTGTAACTTGTCGGGTATATTTCAATTCATCACGCTATGTTTATTTGAAAATCATTGTTTGTGAAAACTGCAGCGTGTTATTTTTAGAACATGCACAATGATCCACCTAATTTTTCTTCCAAAACTTGCTATGCTGGATGTGTTTGTAAAAAAGGATATGTGTTGGAATCAGTTTCGAAGAAATGTATTAGACCTACTGATTGCCCCTGTCACCACGGAGGCAAAAGTTATAACGATAAAGAAGTTATCAACAAAGAATGCAATAATTGGTACTACTACCTACTTATTAAAAAATAATTAATAAAAATATACCAATCGTGCGAAAAATTTCCTGCTTATGAATTGTAAATTTTCTGTTCGATAGCACATGTGTTCGAGGAACTTGGGAATGCACAACGAAAGAATGTTCTGCGACCTGTTCATCTTGGGGTGATTCTCATTTCCGAACTTTTGACGGCCGATTTTATGATTTTCAAGGAACCTGCGATTATGTATTTGCTCAAGGATCTATTTCTGATAACGTGAATTTCACAGTTATTTTACAGGTATGTGAAATGAAGAGTTCCTACTTTTTAAAATTCATAATTTGAAATTGAGTAATGAGCTGGTGTTTTAGATTGTTCCTTGCGGTACTGGAGGGACCAGTTGTACGAAATCTGTCACTTTGAGAGTGGGGATTTACGACTTGTTTGAAACGTTGGTATTGGATAAGGAGAAAGAAGAAAACTTGAGGCAACAATACAAAACGTTGGTCGAAATTTGATCACTATTATTAGTGATATTGAACTTGAACCTATTTAATCGTTATTTCTTTCATTTTTTCCAGTTTAAAAATTATTAGCACTGAAATGTATATTTTTGCTATTATACCTACTCTTTCCATATCACTTCAATGGGATAAAGGAACGAGGGTTACTATTCAAGCGCACCCGAGATGGAAAAATAAGGTTAAATTTTCTCTATTGATACATTCATTACACACCCAGCTTTCGCTTATCTAACTTATCAATAATAATTTTCAGATCAACGGTCTTTGTGGAAATTACAACGATAATTCTCTAGATGATTTTCAAACCCCTTCAGGAGGTGTAACTGAAGTGACGCCTTCTCTGTTTGCTGATTCATGGAAATTACAACAACATTGTCCTTCGCCATCTCATTGCCAGGTATAAAAACTGAATTTGTTTGAAGAGGCAGAATGTGAAGAAAGCATTCGTATAATCATCAATTAAAAATGAACTTTTTTGTTCTTTAGGACCCCTGTGTTGTCAATTCGCACCGAAAATTCTGGGCCATTGAAAAATGTAGTTATCTAAAAAATAGCCCAGCATTCAAGCAATGCCATTCCGAAGTTTCAGTTGAAGATTATTATAAAAGGTACCTCTTAAATGAATTCGACAATTCAATCTTTTTGTCACCGAACGTGTATTAGGATTCTTGAAAATCTGCTTACAGATGTGTTTTTGACTCTTGTGCCTGTGATCAAGGAGGTGATTGTGAATGTATTTGCACAGTGTTTTCAGCTTATGCTCAAGAATGTGGTAACCGAGGACTGCATTTGAAATGGCGATCGCAGGAATTATGTCGTAAGAATTGAGCGCAATGTTTTGAAGAAGGATAAATATTAATGAAATAATTTTTGCCAATTTATTGAGTTTTTTTTTTTTTTTTTTTTTTAGCGATTCAGTGTGAGAATGGCACCGAATATTCTGCTTGCGTCGATCCTTGCCCAGAAGACTCTTGTGATAGTATCAGAGCTAGTAACTCTGTGACCAAAGAATGTAAAAAATTGAATTGCGTCGAAGGTTTGATATTGTCAAAAATTCAATAAATAGGTACCTACCTAGTTTTATTTTCATGATTTTAAATTGAATTGTTTTCAGGATGTCGTAAGAAAAGATGTCCTCCAGGGCAAATAAGAAAAAACGACACGAGTGATGAATGCGTTTCTCCAATGGATTGCAAATGTATCAGTATCGATGGCAAAACTTTCACGGAAAACGAGAAAATTACGGAAGATTCTTGTTCTTCATGGCAAGTGCAACAATTACGTTCTAAAAATTCATTTCGTTGAAATTAATAATTCTCCTATTGTATTTTGATTATTAGTTACTGTTCAAAAGGACAAATGGTCTGTTCTGGATCACCCTGCGGTATTACGAAATCGTCAAAAACCACACCATTGCCTGAACTCCCCGTAATTGCGTCGAGTATTTGTGTTAATGGATGGTCAGATTGGATCACAGTTTTAACACCTTTTTCTGGAAAACTGAATTTAAATAATATCACTTTTGAGAATACGGTTGGTTGAGAAGATGAATCACTCAGTTTTACATTTTTAATATTATTACTCTTGTAATAGGTACCTAGACCTACTTACATATTTTTCTTTGTTTTATCACAGAAAGATAGATTGGACTGTTTTCCGGATGATATAAAAAATATCTCGTGTAGATCGAAAACGTTCAATGCTTCTGATTTTGAAAACGTTGCTTGTAGTTTGCATGAAAAGATTCATTGCAAAAAAGACTGCGATCAGTTTCAAATTAAATTCTTGTGTCAATGTAGTAAGTTTTTTCGTAAATTATCTACGTGGGTCAGTTTTTTTTAGCATTCGTGAAATAAAATAGGTATACTTAATTAATACTTAATTGTTTTTCTGCGCAAAGGCGAATATCACGGACCAACAAAAACTTTCATTGTGGAAAAACCACCCGTTGTTGAACAAGGTAACATTTTTTTTTGTTTTAATATAAAAATTTAATTGCGAAGTCAGTGTTGTTTCAAATATTTTTAATTAAAATATGTTCTTTTTAGTCTGCAAAGAAGGATGGAGTGAATGGTTGGACATTTCAACACCCTCTATGAATAAAAATAATGGCGAAATGGAAACTCTCAAAGATCTGAAAGAACAAGATATTTCTGTCTGTCAACTTGGTTATATTAGCAACATCGAATGCAAATATCGTAATTCTTCCTTATCGTTAGTATATTTCTTGCGATGATTTCCTTTGAATGAAACATATCATGTTATTTATTATAATCTCTCCTCCATTCATTATTCATTTTTATAATCAGAAAACCAAAACCGAAATGGGCTTTGAAGCTGAAAAAACCGAAATTCAAATCTTCCTCGTCTGATCTAACTGACTGGAGAATGTCGGATGAACAAGATATATCTTGCAGTCCAGATGTGGGATTTGTATGCAATAATGATAAACAAAAATCTGGTCTGTGCAATGATTATCAAATTCGCGTGCTTTGTTCTTGCAGTAAGTACCGACGATAGAACCCCCCCCCCTCTCTCTTCACCATGTATAAATTAATTTTTCATTTAAACGTTTTTTGCTCAAATTATTCAGAACCGCCTACGACAGAACGAACCATTTTACCACAAGCACCAATATGCCCTCCTGGATCAGAATGGTCTGATTGTAAAATCGAATGCAATCAGTTGTGTGATTATTACAAACACGAGTTGAACAAAAAAGGACTTTGTCTTTCATCAAAAAGTTGTATTCCAGGATGCGTCAATGTTCCTTGTGCCAAAGACAAATTTTGGAGAGACGAGTCTACCTGTGTTGATCAACAAGAATGTACCTGTGCTACAAACAATGGCTCTTTGGCAAAGGTTTGTCGTCGATCTTTGTTGTTGCTTCATTCAACGATACCTACCTATGTAATTTTTACAGTTTCTTATTGTATTTTTTTTCTCGACTCTTCGACAGCCTGGAGCGGTTATTTTTGAAAATGATTGCAAGACTTGTCAGTGTATAAATAACGAATACGGGTGCTCTCCGGCGTTATGTGGAACCACAGAAAGTATTGAAACGAATGTAACTTCGTATCCGAAATTTGACTTTACCAAAGAAATTACGACAGAATCCAATCTTCTTGATAAAACCACAACGGAAATAATTGGCGAATTTTTGACTACTCCGATTCCGCTTACGCCTTTACCAAAATGTTCTTTGGAAGGGTAAGTCAGTGACTGATATTACTGATCGTAATAGCTTTTAATCAATTGATAATTCCGTAACAGCTACAAAGATGGTGCCGATAGGTTTGTGGAATGAGTGTTTTGAAGGAGCAAATTCCTATATAGTGTGCGCTTTCATTTACCTATGTGACTATGTTACTTTGTAGTTGTTGCCTTAATTTCAACCGTCGATTTTTCTTTCGTAGATTGATCACAATAGACGAACAAGCGAAGTATACCGCAAGTTCAAGTCAAAGCAGTAATAATACTCCGGAAAACGCTAAATTAATTATGTCAGGTGAGGCATATGCGTTGAAATATCATACCGAAGTTTAATTTTATTTGAAAATAGCAAATTTTAATTCAGTTATGAATTCTCTGTGTACCTACTTGAATTTCATGCGTAATAGTTTTCGCTTCAATATGCCTATAGGGTTACGAGAAACTCGGATGCTTAATTGTTGAAAATCATATTTTAATAATTTTCAACTGGGATTTGTAATAGGTGAATATATTAGCAATACGTATTCTTGGAAACCGCTCGCTTCAGATACTCAACCTTACTTGGAAATCGATGTTGAGAAAGTTCAGCCTATTTATGGAGTTACTATTGCTGGTAATCCTTCGCAAAATGAGTGGGTGAAGTCGTATAAAGTTTTGTATAGCTTGGATAATGTTTCGTATCAGCAAGCTCATCGCGCCGATAATTTAGAAGTGAGTTCTGGGAACAGATAATTTTCTGATCATAATATTATGAAAATATGGTTCAAATTTACCTATCTATTTACCAAATTTTATACATTTTCAGGTGTTCCGAGGTCCATACGATCATATTCACCCAATTCAGCAATTGTTTGATTCGCCAATAGAAGCACGTTACATTCGTATCAAACCATTATCTTGGGAGAAAGAAATTGCCATTTTGGTACAAGTTTTTGGTTGCGATTTCAATACTGCCAGCACTGCTATTCCTACAAGTAAAAATCATTTACTTTATTGTCCCCAAAACCTCATATATACCTCTACCTACTCTGAATTTGCTTCAATTTTTATGTTTTATTCAGCCTGTAACGAACCCATGGGCATTGAATCTGGAAAAATGTTCAATCATCAAGTTTCTGTTTCTTCTTCACTGAAAAATGATTTCAAAATTAGCGATTTGTCAATGTCTGGAAGTTCCGGATGGGCTCCTTTTATAGCATCTACTCAAGAATGGATTCAGGTATACTCGTCTGTCAACGCTAAGTTAAATTTTCAATTACTTTTTTCATCGTGAAAATCTCCCCGAATAGTTTGATTTTGTGGAAGAGCGAGTCATCGAAGGAATCGTCACTAAAGGAACTGATCTCGCTGCCATATCGAAAAAAGCTTGGATCGAGGCGTATAAAATTATGTATAGCATAGACGGAGTCAACTGGAGCCCTATCACTGACTCATCTAGAAATGAAAAGGTGTGTAAATTATAATTCAGATTATCTATGTTAATTTTATGCAATGATGCAACATACTGCGTTGACATCACAAATGCGCAATGATGATGACGTGATGAGTATGGAATATGAAGAAGTATGCACCTTGAAATTCAAAAATCAGCAACCCTACTTACATTGACGCAATTCAAGTTGATACTTCGACAAAAAGAGATAAACTATTAACGTAACAAGTAATTTAAAATTTTCACATTTCAGATTTTCGTGGGTAACGTCGATTCCGAAAATGCTTTCGTGAATATATTTTCACCACCTTTACAAGCCCGAAAACTAAAATTATATCCGATCAAATGGACGAACTTCCCATCTTTTCGGGTTGAAATTCTCGGTTGCTTTAAACCATATCGTAAGTAACTTTGTGCGCAATAATTTAAATTTTATTCGATATTTTGCTTTAAAAATGTATCTCCATTGAAGCTGATAATGAACCAGTCACCATAGAAGAACCATCTATTCCTCCTCTATGCAACGTGTGTCCTGGAGTGCAATCAACTGGTGATTGTAATTGTATCAATGATACCTACTGGTCTGGTTCCGCATGTGTTCGAAAAGAAATGTGCCCTTGTGTCGAAGGATTAGTGAGGTAAGTAATTCGCACAATAGAAATAAAAAAACTCTTTATTTAAAAATAATATACCTATGCTGGTTTGTTTGCAGTCATTCCGTAGGCAGTACGTATATAAAAAGCGATTGCGAGAAATGTACCTGTTCCTTGGGTGGCATTCCTTTCTGCTCTTTAATAAACAATAATAATTGCGATAATTGTACCGAACAGGTAAATGAATAAAATTCACCTTGAACTTGCATAATAAAAGTGTTGTTATTGGTACGTTTATTTAATCTCATTTCAGGGTTTACGACGAGTTACAGAAAATGATTGTAATTGCCATTGTGAAAAATGCCCCGATGGTACTTTATTATGTCCTACAACGAATTTTTGTTTGAATGAAACATTATGGTGCAACGGATATAAAGAATGTCCTGACGATGAAACCGGATGTTTGTCATCTACTGTGGCAGACGCCAATTTTACTACGGAAAAGTCTCGAGTTGATGTATCCTCTGTTGCAACTCCTGTAATTGGTACGATCATCTTGAATACCTACAGAAAAAATACCTGCGTACCCCTGAGGGTGTTTTTTTCCTAATGAATTTATTCTATTTATAGACGAATGTCCTCCTATCAACTGCTCGACTGGATATTACGCCGAGCTAAGTTCAACCCAGACACGTGTAAAAAATACTGGAATATTGAAAAATGTCAAAGCCAAAGAGATCTTGAAATCATCCTCGTTCCATGAAGTTGTACAATCGGTAAACAAAGGAGAACATTTCTATCACGAAGAAACTTCTTTGAATATCGAAACTGTTCATTCTCATTTGAAAACTTCTGATATGGCGGAATATATTCATCAACAACAACTGCAATCGGAATCTACGGAAGATATGGCTTGCAAAGATTGGATCTGTATTCCGAATGGATTAACTTGCGAGAAACCCCAGTGTTCTCCTGGTACGAAATTGATCACTAAATGGACCGGAGAAGCTTGCCCTACTTACGAATGCATTGTGCTTCCTCCTAATGAAAAAGAATGCAGTGTCAATGGTAAAATTATCTCTACTTTTGATGGATTATCCTACATTTACGACGTCTGTGATCATATTTTGGCTGAAGATAAAGCTTTTGGTATTTGGAAGATTAGAAGTAAGCATATTATGGTTGCCTATCTTTTTTATCAGCGTAATGAATGGGTTACTGAAGATACCTACTTTGTACGATTCCGTTCTTTTACAGAAACAAATAAATGTTCTTTCGTTGGTTTATGTGTCACATCGTTAGTTATCAATATTGGCAATGACACAACCGAGATTTTTTCCAATCTTACCGCAAAGTTCAATGGCTATTCATACACGATTTCACAAGTTCGTATACTATTTCCTTCTGATATGAAGGTATTTGTAGATTCCTATCTATAGGTTAATGAACGGAAATTTAATCTTACGAATTATTTCAGTTACAAGCTATTGGAGCTAAAAGTGGTCTATTTGTCTTACAAGAAATTTCGGACAGTTTTATTATTTTCGTTAGCACTGATCTGAAATTCAGTGTTTTCTGGGGCACTACAGGAAATGTTAAAATTATTGTGAGTTGTTTCATCATTCAACTTTAAGATTTCGAATTCAATTTTCAAAATGAATTTATTTATAGATTCTAACTTTATGTAATTGATTAAGTACACCTGAATGAGCAACTTGAAAAAATGTTTCAGGTGGATTCATCTCTCCGAGGAATGGTCGATGGCCTATGCGGAGTATTCGATTTCAATATCGATAACGATAAAACTAAACCAGACGGCAGTGTTGTTGTGAGTTCACAAGAATTTGGCGATTCGTGGAATGGCAGTTCTGAATTTTGTGAAATAAAAGCATGTCAAAAAGATATTCAAATTAAAGCGGCAGAAATTTGCGGAGTTTTCAGGTGATAATTCACTGGAAATATTTCAACGACAGTTTCAGCTGAATTTTTAATATTATGTACCTACTTGTTTGCTTTAATGCTCGTAGAACTGAACCATTTAATGTATGTGACTTGACGATAAACTTGGATGATTATATTCCTAAATGTATGGAATCCTTATGCACCTGTGCCAACTCAGCGACTAATTTCGACAAAGAATGTAGATGTCAAATAATGGAAAGTTTTGCATCGAAATGTCTTTCTTTGGAACAAGGAATCGATATTTCTTCCTGGAGGATTAAATACGAGTGTCGTGAGTGGGAACTTATTATAAAATAATTATTTTACACCTTTAAATTCTAAAATTTATTTTTCATTCATAGCTGTAAACTGTTCTGCGCCTTTCGTGTATCATGAATGCTACGATCGACAATGTGAACCTAGCTGCGATTCTTTGCTGCAGAAAGATGAATGCCCTAAAATAGAAAACAAATGTTTCCCTGGATGCTATTGCCCCGATGGTCTTTTACGAAAAGGAAATTCGTGCATTAAACCTTCAGAATGTCGAGATTGTAAGCAAAAGTCTTATACCTACCCGTACTTACTACACCGAATGGATTGAGTTTTTTAGTGGAGAGAAGATAGGAGAATGAATACCTATTAACTTATTTGTTCAAAATTTAGACATATCATTCGAACTCCTCTACTCCCTCCTTGGATCTAATCTTTAAAAATTATTGCACGATTTATTTCAGGCGAATGTGGTGGAAATGGTGTCACACAATTTTCGACTTTTGATCAAGTAGAGATACCATTCGATGGCAGTTGTTCTTCGTACATGTTATTGCATCTGAAAAATACAAAGAATGCTGATTCTGAATTGAAGGCCAGTACAAAAAAATTATAATAATCATCAAAAGCAGGTTCTTGTAATATTTAACGAAGATTGTTAATTATAGGTAATTTTGACAAATGCTCCCTGCGTAAATCCCCATCTCAAAGGTGTTTGCCCTCATGGTATAACTGTTATTGTGGACAAAAATGAGATATTACTCGCCCAGTCAGAGAAGGATCTAAATAAGGTACCTACCTACTTAATGCAATTCACCGAAAATATCAATTTCAGTGATGTTAAGTAGGTATAGGTATTAATTCAAAATGATGAATTTCAGATCGATGTAAAACTCAATAATGAATCCATAACGAGTTTCCCTCACGTGACAGATTTTTTGAAAATAATCGAGTCACCTGGTATATCTGCTAAATTATCAGTACCATCTTTACATCTGGATATTGTTTTCATGTCTCACAACAGAGGATTTTCTGTCCAATTACCATCGCATTTATATACAAATAAATTGAAAGGACTGTGTGGTATGCAAGCATCTTTATATATCTCAAATTTTTAAATACAATTGTTGGTCGAAATTTTACACTCGTAAATTAATTCCACGTTTCGTAAACAGGATCATGTAATAGAGATCAAATGGATGATATAAGAGGGCCCAACGAAGAAATTCCTAGCTCAATTAAAGAATTCTTGAAAAGCTGGCGGACCGAATATACGGCAGGTTGGAAAATTTTTATGGAATTAAAAAACACAAGTACCTTCGCGAGCGTTTTAACGAAACGCAAGAGAAATATTAATGACTCGTTTGTTGGTAGATACTGAGAAAAGGAACTGCAGCTATGTGTCCCAGCAAATATCATCGTTTGAAAATTTCACTATAGAATGTGCCGCTCCTCCTGAAAACGACCCGTGTTTATTATTTTTAAACGAAGAATTATTCGGACAGGTTGAAAAAATTCATCGTGTTGTAATAAACTTGGTAGTTATTTAACGAAAAATATTCATCGGAAATATTTTCCATTTTAGTGTCACCCGATAGTTGATCCGCTCAAATATGTCGATTTATGTCATAATTCCACGTGTAGTGGAGTAAATCATTGCTATGCTTTGGAATCTTACGCGTCAGAATGCCAGAAAAATGGAATTTGTTCCCAATGGCGGTCTGCTAACTTATGTCCCTATGTTTGTCCGGAAGGTAGGCTTCTACAGAGCTGGTTACCTACTCAGCTGCATCATAATGCTGTATTTTGTAGGTACCTAATTAAATACGAGTATTTTCAAAATATTATCTTCGATTTTAGGATTGGTTTACGAAGCTTGTAGCATTGGATGCGAGATTACTTGCGATAACTATAAACAATTCAAGGAAGATTTTACCACCTGTACTGAACCATTTGTAGAAAAATGTGTTTGTCCATCGAGCCAGGTATATAAAACGACGTTGTTTACCAAGTTCATATGAAATTAATAATTTTTCCGTTATTCTGATGCTGAAATTTATTTCTAGGTGTTACAAAATGGCATTTGCATAAATCAAGCCAGATGTCACCCTTGCGACAAATATGGTCATTTTATTGGTGATCAGTGGCAACCTGATGATTGTTCCTTATGTCAGTGCATGGAAGATGGAAGTATAAGATGTCAGAAAAAGGACTGCGGAGGTGATATAATTTGTCCTCCTGGTTTCCAAACCGAAATAGATCCCAAAAACGACGATCCTTGTTGTATAAAACACATTTGCAGTAAGAATGTTTTATTAGATATGCACTAGTCTTAGTATATTCTTGATTTATAATACCTATCATGTTGCCATGAGTAAATACTATAACTTTTATTTTCTAGTTGCGGAATTCTCGTTGAATTGCAGCGAACCAATTAAACCACTGTGTGGAAAACATCAAACAATTAAAATGAAAATGACCGATAACAATTGCACCGAATATTTCTGCTGTAAGTTAATCGTCTAAACGTGCGGTTTTTCTTTTCTAAAACGAGCTAGATTAATACGACGAGTCACTTTTTAGCCTGTATCCCTCCCGAAGAATGTCCTTCAATTGGTAATGAAAAAGATGTTGAACTTATAACTGGAATGGTTAGGGTGGAAAAAAAAAAAGGTTGTTGTCCATCTATCGACATTATTTGTGACGTGAATACGTGCCCGAGGCCATTGGAATGTCCATCGTACTTCGTATTACATGAAATCAAAAATAGTCATGGTTGTTGTCCAGAATTTAAATGCGGTAAGCGAGTGATGAGTTGATAGAAATGACTTTATTTAAAAATCCTTTTTTGATGAGGTCATCCTATCAAACCTAAGTGTTTCTTTGGAAATTATTATGATTTTTCAAAAATCAATAATAGGTAATACTTACCTTACTTAATATCGATGATTTTAATTCATAGTACGTGTTTGTTGTTTTTTCGCAGAGCTGCCTCCGAATACGTGTATTCACGAGTACGAATGGATCGCTGAATATAATGGCTCTACAAGAGAACGTTTACCTTCGGAGAAATACAAAGAGCTTAAAGAGGTAAGTGTAGGTGATTTGATCGATGCGTAATGAAGTTTAAAAGTTTTTAATGGATTGCCATAAAAGTGGAGTATGATTAGGGTGTATTGAGCGAGAAGAAAGGAACTAGGCAGGTATAGTTTATTTTACGGTGATTTTCGGGAATTTTTAGTGCGATTTTTTTTTTTTACCAAACCGTGAGTACGTCGATAATATTTTTGGGTAGGTAAATCAAATGTACCTACCAACATAAACTTAGGTACGATTATAAACAATTCTCATTGGAAATTACGCTCTGATACCTGCATAATCAGGGTTTCTAAAAATTTGAATATAGGAGTTACATATATACTACTCTACTTAAATACGTAGCTCATTGTGTAAGTATTTTTACTTTGATTTGCAGATAGGCGATAGTTGGTTCGATGGTCCATGTAAACAGTGCTCGTGTATAAATGGTTCAATCCATTCAGTATGCAACAGCATGATTTGTGAAGAACCTAAATCTACAGAAATTCAGCCTTTTGTGACTGAACCAGTTTATTATTTCGGAACTTGTTGTCCATCGTACAAAAAAGTTGCTTGTAAAGCGAATGATTTAATTTATCCGGTAAGTTAGATAGATACTCGAATAATATTGAAACTGTCAGCTATATGAAATTTACGGAACTATTCAAACTCCCCTCCCCCTCTCAGACCTCAACTTTTCGTGATGAGCAAAAAAATTGAAAAATTAAAAAAAATACTACAAAGATAGAATGATAAGTATTTTTAATACTTTTTTAGTGAACAAATTTTCATAATGGAATCTCTACAACCCCAAGGCTACAAGAGCCCCCAATTTTGATCAAAAATCAAAGCATTTTCCTCATTGTATTTCTGTTTCAAAATTGTCTATCGAATTCCTTCATACTCCTCCCTTCCCTTCTTTTCCACCTCACGAGTAGTAATAATAATACTACCTACCTATTCAATAAATTCGATGCAGTCAATTTAAGTAATGTGTTGAAAATTTTGCGCTGAATTCAAAAATCATGGTCGTTTAATTTTTTCGCAGGTTGGCACATCATGGAACATCAGTTCAGACCCATGCAGAACTATGCACTGTGTTCAAAATTCCGAAACAGGAGAAGTATCAATTGAACAAGTCATCCAGTTATGTAATACAACTTGCGATCTTGTGAGTACCTACCTATACCCACTATATCCATTTATAATTATACGTAGGTATTGTACGTACTAGTAGATGTATTACTTTGGCAGCAGGAATAGGCGCTAATTTCCACCATTTTTTGGACCAATTTCTAGGGCGAGCGATACGTAAAATCTCGTGACGACGTTTGCTGTGGACGTTGCATTCAAGAAATGTGCGTCGATGAAAATCTCACTTTGCATTACCCGAACACATCTTGGAACTCGAGCGACGGTTGTATTAAATATGAATGCACCCCTGAGGTTCGTTACATAAGTATTTATAGTCCCAAAATAACCTGCGTATCTGCCGAAATGAGTTACGACTTTGAAAATATTGTTTTATTTACAGCTTAAAATGACAGCTTTCGTAGAGGTTTGTCCCGACGTAACGGATTGCCCCGAAGAATCCATAATCAATAAAGGATGCTGTCGCGAATGCAAGAAACAATCCTATTCGCAAGTGAATTGCGAAGTTGCCTCTTTACCGTTAAATGATACAATTAAAATCGTTTATAAACGCGATTTAGTTCATGGTATTTGCACAAACCCTGACCAGATTTACGGATTTACCAAATGTACCGGTCAATGTGATACTGCTGCGTATTACGATGAAAGTAAATGAAAATTAACCATACATTCGTCATGATAAATCATAATGTAGATAGGTATTTAAATTCTCGGTTTTCATTTTATTATTCGTCTATTCGTAGGAACGACTAAATACAGTAGTACGTGCCAATGCTGCGTCGGAACTAATTATGATGCGAAAAACGTAGTACTGACTTGTGAAGATGGGTATACTTTCGAGCAAGGTATCCAAGTGCCTTCTGCTTGCAGTTGTCAATCTTGTGCTGATCAACAAAAGGTTTACGGTGTGAACCCGTGAGCAAAAGCAAGTATTAAGAGTTTGGTTTTAAATATTTATTAGTTGTGGTTTATTTATTTAATTATTTATTTATTTTGTTTGTTTTTGTTATTTATTTATTTTTGTTGGAATAATAATTTTGTAAAGAAAAACAATCGCTCAATTTATCGCTACGTCAAAAACATGGATATTTTATGACATTGGTAAATAGGTACCTATGTAAAAAATGCATTTTTAGGTACAAATTTATTTCATTTATTTCGTATATTATTTCCTGATTGTCATGATGAGATCTATGCATGTACATGTAAAGAAAACAACAAAAGGATAAAAAATTTCTCAGCCTGTTGGAAACTAACGTCGAATTTAAAACTTTCCATATTCCGATTCCGAAGATTCACTTCCATCACAGAGCTATAAATTTGTATTTTGTATCATTTCATTGCTCTTTTTACTTACCGAATACAAGCATATGGCTTACCTACCTTTCACGATTGTAAAATTGACCATGATCATTGATAAAACGTAGACTATGTCTATGTCTCGTATTCTCACGACTACAAATTACATCTTCGTGACCCAAGTACTTGAACTGAAAGGCTAAATGTGTATATGCCAAATCTTCGTTCTTTATTCGTGTTAGTCATGATTGTGTATATTCGATTAAAATGAAAACTTTGTTTTTCCAGAATGAAATTTACGATACCTATGTTTGATTTCCTATTGAAATTTTTCTCTATTCGTGAAATATCTTTGAAGATGTAGCGAAGAGAAAATAAAGTGCCTACTTGATATTTTTCATTTACCTACGTGTAAGTAAGTAACTTGACCTATAGGTTGATATTTATTTTGTGGTGGAGGTTACTCGAGTACCTAGACCTTTACGCTCCATGTTCCACATGATCAAGGTTGCGTTGTGTTGAATGATGGCAATTTGCTCGAATGCCCGTGATTAATTTTCACGCTGACTTTTCCAAAAAAAATTAAGACTGATGATTATTTACCTAATTTTGAATCAACGTGACTTTTCATTGGAGTATGAAAAATTTGTTGGATTTGGTAGGTGGGTAATTGGTATCGATTTATTTTACCTAGCCCGTTTGTATCCTATCAACTCGAAATATTCAAAATTGAGGACTTGAATTAGAATAGTTTGATAACATTTTTTCTAGCAATAATTCTATTTCAATATTAGCCTAATTCCTTATCGCAAATACTCACTTTGTAATTGATGTAATGAAATAGCTACTCGTACATCGTAATTTCAAATGATCAAAATTTATTCCCTTGAAATTTTTTTAATAAATTACAAGTAGATTCACTCATTAATTGGGTCGTATAGATACGTACTTAGTACTTACTACTTACATACCAATTTACCTAAAACCAAAAATTTTTCAATTGCATCATCATATACCTATGAAATTATATATAAATTTATTATTACCTACCTCTTTGACTTTGATTTTCGTGTAATTTATCTTACATACCTACCTACCAGTAGATATAAAATGTATTTCCTGGCACTGGAGTAAGAATTCTTACAATACTTTTTAAATTCAAAAGTATGTGGAAACTTATGTGAAAAATTTCACATAAACCTTCACATAGTTTTTCATTCAATCAAATGCAAAAATATTTACAAAACTTAGATATTGAAATGAAATGCAAAATTTTTTGCAATACTTAAACATTTCAAACAAATGCAAAAATATTTACAAAACTTAAACATTTCAATGAAATGCAAAAATTTATTCAAAACTTGAACATTTCAAACAAATGCAAAAATTTCATCACAACATTACCATTATACCACTAGTTAAAGAAAACATTATCTCTAATAAAGCGATAACACAAACACCAACACCTTTATCATAGAAACTGATTCTTTTAACTAATGAATTTTTTCCACTGTGAACGAATTTTTTTGCATTTGAAGTACACCATCTTTTAGAAATTGATCCATTAGTTAAAGAAATCAATTTCAATAATAAAATGAATAACTATAATAAAATGGATAACCAAGCACCTTTAAGAACATGTGAGAAGTGTATGTGTAAAATTACATACAAGAACTATGCCAGACATTTAAAAACAAAGAAACACAATGAAGTCAAGATTAATGTGAAAGAATTAAAGACGGAATTGAAGTGGTATGGAATGAAAAATGTTGATAAAATGAAAAAATCAGATTTGTTAGTGAACAAAGATAAAATCAAGGCTATTAATATTGATAGAGAAAAATTGTTGAAATTATCAAAAAAGAAATTGATTGAGTTTATTCAGGATAACAATTTCAATATTAATAAACAGTTGAGAAAAGATCAAATAGTAGAAAGGTTACTCGATTTTCACTCAAATAAAACATTACCTCTGCCCAAATGGGAATTTGTGGATGAAAATTTTAAATCAAGACATGCTCAATTTGATATGAAAAATAACTGGGATATTAAAGATATGTCAAAGTTTTTACATTTTATGAAAAAACATGTTAGTTCTTTACTTCAAGAATGGATGAAAAAGCATAGTGGTATTAAAGTGAATTTTTGTGTTTCTGCAACTTATGTAGACACTCGAGATGAAACAAAAATTGCATACAAACATTTGCAAACTAAGAATGATAGAATTACTAATAGAAGTGAATTAACAAATGGAATTTCAACTTTAATGAAGAGTGTACTTGATAGACATGAAAATATCATTGATGAATTAACAGGTAGTCCATGGCGAATAATATCAATCAATAGTTTTAGAGTAAATATAAACAAATATGACCCGCTTAGAGCAAGTTCCTATATTGATCTTCCAAAAATTTTAAAAGATAAGAAAGCAATTATAAATGTTAAAAATACTGATAATAAATGCTTTTTATGGTCACTTTTAGCATGTTTATATCCTGCAAAAGATAATCCACAAGAAATAATAAAGTACAAAGCATATGAGAAAACTTTTGATAAAGCTTTGAAAGATATTGAATTTCCGATGAAAATTAAAGACATAGAGAAATTTGAAAATAAAGTGAATGAATTGAAATTGGTAGAAGGTGGATTATCTATTAATGTTTATCATCATGATGATCGTTATAAAATTTATCCCTTACATATTACTAAAGAAGAGAAAACAAAACATGTTGATTTATTGTATTTATGTGAAGAGAGTAATGATAGAAATACTCACTACTGTTGGATTAAGGATCTAACAAAATTGATTAAAAGTCAATTAACCAAAAACACTCAAAAAATACATTTTTTGTGCAAAAGGTGCCTTTGTCATTTTTACAGTGAAGTTAAATATTTAGAACATAGAGAAAGCTGTAAAGTACACGATCCAGTTGCAGTAAAACTTCCTCTTAAAAGTGATAACATTTGTGAATTTACAAACTATAATCGATCAATGAAAATTCCTTTCACAATAATAGCTGATTTTGAGTGTATACTTAGAAAACTTGAAAAAACTAAAGTAGAGGAAGATGCTAAAACACAAAAAATTCAAGAGCACGTACCAATTAGTTGTGTTTATTACATTTTATATGAGAATGGAGAAATATCAGAGAACATGTTTGAATATTTTGGAAGTAATACCCCTCAAGTATTGTGTGAAAAATTATCAGAAGATGCAGTACGTATTGCTAATGAATACATATATAATTGTAAAAAAATGAAGAAACTGACCAATATACAAAAATGTGAATATAAAGAAGCAACAATATGTCATATTTGTGAAAGAAAATTGAGTGATTTCCCACCTATGATGGAAAAAAATATTAATAAATTGAGAAAAGAAATAGAAATTACTTCAAATATTTTAAAGTATCATGATGATCAAACACTGACTGATAGACTAGAGAAATTAGAATTAGATTTGAAAGAGAAATTAGATGATGAAGAAAAAAATAAAAAGAAAGTTCAGGATCATGACCATATAACAGGTGAATATAGAGGTGCAGCTCATAGTCTTTGCAACTTGAATTACAATGTACCTAGTTTCATACCCGTCTTGTTTCACAACTTTTCTGGTTATGATTCCCACTTATTAGTCAAAGAATTTGCTGGAACTACAGATAATTTAAAACTAATTCCAAATAATGAGGAATCTTACATCAGCTTCTCAAAAGTTGTAAAGTTTCAACACTATTCAGGAAAAGAGGGTAAAATAGAACTTAGATTTTTAGATTCATACAAATTTCTATCTGAACCACTTTCTAAATTGGCTAAAAACTTGGAAATGTGTCATTTCAAAAATTTAAAGAAATGGTTTGATAATACAGTACCACCTGGAAATGATTCATTGTTCAATTTGTTGACTGAAAAATTGGCTTACCCTTACGATTATATGGACTCATTAGAAAAATATGATGAGGAAGAGTTACCATCTAGGGGAAATTTCTACAACTCCTTGAATGATGAACATGTAGATGAACAGGAATTTTTACGTGCTCAAAAAATTTGGGAACATTTCAACATTAAAAATCTAAAAGAGTTTACAATGTTGTACAATAAAATTGATGTACTCTTGCTAGCAGATGTGATTGAAAATTTCAGAAAAACTGCACTTGAAATTTACAAGTTAGATCCACTTTGGTATTATACTACCCCCGGATTTGCTTGGGATTGCATGTTGAAAACAACAAAACAAAAATTGGAATTGATAACTGATGTAAACATGTTGTACATGTTTGAAAATGCCAAGCGTGGTGGAATTTCCCAATGTTCAAATAGATATGAAAAAGCCAATCATAAGTACATGGGTGAAAAATTTGATAAAAATAAAGAATCAACATTCATTCAGTATTTGGATGCAAATAATTTATATGGATGGGCTATGAGTAAACATTTACCATATGGAGGGTTTTGGTGGGCAAATCCAAACGATTTTACTTACAGTAGAATTTTGAAAATGAGAGATAACCAAAGCAAAGGATATCTGTTTGAAGTTGATTTAAGCTATCCAGAAACATTACATGATTATCATTCTGATCTACCTTATTGTGCAGAAAATATTATTGATGAAAATAGACTTCCTAAATTATTCACAACATTATATGATAAGAAGAAATATGTTTTACATTATTTGAATCTTAGACAGGCTCTTGAAGCAGGTTTGAAATTGGAAAAAATTCACAGAGTTATTCAATTCAACCAATCAGATTGGATGAAAGTATATATTGATAAAAATACAAAGCATAGACAAAATGCAAAAAATGAATTTGAAAAAGACTTTTTTAAATTGATGAATAACTCGGTGTTTGGTAGAACAATGATGAATGTGCGAAATCATGTGGATATAAAATTGATTAGTGAAGGTAAAAAATATACAAAGTATGTTTCAAAACCAAATTTTGTAAAATCAACATTTTTTGCAGAAGATCTTGCAGCTGTTCACATGAAAAAAACTCACATCAATTTCAATCAACCAATTTATGTGGGTGTTTCTATTTTAGATATTTCAAAAACATTGATGTATGATTTCTATTATAGGTTGAAGAGAGAATATAAAAATGATGTTAAACTTTTGTATACTGATACAGACTCATTAATTTTGTCAATAAAAACGCCAGACTTTTACAGTGATATGAAAGGAATGATTGATGAATTTGACACATCAGACTATCCTGAGAATAATATATATGGTATTCCTCAAGTTAATAAAAAAGTTATTGGTAAATTCAAAGATGAAATGAAAGGAAAAAGTATTGAAGAATTCATAGGGTTAGCTTCTAAATTGTACTCCATCAAAGTATTTGAAGAAGATGAAAAGAAAAGAGCAAAAGGAGTGAAGAAACATGTAATCAAAAATCAAATCACCCATAATGATTATAAAGAATGCTTAGAGAAGAAAATAACAAAGAGTTTCAAGCAGAAAATTATACAAAGTAAAAATCATAATATTTACACATTTGAACAAGATAAAAGAGGTTTATCTCCATTTGATGACAAGAGATGTATATTTGACAATGAAACTTTACCTTGGGGACATTATAAACTAGAAGTAGAAAGACAGAATTTTATCACACATTTGAAAACTCTCTCTTCACTAATATAAATAACTTTGGTTAAAATTTTTTTTTTCCTTATTATAAAATAATAATATGATCAATAATGAAAAGGGGCATCTTAAATTATTACTCTCTCATGTAGATTGGTATGATGTTTCAAGTAATCAGGAACTATCAGAAAATTTAATCAGAGAATTCAAAGACAAAGTATATTGGAGTGCAATTTCAGTTCATCAAAAACTGTCACAAGATTTCATTAGGGAATTCAAAGACAAAGTATATTGGTTTGCAATTTCAGTTCATCAAAAACTGTCAGAAGATTTCATTAGGGAATTCAAAGATCAAGTAAATTGGGAAAGGATTTCACGTTATCAAAAACTATCAGAAGATTTCATAAGGGAATTCAAAGACAAAGTAGATTGGGAAGAAATTTCACGTTATCAAAAACTATCAGAAGATTTCATAAGGGAATTCAAAGATTGTGTAAATTGGCATTGGATTTCAGGTCATCAAAAACTGTCTGAACATTTCATTAGAGAATTCAAAGATCAAGTAAATTGGCATTGGATTTCATGCCATCAAAAACTGGCTGAAGATTTCATTAAAGAATTTAAAGACCAAGTATGCTGGGAATGTATTTCATGGAGTCAAAAACTGTCTGAACATTTCATTAGAGAATTCAAAGACAAAGTAGATTGGAAAGAAATCTTAGAAAATCAAGAACTATCAGAAGATTTCATATGTGAATTGAAAGATTGGGTATCTAGGAAAAAAATGTAATAGTTAAAAGAATTGTTTTCTATAATAAAATGAGTTCTATTATAGAATTGGATAATTTTATAACAAATACTTTAAGGAACAATATTCAATTATTTCAAGAATCTAAGCAAAGAGTGAAAACATACAACATTGAGGATGCTCTTTCTCCTGAAGTTGTGAATGATTTTAAAAACATGGACAAGTTTCAATTTTCAGAAAGCATATTGATGTTATATTTGAGAACGAGAGAAAACTTGATGAAAACAAATGTAAATACATATTTGAATGAAATGAAAAAAATCATTCCTTATGAGATTATGAAGGAAGCTTCACAGAGATTTGGTCTCATATGCAATGTATCAAAAAAAGAGTATTATCCATCCAAAAGGTGTCAAAACTGTGGAAGTACTCGAGAATTTTTCAAAGATCGAGATAATATTTTAATATGCAAAAAATGTTTTGCCGAGGTAATTCACTACAAACATAATTCTAAACCTCATTGCTTCAAGAAACAAAATTCAAACTACAATAGGTTAAGTAATTTCAAAAAGTGTTTGGAGAAATATCAAGGAAAACAAACTGATTTTATAAGTCCAGAGGTTTATATACATTTACAAGAAGCTTTATCTACATTTGGACAAGTGAAAAAATCAACTGTTTTTTATTTCTTGAAAGAACTAGGTTATCATAAACACTATGACGATTATATTCTAATTCATTCTAATTTAACAGGGCAGAAACCAAGTGATATTTCCCATTTAGAACAACAACTTCTAAATGATTTTGAAAAATTTTCCAATCAATTTGATTTGATAAATAGCCATAGAAAAAACTTTATAAATATGAAATTTCTTTTACATAAATTAATGTTGAAAGATGGTCACAATTTTGATCCAGAAGATTTCATTTCACTTGGCAACAAGAGGGAATGTGATGAAATATGCAGAAAAATATTCCTTTCTTTAGGATGGAAATATTCATCTAATTAACTGCTTTGTTCTTTTAGAACAGTGTTCTAAAAGATATTACCACTTTTTATAATTTTTTGTAACCACTAAAGCTGTATAAAACTCATTGTTTGGACTCACACATCTGTACGCATTTTGATCTGTAAAAGTTAGATTTTTGATTTCAATAAACAAGTCTGTGGTACGAATTCGCTCATTAGAAATGATGGATTCATTGTTATAATTGAACCACTTATTATTTGACTGAAATTTCTCAAAATTATAAACACATTCAATTTTTGTATTGACTCCCTCTGTTTCCATAAGCAATTTTACCCAAGTTTTTGTCACCAAATGCTGTTGACTCTTTAAATTTTGCTGCGACACTACCAAATAATCATAGTAATAGTTACTTGAAGATTCACCAAATTTTTTTGTTCTAATTCGACACATGTATTGTCCTTCATTTATAACTTTCAAAAATGATACAACCTCAACCTTTTTCTTCGATGTTGAATTCAAATATTCAAATTTATTGATACTTAAACGTTCTGGAATGTCAAAAGGAACATCTTTAAGCCATTCCAGCTGATACACAAATTCTTGTTCTGAAAATGTAACATTACAAAATAGTGTAACCCCATCATTGTTGACTATTTTTTGAGATCTGAAGAATAAATCATGTTCTTGTAAAGTTGATACAAAAAGGGTAAACAGAATAATACCAGCACACTTCATTTTATAATAGGAAAAAAAATTTTTCTACTATAAATGAGCAATAATTACAATTTAGTAAATGAAAATGTTAATATAAGAAAGGAATTGAAGGCAATGTATCAGGCAAGTAAAGCAGGTAAAATTTATAAGCAAGAAGTATTAGAAGAACAGTTTAAACCAATCATTACACCACTAGAAAAAATTAGAAACCAAATAACTCAAAATGTTCCAGAAACCTTCCAAATACCTTCCCAAAACCTTCCAGAAACCTTCCCACAACCTACCCAAAATATGCTTGAGTGGAATAGTCCTCAAGAAAATGTTCTTGGTGAAATAGCAAAACAATATTTACAATTTTATGCAGCTGATGATAAAAAAGAAATTTGTGATACTACTTTTGGAATTCGATATGATCCAGACATTAATAAATGGATGATTGGCAATGAAGAAATTACTTTTAATGGTAATAACATCAAGTTTAAAGGTGGTATTGAATTTAAAGGAACTCATGGTTTATGGCAGTTGTTGACATTAAAAAATCCAGATCCAAATGAGTATGATTCTGAAGATTTAAAGGATTTTTGGAAAATTATTGATAAAACCAGTAGTTATAAACAAAATAATAATCCATCTTCCAGAGTGAAATCAAGTTGTGGAATCAAATACATTTCTGTAATAAAACCTTTACTGGATAAATATCTGAAAAAGGGGGGAGGGTTGTATCAAAGTGATAGCATAGATAGTTATCTAGAAAAATTAATCACAATTTACTCAGAGATTCAAAAAGGATCTTTAGATGGTAAGGCAATAGTACCAATTTTAAATCATCTCAAAAAAATGAATTTGTATGCCAACACATCTGGGGATAAATATATTTATTGGGATAACTTGCCTGAATTGTTTGATAAATTAGTTGTTTTGTATGGTGAAAAGAAAGCTGGAAATTCCAACCCTCATTTAAGAAATGAAATTGTTAGGATTTTGCAAGAACTTAAAGAACTTTGAAAAAAAAAATTTCCTATTATAAAATGAATAGTGACTCTCCATGTAGTAGTGAAGGAAATAATTCTAATACACAAAGTGGGAGAACAAGCTCCCAGCATCAAAATATGAAAACATGTATTTTCTTGATGACGATTCTCTTGAAAAGTATTTGGAAATTTAGAAAAAAAGTGATTAGACGCAAAAAGAAGAAATGATATTTTTTTTTCTGTAATAAACATGAATAGTAACAACTTTAAAACTATATTGAATGACAAAATTCGACAAAGAATTCCCAAGGTGATGTTTGATGGTGAAGTGAAAGAAGGTAGTGGTATGTTGGGTACAGTTGCAAATTGGGCAATAAAGAAGCTTCCATTACCTCCCATGCATTTAGAAGATCATAATTTTACTGGACCCTGGACAAATCCAACTTTACAAATATTGAAAGGAGTTGAACCAAGAAATAAACTGGATTATGCATCTAGGAGACATGATGTTGCTTATGAATTGATGGAAGATCCTGCTGAACTTCATGAAGCTGATTATATATTACAGAGAGAAGCTTCAAATATTGCACGTGATAAAGATACAAGTAAAAAATTGGAAAAACAAGCTCAGCTTGTGGATGCTGCCATGGGTGTAAAAAGGTACTTTGGTACAGGTATGAAAAAGGAAAATTATGAAAAAATTCCTGTCAATTTAGATGAAAAAGAACAACTGTTAATTCTAGAGGGAATAAAGTTAGGGAAACCAATTACTTTAAACTTGGATCACAAACAATTGATTCGAACAAAAAACAGTGTGATGAAAGAGACTTATTTACCAGTGACAACATATCAAAAGAAGGAAATCAGTAAAGCGCGTACTAAAAAGAAATCAGTCAAGATAAAGTTGTCTGCAAAACAATTGGAATTTATCAACACAAATAATAAAACTGGAGGTTTCTTACCTGCTCTAGTTGCTGCATTACCAGCTATAGCTGCAGCATCATCCATAATTAAAAATGGTTTTGATGCCTATAGCAATCATAGAGCAAACAATCAGTTAGTTGAAGAAGTTAAAAAAAGATATAAAGAAGAAAAACCTCTTCACAAACAACTAACTGATATACTAGAGGAACCAGTAAAGTCTGGTACAGGTTTGGAAAACAACGAAAAGGTTTTGCAATTTATAAATAATTCTAAAGATATCAAATTAGCTATGAAGAAAGTAGGAAAAGGATTATATTTGAATCCAACTTCTCATCGAAAACCTGTTGAAGGTGAGGGGTTATATTTAAATCCAGCTTCTCATCGAAAACCTGTTGAAGGTGCTGGGGTTAATGTGAAAGCAAAAAAAAAAAAGAGGAAGGGAGGTTAATAAAAATTCCTATTAAACCCTTATCCAATATGGAACTAGAATTATATGCAAAGGAATTGTGTATACCTTATTTTAGGGGAGTGTTTATGAAAGATCAACTACCAAAACAAATTGGAAGAAATGAAAGCATGATTATCAATTTAGATGATTCTATTGGACCTGGATCTCATTGGGTTTGTTTTTTCAAGAAAGATGATTATATAATTTATTTTGATTCTTTCGGTGAAAGACCTCCTAGTGAAGTACTAAACTATTTTCAAAAGAATGTATATTATAATGTTGACCAAAAGCAAAATTTCAATCAGGTCATTTGTGGACATCTTTGTTTGAAATTTTTAGCTGAGTTCTAAGTATTTTAAGAGAATTTCTCTTAAAATTACATTTCTCTAATATCCAATGCTACATAAATTTTTTCATCACCAAAATCCAACAGATTACCATCTTGATCTACAATCTGAACTACAATTTCCCTGAAAGAATGTGTATTTATTTCATAGTATAAGTAGTGATATGGGATTATCCAATATTTTTCACCTGTTGGAGCTGACCAGGGGTGGGAGTATATTACTCCACCTCCTCCTTCTCCATTTTCATAATTTGTATTCACTAAATTACATTTTACTTGAATAGCAGTAAGAGGAAAAATGTCAATCATTCTATCTGAATGATGTGTTACATCTTTTTCTAAAACCCTTTCACTATAACCCAAAACTCTACAAATAGAGTTGGGTACACTAAAGTCAACTTTTTTACCTTCAGATATTATCTTTACTTTATGAGTATATGGTGTTAAATTCATTTTCAATTTATCTGCTACACACCTTCTCTCTTTAATTGCTTGTAAGATATCTTCTACTTTGTACTTATCTCCAGGAATGTGAATGTAATGACGACACTCTTTATCTAATAACTTATCTAGATGTAAATCTTCCCTTTTTTGTATTATTGTACTTAGTTTATCAAATTCCTTTGCTTTGATTGTACTCTCTAGATTATCCACATCATAAATTCCTTCTGGAACTGGTATCATCTTCTTTTCATCTTCTGAAAGATCAAATCGTATATTTTTTCTCTCAACATTATATAAAGAGTTGAATTTTTTATCTCTTATAGCGTTGATAATATCCGTAACTTCGTAGGCACCTTCTGGAATATAAATTTCCTCGTGATTTCCTTGATCATCTACAAGATCAAACCTGTTGTTATGTTTTCTTACATTCATTAAAGAATTAAAGAGACTAAGAATGAGTAAACAAACTCCATAGAGTTTATTAGAACACAGATTAACTCTATTTTTAAATATTGTGTGAATGTAAGAAGATAAAGTTTCTCCTTTACGTTCGCCTATTAAATCAAATCTCATATTTATAATACAAAAAAAAAAATCCTAATATAAATGAAGAAAAAACGTATTATAAAAGTAGTTAAAAGTGATATACCTATTGAAATTGAAAATTATGATTACAAGGAGGTGGGTCCACGATATAATAGAAATTTTCCAAATGTAATTCGAGCTGGTATATTTGGTCCATCAGGTTGTGGTAAAACCAATCTTTTAATTCAAATCCTAATGGAAATAAATACATATACCCATATTTATCTTTGCTCAAAAACATCTCATCAAGAAAAATATATTCGATTGAAAAACATAATAGATATTATCAACAGAACATCGCCAGAACAGAACATTGGTTTTAGTACTATATTACCTCAAGATTTGAAAGAACCTGAAGAAATGAAACCAAATTCAGTTATAATTTTTGACGATGTTTTGACAGACCCTCAAGATAAAATAGCAAATTTCTATCTGAGAGGAAGACATTACAATATTTCTTGCTTTTATCTAGCTCAATCCTATTCAAAATGTCCAAAACAATGTATAAGAGATAATTTTAATTTACTGGCAATTTTTATGCAAGATCTTAGAAATTCGAGACACATTTACGATAATCATGTCTCGCATTTAGTAACATTTGATGAATATTTGGAAATGTGCAATATTTGTTGGAAAACTAAGTATGGCTTTCTAGTAATTGATAAAGATTGTGATAATGTGAATGAAATTTTTAAACAAAGTTTTAAAGGATTTTTTTATATACAATAAATAAATGGAAGAAGCTAAAGAATTACATGCACCTATTAGGAAAAAGTTTTGTAAAAGAAGTATTGTAACCAAAGGTATTGATGATTTATGGGCAGCTGATTTATTAATTATGGACAAATATTCCAAAGAAAATGATGGTTTTAAATATATGCTCAATGTTGAAGATACATTTTCTAAATTTGTATGGATTGAACCTTTGAAGAATAAGTCAGGTAAAGCAGCTACAGATGCTTTTGAAAATATTTTGAAAATCTCGAAAAGAAAACCCAATTTACTTCATGTGGACAAAGGTGGGGAATTTGTAAATCAAACTTTCAAGACAATGTTGAAAAAACACAACATTAAAATGTATCATACCAATAATGAGGAAAAGTCTGCAATAATTGAACGTTTCAACAGAACATTAAATCAAAAGTTGAAAATTTATTTTGAGATGAGGAAGAATTTCAGATGGATTGATATTTTACCTAAAATACTAGAAGAATATAACACAAAAGATGTTCATAGAACTATTGGTATGCCACCTATTAAAGTTGATAAGGATAATGCAGAAGAAATTTTGATGAAATTTAACAAAAATAAACCCAAATGTAAATCGAATCAGAAATTTAAGCAGGGAGATAGAGTTAGAATTTTTGCATATAAAAAAGTTTTTGATAACAAGTACAAGAATAACTGGACTAAAGAAATTTTTGTAGTTGATGAAATATTTCACACAACTCCTGTAACTTATTCTATTAAAGATACTGATGGTGAAGAAATTGAAGGGAAATTCTATAATGAAGAACTTTTAAAATCCAAGTTTTAATAAAAAAAAATTTTTCCTATTATAAATATGATACAAAATTACATTGAAAGTGAAGACTTTGTAGTCTACAGACCCTCTCCACAAGATGATATAAATAAACCAAACAGTAAAATTCGTATAAGAACATACAATGAAGATGTCATTACCCATCCACATAGAAGTGGATTACTTGTGAAAGGAATTGTTATAGTGACTAAAAATTCTGACAAGAGTGCTGTAGCAGAACTTGATTTGAAAAAAATATCATTTGTTACTAATCCACTACCACATTTATTTTCAAAAATTGAATATTTGGAATGTGATAAAATAATAGATTCAGTTGAAGAGCCAGGTGTGGTTACTACTATGAAAGGAATTGTTTCATTTGGTTCTGATTCGATTTACAATGATGGAGGCTGGAATATCTCCTCTCCAAACTCAAATGTTCTGAACAAATCTGGGTATTTTACTTTGAATAATTCTTTAGAAACACTATTTGGTTATCATGAGGATCACAAGGATTATGTATTTCACGTCCCACATGAATTAAGGTTAACAAAAACCCATCTCAATAATTATAATAATATGTTTCAAGTTGATAGTACTTTTGCAAATGAACATACTATTACTATAAAATTTACAGATGTTGCACTAATAATGTCACAGGTAAAATTGAGAAGAGAAATGGAAAACAAATGTCTAAAACAAATACTGGCTTCAAAAGATTTACCACAAATTTTTAGACATTGGGGATATGAGTTTAAAACTGGTATAACAACAAAAAAGTATACATGTGAATATACTTGTGATGGGAATCCAATATTTATTCTTATTGGGATGCAAAAAAATAGAAATGATAACATCAAAGTGGATAATAGTCAATTTGATTTATGTGGCCTTGAAAACGTTCAAGCTGTTCTCAACAATAATGAACATTATCCTAAAACTGAACTAAATATAAATAGTTCAGAAAATGATTATAATAAAATTTATCAAATGTTTAAAAATTTCAAACTAGCTTATTATGGTAATGAAGGGAAACCAATTTGTTCTATAAATGATTATGTCAACAAATATCCCATAATAGCTATTGATTGTACCTGCCAACCTGAAAGCATAAAGGAGAGTACCACAAACGTAAAATTAAAATTTAGATTCAAGGAAGCTCTTTCTGCTGATACAGTAATACACATTGTAACTATTTATAATGTTGTTTCTACTTATAACCCTTTCACAAATAGAGCTGTTGTAAATTAATCTTACATCTTTTATGAAAAAATTTTTCATAAAAAAGTTTTTTATTCACATCATTAAAGTCTGACAATATGAATATTACTTGAGTCTAAGTTACATAAAATATGTTCAATTAAGCCTTTTGAAATATTGCGATTTACTATGTCTTTAAGTTCTTTTGGCAGTTTTTCATTTTCTGAAATTGCGCACTAATTTACTTTGTCTTTGAACTTTATAAATATGAAATTTCCTGATAAATATTGATACCTTGAAATTCTATACCCCAATCAACTTGATCTTTGAATTCTCTTATAAAGTTTTCTGATAGTGTTTGATGTTTTGAAATTGCACTCCAATTTACTTGATCTTTGAACTCTCTTATAAAGTTTTCTGATAGTGCTTGATTTCCTGAAATTTCTTCCCAATATACTTTGTCTTTGAATTCTCTTATAAAGTTTTCTGATAGTTTTTGACGCCATGAAATCCTTTCCCAATATACTTTGTCTTTAAATTCTCTTATGAAATCTTCAGATAGCATCTCATACCATGAAATTGCTCTCCAATCTACTTTGTCTTTGAATTCCCTTATGAAATCTTCTGACAGTTTTTGATGAACTGAAATCCTTTCCCAATTTACTTGATCTTTGAATTCTCTTATGAAATACTCAGATAGATCTTGATATCTTGAAATCTTTTTCCAATGTACTTGATCTTTGAATTCTCTTATAAAGTTTTCTGATAGTGTTTGATATTTTGAAATTGCACTCCAATTTACTTTGCCTTTGAATTCCCTTATGAAATTTTCTGATAGTTTTTGATATTCTGAAATTGCACTCCAATTTACTTTGCCTTTAAATTCTCTTATGAAATTTTCTGACAGTTTTTGATGAACTGAAATCCTTTCCCAATTTACTTGATCTTTGAATTCTCTTATGAAATACTCAGATAGATCTTGATATTTTGAAATCCAATGCCAATCTACTTGATCTTTGAACTCTCTTATAAAGTTTTCTGATAGTGCTTGATTTCCTGAAATTTCACTCCAATATACTTTGTCTTTGAATTCTCTTATAAAGTTTTCTGATAGTTTTTGACGCCATGAAATCCTTTCCCAATCAACATAATCTTTTATTAATTCAAGGTGGCTCTTTTCAATAGTGTTCATTATTTATTTTATAATAGAAAGAAAAAAAAAAATGTCAATTTGTTTTAATCAAATGCAAAAATTTCTCTTCAATAACAACCTCCACATCTGGTGGGTGCATTAGTTAAAAGAATCAGTTTCTATGATAAAGGTGCTGATGTTTGTGTTGTCACTTTATTAAGTGATAATGTTTTCTTTAACTAGTGGTATAATGGTAATGTTGTGATGAAATTTTTGCATTTCATTGAAATGTTCAAGTTTTGAATGAATTTTTGCATTTCATTGAAATGTTTAAGTTTTGTAAATATTTTTGCATTTGTTTGAAATGTTTAAGTATTGCAAAAAATTTTGCATTTCATTTCAATATCTAAGTTTTGTAAATATTTTTGCATTTGATTGAATGAAAAACTATGTGAAGGTTTATGTGAAATTTTTCACATAAGTTTCCACATACTTTTGAATTTAAAAAGTATTGTAAGAATTCTTACTCCAGTGCCAGGAAATACATTTTATATCTACTCCTACCTACCTACCTACCTACCTACCTACCTACCTACCAACCAACCTACCTAATTACATCTTTCATTAAGGTTATAATGTTTTATAAACATCTTCTGCTAAAATTCAATTTTTTGGAAAAAAATACTTGGATAGTAGTTTTATTAATCAAATTCAAATTAGGAATAAATAATAACAAAGAGTTGATTTCCCACTTCATACTTATCTTCGGACCTGTTGGAAGGATTTATCCACATTTGAACCTACTTCTTGGCGGACACCTCAAGCGTGAAGTAAGCGGAGAATGCTGGTCAAAAAAACTCATAAACTCACTTGAGATTTTCAAGAATAATCCAAAACTTGATTTTTAGCTACCAACTTGATTTCAGACCTTCTGGAGAAATTATAAAATTCTGGAGAAATAGAAAATTTCGCTGGAAGCTCTAGAATGGCTCGAAATTGCAAAATCCGGATGGGGGGGTTGATTTTGGACAAGATGCAGTCATTCGTGCAAATTTAACAAAATCTCCTACAAACAGAAAAGTTATGATTTTTGATTTTTTTATCCTTATAAGTAGGTAGTAGCTAAATAATACGTAAATAGGTACCTATTGTGGTGGGAAAAAACGCACTTGAAGTGTCCGCCACGAAATTGGCCAAAAATGTGGATAATTCCTTTACATAAGTCGAGACGTCGAGAGTAAGCCACAATTCGGTTTTTGGCTGCCTAAACTGATTTCCAAGCGTTCCGGAGAAATTTTAAAATTCTAGAGAATCGAAAATTACGCTGGAGGCTCCAAAATGATCAGTAATGGTGAAATTCGGATCGAGGGAGTTGATGTTAGTTTCAGGACTAATTTCCTTCATTTTTACTAAATAAAAATACATTTTTTTAAGAAGCATAATGTGCCAAAAATAGTCAATTTTTAATTTTCAAAAATTCACCAAAAATGGAAAAATCAATTAAGGCAGCAAAAATTTTGGTTTGGGGGGTTTCATACCTTGTTTTTTTTTCAAAAATCGTGACCCAGTTCAAATCAGAGGTGGACACCTCGTCTACCTGTACCTACCTATGTAATGTCTGGCTCAATATTGTCTGCAATAAAATATAAATCATGGCTAAATTTACCATTTAGTATACTTGACGAAGCAAGTAAATTACTTATATTTCAGTCTATTTGGTTCGTTTCTAATGTAGTGGATGCGGTTGTGTTCTATCTATTACATTAGTATTATTAGGTATTAAAAGTGATCTGCTGTTTAGATAATGTTGCAATTGAACGAAGTAAACGTTACCACATTTCAAAACTGATAATGAAAGTACAGCAAAGTGATGGCCTATCTATTCTTACCCATAATGCATCATTAATATAAATTACGAAATCCTTTTTCTCTTTGGTTAAGAACATTACTTTACTGCAATGTCTAATTCTTGGAAATATAGTTACCTAGTTATACCGATTTTCGTTTCAGTTGCATTGTTGCAATGAAATGGCTTTAGCCGAGATTAAGAATGCTTGCAGAAATGAGAAAATGATAATTGAGAGATACCTATTCCAACAGAATTAAATTCCTTGTAAAGGAGCAGCAAAGATCTGAAATAAATAATTGTTATTAGAGATATTTTGAGAATTTGATTACCTACCTCATATAAAATCTGCAAAATTTTATATTTCCCTGCCTCTCCAGCAATTTTTAGTATAGGTAGATAATCTCACGAAAAAGTTTGATATGTTGAGGTTTTGTATTGTTTCAAGAAAGAGTTAGCTGTGGGCGAGTCGGTTACCCATTTAATAATCCTTCAATTATTTAGTGAGAACTTTCATTCATAATGTATTTACCTGATCCAATAGCCCGTTTACTCCATCGTCCATCCATCAATTATTACTTCCTGGTCCTAGGCTATTAGATCCATTCGTCTTTCATTAGTCAGCTCTGTTCATGTCGGTATTGTCATGGTACTGTGTGTGTCTGTGTACCCTACCCTATGGCGTTTTTGATTAGTGTCAAGTCATTCATTCCCATGTTATACTAGGTAGGTATATCTTGTAACAGGCCAAGATTCAGCTTTCGGACATTGTTATGTACCGAAGTACCTAAATTAATTAACCTTTGAAATTCATCAAGAGAAGACGAATACCTCTGTATTTTGTGTACCATACATTTTCATCAAAAATTATTCAACATTTTCAATGAACGACATTACATCCAAAATTAAATTTAAAAACCGGTATAAAAAATGTTCGTAATCCAGACATGGGGACATACTTGGAAACCAAATCACGAAAACAGCAAGAAAAAAACCGATGTGTTGTCTCAAATCTGAAATACGAATACAATACAAAATACAATACATACAATGCAATGCAATAGTTCAGCATGAACAATTGGCAACAAAGAAAAAATAAAATGCACACAGCTTGGGGATGGGGATGAAAAAAAAATGAGGAACCAGTAACCAGCTTCGGTAATGAGTAAAAACCAGTAAAAAGAGACAAAGTAATGAACTCCAATGAGTGTAAGAAAGATGGTCATCGGTTGATCGGACATTACTCTTGCACTTGCGCATGGCCTTGCTTGCCCTTCACCCCTCCCGTGCTACCACTTTACAATACACGTCGGTCGTCTGGATTCATCTTTACACGCGGTGTGTGGAGTAGTTCGGTGCGCGGTGCGGTAGGGTAGACTGCGCGATCATCTTTCTTCCTCTCTCGCTTCTCAATGGTTTCCTAAACCATAGCATAGATTGCAATTACATACAATATTATACTTGGTTGCTCGGCATTTGTGCTGGTGTGTACATTTTTTTCTCAGTTTCGTGTTCCGATGTGGCGAATGAGAACGTGTTAGTTTGTTTACGGATGTTTCTTTGACGACGCGATTTACTTTTAACTTTAAGCACGTGTTTAAGTATTTTTTCATTGTTTATTTCGTAAGGTAATTACGTTTTATATTGGTGTAAGTGTTGTGGTGATTCTTCGACGGACTTTGTTTACTTCAGATCGCGGATATTTCGTTTTGGACCGATGATGAGTAATGGTTTTCGTCAGAATCTCCAGTAAAAGGTAAAAACTACATATTTTATACTCAATACGAGCGTTATCAACTGATACGAGTACAGTACGTGTTATGGTCTTGCAATCGAAGCAAGTTGTTGAAAATCGATTCATGCCGGACTTACTTGTTAAATTTTTAAGTTTAGTTGTCGCCTTTGTCTCTTAAACTATAAACGGTGTAAATGGTTTCTTCATTTCACCGATATACTAAAATTTACCGTAATAATCTAGCAACGAGAAAAGCAAACTAGTGTCTAGTATACAGTTTGCATTTTTCATGGAAATGGAAAATCATCGTCTTACGTTTTACTCTGCCTTGGAGTTTCTAATCAGGCGATGGAAATGATCGACTGATCGTTAATTGTTATCTTATCGTTCATCGTTTCATCAAGAAGATAACTCTTGATGGAATACCTACCATTGGAATGGGAATGAATTTTTTAAATATCAGTACTTCAGTAGGTATATAGTTACTTCATTAGAGAAATCTTCTTGTTTGGTTTTTATCAATCGAGGAATACCGGGTTATTCGTGATAAGAAGATTTTTTATCGATGGTTTGGTACAAAATGAAAGGATAAAACTGGGTAAATTCGTTCCTAAAGTCGAACTCTATACTATTTCTAATGAGTTATATTTTGAAAATGACCAAACGTCGTGGTGAGGTAAAAGTAAATTAATGGATATGTTTACGCTAAGGAGAGTAATTTAAAGACTATCATCAACGTCGTTTAAACTAATGTGCTTTGTTTATATTTACCAAGAATTTCTCGGTTATGATTTCCCTTATAAATGTCTACTCGTCTCATCTCAGTACTACGTGTACGTCTGCATAATTTTTTAAGAATTGAAAAAAGAGGGAAATACTCGATGGAGAATTACCGAAATGTGTATTCAGTCAGCATACAAAACCTAGGCAGGTAATTTAAAGAAAGTAAATACTCGATGGAATTTTGTAGCCTGCTTGAAAAAACATTGTAGGTATAGGATTCGATGTACAATACAAAATATGTGCATGCGATGTACAACTTTCTTACTCTGTTGATGCTTCGAGTTCGACATTCGACAACCACGTTGTATACAAGTACTACTCATGCTGGTGAAAATAATATTGAACGTTATCAGTGCGATAAATTCATCGTGACGTGTTTCTAACATTCCTACTGGTAAAGGTACACGTAAGGGGATTGTTTTTGATTCATGTTACGTCGAAATTGACTAGATGACTACTCAATAGCTCGCTCCATCTAGCCCCATCCGTCAGTCGAAATGCTTCTAAATTTGTGATACGAATATGAGAGCATTTTGTGCCTGAATACGTCGTTTGTTTGTTGAAATTAACTCCTATCTTCAATTATTTGGCCAACTTTCGAATAATTTTAGGGCTAATCAAGTAGGTATAGTTGAACACCTCACAATTTTCCAAATTGGGACTGTTGAGGTATCGAACATCAAAGCTTAAAAGCGGATTCAGTGCCTGTTTGAATGTCTTAAGTTGATAAGTACATATAACTAAGCAGCTAATTAGTAAACAATATCTTCAATTATTAATGATATCGTGTTTGGAAAATGTTAATTCTTATTAGTTATTTGTAACTAAATGCTAATCACTTGATTAACACTTGAGTAACGTCTGTAAAAACTGAAATGTGGTCAGTGGTCATTCATTAGCATCAGTGGTTTAAGGAGCCAGCCGTACTTGTAGCCTTGTAGGGCTCTGTAGGAAATGAATTCTTCCGATTCCGAATTATGAAGCTTTTTCTGATGCCAGTGCAGCCCTATTTTCCAAGATGGTGCTCTAAAATGTCGTCGAGGATTTCTTACATTGGAAAAAATTGATCAGAAACAGGCTAAACAAAATCTCAACAAAAAGTTCTGAGGGCTCATTACTCATCATTTTTCGATCATCTATAGTTTACTTTCTAGAGGAAAATTGACTATTTGACGCCCAAAGGAATTTTAACGCTTCGAGTTTGAAAACTTTGATAAGGGAGGGTCAAGTATGAAATTCAATTTCGATTTTCATTTGAAAAAATTTTGAGGTTAGTTCGATATTAACGTGTAAAATTAGAAGGTTGTTCAAAATTAGTTCTCATTTCTATTAAAAAAAAAAAAATCAAACGAGGAATTCAACATGAATCATGCTAAATTCCTCTAAAACCAACAATTATTATCTATCATTTGAAAATATTTTGAAAATCAGAACCACAACTTTTGAAATGAATTTTGTAAAAAAAAAAAAAATGAAGCTGATAAAAAATGCTTTTAAAAGTTTATTTGTTTTTTTTTCTCGATAAATCGCAAAATGTTTTTGATGAAATTCGTGTGAGTTTTCAATTTAGAAAAAAATCAATTTTGGAATTTCAGGTTAAAGATAACCAAAGTTCCATTCCATGAGATTGAGAGCCAGGGCCTATTCTAAGGAAAATTTGGAGCTGCGCAAACATAGTAGCTCACTATGCGACGGATTAAAAAATAATCGAGCAAAGCGAGGGCAAAAGCTTTTGAAAATTAATGATTTTTCAGAAGTAAAACAACATTAAGGGTCATATTTATAAACGTTACTTATAGGAACTGCTCAGCTAAGTAGTGGATTTCTTTTCAATTTTTCTAGAAAACGAATTAAAAATTTCATATTTTTAAAATTATATGAATTGAAGGGTTTAATTCCAAGTCGGCCTAAGTCCATTTTTATCATTTTTGAATTTTGAGTTAGCAGCGCCATCTGGTGGTACAGGTCGGTTAACACCTTTATCACCTTGTCCCAACACCTGGCGTTACTTTTTTCGCTCAGGAGCGCTGTTTTGCCGGCTCAAAAAAACAGCTGATTATTCCAAAGTGGCCTAAATCATACATTTTTTAAGAGTATTTGTATACAAGTGCGGTTGTGCCGGTTTTTTTTCAAGTTTTTCAACGATTTTCGAGAGACGAAATTTGAAGGTGCTTCGAATGAAATTGTTTCAGAAATGTATTAAATTAATGATTCGTGAATTTTTTTTTGAAAAAACGCGTTTTTCAGCTCTTTTTCGAAATTTTTAACATCAGATAATTCCAAATGGGCCTAAGTCCACTTTTTTTGACTGTATGACGCGCTCTGGAGCTGAAAATACGCAAAATTAAAAAAATACCAATACTGTACTTTAAAGCAGAAAGATCAAGCTTCACAACCATATAATCACATCATTTATTATTGAAGCGGAAGGGCGAGAAAAACACTTATTTGTGTTTTTCTCGAAACGGAAAAAATGGACTTAGGCCGACTTGGAATTAAACCCTTCAATTCTTTAGGATCCAATCACTCAATTTAATGATAGATTCACTTTTAAAAATTCAATCATGACTGGAAAATTGACTTTAAAAATCATTACGTAGCCAACCAATTCCTAAGTAAAGTCTATAAATATGACCCTTGTACCTATTTTTAATGCAAGAAGTCAATTTTTTTACTCTTCACTAACTTTGGCCAGAGAAAATAAAAGAAAAATGATCTAGCCCGAGCCAAGCGAAGGCGAAAGGTGTGAAAAAATGATAATTCGAAACGCAAAACAAGATCAATCTTGATGCAGAAAGATAATTTTCATGGTTTCAAAATTTTTTGTTTTCAGGAAATTAAAACATTTTTAAAAGTAGGGATTCGAGGGCAAAAGCTCTCAAAAATTCACAACTCTTCATTTTTTCAGGACAAAATTAAGTACAAGTACCTATATTTTCAAATTGTTTACGAATTTTTGACGAAAAATAGGACTTTTTTTATTGGTATTTTAGCAAAAAATTAGGACTTTCTGGTACTGACAGGAGCGAAGAGACCCTCTTTTGATAAATTTCAAGTGAAACAGCATTATTTCTAATATGAGAAGACAATTTTTCTACTCTTCAACTTATAATTAGAGAGTGCAAAGGGAAAATGATTTGGCACGAGCGAAGCGAGGGCGAAAACTTTTGAAAATGTTGATTTCAAAGAAGTAAAAATCCATGGTTTTTGGTAATTTTTTAATTTTCCGAACTTACACAAATTTTACTTCTCATATTCATCGTCTATCTTTATGACATTTGTGTTTGTCCAAAATTGAATGAATAAATGAATACAATGAAAAATGTACGCACATTTTTTTTGGAACTGCGCAAAATGTGCGGAGCTGCGCCTTAGAATAGACCCTGAATGAGACATTGAGCTAATTCGAAACTGGAAAAATGAAAAAATTTTGTTGTTGAGTGAAAAATTTCAATAATTTTGTCGTTATTATTTTTTTACTTTTTCATCGCGTTTCTGCTTTTGTTTGCAGTTTTTTGAAAACATGACGTCGAGAAAAATACGTTCAAAATTTTGGTTCGCATTTCCATCCAATTTTTGACCCTTTCCAAATTTTGTTTTTAATTCAAATTTTTTGTGGAATTCAAATCTGACATCAGAAAAACGGTCTGTAAAAATCACGTCAAGTCTCGAAACCAATAAAGTGTTATGTACACTATAAACTCGTTTTCAAATTCAACCCCATACCTAGAAATCTATTTAGATTCCTATTTAACAATAGAAATGCCCTACGGACTAAAATGTGTTCTTTTCGCAATTATTTTGCTTGAATGTTGAAATTTTTGAAATCTAATTTTTTCGATCAGATTTGTCTTCAAAAGTTGCAAATTATAGGTAAATGTAAATGGAAAAGGCTGGATTTCAAATTTATATGACTCTTCGTACATATAAAGGGGAAATTGGCAGAAAGGTGGAAAAATATTTGTGAATTGGTACTTGGTAGGTATTTTATATCAACTTGAAAATAATTGCGTGGGCGTCATTTCAGAATCTCAGAAATACTTATGTAATTTTAAATATACGTATCAGGAAAGCTAGAAAAAATTTTCCAAAAAATTGAAACAATTTGAAAATATGAAGTTGGGTACTCGAGCTGACGATAGAATCAATCTGCGGATTCGAAAAAAAATCATCCATGTGGACCTGATGGAAGTGGAAGTGGAGCTGGAAGCATTGCACCCGCTGACCCGTCTCGCATCGAAACGGTATAGTTTACTTCTCTTAGATCAAGTGTCGCGCACCAAACGCTGGTATATATACAACGTGAAAACGTCTAGCCTCCGTACTCGCTTCGGCGGTACATATACTAAAATTGGAACGATACAGAGAAGATTAGCATGGCCCCTGCGCAAGGATGACACGCAAAATCGTGAAGCGTTCCACATTTTTTGCCATATTATGTCATCGTTTTTCATTTCATATTTAATTTTCTTTTTTTTGAAATTAGTTGCTCAGCAGTTGGTAGATAGGCAGTGTTATTTTAAGCTCAAATACTCCTGTTAAGTTTAAGGAAATGCGTTGTTAGAGAAATTAACTTCTTGAAGCAATTCTAACAAAAAAATTGATTAATTCCTTTTTCAATTTTCATTTTATTTTTCAAAATCGTATAAATTGTTTTGACCTTAGGCTATTCATATCGCAAAACTCCTTCAAAATGTATTACAGCTTGTTAACTAACAGAAATTTGATGCTTTAAGTGGATGTTACAATGAAATAAAGAGACTATTTCGCAGATAGGCGCCACCGATGCTGTAAAATTTTAAAAAGCACTCATCTAAAACACAGTAGGGCGATAACATTGTTAAATATTTTATGTCTCGATTGTTGAGTCATCGAGCATAGAAATACTCGAAAACTAATTTGAAACTTTTTTTTTTGCTGAAAAATTGAAGATGATTTATTCGGTTTTATTTATTTGCGAATGTCTCTCGAGTTTTTCATTTGAAAAAAAAATAGAAACAGTCGACAAAGGGCTGTGGTAGGTAGTAAGTTTGATGCAGTTCGATTTAAATCGTTTCTTTAATCTCGAAGGAATTTGTAATTAAAACACTTCGCTGAACCAGGCTTTAAGAAAAAATTGATCGAAAGTTTCGATTTTAAATTGGATTTATTTATCTTCACTCCAGTGAAACGGCTGTTTCTTCATTCTTGTTGAGGTCTCTTGAGATATGATGAAATTACGAGAGTTATGAAATTTGATCATTATGGAGTAGACGATTTGTGGATAAGATGCAACTAAGTTGCCAAATTTGTTCGAAAGCTTTGCTCTGGTAATACATTTTATATGGTTAAATTCAGGTTTTTGAATGTGTAATGTTTTCACAGTTCGTCGGTCGATCTGTCGTTTAAGCTCAGAATTTATTTTTTACCGTTGGAATATAAAGCCTTTTTCTGAAATTGAAAGGAATACCTATTGCTGACATTTTATTCAGTTTTGGCCTCATGTTCTGAAATGCATATGCAATGAGTCGAGTCGAGATTTGAAAAATGTGCCTGAAACAACCTGGACATTTGCGGAAGTGTTCCGATTTCAGTTTCACTACCAGTGTTGGAAGAAATTTGAAATTAAATTTGCTCAGAGATTTTGGAGTGATGAGTAGGTACTGCAAAAATCAAGTATTACGATTACGAAATCAACACCAAAAGTATACTGAAATGAATTAAAATTGAAAAAAAAATTATGTCCGCTTTGATGAAAATAGATACGATCTTGTCATCTTTGATACAGGTGTAGTCGTGGTGTGAATAATTATTACGTAATTTCAAACGGCCGTATGCTAAAAAGGGCGTATGGTGTTTGCATAAAATTAAAGATGCATGTAGATTGTAGGGTTGTACGTAGTGTATCATTTTATTGCATGGCATTCTGTATGTGAGTATGAGTGTGTTATACACAGCGATGAAGCTTAATACGCTTACATCGTAATATGTATTTTGTCTGGAATTTATTAGATTTAAAATTGGGCTTTTCGAATACCCGGCTGCATAACCGGTAACTGGAGTGTGTGGTATATTATTAAAATAATTATAAATTTACAGTGAATGATTGTTTTAGGCCGGTGATAGAAATGAATTATTGTTAAAAGGTTCAAATAAATTGATACCTGCGAGTTAACTTAATTGCTAGGTTTATTTAGGTGTATTTCGAATGGAAAACTCAAAACATTACGAGTGACACGAATGTACGAGTATATCTATCTCTGAATATGTAACGAGTTCATCGTTTCGTGCTTGATTCAGAATTGGAATTTTTTTTTACGTTCGTCTTCGTCGCTTTTTAATTCCTGGCCTGCGCGAAGAGAAGGGTTCAGATTTACCTGGAATGAATGTAATGTACCTACCTGGTTAGATGGACCAGATGGATTCATCTTCGCTTCTCAGAAACATCGAGAGAAAAAAAACCTAATGGTTCATCTTTTTATGCGTTGATGACGTTTTCTTATACATAGTACGAGTAAAATAATGACCTTTTTTCCTCCTCTATCATAAGATATTAATATCGTGTAATATTTTCTTTTTTCGTTAGGTAATTGAAATTACTCACGATGAGATGGTTTGAGGCGTCTCGGAATAAAACTGACCTGTATCGAATAGAATTTTTTTAAATGTCGCGCGCTATTACCAACGACTTCCTTTTTATAGGCGGCTACTTACCGTATCGTGAATTTAATACGACCAGGAATAAAGGAAAACTTTGAAAAAGGTTAACACTTAGTGACATTTTTTGTTGACTGGACGTTTATTGTTCGATGTTTTTATAATATTTGAACTAGTTTTAAAGAATAATGAAAGTATATTTTATATATACGTAGACGTACGGTTTTATAGATAATACGATTACCATTGAAGCAATGACCTAGATAATGAAAGGTTGGCAAGGTCATTTCGGCAAGACATTAGAGGTACATTATATGGTTTGTTTTTTGTAGGGCATTTGCGCATCTCTCTCGCTGCGAGAGTAATATTCGATATATTTCGGTTTAGTTTAGGTTAAATTATGTTTTATGTTGGTTTACATTGTAGTGAAATTTAAAAGCTTTTTAGTGTTCGTATTAACGTGTAAAAAAACATTTCCTCGGAAGAGCTTCGGAGTTCGAATCACCGACGTAAAACAGCCTCCGGACTCGTGTTTTCAACGCTTGGCGATTTTTCGCCTATACCTCTTGTGTGTAATTTGAAGAGTGTGTAAGTCAGTAGTGTGAGCCTTCGACCTTCTTGTTTTAGACCACATATGTAGGGGTTTTTTTTGTGTGTTCGATGGTATGTAGGTTATTTTGACGACTCAGTGTCGTCAAGTATATCGCCAGTGCAAATGGTGTGAAGTACACCAGATGCAATGTACTAGCAGAGTGTCCAATCTTGGGAAAATCGGACTTTCGCTTTTGTAAATGTGTCAGGAAATTTTGTTATCTTCACTTCGTAATCAAGAAATTTTGAAAAGGAAAATTACCAGTTGAATTAGACCACAGCGAACATTCTTGATTCTCTTCCCCTGATTGAACAATTTTTTTCACTGAAAAATTGAAGTAAACATTTCAATTATGGTTTACGTATGAGAGCTTGAATTTTTCGAAATTTTGAGAATCAAGATTTCCTTTCATTTTGAACATTTTTTTAACGTGGTGATTTGTTTAGCTCTAAAACTGAATGAGAGCTTGTGCCCCAACATTTTTGATAACTACAAAAATTAGCCCAATTCAAAAATCGTTGATTACTAAAAGTAGCTTTTGATTTGTTTTTCAGAAATTTTGGTTACCAAAGTTACTTTTTTTTTAATTTTTCAAAAATCCAATTTCTCACAAAAAGCTTTATTTTTTTCTAAAATTTTAAAAGTTGCTTTTTAGCGAAATTTCCAAGAAATCTCACATTTTCCTTAAAATTAAGTTTCCAAAAGTTGAGCTTTTTGCCAGAAATTACCAAAACGTCCTGTTTTTTACCATAAAGTTGCAAAATAGCTCAACTTTTTTGACAAAAATTGCTAAAAAATATCACTTTGTTGCCAATAACATTGTCAAGCATTCGTGCTTATTACTAAAAATGTTAATATCTTTGTTTTTAACAAAAAGTTTCGCTTCTTGCTAAAACTTGCCAAAATGTATCACTTTTTGCAAATAATTTCCAAAAGTTCTGCTTTTTGCAAAAATAGCCGAAGACTTGCACTTTGCTAATTTATTGTCAAAAATTCCCGCTTTTTAGCAAAATTGTTAGAGAGTTTCGTTTTTCTGCCAAAAATTGTTAAGAAGCCCTGCCTTTTGCTAAAATTAATGGTTGAAGTCTCATTTTCTGCTAAAAATTACAAAAAGTGTCGTCTTTTTTTTGCCAAAAATTGTTAAAAAGCCCTTTTTTTTTGCTGAAATTGTTAAAAATCTCGTTTTTTGTCAGAAATTATTGCAAAATTCTCAGTTTGTTCAAAATTGCCAATTTTGACAGAAGAATATGCGAAAAAATTATTGCTAAAAAATTCTGCTTTTTGCCAAAATTGTGCAAGTTTCTATTGTTAGATTTTAGTTGAAAATGAGTAGTTCTGGTTTTTACAGTGTTTTTTTTTCTCCGCATTAAAATGCTTTGATCATGTTAAGTTCTTTTTTTTTTGTTACTTTTTCGAGCTTTTTTGGTTGCTGAAGGTACTTTTTTTTTGGAAAAAAAAGTTACGAGCCCTGAAATGTTACATGCAGTTTTTCTTACGTTTTGACAAATTTTATCGAAATTTCATTTATCTTGACATTTTGTTTATATTCTTGAGTACATAATTTTGGATTGTTTTTTTGGATAATATTCTGTAATTTTGATGCTTTTTTGAATACATTTACATCATTTCAACCCTTTTTCATGCATTTTTGTCATGACTTTTCATCACCTTTTGGTAATAAATAATCAGTGTTTTTAAAGCTGTTACTAGATTTTTAGAAGTTCTCAATTTTGTCAAATTTTACCAAAATTTTATCATGTTTTGATAGTATTCAGTGATTTTTAGTGCTAATTGAGAAAAAAAATCAAATGAGATTCAAGATCTTTTTAAAATGCTTTCAAAAGTAAAATTTATGAAAAGCTTAATTTTTAAAGACTGACTATGGGGTTTTGGTCATTTTTTATGAATCTGAAAAAAGTACAGCAAACACATCTCGGGAAGTTCAGCATCATCAAAAACACATATTCGATTTTTTTTGTGCCTCTCAAAATAGATAATCCCAAACTAAAAATTCACCATCGGTCAACCATCACATAAAAAAACAGATGTCACTTTGAGTGGAATAAAATCCATCACAATCTAGGTAATTTACGATCATTAGCATCTCACTGCATAGTCCAATATTTGAACCAATAAACTCACCACGGTATGTTAACTGTACCAACGAATCACACTATACGATTTATTCTTCCGAACCTCTTGCATTTTGTATATACGTATAGGGTGGGCAGCAAACAATAGCTGACTAGGAGTATACGCGATGACCTAGCATGACCTTTGTTATATACCTATTTTTTGATTTATATGCCGACAGGAAAAAATACAGTTAATTTGTCCGAGTCTGATAAATTCAAGGCAATCGTTGAACACAATTTATTTTCACCATTTCATCTCGACTATAGGCCTATAATTTTTCATGCACCTGTACGAGCTGACAAATGCGCTCGGTAAACAGTTTACAATGTGGGAAATTTCATTGCACTTTGCAGCTCCGTTTGGCGGGTATTATAAGGGTAATTACATGGCGTAAAACATTATAAAACCATCCCACAACATACTAAACCATTCCAATTAAAATCCTTTCACCTCTGCCATCAAAAACAGTCGCACTTCTCGTCGTTTAACAAGTAAGTAAAGCATCAAGAAAATACACAGAAAACCGCTCTCAAATAACATATACTAACAATAGGCGGCGCGGCGCCGCTTTTTGAGAATATATGTCACTCGAGCACAATGCCAAATATTCGACCAGACAAATTATTCGCATTTTTTACGAGCCAAGGTTAATTACACTCAGACGATGATCTCTTTAATGATACCAGATTATATATTATCGATTTTCCAATAAATCTTTATCAAAACTGGCGGTCGCGGTAGCTCGATTCCAATCTACTCGTGAGTGCTGTCTTTTTTTGGATCTAGAGTACTTTATTATGGCAGCTCGATAAATTCACTAGGGCTAAATTCGTCGCGTTGTATGTATTGTAATTTATCAGCTGTCAGAATTTTTATACATCATAATTCGAACACATAACACATAATGCATTCAGTTGGCATCGTAGAAGGCGATGAAATAAATTTCATATCGATTATACAATTTCCATCACTGCTAAAATAATTTTAAAATGCCAGTGGAAAAGAAATGATGTCAAAACTGTTTACTTATACGAGATTTTTTTTCAATTTTGGAAAAAAATCGATGAGCTGTGTTAGAAGGAAAAAGAGAGGGCGAGGTTGACGAGCATTTTTGATTTGCCTAAGACATAGTCATCTGAACGAAGTACTTTGATTGGTGAAATTTAGCCGAAGATTATTAAATTCGAAATAACACTCACTAACAATAGTATTCGGTTCTTGAAAGTGTAAGATTTTTGGCGCACCTATTCGTGGAAATCTTTTTTTGGCAATACCCCTCGGAAAACAAGGTGAAAAATCAACGTTTTCAAAAACCTATTTCTCTTCGCGTGAGCTTTTTATTTAGATGTTGGAAACGATAGAAGAGATTGGTAGGCTCTAATGTTTCTTTTACCGTCGTTCTTTTTCTGCCATGCTACTGCAGTATTAGGTAATCTCGTAGACCTATAAGAAAATGTTATGTTTTTTTTACCTCTTGAGACTCGATTTGTGTAAACTGATCATGTACGCGAGTACTCGAATTCAATCAGAATGCGATTTGAAGCACGCATTATTTGCTCGATTGAAGAAATATTTAATCGATATTTTCGAAAGTTTTCTGCACTTATTCTCTTTACAACTTTGCCAACGTATTTTAATTCACGTTGCTGAAAAAGTTATACTGATTGGGGCGATGATCTTTCCAATTTTCGACATAATTATTTGGTAGTTTGATGCAATGTATGAACTTAGTTTACAGTTTGCTCTAATACGAGTACTACGAATGAAATTTTTATACCGTAAGTAAATATGGTTTAGCCACTTTGCGCTTGTGTAAATTTTAAGCTGTAAACTTGAAAAGAGGTACGCGATTAGCTTCAGTCCAATTTGTGTACTTAATGTTTTTGCTTTGTGGTTGTTTTCGTTTTGATTGAAATGAAAATAACTCTTTGTTTACGTTTCTTAACGCTTTTAAAAAGTTAATCGCGTCGAATGGCTGGTTTATGAAAGCTCTAATTGGCTCGAACGCATGCTACAACGATTCGTTTGAAATACTCTAATTGAAGAGGATTTTGAGGGGGTTTCTCTCTTCCATGTCTTGCTGCTGGTATAGTTGTAGCAAATTTTTTGCTGATTACGCATGGTTTTAATTATGTTTTACTTTATGGTACTTCTCACAGTAGTGCCGCCTCGTCCTCCTCTTTGAAGCTGTGGCCTGTGTACAGAGACAGACAGAATTGTCCAGAGACTTTTTGAAGAACCTCTGAACCAAATTTTGTATCAATTTTGATGATGAACCCTGCAGAGGTAGAAAAATTCATAATTTATCAGATTTCTTTCTTTTTTTTTGTAGGGCTTTTGATTTCTCAAAAACCGAATTTGCGATGCAAAAATTGTCAAATAGAATATAAAATCGATTCAGGTTGAACTTGTCTATCTCTGCTCAAAATTTTGTATTTTCAGTTGCCACTCGCTTGTTCCGATCTGTAAATTTTAATTTTTTTGAAGAAATGTTATTAAGGTAAAGTACCAGTTGCGGATCCCATACCCAGTTATGGATCTTCATTTTGTGGCGTTCCAAATTGTGAAAAATGAAAATATGAAGTGATATCTTTTTCTGTGACATCCGTACAGCACAAAAACAACAAGTTCAACAAAAAAAAGTTTTTTGGGTGCGGAAAAAATAATAACACTAGGCAACGGCATATTTGTTTTCGGGTTGAAAATGGGCTTAATCGATACTTTGGACCCTAAAACAAAAAACAGAGTGAGGTTTTTCAATTTGAGTTGTTTTTGTAGTCAGGAGAGATGATCAAAGTTGCAAAAATGGCCGTTTTTGCCTTATTTCACGAGTTTGTGGCGACATCAGTATCATGTTTCAAAAAAAACCAAGGTCATATTCGGATTCTACGCACTTTTTTAAGTAAACATCTTTACCGGATTTTTGATTTTCGAACATTCAAGCGTATACGGAAGATTTTTGTTTGAAACATATTTTAAAACTCGGAGCGCGAAACGCTGGCGTTACTCCACGACGTACTCGTGGCGCGGAACCGTGTTCGCGCGGGCGAGGCTCTCGTGCAGTAAAAATCTCGTGTTTTAAATGAAAATCTTCCGTGTGCGCTTGAATGTTCGAAAATCAAAAATCCGGTAAAGATGTTTACTTAAAAAAGTGCGTAGAATCCGAATATGACCTTGTTTTTTTTTGAAACATAATACTGATGTCACCACAAACTCGTGAAATAAGGCAAAAACGGCCATTTTTGCAACTTTGATCATCTCTCCTGACCACAAAAACAACTCAAATTGAAAAATCCCACTCTGTTTTTTGTTTTAGGGTCTAAACTATCGATTAAGCCCATTTTCAACCCGAAAACAAAAAAAAGGTCAAAAATTGTTGCCTAGTGTAATTGATAATGGTGTGAAAAATTTTGGGTAAAAATTTTGATGTGTAATTTCAAAAATTCAAAAAAAATATAAAATGTGCTATTTTTTTCTGAAAAAGTGATTAAGTGAGCAGTGCCTTCTTTGAAAATTTCAATGTTTCATGAGTGGAGAATGTGAGTGAGCAATTTGATAGGCATTTGTTCCAACACGATCAAATTTATGAATAATTCGCCAAATTTATGTCAATGCATATCAAACCCAGGCTATAAACTTATCGTTTGATGATGTGCAATGATAATCATTCGCAATTGATTGGAATTTCGTGAATTTATTTTTGATCTGCAAGCGGGCCTAAAATTTTTGATCCGCAACCAAGCCCCTAAAATTTTCGATCCGCAAGTGGTACTCATTTTTTTCATTGAATTTTTAGCTACTCTCTCAAATTCCAAATAAAATGCAATATGTAAGAATATAAAAATCGGTGAAGCTAAACGTAAGTTTGGAAAAATATAACCTTTAGTTTGAAAAATTTCAAAAAAATTGCTATTAAAATGCATCCTTGATTTATAAGGGCCCGCTTGTGGATCGGAAATTTTTGATCCACAATTGGTACTTTTTGGGTCTTAGATTTTTTCCCTGTAACTTTTTATCCGTGAAACATTGACATTTTCCCCAGTGATAGGTTGTTATGGAGGGCTACCTTCTTTCGATATATGAGTACAATTTTACAATATGGCTGAAATAACCGCAACTGAGCCAGAGGGTTGCGAAAACAGCCCCCCAGACTTCAGTTTCGAACAAAAATTTTTTTCCAATATTTTGTGGAGGAAGGTTTCCTTTACAAGCACATGATAAAATTTGAAAAATGTGGAAATTTACGCCCTACAGAATTTTTTAAAAAAGGTGATCCAAAACTGGTACTTTACCTTATATGTACATATTATCTTAGTGATCAATTTCTTCAATTTCTGGGAAATGTTGAGAACCACTGGAGGCTTTGGAAGGGCCAAAACAAAAAAAAGAGTCAATATTTGTATTCGGTGCTCTCGAAAACTCATGAAACGATATGCCCCACGATATTTGACGTTTTTTTTTCATTTTGACCACAATTTGTTTTGCAGATCCCATCACAATACAGATCGGTGCGAAAATTGAGTTTTCTAAAAAAAAGTTCAACTTTGAATATTGGAAATTTTTGGTGGATATTTTTGAATGCGTTCTCCAAGTACCTATGAACAGACTGCAAACGTTCCCGAACAATTTGACTCCAAAGTTAAGCTTATGACGAGAAATTTCAACTGCTGAAAAAAGAAGCAAAGCAAACACTACCTTATTTTTCCGAAGGGGTTAGAGGGGAGGGAAGGATCAATGCCAATAATTTTTTTTCTTGCCTAATGCGAGGTTGAGTAAAATCGAAGGACCTAAATCCAAAATCAGGCGCATTGGACATGGAGTAATCCGATGTATTTTTTTTTGTGCCCTTTGCAGAAAATGTTAGGTGCAATATTCACTTATAAGAAAAATTACAAAATTTTACTTACTTACGTGAAATTTTGCCTTAAATGTAAACTGAAAAACGACGGGGGGATTTAGAAAATTTAATTCGATTAAACATTTTCATTTCTCTATTCAATTTAAAATCAGACTTTCGGTGAAAATTGTAATATAAGTTTGAAAATGTCAACTCCAGAAAACGGATTCTACAACTTCAAAAACCTATTGTTCGTTTGGAAAATTCATCATTTTGGTAACATGAACTTCCCTCCCTTCCTATTTGAGATCAGTTTTGAGCCTAGAATGAAATTCAACATTGAAAAGAGAAT